>NC_087269.1:1663628-2406128 GCF_015220805.1 Pogoniulus pusillus | reverse complement strand
AAGCTTAGCCCTTTTGTTGGTCACCAAGAGCTCTCTTAATTGAGCATTAAGAGATGGGATAAGAGATGCCCTAAGTTCAGAGGTCCACACTTCCAGCAAGGACTACAGTCATGCCAGCTTTACAAAAGGGGATAATAAAGGGCTCTACTCAGAGGAAAAAAAACCCAGCAAGAGCCAACAGCTGGGAGCTGAAGCCAAAAAAACGTTGGTTACAAGCAAGTGAGCCTTGTAAATGGAAAGGGGAGGTTGACAGCCTGGAGCAATCTATCAAGGAATGGTTAAGAGGTTGGGCAGTCATTAAGGTGCCTTCAGGAAAAGATACTTTAAACAAACCCAGGTCACTGGGCTCAGGCCAGTTTTGAGGTGGAGAAGTTTGTTCTGTGCTGCATAGGAGACCACCTTAGGGGTTTCAGCCAGTTCCAACTCCCCAGGGACACCCTACCCTACATCAGGCTGCCCACAGCCACATCCAGCCTGGGATAGGGCCTCAACCACCTCCCTGAGCAACCCATTCCAGGCTCTCACCACTCTCATGCTGAACAACTTCCTCCTCACCTCCAGTCTGAACCTACCCACCTCCAGCTTTGCTCCATTCCCCCTAGCCCTGTCACTCCCTGGAACCATCTCCAGTAGTACCTTGCTTTGATGCTGACCACCTCCACCCATAACTGTGGCTGCATTCATGTTAACCTGGAGTCTTCACCACAATTAAGTCACAACAACCTCCCTCCAAGAAAACAAGAAGAAATAGCCTTGAAAAAACTAACAGTCTTCCCCTTGCCTTGAATTTTGTGGCTCCTGGAGTGCTTCAGGCTCCCTCAAAATCCGATGCTAGTAAAAAAAAATACCCTTTTTATTGAAAAAAAAAACTAAATAAGGATAACAGAAAAAGGGAGAACACAAAAAATAGGCTGAGAGGAAAACTAGGAGCCATGCCAGAAGATCTGAAGCTAATCAGATCCAGATAAGGTCCAAGTCAAATATCTCCTTCCCTGGGGATGGTACCCAGGACGCGGTGCCAGGAGGATGTCAGTGCTGAGGCTCCAGCTCTTGCTGCACCACCAGGGAAAGGGAATCTGCAAATATTTAGTCTGCCAGAGAGACTATTCCAATTAGTGGATGTCAGATCAAGGCCTGGCTGGTTCTGAAACATGTAAGGGTTTGGACAGGGCTTACTCAAGTCACACAAGGGTCGTCACTTGCTTAAAGCTCTTGGGGTCTGACAAGCTTGTACATCTCCAGGCACTTAGAGCAGAGAGTGCTTAATTTACACCAACAGTCGTGGGGATGGAGCCCATTTAGCACAAAGTCCTGCCTCTGCAGAAAGCTGAGGCTGGGCTCACTGCCTCTCCTCCTCCCCTGCACATTTGCTTATTCATAAATTAAGCCCCTCACCAGCACTATCTGCAAGGAGGGAAGGAGCCTTTGTCACAGAAGACAAAGTGTCATCACTCAGCTGTGTTGTGGCAAGCTGCAGCCTGAGCATTGGTCCTAATATGGCCACGGTCCAAGGCTTCCACCAACAGCTGCAGGCAAGCAAGGACTTTTTTGGCCATGAAGGGAGAGGCATTGAAGTGAAGCATTGAAGTGAAGAGAGGCATGTCAGCAGATGCAGCAGTGCTGGCACAGGGTTGGCTGTGGCACGGGTGCTGTTCTCACCCACCTTGGTGTTTCCACACTGCAGCTATTCCTTTGCCTTTGAATAAGGACAGGAAAATCTTGCAGGTCAAGACAAAGAACAATAAAGAGACCAAGAGCAACTGACAGGGTGGGATTTTAAAGTTCTTCCTTTAGTCCAGGCCTTCACAGAATCCTTTAGTCCTTCACAGAATCACAGAATGTCAGGGGCTGGAAGGGACCTCTACAGCTCCTCCAGTCCAACTCTCCTGCCAGAGCAGGATCACCCAGAGCAGATCACACAGGAAGGTATCCAGGCAGGTTTTGAATGTCTCCAGAGAGGGAGACTCCACAGCCTCCCTGGGCAGCCTGTTCCAGGCTTCTGGCAGCCTCATAGGGAAAAAAATCCTCCTCATGTTTCCATGGAACTTCCTATCCATCAACTTCCCCCCCAGTGCCCCTTGTGCTGGCATTGGGCATCACCCAGCAGAGCCTGGCTGCAGCCTCTGGGCACTCAGCCTGCACAGCTTTATCAGCATTGATGGGGTCATCTCTCAGTCTCCTCAGCTCCAAGCTAAAGAGCCTCAGCTCCCTCAGTCTCTCCTCCTGAGAGAGATGTTCCACTCCCTTGATCTTCTTTGTGGCTCTGTGCTGGACTCTCTCAAGCAGTTCAATGTCTGAAGGGTGGGTGTCAGTTGGAGGGGGCCAAGCTCTTTTGGGGGTGCACAGCAAGAAGCCAAGGAGCAATGGATGCAGAGTGGAAGAGAGAAGGTTTCATCTGCACAGGAGGAGGAACTTGTTTGGTGTGAGGGTGGCAGAGCCCTGGAGCAGGCTGCCCAGAGAGGTTGTGGAGTCTCCTTCTCTGGAGCCTTTCCAAGCCCCCCTGGATGCATTCCTGTGTGGACTACCCTAGGGGATGCTGCTTTGGGCTTGGAGACTGGACTGGCTGATCTCTGGAGGTCCCTTCCAAGCCTCTAACGTTCTGTGATTCTGTGAAGTGGAGCTGACCTTTGATTTTAGAAGAGGAAAGTCTCCAGGATGTATTTGTTCTGGAGGTGTGAGGCATTTTGCATCTCTCTCTGTGTCTGCAGCCAGCTCACAGCCCATGCTCCTTCTGTGTCCCTCTGGGTGACTCTCAGTGGCTCTGTGACCTCCTACACCTGCACCTGCAGCTCCTATGTGCAACGGGCAGAATATTTGCGACTTCAGAGCGCTGCTTCCTCTTAGATGCTCCTCACCTCTCAGTGCATGGAGCTCTCTCAAACATGCAAGTTTCACTCTGAAAAAAGCAGTCTCCTCCCAGAAAAGACCCAAAAAGAAGTTGTCCTACAGGGTGTCAGACTTTTGAGAAAGGTAAGATCTGGTCTTTGGCTGTCTTCCTTCTCACCTGCTTGTGCCTTTTTCCACCCCACACTCCCTTTATCCTGCCTTGGTTCTTCCATGCTGTGCAAGTATTTGGGCTTTGGTGCTGGAATGGGAGCCTCATGCTGCTCTTCAATGAAAGTCTTTCTCCCCCAGAGCATGACTCACCAGGCACTGCCTTTGCTTCCTTGCAGCACAGCCTTAGCAGCCGGGACTGCTGGTTCAGCTTTGCTGCCTGGTCACGGCCAGGGAGGCGACACACTGGGACAGCATTTCCCTTCCTGGCTAAGTCATGCCAAGTGGCTGCAAGGCAAAGGCAAGCAAGGTGCCTGCTGAAACCCCTCTCTGCTTTGCTGCATTTCATCCAGCAGCTCATCTACCTCCCCTGGCTCTGAGGGCTTGGGGTAGTTTGTGATGGAAAGGTCCTTTCCTAGCTGGTTCCAAACCCTGCTGGGGATGCTGTGTGTTTGCCTTGTCTCTGTTTGTTGCTGGGCCAGCATTTCCTTGCTGTGGAACATCTGCTCACCAGACCTCAGATATCCCTCACCTTCAGCTTTCTGCTGTGCTCTTGAGAGAGCATCTGCTCCCAAAACAACCCTGGGTGTTGGGATTCAGCTGTGTTTCTGGCTCATCCCTCTAGCCCAGCTGAGTTGCTTGCCTCTGTATCTCCAGCTAGCAGCCACTCTGTCTCTTCTGTCCTGTGGCTTTTTGTGAGTCCTGCTGACACTTGGTGAGCTCCATGGCTGTTCTATGCTTTCACAGAAGCAGGAGCTCACTTTTCCTGTGCCCAAGCTCTTGTGAGAGCAGGAGAGTTGAGACAACAGGGGGTGACTGTGAAGAATTACTCTCCTTTTCACCCAAGAATTCACTGCAGGAGCTTTGCCTCCTGC
Organism: Pogoniulus pusillus; assembly: GCF_015220805.1. NCBI lineage: Eukaryota > Metazoa > Chordata > Aves > Piciformes > Lybiidae > Pogoniulus > Pogoniulus pusillus. The sequence continues at coordinate 2,402,259 of NC_087269.1, read as the reverse complement.
TTCCTCCACTCCCTAACCTTATTACCTTCCTCCCTGCCTTTGATCCTATCGTGCCATTTAGGACTTCCACCTCCTCCAGCCACTCAGTGCCCACCCCTTGTGCTCTACCTCCCCTCCTCCTGCAGCCTCTCGATGTGCAGATACTTAGAGGTGTAGATTTTAGACCTCATTGCACCCAACCCTCAATAACCATCTGAGCATCCCTGAGGAGTTGCAACCAGTGGAGACGACTTCAGAGGGCAGTTCATCTCCCCTCTGGAATCTTAGAATCATAGAACTGTTGGGATTGGGAGAGACTTTTGAAGTTATCAAGTCCAACTGCTTGCCTGGAGCTCACAATCCCACCACTTCTGCTAAGCTAAGTCTCCTTCTTTTCATTGACCAGAGAGGAGAGTTTCCAGGAATGCACTCAAGGATTTTGCTTCACTGAATCACAGAACCTTAAGAGGTTGGAAGGGATCTCCAGAGATCATCCAGTCCAACCCCCTGCCAAAGCAGCATCCCCATGGATAGTCCACACAGGAATGCATCCAGGGAGAATTTGGAAAGTCTCCAGAGGAGGAAAGCCTCCAGAGAAGGAGACTCCACAACCTCTCTGGGCAGCCTGCTCCAGGGCTCTGCCACCCTCACACCAAACAACTTTCTCCTCCTCCTGTGCAGATGAAACCTTCTCTCTTCCACTCTGCATCCACTGCTCCTTGGCTTCTTGCTGTGCACTCCCCAAAAGAGCTTGGTCCCCTCCACTTGACACTCACCCCTCAGCTAGGGAGAGACATTGAGCAGAGCTCCTCTCAGCCTTCTCTCCTGCAGCCTAAGCAGCCCCAGGGCTCTCAGGCTCTCTGCACAGGGCAGATGCTCAAGTCCCCCACTCACCCTCGTAGCTCTCCTCCAGACTCTCTCCAGCAGGTCCCTGTCTCTCCTGCCCTGGGGAGCCCCAAACTGGACTACTTTCAGTGCTTAGCACCACCTCAAGCCAGTCCCTATAGATGGGCAGAGCAGACAAACCCAGTCCCTGTGCTGCAGGGCATGCCAGACAGACTGGTTCTTGATGCAGCACTCAGACTAACTTCTTTCAGTGTCTCCATGACATTATCCTTTAGCTTCTTCAGGAGGACCTTAGAGCTGTTTTCCAGTACCTGAGGGGATCCTATAGGAAGGCTGGAGAGGGACTTTTTGTGAGGGTGTCTTGCAATAGGACAAAGGGGAATGGTTTGAAGGGAGGGAGAGTAGTTTTAGATGGGAACTTAGGAAGAAGTTCTTCAGTGCCAGGGTGGTGAGACTCTGGAATGGGTTGCTTGGGGAGGCTGTGGATGCCTTCTCACTGCAGGTGTGGAAGGCCAGGCTGGATGAGGCTTTGAACAGCTGAGTCTAGGTGAGAGTCATCCCTGTCCTTGTTGGGGAGGTTGGAGCAGATGATCTCTGATTCTCTGATTCTTCCCATGCTGCCATATTTCACAACCCCATCTTCCCCCCCAGATTTTACATGCTGGGGAGAAATAACAAAACCTGCACAGGCCAGAGGGAAACCTGACAGTTGCTAAGTCTGCTCAACCATTCCTCTTCAGACTCCCACATCCTTCATCCCTGCTACAGATGTTGTGTAATTTGGCAGCAGCCTGATCCATTGTTTCTCCAGACTTTTGACCTCTGTCACCAATCTTCTCGTGCACGACGTTTTCTGTGGGCTGACAGTGATTTGGGAGTGTAATTAGCATTTATTTGGGTCCTCTGGTGAGTTGTGGAAGCATCCAGAGGAGGGGCAGGCATGTGACAGCCCCTGCCTACTACAGCTGAGTTGTGCAGCAGCTTGTCCTCAGCTTTGCTTTTTAACCATTGCAATGCCAGGGCAAACCACACCAAGCTGCTAAACAGGGTTGAGGAGAGGGAGGGTTGGAATTCATTGCCAGGGATGTGATTTCTCTCTACCTTTTGTTCCTTTTCCCAGTAGACTCCACTTGGGATGTTCTAGCTTATGAGGACATAACCTAAGTAGGAAATAAGCAACCAGTTCTTTATTCCTGGCACCTCAAGGACAGAGAAGTCTTAGGAGGAGCCTAAGGGAGTCTTATGAGCAGCTGAGGGAAGTGGGGTTGTGCATTCTGAAGGAAAGAAGGCTGGGGGGAGACCTTCTGCATCTCTATAGCTCCCTGTGATGGTTTGGATGTTGCCCCCCACCCCCCCTTAAGTGAATCACCCTGACTAGACTCAGCCAAGCTGGAAATAAGAATGGAGCTTTGTATTTACAGCTTAGCACAGTGTCCAGGCAGGTATTTAGAATATCAGGGGACACAGTCTCAAGTTGTGCCAGGGTAGGTATAGGCTGGATATTAGGAAGAAGTTCTTCACAGAGAGAGTGATTTCCCATTGGAATGGGCTGCCCAGGGAGGTGGTGGAGGCACCATCCCTGGGGGTCTTCAAGAAAAGCCTGGCTGAGGCACTTAGTGCCATGGTCTGGTTGATTGGATAGGGCTGGGTGCTAGGTTGGACTGGATGATCTTGGAGGTCTCTTCCAACCTGGTTGATTCTATGATTCTATGAGTCTATGATCTACAGCTATAGACAGAAACAGACAAGTTAAAAAGGTAATACAGGAACACAACAGCCCTCCCAGAAAGCAGAGTCCCCAGGAGGGGCTCCCAACCACCCTTCCATCTCTCTTCTACCTCTCTACCTTATCCCAGACTTTGCCTTATGTTCAAGGTGAGTTTGGAGAATCAGCCAGGGGGGTTAGGGAGCAGATGGATTAGTCAGACAGCAGGTTAGGGAGAGAAGAGAGGCAGCCAGAGCCAAAGAGCAACTCTGCTATCTGTATTTATATTCTTGTTTGTATCCATCTCAGCAAGCCTATGAGTGCAGCAGACATCAGCACTGCTTCCTTTTCACAGCCTGTCATCTAATTCTTCTCACCAAGACATTCTAGCTAGCTTCAAACTAGCACACTCCCTGAAAGGAGATTGGAGCCAGGTGTGGGTTAGTCTCTTCTGCCTGGTAACAAGTGATAAGATGATAGGAAATGGCCTCAAATTATGCCAGGGGAGGTTTAGGTTGGACATGAGGAAAAAAAAAACCCCACCTGTTCCCCCAAGGCTTGTCAGACCCTGGAACAGGCTGCCCAGGGAAGTGGTGGAGTCCCCTGGAGGGGTTTGAAAGATGTGTAGATGTGGTGCTGAGGCACATGGTTTAGTGGTGACTTGGTAGTTCTGCATAAACAGTTGGACTTGATCATCTTAGAGGTCTCTTCCAGCCTAAATGACTCTATGATCTCATGAAACACTTCCTCCAAGCAGTGCTGCCTGCATACCCAGATGTTTTCTGAACATCCCTGCAATGGGCCCTTGGGGAAAAACACATGCCATAACCCTCCAGAAGTCAATTTTCCTTCTCTGGCCTTCCTACATCCTGACATCACTTCTCCTTAATGCTCAGCAGGGATTGCAGCAGCTTCTGAGAGCTGAGGGTGTGTTGGAGAGGCTGGAAATATCCCACAAGGGATTCCTCAGACAAGAGACCTGGGTCCTGGATGAAAAGCCAGTCTATAGTTTGGTTTGTAGCTCTTTGGAGGTGATGAGGGAATGCAATTGCATCCTCTGTTGGCAAGAAGAGGCCATGAGGTTGAGAAGGTTGCTGAGCTGGACCCTGGAGACCTCAGCTTATTGCTTGACCTAAGGCAGGAACAGAAGAGGAGAGCAGGCAAATCTCTTCCTCCTTTTCTCTGCCCTCATTGATAGTGAATCTTCTCCATTTAGAGATCAGCTCTCACCATGTGTACAGCAGTGCTGGAGGAACCCATGCTCTCCACTTCCAAACACCCCTGGAGTACCAAGGAGGTAAGAGGAACCATTACCTGATGCCTGGGGCTGTGTTTGCTGCCTCATCACCTTCAAAGGTCTGATGGGCAGCTTGCACTGGGGTTGAGTCCCATTCTCCTCTTTGCCATGCTTCACTGATTCTTTCCAAGTGCTCCACTACAAACTCTGTTAATGAACTCTAGAGGTAGCCAAATGTGTTTGGTTTCCTGTAGGACCTTCTGGAGCACGTTCACTGCAAGCAGCCTCAGCTTGCTTTCAAATGAGGCAGCCTAACTAATCCTCCTTCCTGCCCCAAGAGCTGACCTCTCAAGACAGGGACCTCTTTAATCACAGGACCTTGAGGAGACCTGGAAGAACATCAAATGTTCTACAGTTGGGGAACTTGGTGCAGCAGCCTGACCTCATCCAGATGCAGCACACATCCAGCAAGACAAACAAAGGTGCTTGCCACATGGCTGGCACACATCTCAGCCACCAGTCCCCCACTGGGGCTCTAAAACACTCACTGGGGAACACTGGGGATGAAAAACCTCTCCTCTAGGTTTAAGCTGGGAGAAGGAACTATGGGAACTACTGCTGTGGCCACCTCACACAACAGCTTTCCCCCTTGCAAGAGGAGGAGACACTTTGGTGTCAAGCTGTTTGTCTTCCACCTTCACACTGCTTCAGGCTCTCCTCCCTGTGCTGTTTATGCAGAGTTATTAACTGCTGCTAAGGACAGGATGGGGAAGCTACATAGACTTAACTGTTAACCCCCATCCCTGGAGGTGTTTAAGGCCAGGCTGGATGAGGCTCTGGCCAGCCTGACCTAGGCTAGAGTGTACCTGCCCACTCTCTCCATGAAAACTTCTTTCCTAATGTCCAATCTAAACCTCCCCAGTCTCAGCTTGAGACACCACTGAGAAGATCCTGGACCCTTCTTGACATCCACTCTACAGACATTTATGGACATTAATAGGATCTCCTCTCAGCCTTCTCTTCTCCAGACTGAACAGCCCCAGGTCTCTTAGTCTTTCCTTGTCAGACAGATGTTCCAGTTCCAGTGTCATTGCCCTCTCATGGACTGTTCCTAGTATTTCTCCATGCCTCTTGAACTGGGGAGCCCAGAAGTGGGCACAATACTGCAGATGTGCTCTCACTAGGGCAGAGTAGAGGGGAAGAAGAACCTCCCTCAACCCACTGGACACACTGTTCTTAATGCACCCCAGGAGCTGATTGGAAAAACATGCCTTGATGCTATCAGGGGTTTACATGTGTGCTAGTTTGAAGCAAGCTAGAATGTTTTGGTAAAAGAACTTGATAACAGGCAATGGAATGAAAACATGGTGTCTCCTCTCACAGTCATGCTGAGAACTCTGGGAAGAAGAAAGACTTTTTTTTTCTCCATTTTTGTTTCTCACTCTTGCTTTTGCCTTAGACTGAGACGCATCTTTCTAACATCACTGCTTCCTCACCCTGCTTCTTACCCTCTTGGTTGCACCTTTATTCTTTTCTCAGGATTGGGGTAAGGTTGAGAGGGCTGGGGGAGGTGTTGGGGTGGTTTGAGAGCCCCTCCTGGGGACTCAGGTTTCTGGGAGGGGAGTTGTGCTTCTGTATCGTTTATCCTTTGTATATCTCTGTATATAATTGTATAGAACTGTATAGATTGTAAACAGCTGCTTGTAAATTCTGCTAGCTGTAAATAAATTGCTTCATCTATATTCCCAGGGTCCCCCTGAGTTAGCTGGGTACCTACAAGTGTGGGGGGGCAGGATAACCCCCAAACCATCACAACATGGCTCTGGGGAAGAGGTGACAGTGTCTGTGGGAGCCGTTGTGGAGCGTGGCCGTGGTTATGTCCTAGGCGGCTCTGGAGGCACAGCTCACCTTGCGCTGAACAGCTGAATGGAGCCCAGGCACACAACACATACTTCACACCTGGAGGTGTGCATTCCCTCCACAAACACATGCTGCTGATCAGCCCAGCAAGGGAACAGCCCCTCCCTGTGATGTGGCTGACCCATGGAAACCAGAGCAGCTCAACCTGCCTTGCTCAGTCCTTGGCGCTTACCTCTCGTCGTGCAGCCTCTCCCTGCTTGCAGGCTCCGGCCGTGCGAGATGTGCTTTGCATCCAGGTCTAAATCCAACCCTCTCCAAGGTGTGTGCGAGTTCAGATTTCAGCCTGAGCCTGTCTTGGATGTGAAGGCTTTTTAATAAAGCAGAAATCTCCAGATGCACCCAAACAGCTGAAAACCATCAGCAAGGCTAGTGCCATTTCAGCTCTTTCAGAGGAACCTCTGCCTTCCCCCTTACTTTCCACCTCCTCGGTCTCCATGTGTTATCCCATGTAATTACATCACTGTATCTTGGTCATGGCCCTTCACCTGGCACAGACCATTCTCCCCTTCCAGCAAAGGTAGGAGCAGAGAGGATGGGCTGTGTGCACTGATTCTGTTCACAACCCATCCCATGCTGGGGCCCCCATTGCAAACCACACTATCAATCTGGCGGTCTCTGATGATGGAGCCCACATGGGAACCTTAGATAATGGATTACAGTGGAGGACATGGATTTGTAAATGTGTTTAAGATGTCTGGCAGTTTCTTAAGAGGCAAAAGAGAGAGAACAAGGAGGGAAAAAAAGAAAAAGGCAATTTAAAATGAGAGAAATATGCCCCAAAAACCAGGGAGAGCTTCTTGGAAAGGGGGTGAGGAAAGTCCTCGGTCATGCTATACTGCCTCAGCCATCTCAGCACAGGAGATGGATGAGGAAAGTGTCCTTTGAGCAGAACTCCCCTAGCTGAGGGTGAGGAGACAAGCAGGTAATCAGGTGAACGTTGCACATGGTTTGGATTATCATGGGTAATAAACCCATTCATCATCAGCCTCCGTGCTGCAGATTGAGATAGCTATTGCTGCCCAGGATTGAGTGACTGAAAGAGGGAATCATTTGCTCCTCTCTTTCTCCCTTATTTTCTCTGACCTCCCTGGCCTTAGCTCAAGGTCTTGCTGCAGAATGATAGGTCAGCTGCTCTGAGCTCAGCATCCCCAAATGATAGCCTAGGATTCAAAGCTCATCATGATCACTGGTGTGTCTTTCTGCTCCTCCTCTGCCAGGAGGACTGAATTATCTTTCTGCCTTAAAGGGTAATTGTTTAGCATCAGAGCCGAGAAAAGGGATGGAGATGTCCTATGTGTGACCTCCCTCAAGGGCTGGTGGTGATGGCAAGCCCCAGCTACACCCCAGAAGTTTGGCACATTGATGAAGTTTCTTCAGTTGACCCTATTAAACTCAGCTTTTCGTTGTGTCTTTGTGTATCACAGGCAAAACCAGGGTTGATGATCAGAGGGCTGCAGCAGCTCTGCTCTGAGGACAGGCTATGAGAGCTGGGGCTCTGCAGCCTGGAGAAGAGAAGGCTTCCAGAAGACCATGGAGTGGCCTTCCAGTATCTGAAGGGGGCTGCAGGAGGGCTGGGGAGGGACTATTGACAAGGTCTTGTAATGGCAGGATGAGGAGGAATGGGTTTGAAGGGGCAGAGGGGAGACTGAAAGTGGATGTTAGAAAGAAGTTGTTTGCAGTGAGGGTGGTGAGACACTGGCACAGGTTGCCCAGGGAGGTTGTGGCTGCTCCATCCCTGGAGGTGTTCAAGGCCAGGTTGGATGAGGCCTTGAGCAACCTGTTCTAGTGGGAGGTGTCCCTGCCTATGGCAGGGGTTTGGAACTGGCTGAGCTTTGAGGTCCCTTCCAAACTGAACCATTCTATGCTTTTATGAAGTGTCTAGAAGCCACCTGCAGATTCCCTCCTTCTTGCCTCTGCCATCTTCTGCACATTCATGCATAGTGTCCCAGGGTAGAGCCTTTGCTGTCCTCTGCTTAAGAGCACAACTCAGCAAGCAGCCATTGAAATAGGCACCCTCAGAAGCAGACAGGAAGGGTCTTCCACACTGATCTCCAAACCAAGGTATTTTGGCAGCCCTTCCCAGCAACATCCAGCTTCTTGACCCCCCAACATTCCTTCCATTGCTTTTCTTCCAAGTCATTTCTCCTCTCCCATAAATCTGACAATTTATTTCTCCTTTCTAGCTCAGTGAACCTCTGCCTCTCTCCCTGCAGGTTTGCCTGAAGCAAAAATCCCTCTGGTCCAGCACATCTCTTCCTGGTCACCAACCCAGGGCTGGGTCAGGATGGTTGCTGTAAATTTGATGCATGTGTGGGGAGGGAATAAGATACTTCCACTTGGCCTGGCTGTGTGTAGGAACCATTGCTTGTTCCTCACTCTGTGTCATATTTTCTCTTGGTGTCATTCAGCTGTTTGAATAATAACAGCAGGTTGCTCTTCCAGACACATTCTTTCTGCAGCCAGCACAAAGTCCCTTTATTACCTCCTTGTCCACAGGAGAGGGACACACATTGCAGAATGGGAGGTGAAAAAGTGTTGGTATTTGGTTGCACCACGTGAGGGCTTGGGTGCTGTTTAGCAGCAATGTTGGGTTGAAAAAGTGCAGTTCTGTAGGTATCAGTGACTTGAAGCCATTTTTTTCCACTCAGTGAGTTTTGTATTACAGGCTATTTTATTGCAGGTGAGGAGCCCATGCAGCAGAACTGCCTTTTCACACAGCTTCTGGGTTTTTCAAACAGCTTCATTCAGTTCTTTCTCTGCATCTGTTTCGTGTCACTGCATCTCTGTGAGACCTGAATATGGTTCAAGCCTGGTGGTGACAACTGCTGGGATGAGGGAGGTTGGTAAAAGCTATTTGTGTTCCAAGGGGTTAGTCCAATGCACAGCTCAGGCAGGGTAGAATCATAGAATCAAGCAGGTTGGAAGAGACCCCCAAGCTCATCCAGTCCAGCCTAGCACCCAGCCCTGGCCAATCAACCAGACCATGGCACTAAATGCCTCAGCCTGGCTTTTCTTGAACACCTTCAGGGTATCAGTGGTCTCAGATTGGCAGCTGCCTGCTCCAGGAGGAAGTTGTTGCCAGAGAGAGTGATTGGCATTGGAATGGGCTGCCCAGGGAGGTGATGGAGTCTCTGTCCCTGGAGATGTTGCAGACAAGCCTGGCTGAGGCACTTAGTGCCATGGTCTGGTTGGTTGGGCAGGGCTGGGCGCTAGGTTGGGCTGGCTGAGCTTGGAGCTCTCTTCCAACCTGCTTGATTCTATAATTCTATGAATACTCTCAATTTTTTGTCCACCAGTACCTCCAGCTTCAGCACTGTAGCAGAGAGGGAAATAAAACCCTGAGACAATGGCTGTAAAGACCCCCAGGGGCACAATGTGGTGGCTGCTCTCTGCCCAGCTCATTAGCTCCACCATAAAACCTCTCTCTGCTCTGCTGGAGTCAGCAGGTCCCAGATTTACAGAGGTTGATGCACTGCTCCTGTTTCAGCCCTTAATTTACTATTGAAATGAGTGAGAAATCAGTTGCCTAAACAAGAAATTGGACACACAGAAACCCCTCTGTGGATTTGGCCATGCAAGTCTGGCCAATAAATATCAGCACCATCCCATCCCCTGTTGAGAGTCTGCTCACACCTCAGCTTTCCAAGCCCTTACTCATGCTACTGTCTGTGACAGAGGGGTCTGGGTGTGGGGGCAAGGAGCATGATCCATAAATCCACTGTCATGATCCATAAATCCACTGCTTAATGGGATACAGGGAGGTTATCTGGCCCTTATTTATGATTTGTGGGTTTGTTGTTATTTCACATAGACTTTTCAGCCCCATTGCAGGGTCCACATGGTGCAGCAGGGCCTGCAGTAAATTCTATCTAGTGAGCAAAAAGCAGTTGGGGTTGGGATAGCTCCTTCCCTGTCCATAGCTCCTTCCCTGTCCATAGCTCCTTCCCTGTCCACAGCTCCTTCCCTGCCCATAGCTCCCTCCCTGTCCATAGATCCTTCCCTGTCCGTAGCTCTTTCTCTGTCCACAGCTCCTTCCCTGTCCACAGCTCCTTCCCTGTCCATAGCTCCCTCTCTGTCCACAGCTCCTTCCCTGTCCACAGCTCCTTCCCTGTCCATAGCTCCTTCCCTGTCCACAGCTCCTTCCCTGTCCATAGCTCCTTCCCTGTCCATAACTCTTCTCTGTCCATAGCTCTCTCTCTGTCCACAGCTCCTTCTCTGTCCACAGCTCCTTCCCTGTCCATAGCTCCTTCCCTGTCCATAACTCTTCTCTGTCCATAGCTCTCTCTCTGTCCACAGCTCCTTCTCTGTCCACAGCTCCTTCCCTGACCATAGCTCCTTCTTTGTCCACAGCTCCTTCCCTGTCCATAGCTCCTTCTCTGTCCACAGCTCCTTCACTGTCCACAGCTCCTTCCCTGTCCATAGCTCCCTCTCTGTCCATAGCTCCTTCCCTGTCCACAGCCCTTTCCCTGTCCATAGCTCTTTCTCTGTCCACTTCTCCTTCCCTGTCCACAGCTCCATTCCCTCCAGTCCTGTCACTCCCTGAGAGCCTAAAAAGTCCCTCCCCAGCTTTTTTGTCTCTCATCTCCCCAGACAACACACACAGACCACGCAGAACCTCAGGTGGGCAAGCTGGAGACCAGCTCACCTTTCTAACTTGGCCTGCTCAAAGGGATCCCAAGAAATGTGTTGCTTTCCTTCTCCTCACCCAGCTTCCCAAACTTGGGCACAAAAGTCTTGAAAACCCAAGGTTTTAAGCCTAGATTTTCCTTCAGCCACTTGGGTCCCCTCATCGTCCCCCAGCTGCATTCCTGGGATCTGCTTATCCTCCTCTCTCCCTTGCAGGGTGTGTGGTTTGCCCAAGGGTAAGGCAATGGTAGCTTATCACCAGGTGATGTTACCTTGCAACTTTCTCTGCTCAGACCTTCTCCCATGGCTAGCTGTGACCTTCCTCATCCCGCATGGGACACAGCTGCCAGTCAGCCACCAGCACACAGACACACCAGATGTTGTTATCACACAGTATCACAGTATCACCAAGGTTGGAAGAGACCTCACAGATCATCAAGTCCAACCCTTTACCACAGTGCCCAAGGCTAGACCATGGCACCAAGTGCCACATCCAACCTTGCCTTGAACTGCCCCAGGGACGACAACTCCACCACCTCCCCGGGCAGCCCATTCCAGTGTCCAATGACTCTCTCAGGGAAGAACTTTCTCCTCACCTCCAGCCTAAATTTCCCCTGGCACAGCCTGAGGCTGTGTCCTCTCGTTCTGGAGCTGGCCACCTGAGAGAAGAGAGCAACCTCCTCCTGGCCACAACCTCCCCTCAGGTAGTTGTAGACAGCAATAAGGTCACCCCTGAGCTGCTGCTGAGAGCCATTCTGCTCCAAAGCCCCCTTTTTAATTGCTGCTATGATCATATTAGAAACTACCAAAATTCATGGGGTGGAGTCTGGCAGGTCAGCCTGCTCCCCAGGCTCCTTCTCTGCTGATTTGCTTGGCTTGGTTTTCTTTTGCTTTGTCTTTTTCTTTTTTTGGTTAAAAATGTGTAGAAGGAGGAGGAAACAAAAGAGCAAAGCATTTGCCAGCTTGCAGGATGGCAAACCTCAAAGTGCTTCCCTCAGAGTCAGCAGCAAATCTACCAGAAACTCCAGTGAGATTGTCTCTGAGGAAATGCAGATTCTGAATGAGGAGTGTCCTCTTGAGAGGGGAAGGAAAAGGAAGGGAAGGGGAAGGGGAAGGGGAAGGGGAAGGGGAAGGGGAAGGGGAAGGGAAGAGAAAGGGAAGAGAAAGGGAAGAGAAAGGGAAGAGAAAGGGAAGAGAAAGGGAAGGGAGGATGAGAAGAGAAAGGGAAGAGAAAGGGAAGAGAAAGGGAAGGGAGGATGAGAAGAGAAAGGGAAGGGAAGGGAAGGGAAGGGAAGGGAAGGGAAGGGAAGGGAAGGGAAGGGAAGGGAAGGGAAGGGAAGGGAAGGGAAGGGAAGGGAAGGGAAGGGAAGGGAAGGGAAGGGAAGGGAAGGGAAGGGAAGGGAAGGGAAGGGAAGGGAAGGGAAGGGAAGGGAAGGGAAGGGAAGGGAAGGGAAGGGAAGGGAAGGGAAGGGAAGGGAAGGGAAGGGAAGGGAAGGGGAGAAGAGAAAGGGAAGAGAAAGGGAAGGGAAGGGAAGGGAAGAGAAGAGGAGGGGAAGAGGAGGGGAAGAGAAGAGAAAAGAGAAGAGAAAGAAGAGAAGAGAAGAGAAGAGAAGAGAAGAGAAGAGAAGAGAAGAGAAGAGAAGAGAAGAGAAGAGAAGAGAAGAGAAGAGAAGAGAAGAGAAGAGGAGGAGGAGAAAGAGAAGGAGAAAGAGAAAGAGAAAGAGAAAGAGAAAGAGAAAGAAAGAGAAAGAGAAAGAGGAGAAAGAGAAAGAGAAAGGAAGGGAAGAGGAAGGGAAGATAAAGTGAAGGTAAGAGTAAGGGAAGAGGAAGAGGGAGAGCCTCCACTGATTTCAGAGGAGTTGGAACAATGCTTTAGGTGATGTCAAAGAAAGCAGCAGGATATGGGATCTCCAGAAGTCCTCTGGCTCTCTGGGAAAGACATTTGTAAAGTCTCACTCTGGAGCAAGGTTTCCATTTGGTTGGTGATGACACCCAGCCCAGTGGCCAAAATCTCCTTCCCAACCACCACTGCTTTAACCTCCACAGCCCTCCTCTGTCTTGTAGCCATTAAGCCAAGCCAGGTACTGCAGCAATAACCACTCATCAGGAATGCAACATAAAGTGGAAGTGACCCCTGACACTGGCTTAAAATTAGACTCAATGAGCCTACAACCAGGAAACTGCTCCCCCAGCCCCCTTTAAAAGCTAACAAATTAAACCCATTTGGTTGCTATTACCGGTGATTATGATAAGCTCTGCTCAAATCCAGAGTGGGGGAATTCATCTTTATTTCCTGGGATAGCACTGATGAAAAATGTGCTGCTCCATCTTGATTTTCCATCACACCAATGGATTCTGTTGTGCATTTATCTTTATTTGGCTTGATGTGTGTAAGTGATCTGGGGAGGGAGAAGGGGCAGGGAGAGAGGAGGGCAAGGCTTGGCTGTTGGATGTGATGCTGATAAGTTTGTTAGCTGCCCTCAGATCTGCTCCTGACTGAACACAACCTACAAGGCTGCGTGTTGGATACCCCATCAGGCTCCCTCAGGGAGAAGGCACAGCCTCTGTCATGGTGTAACCTTCAGCAAATGGTTTGCATCAGTTTTCATTATGTTCCAAGACTCTCTCTAATCGTTTTCTGCCAGAGCCTGAGGTCTGGGTGGCTCCTAATATCCATCAGGGATTTTCCTTTGCAGAGTGGAAGCAAAGACTTGGACAAGAGGTGGGATCAAAGCTAACATCACAGAATCACAGAGTTGTAAGGGCTGGCAGGGACCTCAAGGATCATCTAGTTCCAACCTCCCTGCCATGGGCAGGGACACCTCACATTAGATTGGGTTGTTCAGAGTCACACCCAGCCTGGCCTTAAAAAATTCCAGGGATGAGGCTTCCACCACCTCCCTGGACAACCTTTTCCTGTGTCTTGTCCAAGCAAGGACTTGGACAAGAAGTGAGGTCAAAGCTAACATCATAGAATCATAGAACCACAGAATTGTCAGGGCTGGCAGGGACCTCGAGGATCATCTAGTTCCTAACCCCCATGGCCAACCAACCAGACCATGGCACTAAGTGCCCCAGCCAGCCTTGGCTTCAACACCTCCAGCCACAGCCACTCCACCACCTCCCTGGGCAGCCCATTCCAATGCCAATCACTCTCTCTGCCAACAACTTCCTCCTCACATCCAGCCCAGACCTCCCCTGAAACAACTGGAGACTGTGTTCCCTTGTTCTCTTGCTGCTTGCCTGGGAGAAGTGCCCAAAGCCACCTGGCTACAGCCTCCCTGCAGTAGTTGTAGATAGCAATGAGGTCATCCTTGAGCCTCCTCTTCTGCAGGCTAAACAACCCCCCAGAACAAGGGATGCAGTCTCAAGTTGTGCCGAGGGAAGCACACACAGTTGAGATGCTCTCAGCCCCCATAAAGGAATTTTGGTGGCAATGAATGTTCCTGCAGTGAGGACAAATGCTCCTGGTACAGATTAGGGGAGTGAGGTAGGAAAAGCAGTAGCCTGTTTGGTATCAAGAAGGCTGCTCTGGTTCATGTTAAATGTCCTGCTTGACTGGAAAGCACCTGCAAGCAGCCAGGCACATCTTAGGAAGGGTTTAACAGACTTCAGTTTCAAGGCAGAGCTCAGAGACTCTCTGGAGCATGAGCTCCCAGGGAGGAGAATCACAGAATCATTTTGCTTGGCAAAGGACTTTAAGGCCACTGAGAAGCAGAGGTTTGGGGGGGTGTGTGGGGAGTGTGTGTGTGATGCTCTTAGTAGTGCACAACAATCTTGCCAAGACCCCTACAGTGTAATTAGGTCATCTTTTGCAATGCAGATGGCTTAACCTGCTACCTGTGTACTACATCTGGAGAAACACATGTGCATATTTGTCCACCTCCACTGAAAAGAGCTAAACCCCATCCAGAGCTCAGCATTTATTGTCTTGATTGGTTTTTCCCATTTCTCTTCCTGTTTCTGCTCAGCTCAGTGCCTGGAGTTACAGTCTTCTGAGATCATGGAATCATAGAATCAACCAGGTAGGAAGAGAACTCCAAAGCTCATCCAGCCCAACCTAGCACCCAGCCCTGGCCAATCAGCTACACCATGGCACTAAGTGCCTCATCCAGGCTTGGTTTCCACACCTCCAGGGATGGCAACTCCACCACCTCCCTGGGCAGCCCATTCCAGTGCCAATCACTCTCTCTGCCAACAACTTCCTCCTAACATCCAGCCTAGACCTCCCCTGCAACAACTTGAGACTGTGTCCCCTTGTTCTGTTGCTGCTTGCCTGGCAGCAGAGCCCAACTCCACCTGGCTACAGCCTCCCTTCAGGTAGTTGTAGACAGCAATGAGCTCTGCCCTGAGCCTCCTCTCCTCTCTGATTCTGTGAAGCTGCTGGAGGTGCCCAGCTCTCAGGAAGAACAAGCATCTGCCTGCTAGACTTAGACCTGTACAAGTGAGAAAGGTTTTAATACTGAAGTGCTTGTGAAACTGCACCACAGAGCAGCATAGCAACATCTAAGCCAGCCACAAAACCAGAAGATGCTCCAGCCACGGCACAGCCCTTGCTTGACAAATAAAACCAACCACAGATGCATCTCTCCCTCCCAGCAGAAACCCCCCCAAAGCCTTGGCATGACTTTTCAGATGAGTCTGGTACTGGAGGCAGAGCCAATTCTTTGGATGGCTCTTGGCTGCAGCTACAATGGTGGCTTGTATGATGCAGCCAGCAGCAGGGCCAGGTGCCCAAGCCCTCTCCATGGGAACGGGGCTGTGCTTTTATGGTCACTGATCCCAGGAAGCACTGGGCAGCCAGGAAACAGAGGAGGCTGATTCACTGCTCCTTGGCTCATTGTGCAGAGGGGTGAATAGGAAATGTCCAGCTCTGGGCCCCTCAATTCAAGAGAGCTGCTGAGGTGCTGGAAGGTGTTGAGAGAAGGGCAGTGAGGCTGGGGAGGGGCCTGGAGCAGAGCCCTGTGAGGAGAGGCTGAGGGAGCTGGGGGTGTGCAGCCTGCAGCAGAGGAGGCTCAGGGCAGAGCTGATTGCTGCCTGCAGCTGCCTGCAGGGAGGCTGTAGCCAGGTGGGGTTGGGCTCTGCTGCCAGGCAAGCAGCACCAGAACAAGGGGACACAGTCTCCATCTGTGCCAAGGGAGGTCTAGGCTGGATGTGAGGAGGAAGTTGCTGGCAGAGAGAGTGATTGGCACTGGAATGGGCTGCCCAGGGAGGTGGTGGAGGCACCGTCCCTGGAGGTGTTCTTGCCAAGCCTGGCTGGGGCACTGAGTGCCATGGTCTGGTTGGTTGGGCAGGGCTGGGTGCTAGGTTGGGCTGGCTGAGCTTGGAGCTCTCTTCCAACCTGCTTGGTTCTATGATTCTATGGTGCAACCTGAGGTCATTTCTTCTTGTCCTGCCACTTGTTACTCGAGAGAAAACATCAACCCCCACCTCACTCTGCTCTCATTTCATGTGGTCATAGAAAGCAAGAAGGTCTACCCTCAGCCTGCTCATCTCCAGACTAAGCAATCCTGGTTCCTTTAGCCATGCCTCATAAAACTTGTGCTGACTGCAGACCCTCAACACATTTCCCAGAGTGGTGAGAGCCTGGAAGGGGTTGCCCAGGGAGGTGGTTGAGACCTCATCCCTGGAGGTGTTTAAGGCCAGGCTGGATGAGGCTCTGGGCAGCCTGCTCTAGGGTGGGGTTGGAACTGGCTGATCCTTGTGATCCCTTCCAACCCTGACTGATTCTGAGGTGGTGGAGTGTCTGTGGCTGGAGGTGTTGCAGCCAAGCCTGGCTGGGGCACTTAGTGCCATGGTCTGGTTGGTTGGGCAGGGCTGGGTGCTAGGTTGGATTGGCTGAGCTTGGAGCTCTCTGCCAACCTGCTTGATTCTATGATTCCTCACCCCAGCTCTCTCCCCACTGTGTGCTGTGCTTCTTAAAGACAACAAGAAGCCACCACAGGCAGCAGAAACCTGATTTCAAGTTTGCAGCCCCAAGATGTTCATTACAGGGCTACAACCACTCAGCAAGAAGAGCTTAGCTGGATGACTACCCTGTGTGGGCAATTAAGAGATTACAAGCCTGACCTCCTGATTGCCTTAGAAACTTACCCTACTGCAGTTAATTCTTTACCAGATCCCATCATTAATGTGGTTATTTGTCTTTCCTGGAGTGTGAGAAGTGAACTGGGTGACCTTGCCTGGGATACAGGGATTTTAATGGGACAATCTGCTTAGTATTAGCACATTTTTCAAGCCCTGTGCAGGCCTTGACAAGATTCTTTGTAACAGATGACACATGGCTGTTGGAAAAGAAGATGGATGGGGGGGGTTTGGCAGTGCAAACCAGAGGAGGAATCTCTCATCTGGGTTGATGGAGGGGAAAGAAAAGAAAAGGCTGCTTGGGAAAGGCAAAGCAGAAAATCAGTGGACATGCTTCCACTTAGGCACTTCTGTCACCCTGATCCTGGTGTCAGGGGAGCAGTGTGGAAAGCCTGGACATGACTAATGAGCCAAATCTTCCTTTGCAATGAGCTAGGTGGATCTTCCTCAGGTGCCTGTGTGTTCTATGGAGGGAGAAACCATTTCCTGGCTTGTGTGAGCTTGCAGCCCAGAAGGTCACAGAATCACAGAATCAAGCAGGTTGGAAGAGACCTCAAGGTCAGCCAGTCCAACCTGGCACCCATCTCTGTCTAATCAATGAGACCATGGCATTAAGTGCCTCATCCAGTCTTTTCTTGAGCACCTCCAGGTCGATGACAGCCTGGGCTGCATCCAAAGCACATTGGGAGCAGAGCCAGAGGTGATTCTGCCACTTTGCTCTGGCCTGGGGACACCGCACCTGGAGTGCTGCATCCAGCTCTGGAGCCCTCAACACAGCAAGGACATGGACCTGGTGGAGCCCAGAAGAGGGCCACGAAAATGATCAGGGGCTTGGAGCATCTCTGCTATGAGATCAGGCTGAGGGAGCTGGGCATGTGCAGCCTAGAGAAGAGAAGGCTCCAGGGAGACCTAAGAGCAGCCTGCCAGGACCTGAGGGGGGCTACAAGAAGGCTGCAGAGAGACTGTTTGCAAAGGGCTGCAGGGACAGGATGAGGGCAATGGCTTCAAAGTAGAGCAGAGCAGATTGAGATTGGATGTGAGGAACAAGTTCTGCACCAGGAGGGTGCTGGAACCCTGCAACAGTTGCTCAGGAAGGTGGTTGAGGTCTCATGTCCAGAGGTATTCAAGGTCACCTTGACAGGACTCTAGACAGCCTGATCTGGTTGAGGCTTTCTCTGCTGAGTGCAGAAGGAGTTGGACTGGATGAGCTTTGGAGGTCCCTTCCAACACAAGGCATTCAACTTCTGGAATTCAAAACCAGAACAAAACCCAAGACACTTGAAAGGAGGCCTGTCAATTAGAGCACTCCCAGGGAGGAGGTGGAGTGTACGAGAACATACAGACATGGCACTTCTGGGCGTGTTCCAATGGCCATGGTGATGTGCTAATGGTTGGACTCTGCGACCTTAAATACTCTCTCCAGTGGAAATGATTCCATGGCACTGTGAAAATGAAGGTGCACTTGCACAGAAGCCACTCTGCTAAGTGGAACATCAGGCAGAAACACCTGAGCATCAGAATGACCTTGGCACTGGTTGTGCCAAACCTGGCTCAGACACTGACACACACAGAACCACAGAACGGTCTAGGCTGGAAGAGACCTCCAGAGGTCATCCAGACCAATCCCCTCTGCGCTCAGCAGGGTCACCCCCAACTAGGTCAGGTTGCCCACAGCCCTGTCCAGCCTCACCTTGAGTATCTCCAGGCATGGGGCCTCAATTACCTTCTTGGGCAACCTGTGCCAGTGTTCCACAACCCTCGGAGTAAAGAACTTGTTCCTCACATCCAAGCTCAATCTGCTCTGCTCTACTTTGAAGCCACTGCCCTTGTCCTGTCCCTGCAGCCCTCTGCAAACAGTAGCCCCCTTCAGGTACTGGCAGGGGAGACAGGACTACATGACCTTTCAAGGTCCCTTCCAGCCCATGATATCTGTGATCTTGTACTGGCAGACTGCTCTTAGGTCTCCCTGGAGCCTTCTCTTCTCCAGGCTGGACACTCCCAGCTCCCTCAGCCTGTCCTGGAAGCAGAAGTACTTCAGCCCCCTGGTCATTTTCATGGCCCTCAAGTAAGTTGTGGATGTCCCTGCTCACTGCAGGGGGTGGACTGGATGACCTTCAAAGAACCTTTCAAGCTAAAGCATTCCCTGATTATCCTGCACCATTAGGAGCCTTCTCTTTTCCAGGCTACCCAGCTCCCAAGCTCTGCATCACACAGCATGGACTTGAGCTGTGTGCAGCCATGGCTGAGGCAAGCCTTGGCTCACACAAGCAACAAAGAGCTCGTGTCTAGCTGAGGGCTAAGAGGACCATGAAGACAGAGTGTTTTCTGCACAGCTTGCAGTTTGCTTGGACAGCAGCAGCAGCTGCTGGCAAGGTCCATGGCTGTTGTGAATTGTAGGCAGCAGCTGAGACTCTGACCTCGTGAATTAAAAAGAAGAAGAAAGAAAGGGAGAAAAAAAAAAAGGTTAAAAAGGAGATGCTGGCAAAGGCATTTCATGCTCACAAGCCCAGGGATAGGTTTTGTGCCAGCTTCACACCCAGGAACCAGCCTGAGGCACAGGAAGCTTCGTCAAGTGAGGTCGCCGAAGTGTGGCGAAGTCACAGGCAGCTAAGGAGAGGTTTGTAATGGAAAGGCAGAACAAGCTGCATGCTGTGTGTTGTGCTCCACTGCCAAGGAACAGTCTGAGAAACCTCCCCATTAGGGCTCGAGTGCTGCAGGGAGCTGCAGTGTAAAGGGCAGCAGTTGGGATGCCGTAGCGCTGTGGCTGTGATAGATGGGGCAGCGCTGAGAAGGGCAAGATGGGTTTCCCCCCAGCCTACCTGGCAACCCTGCTCTTGGAATCCCAGAAGCAGTTCACAGAATCACAGGATGTCAGGGGCTGGAAGGGACCTTGAACAATCATCCAGGCCAGCCCCCCTGCCAGAGCAGGATCAGCTAGGGCAGGTCACACAGGAGCACATCCAGGTAGGTTTTGAGTATCTCCAGAGAAGGAGACTCCACAGCCTCTCTGGGCAGCCTGGGCCAGGGCTCCATCACCCTCACAGGAAAGAAGCTCTTCCTCATGCTGAGGTGGAACTCCCTGTGCTGTAGTTTCCATCCGTTGCCTCTTCTCCTGTCCCAGGGCACAGCTGAGCAGACTCTGAGCAGACTCTCTCCCCTCCCTCTTGACCCCCAGCCCTCAGATGTTTACAAGCATTGATCAGATCCCCGCTCAGTCTTCTCTTCACCAGAGCAACCAGCCCCAGATCCCTCAGCCTCTCCTCACAGGGCACTGCTCCAGCCCTTTCAGCATCTTTGTAGCCCTCCCTTGGACTCTGGTGGATCCCTGTCCCTGCTGACCTGGGGAGCCCAGAATTGGATGCAATATTGCAGGTGAGGTCTCACTAGGGCAGGGCAGAGGGGGAGGAGAACTTCTGCTGCCCACACTCCTCTTAATGCCTCTCTGGACCCCGTTTACCTTCTTGGCCACAAGAGCACATTGCTGCCCATGGAGAGCTTCTTGCCCAGAAGCACTCCCAGCTCCCTCTCCACAGGGCTGCTCCCCAGCAGATCACCTCCCAGCCTGTACTGGTGCAGTTTATTGCTCCTCTCCAGGTGCAGGACTCTGCACTTCATCCTTGCTGAACCTCATTAGGTTGCTCACTGCCCAGCTCTCCAGCCTGGAGACACCTCATCCCTGGAAACATTTAAGACCAGGTTGGATGAAGCCTTGACCAATCTAATCTAGTGGGAGAATCATAGAATCATAGAATCAACCAGGTTGGAAGAGACCTCCAAGATCACCCAGTCCAACCTAGCACCCAGCCCTATCCAGTCAACTAGCCCATGTCAGGGCCATTGGACCTAGATGATCTTTCAGGACCCTTCCAACTCAACCCATTCTGTGACTCTGTGAGTAAAGTCCTCAAGGTCCCAAAGCTGGGCTGGCACTCCAGTGAGGGAAGGCTCTGAGGTCTTTGCACTGCCCCTATCTTGGCTCACTTCCCTTCCAGAGGAGATTCAAAACCAGAAACACAAAGCTTTGTGACACTACCAACGTGGACAGATACCTTGAGTGCAGGACCTACAAAGAGGGCTTGAGGGGACTGGGTTTGTTTAAGAGGAGATCTAAGAATTGCTGCCAGCAACTTGGAGCAGTTAAAGATAGGTAAAGCCAAACCCATTTTCTGTACTGGCAAATGCAACAGGCAATAGATTGTGTAGCTTTTGTGGTTGTATGGATGAGAGAACCTCCAGAAGACCCTTTCCAGCAGCACTTCCTGGACTGTAGGTTAATATTGGTCTGATTTGGGGTTTTGTTTTAGAGTTCAGTGAGCTTTTGTTGCACATGCCTGAGAAACAGCCTGGCAAACTTGGAAGGTAGGAGAGCCCTGCAGAGGGACCTGGACATGCTGGATGGGTGGGCAGAGGCCAATGGGATGAGATTGAACAAGGCCAAGTGCAGGGCTGTGCACTTTGGCCACAACAACCCCAAGCAGCACTACAGGCTGGGGACTGAGTGGCTGGAGAGCAGCCAGGAGGAAAGGGACCTGGGGGTACTGATAGACAGTAAGCTGAAGATGAGCCAGCAGTGTGCCCAGGTGGCCAAGAGAGCCAATGGCATCCTGGCCTGCATCAGGAACAGTGTGGCCAGCAGGACAAGGGAGGTTCTTGTGCCCCTGTACTCAGCACTGGTCAGGCCACACCTTGAGTGCTGTGTCCAGTTCTGGGCCCCTCAATTCAAGAAAGATGTTGAGGTGCTGGAACATGTCCAGAGAAAGGCAACAAAGCTGGTGAGGGGCCTGGAACACAAATCCTAAGAGGAGAGGCTGAGGGAGCTGGGCCTGTTTAGCCTGGAGAAGAGGAGGCTCAGGGGTGATCTTACTGCTGTCTACAACTACCTGAAGGGGCATTGTAGCCAGGTGGGGGTGGCCTCTTCTGCCAGGCAACCAGCAATAGAACAAGGGGACACAGTCTCAAGTTGTGCCAGGGGAGGTATAGGCTGGATGTTAGGGAGAAGTTCTTCACAGAGAGAGTGATTGGCATTGGAATGGGCTGCCCAGGGAGGTGGTGGAGGCACCGTCCCTGGGGGTGTTGAAGCAAAGCCTGGATGAGGCACTTAGTGCCATGGTCTGGTTGATTGGTTAGGGCTGGGTGCTAGGTTGGCCTGGATGATCTTGGAGGTCTCTTCCAACCTGGTTGATTCTATGATTCTATGATTCTAAGTGGTTTCTCAGCAGACCTTGTCTGTGTTTTCTCTGCTGTTTCTCTCTTGGAGTGGTTTGATTGAAAGGCTTTTACTGCTAAGTGCCAGAATCCAGGCCTCCAGAGGAAGGTTACACTGAAACAATGCAGTCAGTGCCATCATCCAAGAGTGCCTCTAATCAAGAAAAGCAGTCAGTGCTGTATTCTTGAGACCCAAAAAGCAGAGAGGTCATGGTCTGGCAGGGTATTTTCAAGTGGAGGAGATCTGGATACATTCTTCTTAATGCCCCCCAGGATCCCATTGGCCCTCCCTGGGCACACTGCTGTGTGGACATCAACTGATGTCCAGAGATGCCTTCCAAGCCCTACCATTCTGATCCTGTGATTTCTCTTCCTGGCTGACTCTTGCACAGCACCCTTGGTGAAGCTCTCACCACAGCTTCAAAGTGGTGCTTTGCAAACCCCTGGCATGCTGCACCAGCAGGGGAAAAAAGAGAATCATAGAATCAACCAAGTTGGAAGAGAGCTCCAAGCTTAGCCAGCCCATCCTATCCACCAGCCCTGGCCAACCAACCAGACCATGGCACTAAGTGCCCCAGCCAGGCTTGGCTTCAACACCTCCAGCCACAGCCACTCCACCACCTCCCTGGGCAGCCCATTCCAGTGCCAATCACTCTCTCTGCCAGGAACTTCCTCCTCACATCCAGCCTAGACCTGCCCTGCCACAACTTGAGGCTGTGTCCCCTTGTTCTGTTGCTGCTTGCCTGGCAGCAGAGCCCAACCCCACCTGGCTACAGCCTCCCTTCAGGTACTTGTGGACAGCAATGAGCTCTGCCCTGAGCCTCCTCTGCTGCAGGCTGCACACCCCCAGCTCCCTCAGCCTCTCCTCACAGGGTTTGTGTTCCAGGCCCTTCTCCAGCTATTTTGCCCTTCTCTGGGCACCTTCAAGCACCACAGCATCTCTTTTGAATGGAGGAGCCCACAACTGGACACAGCTGGACTCCAGGGGTGGCCTGAGCAGTGCTGAGCACAGGGGTGGGCACAATAACCTCCCTTGTCCTGCTGCCCACACTGCTCCTGAGCCAGCCCAGGATGCCATTGGCTCTGCTGCCCACCTGGGCACTGCTGCCTCAGCTTCAGCTACTCTCTCCCAGTACCCCCACCTCTCTCTCTGCCTGCCTGCTCTCAGCCACTCTGGCCCCAGCCTGCAGTGCTGCTTGGGGTTGTTGTGGCCAAAGTGTAGAACCTGGCACTTGGCCTCATTCAATCTCATCCTCTTGGCCTCTGCCCACCCATACAGCCTGGCCAAGTCCCCCTGCAGGGCCCTTCTACCCTCCAACAGCTCCACAGCTGCTCCTAGCTTGGTGCCATCTGCACACTCACTGATGGAGGACTCAATCTTCTGCTCCAGATCATCAATAAAGATATTGAACAGGACTGTGCCCAGCACTGATCCCTGGGGCACACCACCAGTGCCAGGTGCCAGCTGCCAGCTGGATGTGGCTCCATTCACCACCACTCTCTGAGCCCAGCCCTCCAGCCAGTTCTTGACCCATATCAGAGTGAATCTGTCCAAGCCAGGAGCTGCCAGCTTGGCCAGGAGCTGCTTGTGGCAGACACTGTCAGAGGCTTTGCTGCAGCCCAGGTAGACTCCATGCACAGCCTGCCCCACACTCACCAGGCAGTAACCTGATCACAAAAGGAGATCAGGTTGGTCAGGCAGGACCTGCCCTTCCTGAACCCATGCAAGAAGAATTGAACTTCTTTCTGTTGTTATCCCAGCAAGCTGGGCACGAGAAACTATTCCAGCAGAGCAATTTGGTTTTCATGTAGCTTCCCCACAGCTGTTCAGCTTGGCTGAGGGACCCAACCCTTCCTCTGATGTTTTGTCACATTTCCACCCAGATGGCAAACCTCATCTCTTAGCAAACCTGTGAAAACAACGGCAAAAAAAGAGGTTGCCTTTTATTCCCCACTTCTTTTGTGCCTCTTAATGTGTAAAAAGGCCCTGCCTGGGGCAAAGACCTGATGCAAAACCTCTGGTGGGGAGGAGGTTAAAAAAAAACATGAGATGGAAATTGCAGATTGAGGGCAGTAGAAGTGGAATAATATTCCATACCCTGCTGAAAATGTTCTCTAACTCTTTCCAGTTCAAGCCTGACATTGACAGCTTTGAAATGCAAAAGTGACAGGCAGGAAGGCAGCCCTACCCTGAGGGGCAGGAGAATTACTGCCAGTAATCACCCATCCCACCACAGAGAGCCATAGCATCATAGAACCAACCAGGTTGACCTTTGAGATCATCCCAGGTGACCTTCTTGTGGCCTTTCAGTGTCTGAAGGGGGCTCCAAAAAAGCTGGGGAGGGACTTTTGAGGCTGTGAGGGAGTGTCAGGAGTGGGGGGACTGGAGCAAAGGTGGAGGTGGGGAGAGTGAGGCTGGAGGTGAGGAGGAAGTTGTTGAGCAGGAGAGTGGTGAGAGGCTGGAATGGATTGCCCAGGGAGGTGGTTGAGGCCCCATGGCTGGAGGTGTTTGAGGCCAGGCTGGCTGAGGCTGTGTGCAGCCTGCTCTAGGGTAGGGTGTCCCTGGGCATGGCAGGGGGGTTGGGACTGGCTGCTCCTTGTGCTCCCTTCCCACCCTGCCTGATTCTATGGTTCTAGTATAATAATACTAAAAGTCCTGAGGCATTTCCTCACTGATTCTGCAGCCTCCAGCAAGCATCCCTGGGGCTCCACTGGTCCATAACCTGACAGCATTTGGCATCCTGCAGGACCTGTGCATCTCTTCCAGGGGGGGGTTATTTATTTTTTTGCTACCACAAAGAGTCAGATCCTCAACCCAGCTGCAGGGAGGGTGATTAAACAATCTATTTCCTAAAAAGAAGAAGAAGAAAGGAAACAATAGGATATGGTTTGCACCTTTCTTGCTAAGACTCAGCAGATGAACTAATTCCCCCACCAGGTTGTTCGGCAGTGCTGATCATACATACCTCTGAGCAGCTGGTACTTAAGTAGCTGATCAATGTACACTCTGGTTACTCGAGCTAATGTTCCTTTATGCATTGAGGGTCCCTAATATGTTGCATGTGGTTTCCATTTGGGGCTTTTTGGGCTCTTTTCCAGGAAGTTTCAGGTCATTACCTCAAACCGTCCTCAGCTGAAAAAGGCTTGAGGTAATAACCCACAATATCCTGGAGGAGGGGTGGAGAAAAAAAGTAAAGAGAGAGAAAAAAATTTGTGTAATGCATTGAGGACAAGAGAATGAAAACTGCATGGAGGATAGATAGAAGGAATGTGGCCTTTGGCCCTCCAAAGGTGTCATAAACTGTGCTGTATTGAAGCAATATGTCACAACGCGAGATCTTGGGCAGGGAAAGCAAAACTGAGCAAGCCCAAAGCTGCAGGGACCACCACAAAGTGCTGGGCCTGAGCCCCAGCCCCTGCTGGACTTCCACCTTGCAGAGCTGAACGTTAATTAGTTAAGAGGTTGGGTTGGGATAAGGGCTGGCTTTGGAGGGTGGAAGGGAAAGAGAAAGGGTTGGGGGCTGAGGAACCCCTGGAGAAGCTTCTGGCGTGCTGGAGGTGGCTCACAAACATCATAAGGAAGCAGCACCAAAGGAAGCTCAGTTTTACAACTCCACCTGGCTACAGCCTCCCTGCAGGCAGTTGTAGACAGCAATGAGCTCTGCCCTGAGCCTCCTCTGCTCCCCAGCTCCCTCAGCCTCTCCTCACAGGGCTCTGCTCCAGGACCCTCCCCAGCCTTGCTGCCCTGCTCTCAACACCTTCCAGCACCTCAGCAGCTCTCTGCAATTCAGGAGCCCACAGCTGGACACAGCACTCCAGGGGTGGCCTGAGCAGTGCTGAGCACAGGGGCACAAGAACCTCCCTTGTCCTGCTGCCCACACTGCTCCTCAGCCAGCCCAGGATGCCATTGGCTCTGCTGCCCACCTGGGCACTGCTGCCTCCTCTGCAGCTCCTCTCTGCCAGCACCCCCAGCTCCCTCTCTGCCTGCCTGCTCTCAGCCACTCTGTGCCCAGCCTCTAGTGCTGCTTGGGGTTGTTGTGGCCAAAGTGCAGAACCCTGCCCTTGGCCTTGTTCAGTCTCATCCCCTTGGCCTCTGCCCACCCATGCAGCCTGGCCAGGTCCCTCTGCAGGGCTCTGCTACCCTCCAACAGCTCCACAGCTGCTCCTAGCTTGGTGTCATCTACAAACTTACTGATGCAGGACTCAGTCCCCTGCTCCAGATCATCAATAAATTCCAAGACATCTTTCCTCTTGCTCATCCTGGACTTCAGAAGGGCTGCAGAAGAGCACTAAATGCACACGAAGAAATGAAAACAGCTAAAAAAAACCATTTCCCAGATTGAGTGCTGGACTTTGCAGATGTGGAAGCAAAATAGAAGGGAACCTTTGGAGGGTGTGGGATATTGTCTGCATGGGAGCAAAAGGAAGTTTTTCTGTTGTGTGCTGCAAAGGAAAAAGAAATCCTCTCTCTCTATCTCTGGTTCTGGATCCTTTTAGCAATTGTAATCAAATCCACACTCTTTGGACTGACAGCCAAACCCAGAGACATGCCAAAAAGCCTGTAGATAGATCAGTTTTAGATTAATAAAGAGTTTTAGATGGTGGTGTAAGTCCAGAAGGGACTATGAGCTCATCTGACCTGTGTACTGCAGCTATTTAATGCTGCCCAATTACCTGGGTATTAAGCCCAGTAATTTGTGTTTGACTGCAGCTTGTGCTGAGTAAAGGAACCTCTTTGTTTTCAAGGACACAGGAGATGCTTTCCATGCCTTTTGGTGTCTTCTCACTGACTGCACTTTCTTCCACACATCACAGAATGCATTGGGTAGGAAGGGACCTTTAGAAGTCATCCAGTACAGTAAGCAGGGCTGCCTGGGGAGGTGGTGGAGTCATCATCCCTGGAGGTGTTCAAGCAAAGCCTGGATGAGGCACTTAGTGCCATGGTCTGGTTGACTGGATAGGGCTGGGGCATAGATTGGACTGGATGAGCTTGGAAGTATCTTCCAACCTGGTCTATTCTATTCTATTCTATTCTATTCTATTCTATTCTATTCTATTCTATTCTATTCTATTCTATTCTATTCTATTCTATTCTCACACCTTTAACTAGATCAGGTTGCTCAGAGCCCCATTCAAGCCTGTCTCAGATCAGCTGGAAAAGACCTTCAAGTTTATCAAGCCCAACCATCACCTGACTGTATCAAGTGTGGAGTTAAAGCATGTCCTTCAGCAGCCAAGCTTTATGAGCTTCATTTGTCTTGCCTTGTCTATGATATCTGCTCACTGTTACCTTTTCCTTTCTCCATGGCACAAGAGCCATGGCAAGTTGTGTTCTTCTCTACAAGATACCAACTCACACTTCAGTTCACCTCAATGGCTAAGCAGACTACTTAAGTGTCTTAGTGTAAGCTGTTTCCCTTTCCTCCTGCTTTTTCAGCACCACAGGCCTTGTATTTCTGCCTAAATACAACCATGTGAAGTTCAACAAGGACAAGTGGAGGTTCCTGCATCTGGGGAGGAATAACAGCAGGCAGCAGGACAGGTTGGGACTGCCCTGCTGGAAAGCAGCACTGTGGAGAAAGAGCTTGGAGTGCTGGTGGGCAGCAAGTTCTGCATGAGCCAGCAATGTGCCCTGGTGGGCAAGAGAGCCAATGGCAGCCTGGGGTGCAGCAAGGGAAGTGTGGCCAGCAGGACCAGAGGTTCAGATCCCCTTCTACTCTGCCCTCTGAGCAGAGGGACTTGGGGGTGCTGCTGGAGGAGAAGCTCAGCAGGAGCCAGCAGTGTGCACTTGCAGCCCAGAGAGCCAAGCAGAGCCTGGGCTGCAGCAGCAGCAGTGTGGCCAGCAGGGCCAGGGAGGGGATTCTGCCCCTCTGCTCTGCTCTGCTCTGCTGAGAGCCCACCTGGAGTCCTGCATCCAGCTCTGGAGCCCCTGGGACAAGAGGGCTGTGGAGATGCTGGAGAGTGTCCAGAGCAGGGCCAGGAGGATGCTCAGAGGCTGCAGCAGCTCTGCTGTGAGCACAGCCTGAAAGAGTTGGGGCTGTGCAGGCTGGAGCAGAGAAGGCTCCCAGGGGACCTTCTTGTGGCCTGCCAGGATCTGAAGGGGGCTCCAAAAAAGCTGGGGAGGGACTTCTGAGGCTGTGAGGGAGTGTCAGGAGTGGGGGGACTGGAGCAAAGGTGGAGGTGGGGAGAGTGAGGCTGGAGGTGAGGAGGAAGTTGTTGAGCAGGAGAGTGGTGAGAGGCTGGACTGGGTTGCCCAGGGAGGTGTTTGAGGCCAGGCTGGCTGAGGCTGTGTGCAGCCTGCTCTAGGGTAGGGTGTCCCTGGGCATGGCAGGGGGTTGGCACTGTCTGCTCCTTGTGCTCCCTTCCAACACTGACTGGCTCTGTGATTCTATGATTCTACACTCCCAACCAGCTCAGTCATTATGAAGAGAAGCATTGAAGGACATTAGTGCCTGAACCTCCTGTGCTGGAGGTTTTTGTGCATCAACAAGGATCACCTGATGACATCTAACAGCTTGCATAAAAGCAAGAGGGAGATTTGAGGCTTTCCAAACTGATGATCCTGAAAACCAGGCTTTCAGGAATACCCTCAGTTCATGGCTCTTAAGGAGTATCACTCTGCAATCTTTCCTTCCTGAGCTCAGACCTCTGTAAGGAGAGACCTGAAGCCAGCATGAGATCCCCTGGCACTGAGAGGACCTATCCATCTGCCTCCACTCATCTGAAAAGAGTCCTCACCATCATGTTTCCCTCAGTGCCCTGTGCAGCACAGCATTCTTTCCTCCTCTGTGTGCTTCTGCTCTCCCCCTGCTGCAGCTCTTCATTTCTTGATTGAATTATCCTTTGGACTTGCTTCTGCTTCTTTCCAGAGACCTCCAAATTAGTCTTCCTATGCTAATCCTCACCTTCCTCCCAGGCCCCCACATTGGCCCCTGCTGCCCTTCAACCCTACAGAGGCTTAACAGCAATGAATCTAAATTGCAAACTCTCCCAACCATTTCTAGCTCTCTGCAGTGAAGTGCTGCCTGCATTCCAAGATCCCAATCACAGCTCCTCTGGGCATTTTGAGTTCCCTCCAAGCCAGCTGAACAGAGGTCAGGAACAGTTGCACTTGCCTCTTCCAGCACTTCATTCCTCCCATGCCTTAGGAACCCAGCACTGCTGTGACTCTTCTTTGCCTGGGATTGGTCTGGTTTCAGATCTTTCCTTTTGCTCTTATCTACAGCTTTAGACCTTGGCTGCCAGCCAAGTGGCACCGTGCACAACTGCTCCTGCTGCTCCACACTCCTGCTAGCAATCAGCAGCCTCTCTTGCTCGCCCCTTGGGCTTCCATTGATTTGAGTCAGTCAACTTTCAATCTTCTCTCATGCTTCCTGTCAGCTGAGTGCCATTTTCTTCTACAGCCACAGCCTCAGAGGAGACTACAAATAGGCCACAAACCATCATTTTTGGCACTTTGGTAGAGCCTCCAGGCCAAGCACTTGGCAAACAATCATTTAGGCTCCAGCACGAACGTCCTGTCCACTTACAGCAAGTAGAGCTTGCTGCAACAGGGACAAACTTTCTGCTGTAGGCATTTTGACCCTCTGTGCTGTCACAGGAGCTGGCAGAAGCTACCTGTGGCATTTAATAGTCATGCTCCTGCATCAGCCAGAAGTTCTTCTTAAGACCCAGCCATGAGGATGTATTGCAAACCTGAGCTGATCTGCAGCCTGTTGAACTCAGAGCCCTCCAGTGACATCCAGAGCCATCAACACTGATCAGGCCACACCTTGAGTACTGTGTCCAGTTCTGGGCTCCCCAGTTCAAGAGAGATGTTGAGATACTGGAACATGTCCAGAGAAGGGCAGTGCACAGCAAGAAGCCAAAGAACAATGGATCCAAACTGCAACAGAGAAGGTTTCATCTGCACAGGAGGAGGAGAAAGTTGTTTGGTGTGAGCATGGCAGAGCCCTGGAGCAGGCTGCCCAGAGAGGTTGTGGAGTCTCCTTCTCTGGAGGCTTTCCAAGCCCCCCTGGATGCATTCCTGTGTGGACTACCCTAGGAGATCCTGCTTTGACATGGAGGTTGGTCTGGATGCTCCCTGGAGGATGGACTGGATGATCCCTGGAGGATGCACTGGATGATCCCTGGAGGTCCCTTGCAACATCTAAAGTTCTGTGATTCCATCTGGAAAAGTCATCACCAACAGAAACAGACATCATAGAATAGAATCAACCAGGTTGGAAGAGACTTCCAGGATCATCCAGTCCAACCTAGCAGCCAGCCCTATCCAATCAACTAGACCATAGCTCTAAGTGCCCCATCCAGGCTTTCTGTGGTATCACAGAATCATAGAAGTGTTTGGGGTGGAAAAGGCCTTTAAGACCATGGCATTGTTTAGCCTGTATCCAGGACTCAAACTGGAGGAAGGATTTTTTTTCCCTATGAGGATGACAGAACCCTGGAACAGGCTGCCCAGGGGTGTTGTGGAGTTTCCCTCTCATGCTTCCATGGAACTTCCTATGGCTCAGTTTCCAGCCATTGCCCCTTGTCCTGTCATTGGGCACTGCCCTGCAGAGCCTGGCTCCAGCCTGCTGGCACTCACCCTGCACATATGCATAAACATTGATGAGCCTGACCTTGAGTGTCTCCAGGGATGGGACTTCCACCACCTCCCCTTAAAAGTTCATCTTTGGAAGCCTTGTAGGGAGCAGATTGAGCATCACAGGTGAAGGAACCTGAAGACTCCTAGGAGAGCAATCCTAACTGATTTCTAGGACTATCAGAGGAGGAGGAACAGCTGCTCTCATGCTGAACAACATCCTTATCACATCCAGGCTGAATCTCCCCATCTCCAGCTTTGCTCCATTCCCCCCTCTCCTGCCACTCCCTCACAGCCTCCAAAGTCCCTCCCCAGCTTTTTGTAGCCCCCTTCAGGTGCTGGCAGGCCACGAGAAGGTCCCCTGGGAGCCTCCTCTGCTCCAGCCTGCACAGCCCCAACTCTTTCAGGCTGTGCTCACAGCAGAGCTGCTGCAGCCTCTGAGCATCCTCCTGGCCCTGCTCTGGACACTCTCCAGCATCTCCACAGCCCTCTTGGAATGGAGGCTCCAGAGCTGGATGCAGGACTCCAGGTGGGGTCTCAACAGAGCAGAGCAGAGGGGCAGAATCCCCCCCCTGGCCCTGCTGCCCACACTGCTGCTGCTGCTCAGTGCTGAGAAAAACCCCAAAGAAGCAAAGCAACAAGACAAGGGAACGAAAAGTCTGGGACAGCTAAAAGGCAGCATCTTGGTGTTCTCTTGAAATAAACAAAAAAAAACCATTTCCAGCCTGGGAAAAATCCAACAGAAAGAGAAAAAAAAATCCTCTAACCTTTGCAAAAAAGAAAACCCCAAGCACCCCAACCCTAAGTTGCCTTTGGCCAGCAAAAGCCACTCCTTTGCAGCACCCTTCGGAGCAGTCGCTTCTACATCTCGTTCATCTGTCACCTCCTAGGCTGCAGATTGGTTTGTGTTTTCCTCACTGCCCTGTGTGTAAGAAAATGAGTGGGGGGAGAGAAAAGGAGGCAGAGATTTTTGGCAGGGATCCCTGCCTGGAATGAATATAAAACTTTGTTTTATTGAAGTGATCTGCTCGTGTGTGTGAGTGAGAGAGAGGAGAGAGAGAGAGAGAGGGAAGGGAAACAAATAAAGATAGTTGTTATTTATTTCTTTTTAACCTGAGTGTGAAAGAAATTCCCCAGAGAGACAAATAAAGAGCTGGTTTTTTCCTTTTTATGGCTCACAACACATGTTCTGGCATGAGCTTTGCACGTTGTTAAACCACCTTGAAACCAGGGAGCTCAGTTGCTGTTGGGTTGGGTTTGTGCTGCTCGGTTTGGTTGGGTTTTGTTCATCTTTCTACTGAGTTTTGCAGCACAGGGAAGAGAAGGATATTAAAGGGGCAAAGCAACACCCCCCCCCCCCCCCCCCCCCCCCCCAAACTCCATCCTTCTTCTCACTGCTTATTTGGGAACACTGAAGGATGAGGTACTGGAAGGTGTTGAGAGAAGGGCAGCAAGGCTGGGGAGGGGCCTGGAGCAGAGCCCTGTGAGGAGAGGCTGAGGGAGCTGGGGGTGTGCAGCCTGCAGCAGAGGAGGCTCAGGGCAGAGCTGATTGCTGCCTGCAGCTGCCTGCAGGGAGGCTGTAGCCAGGTGGGGTTGGGCTCTGCTGCCAGGCAAGCAGCAAGAGCAGAAGGGGCCAGAGTCTGAAGTTGTTGCAGGGCAGGTCTAGGCTGGATGTTGTTAGGAAGTTCCTGGCAGAGAGAGTGATTGGCACTGGAATGGGCTGCCCAGGGAGGTGGTGGAGTGGCTGTGGCTGGAGGTGTTGCAGCCAAGCCTGGCTGGGGCACTTAGTGCCATGGTCTGGTTGGTTGGGCAGGGCTGGATGCTAGGTTGGCATGGATGAGCTTGGAAGTCTCTTCCAACCTGCTTGATTCTGTGATTCTATGAGGAGATGATTTTATTTCATCTCCCTGATGAACCAGAGTGGCTGATGCATGTCTGTTTGGGCTAACAGGATGGGTGGTTTCAAGCAGCTGTCTAGTGGTTAACAATTGCTTGGCCTGGGTGGATCTGATCACAAAGAGCAAAGCAGAACAGAAAGGGATTCATCCTCTGGGTAAGAGTTTGGAGGAGCAGCTGAGGGATCTGGGGTTGTCTGGAGAGAAGACTGAGGGAAGACCTCATTGCTCTCTACAACTTGCTGAAAGGAGGTTGGAGGCAGGTGGGTATTGACCTCTTCTCACTAGTAAGAAGTGATAGGACAAGAGGAAATGTCCTCAAGTTGCACCAAGGGAGGTTGAGCTTGGATGTTAGAAGAAACTTCTTTGCTGAAGGGGTTCTCAAACAGGCTGCCCAGGGAAGTGCTTGAATCTCCAACCCTGGAGGTGTTTAAAAGAGGCAGAGACGTGGTGCTGAGGGACATGGATTAACACCAGTTTTGGTAGAGTTAGAGAGTGGTTGCACTGATGACCTTCCAGGTCTTTCCCAAGTGACACAATTCTATGGTTCAGTGAAAGAGGTTGTGTGCCCTTGCCCTGTTGCTGCTTGCCTGCCATCTCCCTTCCCCCATGGCTATGTCCTGTTCTGATGCACTGTGAATGTGGTATCTGTGCTTCTCACTGCTGGTGGGACTAGATGGTCTCCAGACGTCCTTTCCAACCCCTTAGAACAGAATAGAAAATAGAATAGAATAGAATAGAATAGAATAGAATAGAATAGAATAGAATAGAATAGAATAGGATAGGATAGGATAGGATAGG
Organism: Pogoniulus pusillus; assembly: GCF_015220805.1. Classification (NCBI taxonomy): domain Eukaryota; kingdom Metazoa; phylum Chordata; class Aves; order Piciformes; family Lybiidae; genus Pogoniulus; species Pogoniulus pusillus. Next base: position 2,369,377 of record NC_087269.1, on the reverse strand, counting down.
ATAGGATAGGATAGGATAGAATAGAATAGAATAGAATAGAACAGAATAGAATAGAATAGAATAGAATAGAATAGAATAGAATAGAATAGAATAGAATAGAATAGAATCGAACAGGTTGGAAGAGACCTCCAAGCTCAGCCAGTCCAACCTATCACCCAACCCTATCCAATTTTCTTGAACACCTCCAGGCACAGTGACTCCACCACCTCCCTGGGCAGCCCATTCCAATGCCAATCACTCTCTCTGCCAACAACTTCCTCCTAACATCCAGCCTAGACCTCCCCTGCCACAACTTGAGACTGTGTCCCCTTGTTCTATTGCTGGTTGTCTGGGAGAAGAGACCAACCCCACCTGGCTACAACCTCCCTTCAGCTAGTTGTAGACATTCTGTGACTCTCTGTGGCTTGGTGGGGACCTCAGGTTTCAAATCCAGCTCCCAGCCCACTCTGCCATCCATTAACCATCTCTCTATAGAACATACAGGGGTCCCTATGCAATCTGCACCAAGCAGATCCTGCTTGCCCTCATCTTAGAAGGAGCTCTTGCCTGCTTTTTGCCAGGGCTGGACACATCAAGGCTCACCAAGAAGGATGTGGTCACAGAATCACAGAATCATAGAAGCATTCAGGTTGGAAAAGACCAACTTCAACTGATAACCCTGCTCCACAGGGTTCAACCTAAACCATAGCCCCAAGCACCACATCCAAATGACCTTTAAACACATCCAGGGTTGGAGACTCCACCACCTCCCTGTCCAGCCCATTCCACTGCCTGACCACTCTTGCTATGGAAAAATGTTTTATCATCTCCAGTCTAAATCTGCCTAGTGGCAGCCTGAGGCCATTCCCTCTTGTTCTAGCACTGATTGATGTTGACTGGCTAGGGCTGGGTGCTAGGTTGGACTGGATGATCTTGGAGGTCTCTTCCAACCTGGTTGATTCTATGATTCTATGACTCCCTGTGAGAAGAGACCAGCATCAACCTCTTCACAACCTCCTTGCAGGTAGCTGTAGACAGTCATGGGGAGACCTCAGCCTCTTCTTCTTCACACTAACCATCCCCAGCTCCTTCAGCCTCTCCTCATCAGATTTACTCTCCAGGCCCTTCCCCAGCTTCCTTGCCCTCCTCTGCGCTGGCTCCAGCACCTCCACATCCCTATCCTCTTGAGGTGCCCAAACCTGAACCCAACACTTGAGGTGTGTCCTCTCCAGGACAGAGTACATCCCACCCCTTGCTCTTTGGAGATGCCTGCTGGCAGGGGGAGTAGCAAGTCAGGGGCTAATACTCACTAGGCATAGGCTGGAGGTGGTGTCTTGGTTTGGGCAAGCCAAAGCTGATCTCACACCTTTGCCTTTTTACCCCAAAGCTTACAAAACCCATGGAGCTGGTAGACTCCAGGAGGCTCAGGAATGAGCTGCCCAGGGAGGTGGTTGAGTCACCTACGCCAGATGTGTTTAAGGGTGGTTTGGATGTGGTGCTCAGGGCTATGGTTTAAGGTGAATCTCATAGAGCAGGGTTCTAGGCTGGACTTGGTGACCCTGAGGGGCTTTGCCAGCCTGGATGGTTCTGTGGTTCACTGCTCAGGGCTGGAAGGTCTAGATAAATATTGAGGAGCTTGCAGAGGTTTTTTTCTGATCCATATCCCTTCCCCACAAGCCTTCTTGAACTTTACTCTCTACTACTTCATATCCTCCAACCCCACTTTTCCCAGGCCCAGAGGGATCTCCCCAGGCAGGAGCTGCCAAACCAGGATGGTGTCTCTGTGGTGATGACAAACATCTGGGAGAGCACTAAGGGAAGAGGCTGCCAAGTTCTTCTTCTTGTGATTTGAATGAGACTTGGCCTTCTCCCTACCATAACCCAGAGCAGTAAACTTAACAGCAGACATTCAGACAGGACCATGTCCTCCCTTCCCCCAAAGGTACCCAGACACTCAACACTTTGCTGTCTGGTTGAGGTTGAAATCACAGAAAAGCTGAGCCCAGTGAGATCCAGCTCACCACAGACTGAGGTCACATGAAGAAGAGGGACACTGGAGTGCTGTCTAGATGCTCCTCATCCAGAGACTCTTTATCCCTTGGCTGCAGCCAAGAAGACTCTTTCTGGGCTGTATTAGAAGGGCTGTGGTTGGGAGGTTGAAGGAGGTTCTCCTACCTCTCTACTCTGCCCTGGTGAGGCTGCATCTGGAGTACTCTCTCCAGTTCTGGGCCCTCCAGCTCAAGGAGGACAGGGAGCTGCTTGACAGAGTCCAGCACAGAGCCACAAAGAGGATTGAGGAAGCTGAACATCTTTCTTATGAGGAGAGCCTGAGGGAGCTGGGGCTGTGCTGCTGGGAGAGATGGAGGCTCAGGGGTGACCTGATCAATGTTTATCAAGATGTGCAGGGTGAGTGCCAGGAGGCTGGAGCCAGGCTCTGCTGGGTGATGCCCAGGGACAGGCCAAGGGGCAGTGGATAGAAGTTGAGGCACAGGAGGTTCCCTGTGAACCTCAGGAAGGTTTTATTCCCTGTGAGGGTGACAGAGCTTTCGAGGTCCCTTCCAGCCCCTGACACTCTGTGAGTCTGTGATTTTTCTTCATTGCTTTGCAAGCAAAACCAAGACATGATCCATGGAGAAATCTCAGCAGCATTTTTTCAGGCTGGCTGGGGCTCAGCAGCTCCAGGGGATGTTGCACAAGTACTGTCTTGCTGTGCCAGTCAAAGACAGATGAAGCACAGAGCTTCTCAAGATGACAGACAGCTGAAGTGCTGCTTCTCCACATGCTGGGAAAGTCTCTTAGTAAAGCTAAAGCCATAGGTTAGCCATAACAATTGTTGAACATTTCCAGCCTCTTAATATGTTACAGAATCAGAGAACTGCTTCTGCTGGAAAAGACCTCCAAGATCGTTGGCTCCAATCTTCAGCCTAACAGCACCCCTGGGGACAGGGACTTTGGGGTGCTGGTGGCTGAGAAACGCATCCTGAGCCAGCAGTGTGCACTTGCAGCCTAGAGAGCCAAGCAGAGCCTGGGCTGCAGCAGCAGCAGTGTGGGCAGCAGGGCCAGGGAGGGGATTCTGCCCCTTGGCTCCACTCTGCTGAGACCCCACCTGGAGCTCTGGGTCCAATTCTGGAGGCCCTATTAAAATAAAGATCTGGGCTTGCTGGAAGGTGTCCAGAGAAGGGCCACAAGGATGATCAGAGGGCTGGAGATGCTCTGCTGTGGGGACAGACTGAGAGAGTTGGAGTTGTTCAGTCTGGAGAGGAGAAGGCTCTGAGGTGACCTTACTGTGGCCTTCCAATATCTGAAGAGGGCTACAAGAAAGGTGCTGAGAGACATTTTGGGGTGTCAGGGAGTGATAGGACTGGGGGGAATGGAGCAAAACTAGAAGTGGGGAGATTCATATTGGACGTTAGGAAGAAGTTCTTCAGCATGAGGGTGGTAAGAGCCTGGAGCAGGTTGCCCAGGGAGGTGGTGGAAGCCTCATTCCTGGGCTCTTTAAGGCCAGGCTGGATGTGGCTCTGAGCAGCCTGCTCTAGTGTGAGGTGTCCCTGCCCATGGCAGGGGAATTGGAGCTGGCTGATCCTTGAGGTCACTTCCAGCCTTGACAGTTCTATGATTCCTATTATTGCACTGCAGAGGAGCCAAAGCAAATGGAACCTGCTGGCTCCTCAGCTCCTTTGAAGTTCAAGCCACATCACTGCGGGGGGGGGGGGGCAAGAGCTTAAGCTTTGAACAACTTCCCTTGGTTGACACATCCATGGCTGAAGAGGGAACGGTCAGAGCTCGCAGGTGCTCCTGCCTCTCGGCACGGTGATGGACAGAGCCGAGCATCCTGCGTCGCTTCTCCAGCCAAAGCAGCACCCTCCCTCCCAGCTGGCCACCCTTTGCGAGGCAGCAGGAATCCCTTGCAAACCTGAGCCTTGCAGCTGGCCTCACCCACCTGGCTGACACTCAGCAGGCTGCAGCAGTGACTCCCACACTCATTCTTAGGGTTGCAAAGACAACTTTTGGAAGCCTCTCCACTGAAGGCACTGGTGAAAGCGAAACTGAATCCGAAGCAGATGCTGATCATAACTGAATCCCCCCAGACAACATTAGCTGACCTCACAGCCAGCAGCTTTTATTTGCTGGTGATGCTCCAGTGTTGTTCCCTTTCCCTCCTTTCCCCTCTAGATCCATAAGCATGCCTTGTCCCTCTTTTCTCTTAGATGAAAGGCAGTTACCTGGGTTTAGACACAAAAGAGGCATTTCCATCCTCACCTTCCCCCTTTCCTGCTTCTTGCATGTAGAGATCCTCTGGCAGTTTGGCTACTGCATTTTCACAGAATCACATAATCAGATAACTGTGGGGGCTGGAAGGGACCTCTGGAGACCACAGAACCACAGAACATTAGAGGTTGGAAGGGTCCTCCAGAGATCATCCACTCCAACCTCCCTGCCCAAAGCAGCATCCCCTAGGGCAGTCCACACAGGAATGTATCCAGGTGGGCTTGGAAAGGCTCCAGAGAAGGAGACTCCATAACCTCTCTGGGCAGCCTGCTCCAGGCCTCTGCCACCCTCACACCAAACAAGTTTCATGTCCTGTGCAGATGAAACCTTCTCTCTTCCACTCTGCATCCATTGCTCCTTGTCCTATTGCTCTGCACCCTCCAAAAGAGCTTGGCCCCCTCCACTTGACACCCACCCCTCAGCTAGGGAGAGACATTGAGCAGAGCTCCTCTCAGCCTTCTCTCCTGCAGCCTAAGCAGCCCCAGGGCTCTCAGGCTCTCTGCACAGGGCAGATGCTCAAGTCCCCCACTCATCCTCATGACTGGACACTCTGCAGCAGGTCCCTGTCTCTCCTGCCCTGGGGAGCCAAAAGCTGGACATAGTATTTCAGCTGTGCTCTCAGCAGGGCAGAGTAGAGGGGGAGAAGAACCTCCCCAGCCCTGCTGGCCACACTTTTCCTGCTGCAGCCCAGGCTGCCATTGGGTCTCTTGGCCACAAGGGCACATTGCTGCCCATGCAGAACTTGCTGCCCCCCAGCACTGCAGGCTCTTTCTCCATGGAGCTGCTTTCCAGCAGGGCATCCCCTACCTGTCCTGGTGCCTGCTGTTATTCCTCCCCAGATGCAGGATCCTGCACTTGTCCTTATTCAACTTCATGTGGTTTGCCTTTGTCCAGCACCAGTCCAACTCCACAGCTAACAAGTTCACCTAGATCAGGTTCACAGGATTGTGAATAGCAATAACTAAATAACAGCTTGGAGGGGATGGAAGGAAATTTTCCCAGCCAGAGCTTCCTGCAGGGAAACTGAGGCTCAAGATAGCCCCATGTGAGAAGAAGGGTAGGTGACCTTCTGTCAGTATTAACAGCTGATGAATTTATTGAATGCTGAGGTCTTCCACTTGACTTTGGGCTTCCCTTCATCCTGTCTGCAAATGCAGTGCCTGCCAAAGGGGCATTTTTGTCTAACAGAGTTTCTGCAAGTGAAGGTCACATCTTAAGAGGTCATGGTTGGAGGTGTTGATTGAAAAGACACAGCCTGAGGTTGGTGCCCAGAGGTTATCTGATGCTGACACCACCCAGGCAAGGCTTGTGCTCAAAACTCCACCTTCCTCTGCCAGACCTTTGCCCTTTCACAAGGTTACTGATGACTTGCCACATTTGCAAGCGACCTGCTGGTGGTTTCCTCTTGCTCCAGACAACAAGGACAAACGATAGGAGCAACAGAGTTCAGCCTGGATATGGATGGCCCTGAGTCTGCTTCCACAAGAGGTGAATTCCACCAGGCATTAAAACATGCAGAGGCCAACTGGTGAAAACTGAAAAGCTCCCTGGAGAACCCCTCCTGCCTGCCCAAGTTTCCTTCTTTGTCTTGTTTTTGTCATTAAGCTGCAGAATCACTGCACCTTTGGTCTCCTAGAGCTGAGCCTTTACAGCAGAGCCACATTAAGCTGCTCTTGGAGAATCCATCCCAGTGGTGGGTTTTTTTTTTAGCTCTCCTTTCTTGGGCTGTAACACAGAAGAGAGGTGCAGAGGGGGAAGGTTTCTCACCAAAATGACCTCTGTTAAGTGCACTTCAGATGAAAGTTTGCTGGCTCAAATCAGGGCTTGAGGAATGTTGTGGAACTCATCCTTCTGCATGGAAAGAGATAGCAAATAAATTCTCAGCTCAGCTTCCAGAATCATAGAGTGCACTGAGCTGAAAGGAACAGCTGCAGAGGGACCTGGCCAGGGTGGGCAGAGGCCAAGGGGATGAGATTGCACAAGGCCAAGGGCAGGTTCTGCACTTTGGCCACAATAACCCCAAGCAGCACTGCAGGCTGGGGTCAGAGTGGCTGAGAGCAGGCAGCAGAGAGGGCCCTGGGGGTACTTACTGGTAGCTGAAGCTGAGGCAGCAGTGCCCAGGTGGGCAGCAGAGCCAATGGCATCCTGGGCTGGCTCAGGAGCAGTGTGGGCAGCAGGACAAGGGAGGTTCTTGTGCCCCTGTGCTCAGCACTGCTCAGGCCACCCCTGGAGTCCAGATGTGTCCAGTTGTGGGCTCCTGCATTGCAGAGAGCTGCTGAGGTGCTGGAAGGTGTTGAGAGCAGGGCAGCAAGGCTGGGGAGGGGCCTGGAGCAGAGCCCTGTGAGGAGAGGCTGAGGGAGCTGGGGGTGTGCAGCCTGCATCAGAGGAGGCTCAGGGCAGAGCTGATTGCTGCCTGCAGCTGCCTGCAGGGAGGCTGTCACCAGGTGGGGTTGGGCTCTGCTGCCAGGCAAGCAGCAACAGAACAAGGGGGCACAGTCTCAAGCTGTGCCAGGGCAGGTCTAGGCTGAATGTGAGGAGGAAGTTGTTGGCAGAGAGAGTGATTGGCATTGGAATGGGCTGCCCAGGGAGGTGGTGGAGTGGCTGTGGCTGGAGGTGTTGCAGCCAAGCCTGGCTGGGGCACTTAGTGCCATGGTCTGGTTGGTTGGGCAGGGCTGGGTGCTAGGTTGGGCTGGCTGAGCTTGGAGCTCTCTTCCAACCTGCTTGATTCTGTGATTCTATGTTTTGGTGGACCTGATCTTGGTGAGGAACTTACAGTCATAGAATCACAGAATGGCTTAGGTTGGAAGTGACCTCAAAGCTCAGCCAGTTCCAACCCCCTGCCATAGGCAGGGACACCTCCCACTAGAACAGGTCACTGAAGGCCTCATCCAACCTGGCCTTGAACACCTCCAGGGAGGGAGCAGCCACAACCTCCCTGGGCAACCTCTGCCAGTGTCCCACCACCCTCACTGCAAACAACTTCCTAACATCCACTTTCAACCTCCCCTCTGCCAGTTTAAACCCATTCCTCCTCCTCCTGTCATGACAAGACCTTGTCAATAGTCCCTAGCTCTGCTGCAGGCCACTTCAGATCCTGGAAGGCCACTCCAAGGTCTCCTGGAAGCCTTCTCTTCTCCAGGCTGCACAGCCCCAACTCTCTCAGCCTGCCCTCAGAGCAGAGCTGCTGCAGCCCTCTCAGCATCTTGGTGGCTTCCTCTGCACTGGTTCCAACACTTCCATGTCCTTCTTGTGCTGGGGGGTCCAGAACTTCTTCACCATGATGATCTTAGAGGTCTCTTGCAACCTGAATGATTCTAGGAATCTCTGGGTCTAAGTTTTAATATGAACACTACATGAAGAGACTACAGAGCAGCAGCAGAGCCAGAGGGCAGCAAGCAACCAGCCAGAACCACTGATTTACGAGGGCAAATTCAGCTGCACTTTAGCTGTGCCCTGTTGAGATGGAAATGTGATCCAGGAGCACCACCCATGAGCACTCAGAGGGTGTTAAAAAGGCCAAAATGATTCCTTCCCCTGCACAGAATACTTCATTCTCTCATTGCATCTGGACAGGAGAAGTGACATAAGCCTCATTATTTGATTTGAAGATCCTGTTCCCCTCTCTACCAGATGCATCTCTTCCAGCACGATGGACTCTTTGTTTCTGTGCTCCTCTTTGCACCTGGATTGCTCTTCCAGTGGTAGTTTGCAGGTTTTCATTTAGCCAATTTTGAGACTTTTCAAAGGCTAATCTCATGGGGAGAGAAAAAAAAAAGCCCCCAAAAAAGAGACCCAAAAATAAGAAGGGGATGGGGAGGGTTTAAAATAGATACTTCCTAGACGAGCAAGCAGAGCACAGAACAAATACTACATGGTCAAAAGGGAATGTTCCCTGTGTCACTTTGCAGTGCCTGCTTCATATTTTCCAGCTCCCAAGGGACAAGCAGGATGATGATCACCACCAGTTCTGTGCAGGCTGCTTGCCAGCTGCTTTCACCTTCATTCACGTTCAATTTCCTCCTTGTTTTCTCCCAGGCTGGCTTAGGGAGGCCACAAATGCAAGCCCTGAAAGTGCAAATGGTGAAGGAAGAACTGCTGACCACAGAATGGTGAGGATTGGAAGGGGCCTCTGGAGGTCACCTAGTCCAGCACTCCCCCTGCTAAAGCAGGTTCGTCTGGAGCAGGTTGCACAGGATTGCTTCCAGGTGGGTTTTGAAAGCCTCCAGAGGAGACTCCCCAATCAATCTGGGCAGTGAAGTTGGAGGAGGCTCAGGGCAGAGCTCATTGCTGTCTACAATTACTTGCAGGGAGGCTGTGGCCAGGTGGGGTTGGGCTCTGCTGCCAGGCAAGCAGCAACAGAACAAGGGGACACAGCCTCAAGCTATGCCAGGGCAGGTCTAGGCTGGATGTGAGGAGGAAGTTGTTGTCAGAGAGAGTGATTGGCACTGGAATGGGCTGCCCAGGGAGGTGGTGGAGTGGCTGTGGCTGGAGGTGTTGCAGCCAAGCCTGGCTGGGGCACTGAGTGCCATGGTCTGGTTGGTTGGGCAGGGCTGGGTGCTAGGTTGGGCTGGCTGAGCTTGGAGCTCTCTTCCAACCTGCTTGGTTCTAAGTTTTGGTGGACTTTCTGTGTTCTAGTTTGTGCCCATTGCCCCCTATCCTGTCAGTGGGCACCACAGAAAAGAGTCTGTCCCCATCCTCTGGACCCCTGACCTTTGCCTCTTGCTGACCATCAAGAAGATGCTCTCTCAGTCTGCTCTTCTCCAGGCCAATCAGCCCCAGGACTCTCATCACAGAAATCATAGAATCATAGAATCATCCAGGCTGGAAGAGACTTCCAAGCTCAGCCAGTCCAACCTATCCCCCAGCCCTATCCAGTCAACCAGACCATGGCACTGAGTGCCTCAGCCAGGCTTGGCTTGAACACCTCCAGGGACACCACCTCCCTGGGCAGATCCTTTCCCTTCACCATCTCTGTAGCCCTCTGCTGGGATCTCTCCAGTAGCCTCTCTTGTACTGGGGAGCCCAGATCTGGACACAATACTCCCAAGGTGATCTCAGTAGGGCAAAGCAGAGGGAAAGGAAAGCCTCCTTTGACTGGATGAGGCACTTGGTGCCATGGTCTGGTTGACTGGCTAGGGCTGGGTGCTAGGTTGGACTGGATGAGCTTGGAGGTCTCTTCCAACCTGCTTGATTCTATGGTTCTATGACTCTATGACCTGCTGGCCACAGCCCTCTCAATGCACACCAGGATGCCATTGGCCTTCTTGGCCACCAAGGGCACATTGCTAGCAGACAAGAGCCATAACCATGCCTAAACCTGTATGGCACTGAGAAATACCATCAGAGGCCTCCCTAGCCAGTGAGCTTGTGACAATTCACAGCCATCCCTCCCCTCCCTTGCCCCACTGCCCCCACAATTTGCTAAAGCCCCCATGGTCATTATTCACTGCACAGCTGGATAAGCTCAGAGATCAGACAGGCCTTTCCTATTTCTAATGGGAATCCTGCCTGAACTCTGGCCTGCCTGGGTAGCCCTGGGAGAAATTAGCTGATTAAAAATGTCCAGGGGGAGCTGCAAAAGGGAAGAGTTTCATTATTCTAGAAGGGAATTGGCAGTGCAGGGCGTGAGCGAGACGTCACCAGGCACTGCCAGAGCAGAAGAGCTCACTCAGGCATCTTCCTCCTCCAGCTCATTGTCTGGCCCAGGTTTCAGATGCCCTGAGCTGGCAGGAGTGGTGTTTCTGCAGCCAGCATCCCCAGGCTGGGCTAACACAGAGTCCTTGCTGCTTTTCAGCCCTAGGGCAGGCTCTGCCCTGCTTTTGTGGTGTGTTTGCTTTGACATCTGCTCAGTGGTGGGGTTTTCCCCTCTTGCAGTGCAAAGAATGCACTCAGCTCCTTAAAACAGCAGAGCTAAGATCTGGCAGGCTTCACCAGCAAGCCCCCTTCCCTGTCACTCCAGGGGAATTCACCATGGTGAAATCCATCTTACTTGGCTTTCCAGCCCCGTGCCTGCAGACATCTCCATCTGAGCTGCATCCCCTGGGCTCCCCAGACGCTGGAGTCAAGAGAGGAGAACAGGCACTTCTGAGGTGCAATTCATCTCAGCCTCACAGAGACATTTCTATTAGGTCAGAACCATGCTCTGCTTCTCTTCACTGACTGTAAAGGCAGCCTGGGGTGACTGGCTTGCATGGAGGCCTCTTTCCTGCAGATGCCTGTGGTAGGTGAGATTAATTTCATCCCCTAAGTCGGCTTGTGTGGAAGTCAGGCCTCCAGTGGCAGGGCAGAGCTTTGATTTTAGAGCATTAGCTGCAAATGTGTTCCTTTGTCCCCCTGTAGTAGCAGCTGCAGAAGGGCTCTGGTGGAAGTTAATCAGCACCCAGGAGTTTGATAAACTATGGTGGGTGGCATTGGACCCTCCTGACGTCTGCTTTGGACATTCATTCTTGGATAGATTCAAGGTCAGGCTGGATGGGGCTCTGAGTGACTTCATCTAGTTGAAGATGTCTCTGCTGACTGCAGGGAGGTTGGATTAGATGACCTTTAAAGCTCCCTTCCAACTCAAACAGCTCTTTGTCTGTGATTCTATGACTCACATCAATCACAGAATCACAGAAGGAGTGAGGCTGGAAAAGATCTCTGAGATCATCAAGTCCAGCCTATAACCTACCACCCTGACACCAGCTAAAAGTGGCAGAGCCCTGGTGGTCAAGGACAAGCCATGTTGCAGGTGTCTGCTGCAGAAAGATCACAGAATCACAGGTTAGGGGCTGGAGGGGACCTCCAAAGCTCATCCAGTCCAAGCCCCCTGCCAGACCAGGATCACCTATACCAGATTACACAGGAGCACATCCAGGAAGGTCTGGAATATCTCCAGGGATGGAGACTCCACAACCCCCCTGGGCAGCCTGTTTCAGTGTTCTGTCACCCTCACAGGGAAATATCCCTCCTCATGTTTGCATGAAACTTCCTAGGCCTCAGCTTCCCCCCAGTGCCCCTTGGGCTGGCATTGGGCATCACCCAGCAGAGCCTGGCTGCAGCCTCTGGGCACTCACCTGCACAGCTTTGTCAACATGAATGGGGGCACCTCTCAGTCTCCTCCAAGCTAAAGACCCTCAGCTCCCTCAGTCTCTCCTCACAAGAGAGATGTTCCATTCCCTTCATCATCTGGAGAGGCCTGGAACACAAACCCTATGAGGAGAGGCTGAGGGAGCTGGGGGTGTGCAGCCTGCAGCAGAGGAGGCTCAGGGCAGAGCTCATTGCTGTCTGCAGCTGCCTGCAGGGAGGCTGTAGCCAGGTGGGGTTGGGCTCTGCTGCCAGGCAAGCAGCAACAGAACAAGGGGGCACAGTCTCAAGTTGTGCCAGGGGAGGTCTAGGCTGGATGTTGTTAGGAAGTTGTTGTCAGAGAGAGTGATTGGCATTGGAATGGGCTGCCCAGGGAGGTGGTGGAGTGGCTGTGGCTGGAGGTGTTCTTGCCAAGCCTGGCTGGGGCACTTAGTGCCATGGTCTGGTTGGTTGGGCAGGGCTGGGTGCTAGGTTGGGCTGGCTGAGCTTGGAGCTCTCTTCCAACCTGCCTGATTCTGTTCTATTCTATGTCATGCTATGCCATTCTATTCTCTTCTATCCCACTCTATTCTAGTCTCCTTCTGTGTCATTGCTGGACTCTTGAGCAGCTCCATGGCCTTCTTGAACTGGGAGGCCCAGAACTGGACACAGTAGATATTAAAACTCTTGTGCAAATCAAGTCACACACAGGCAATGGACAGACTCTGCCTCAGGTGCAGGCATGTCAGAGACTCAGTGGCCTCTGCTGAGCATCACCTACCATCAGCTCAGCAACAAGCAGATGCAAACGTTGGCAACCTGAGCCACGAACCTCTGAGTCTTCCAGTGTAGCTCCAGTGGCCTGCAAAACCCAAATGGAAGAGAGCTGAGAAGACACAGGCAGCACAGAGTCCATGGACACATGGTGCTAAAGCAAACCACCAGCACACTGCTAGCACACAGATGTCAAAACAAAGTGTGAGCTCTGGGATTCATCTTTTGCCAGCTCAGTGCAAACGATTCGGCTGGCGGAAATGAAGCGAGGAAGCCTAGCTTCAAACACAGCCAGGGAACGAGGGGGAATGTGCATGACATCCAGCTCTTTTGAGCTGGGGGGATGTGCACCAAACAAGGGACTGACAGTCACTGGTTTGCTATGGAGGATGCTGGTACCCCCAGTGCTGCTCCTCTGGCAGGTCTGGCTGGTACGGTGAAACATTTCAGTGCCTCTGGGTGTTTAGTCTGGAGAGGAGGAGGATCACAGCATCACACAACTTCAGAGGCTGGAAGGGACCTCCAGAGATCAGCCAGTCCAAGCCCCTGCCAAAGCAGCATCCCCTAGGATAGTCCACACAGGAATGCATCCAGATGGGCTTGGAAAGGCTCCAGAGAAGGAGACTCCACAGCCTCTCTGGACAGCCTGCTCCAGGGCTCTGCCACCCTCACACCAAACAGGTTGGGCTCGATGAACTCAGAGGTCTTTTCCAACCTGGTTAATTCTGTGATTCTGTGACTGAGGATAGCTCAGCTAAAGGCATATCTTGTAACACAGGTAACACAGTGCCAGAAGCACTCAGTGGCAGCTCAGATGACAGCTGACCACCCTCTTCTGTAGCAGAAAGTCCTTTGATGTCAGGGAAACTGTGGGCAGAGCTTTCACTAATTCAGATCCACTGGCTGCAGTCTGATCACAGAATCATAGAATCAACCAGAATGGGGGGGGAAAAAAAGCCTCTGGGTTCCAGGCAGCCTGATCTAGTTGAGGATGCCCTTGCTGACTGCAGGGGGTTGGACTAGATAAGCTTTGGAGTTCCCTTCCAACCCAGACCATTCTATGATTCTGAGTTCTGATTGAGAGTTTACTTCTGCTCCAGGCAAGCCATTTATTATCCTCACAGCAGGAGGTTTCTTAATAGGCTTTAGGGAGTGAATTCCTGGGTGCTTGCAAACTGAGCCTTCAAGATGTGCAAAGATGTAATGAGCAATGGGGGAAATCTCTGATCACAGAACCTGAAAGATTGGAAGGGACCTCCAGAGATCAGCAAATCCAACCCCCCTGATACTTGTTATGGGGGCATGAGAGACTAGGGGCACTGGAGCAAAGCTGGAGGTGGGGAAGCATAGGCTGGATGTGAGGAGAAGTTCCAGTAGGAGAGATAATCCAAAGCACAAATACAGGCTGGGCAGTGATTGAATCATAGCATCAGTCAGGGTAGGAAGGGAGTACAAGGAGCAGCCAGTGCCAAACCCCCTGCCATGCCCAGGGACACCCTACCCTAGAGCAGGCTGCACACAGCCTCAGCCAGCCTGGCCTCAAACACCTCCAGCCATGGGGCCTCAACCACCTCCCTGGGCAACCCCTGCCAGCCTCTCACCACTCTCCTGCTCAACAACTTCCTCCTCACCTCCAGCCTCACTCTCCCCACCTCCACCTTTGCTCCAGTCCCCCCACTCCTGACACTCCCTCACAGCCTCAGAAGTCCCTCCCCAGCTTTTTTGGAGCCCCCTTCAGATGCTGGCAGGCCACAAAAAGGTCCCCTGGGAGCCTCCTCTGCTCCAGCCTGCACAGCCCCAACTCTTTCAGTCTGTGCTCACAGCAGAGCTGCTGCAGCCTCTCAGCATCCTCCTGGCCCTGCTCTGGACACTCTCCAGCATCTTCACAGCCCTCTTGGAATGGGGGCTCCAGAGCTGGATGCAGGACTCCAGGTGGGGTCTGAGCAGAGCAGAGCAGAGGGGCAGAATCCCCTCCCTGGCCCTGCTGCCCACACTGCTGCTGCTGCAGCCCAGGCTCTGCTTGGCTCTCTGGGCTGCAAGTGCACACTGCTGGCTCCTGCTGAGCTTCTCCTCCACCAGCACCCCCAAGACCCTCTCCTCAGGGCTGATTTCCAACCAGACACTGCCCAGCCTGGATTTGTGCCTGGGATTCCCTGACCCACTAGAACAGGTCACTCAAGGCTTGAACACCTCCAGGCAGGGAGCAGCCACAACCTCCCTGAGTAACCCTCACTGCAAACAACTTCTTCCTAACATCCAGTTTCAATCTCCCCTCTGCCAGTTTAAACCCATTACCCCTAATCCTATCATTACAAGACCTTGTCAATAGTTCCTCTCCAGCCTTCTGGTAGGTCCCTTTCAGATACTGGAAGGGCACTCCATGGTCTCCTTGAAGCCTTCTCTTCTCCAGGCTGCAGAGCCCCAGCTCTCATAGCCCATCCTCATAGCAGAGCTGCTGCAGCCCTCTCAGCATCTTGGTGGCTTCCTCTGCACTGGCTCCAACACTTCCATGTCCTTCTTTTGCTGGGGGCTCCAGGAGTGTATGACAGTGATCAGAGGGAAGATCATCTGTTGTAATCTGGTTTTGACTGATGAGGCTTCACTTGCAGTGTTTGGGCCAGCTCTGGAGTCCTCAGTACAGGAGAGACATGGACCTGTTGGATCAGGGCCAGAGGAAGCCCTAACAGTGATCAGAGCCTCAACTCTTGTAGCCTGTCCTCAGAGGAGATGTTCTCCAGCCCTCTGATCACCCTCATTGTAAAGAACTTCCTCCTAATGCCCAAGCCATACTCCTGCTTTGGACTGTTTAGTGCTAACTCAGCCTCTGTGGATAAACAGATAAAAACCTCCCTAGGTCTTAGCTCACTTGGTCTATACCCCAGGAATTACCTTACAGGTGAGCTCCCCTTCCAACCACAGCTGGTCCCACCAGCAACTCCTACAGCTCCTTACACATGAAAATAATATTAGGGAAACATTTACTGTAAGTTTTAGTTTAATTTAGTAGACTTTAGCAGCTGGGAATAACGAGGAGGAGCCAGCACCTTGCACAGAGCCAGCACTGCACAGACCACCAGCAAGTGCTCCACAGACCTGGGTTTGGGAAGTGATGAGACAGATGGAAGTCATTATTTTGTTGTGCACAAAATACCATCTGGGGCCATCATTTGCTGTCTGGTACTTCTGAGTAAATCCAGGGAAACTCCTTAATAATCAGCCCTGGGACCAAGCTGATTAAATATTTTCCCTAATGAAGTTGGCAGAGGAGAAGTAGGGACCTGGGCGTGAGGTCTGCTGGTGACACAGACTGGAGCAACTGCACTGCTATGGCAGAGGAGGACCAGGATATGATGTGCAAAGAGCTGCATGACCTTGAGGTCACTGCTATGGCAGAGGAGGACCAGGATATGATGTGCAAAGAGCTGCATGACCTTGAGGTCACTGCTATGGCAGAGGAGGACCAGGATATGATGTGCAAAGAGCTGCATGACCTTGAGGTCACTGCTATGGCAGAGGAGGACCAGGATATGATGTGCAAAGAGCTGCATGACCTTGAGGTCACTGCTATGGCAGAGGAGGACCAGGATATGATGTGCAAAGAGCTGCATGACCTTGAGGTCACTGCTATGGCAGAGGAGGACCAGGATATGATGTGCAAAGAGCTGCATGACTGTGAGGGAAGGCTGGGTGAGAGGAATGGGTTGATTTTAACAAGGAAAACAAGGTGGAAGCTTGTTGGCTCAGAGTAACAGCAGAGGCAAAAGCACCCAAATTAGTCTGTGAGCACAGTGATCCTGAGAAGAGCAACTGTAGTTGTAATGCATCTTAGGCAAGATGCTTCCAGCAGAGGTAGGGAAGTGTCCACAGCATTGCACAGAGGGCTGCTGAGTCCTGGGGCTGTTCAGTCTGGAGAAGAGGAGGCTGGAGGTGTTCAAGACAAGCCTGGATGAGGCAATGCCATGGTCTGGTTGATTGGATAGTGCTGGGTGCTAGGTTGGACTGGCTGAGCTTGGAGCTCTCTTCCAACCTGCTTGATTCTATGAGAGGAGCTCTGCTCAATGTCTCTCCCTAGCTGAGGGATGGGTGTCAAGTGGAGGGGGCCAAGCTCTTTTGGGGGGTGCAGAGCAAGAAGCCAAGGAGCAATGGATCCAAACTGCAACAGAGAAGGTTTCATCTCCACATAAGGAGGAACTTGTTTGGTGTGAGGGTGGCAGAGGCGTGGAGCAGGCTGCCCAGAGAGGTTGTGGAGTCTCCTTCTCTGGAGCCTTTCCAAGCCCACCTGGATGTATTCCTGTGTGAACTACCTTAGGGAATCCTGCTTTGACAGGGAGGTTGGATTGTATGATCTCTGGAGGTCTCTTCCAGCTTCTAATGTTCTGTGATTCCATTTCATCATCTGAAGTTCTGGGCACCCAAATTCAAGCAAGATGAGCTCAAAGCTGAAGAGATGCAGAGACCAGAGAGTGAGTCCCATGAAGAGCAGCTAGAGAATCTTGGCTTGTTCAGCTAAGGAAAACAAGTAGATTGCAACATCTCAGGGTCACAGAAACATTCAGGTTGGAAAAGACCCCCAAGACCACCACGTTCAACCCAGAACCCTACTCTGCAAGGTTTAACCCTAAATCAAACACCTCAAGCAACCCCAAGCACCACATCCAAATCACTTTTGAATGCATCCAGGGTTGGGGACTCCACCACCTCCCTGAGCAGCCCATTCCAGTGCCTGACCACTCTTGCTGGGAAAACATTTTTCCTCCTCTCCAGTCTAAACCTCCCCAGTGGCACCTTGAAGCCATTCCCCCTTATTCTATCACTGATAGCCTGTGAGAAGAGACCAGCACCAGGACAAGGGGGATTGTTTTTAAGCTGAGGGAGAGTAGTTTTAGGCTGCAACTTAGGAAGAATTGCTTCAGTGCAAGGATGGTGAAACTCTGGAACAGGCTATCCAGGGAGGTCGTGGATGCCTCCTGGGGATGTTCAAAGTCAGGATGGATGAGGCCTTGAGCAGGTGACTCTAGTTGAGAGGTGTCCCTGACTAAACAGGTAGGATGGAGTAGATAATCTCTAAGGTCTCTTTCAACCTAAGCCATTCTTAGGGGAGGCCTTTGCTGGATATTAGGAGGAAGTTGTTGGCAGAGAGAGTGATTGGCATTGGAATGGGCTGCCCAGGGAGGTGGTGGAGTAGCCATCCCTGGAGGTGTTCAAGACAAGACTGATGGGGCTCTTCCTTAGGTCTAGTCTGGATTTTGTTTCTTTTAATTTAAAACCCTTTAAGTACTGGAAGGTCAAAAGGTCTCCCTGTAGTCTTATCCAGACTAAGAGAAGCATCTTCCCTTTCATTTTCTCCTCCCTTGTCCTGCTAGAAAGGAGAGTGAAAAGAGGTGTTCAAGAAAAGCCTGGCTGAGGCACCTAGTGCCATGGTCTAGTTTACTGGACAGAGCTGGGGGGTTGGTTGGACTGGCTGAGCTTGGAGGTCTCTTCCAACCTGCTTGATTCTCTGATTCTATGATAGAGCATCTTGGTGGGCTGCTTGCCCAACCCACCTCAGCTTCACAACTCAGTGCTGGCCTGAAGCATACCAAATCCAAACAATAACTTGGGAGTTCTCTGCAGTCCAAGGAATCCTCTTACTCAAGCTACTCTCTACCAGCCCTTCTGCAGTGACTGCCCCATGGGTCCTCAGGAGCTCTGAGTTAAAGGCATTCCTGAGTATCCATGCTGGAGTCACTGGCATACACAAGGATTTGGGAATTGGTAGAGTACAGTGGTGAAGGGAAGAAGACAGGGAGGCATAAAGCCCAGGCAATAATAGGGATCAAGATGAGGCAGAGGAGAATTGGAGGAAAGGGGTCAGATAGGTCACAGAAAAGACATTTCAGGGGGAAAAGTTCAAAGCCTCCTTCTAAATATTGCCTGGGGAATGTCTCAACCCAAAGGGCTGGTGGTGGGATAGAGGCTTCCTAGCAACATCTCATTTCCACAGCCCACATGCTGCAGGATTTATGGCTCTGTGCTGAGCAATCCAATAGCTACAGCTGTTTGGCTCCAGCAAATAAGCTAGGGACAACTTCCATCTCCAAGCAGGATTGGCACAACATTTCGTGTCCATACAGATGAACTGTCTCACCTTCTTTCTCAGGTAGCTTGGTGACAGGTTCCCAGCTCATTGGGCCAATCTTCTGAGCCTCTTGTTGGCTTGAGAGCCATGGCCAGGTTCTCTTTGAGCTCCCTTGCAAAGCCTCTGGTTAGTTAGGCTGCTTGAAGCCCCTTGTCCCACACAGGCATGGCCCTTCCAGGCTGCAGCTCAGCTCCTCGGGCTGGCATGACAGGTACAGCACCCAGATGGCTGTTGCAAAGGGGTCCCTGAGAACACCATTACTCTGCCTGCCTCACTGTTGACCTACAACACTTCACTCCCAGTGACAGGACAAACAGACAGCAGCTTCTGTAAGCCAGGAAGAGGGAGTCACTCAGCAGCCCTTGCGCTCCGCAGTGCACATCTGGCTGGTGATAGGGGAATGAGTAAGCTACAGGGCTGATGTGAACCAGATTGTTTGCACTGCGTCCAAGAATTCCTCTGCAAGCTTCCAGTGGTGACTTTTAGCTGATCTTCCACACACAGCCTCTCTGGGTACTTTCCTGGAGGCCAGGAGAAGTGTGAACTTGCACTGTAGTGAGAAGAATCACAGTCTCAGAGTGGTAGAGGGTGGAAGAAACCTCAAGGGTAAGTCTGTCTTTACATGGAGTTCTTATGACTGCCTCAGGAATGCTTCTGTTGACTAACAGCACTGCCTTAGAATCATAAAGTCAAGCAGGTTGGAAGAGAGCTCCAAGCTCAGCCAGTCCAACCTAGCACCCAGCCCTGCCCAATCAACCTGACCGTGGCACTAAGTGCCTCAGCCAGGCTTGGCTTCAACACCTCCAGCCACAGAGACTCCACCACCTCCCTAGTTGCACTGCAGAACCACAACAAGCATTTTCTGCCTCCCAGTGCTGAAGAAATGCTACCTAAGGCTCTACAGCTCCAGACCCCAGTACAGGGAAAGAATCAAGGTCCCAGGATATGACTCATAGAGTCCTTTTGGAGCTGCTACTGGAGAAGCCAGAAGGAAAGGAATTTCATTATGCTCCAAATTAATGCATGGAAGGAGATGACAGAGTCTGAATGACCTCTTCAGTCATCTGATCAAAACATTTCTGTCAGAGGTACTCTGCCATATGTTCCCATTAACACCTTCAAGGCTTTCCCAGAACTTCCCAATGCTTCAAAGCCATCTGCTCATTTTTTCCACTTCAGAAGTAGCCATGGCCCAATCTACATCCATTTACATTTCTGCCAGCAGAGACCTGAAAGTGAAATACCTCCTCACCCTCCTGCACCTTCATCATAGAGTTGTCAGGGCTGGAAAGGACCTCAGTGATCATCCAGCTCCAACCTCCATGCCATGGGCAAGGACATAGGCTCACAGGATGCTAGGGGTTGGAAGGCACTCAAAGAGATCATCAAGTCCAAGCCCCCCTGCCAGAGCAGGACCATACAATCTACTCAGGTCACACAGGAACACATCCAGACAGACCTTGTGTGTCCCCAGAGAAGGAGACTTCACAACCTCTCTGGGCAGCCTGTTCCAGTGCTATGGGACCCTTAACAGTCAAGAAGTTGCCCCTTGTGCTGAGCTGGAACCTCCTGTGCTGTAGCTTCCATCCATTGCTGCTTGTCCTATCCCAGGGAGCAGTGAGCAGAGCCTGTCCCCCCTCCTGACCCCCAGCCCTCAGAGATTTGTCAACATTTATTAGATCCCCTCTCAGTCTTCTCTTCTCTCTTCTCCTCTTCTCTTCTCTTCTCTTCTCTTCTCTTCTCTTCTCTTCTCTTCTCTTCTCTTCTCTTCTCTTCTCTTCTCTTCTCTTCTCTTCTCTTCTCTTCTCTTCTCTTCTCTTCTCTTCTCTTCTCTCTCCCCTCCCCTCCCCTCCCCTCCCCTCCCCTCCCCTCCCCTCCCCTCCCCTCCCCTCCCCTCCCCTCCCCTCCCCTCCCCTCCCCTCCCCTCCCCTCCCCTCCCCTCCCCTCCCCTCCCCTCCCCTCCCCTCCTCTCCTCTCCTCTCCTCTCCTCTCCTCTCCTCTCCTCTCCTCTCCTCTAAAAAGCCCCAGGTCCCTCCATCCTTCATCAGGCAGTGTTCCAGTCCCCTAATCATCCTCATAGCCCTCCCTTGGACTCTCTCCAGCAGATCCCTGTCCCTCTTAAACCAGGGAGCCCAAAACTGAACACAGTACTCAAGACTGGGTCTCACCATGGCAGACCAGATCAGATTGCTCAAAGGCACATCCAACCTGGCCTGAAAAACCTCCAGGGATGAGGCTTCCACCACCTCCCTGGGCAACCTGTTCCAGTGTCTCACCATCCTCATGCTGAAGAGCTTCTCCCTACCATCCCATCTAAATCTCCCCACTTCTAGTTTTATGTTCATGGCCAGGACAGAAAGCTCAACTTTCCCATCCCCTTTGCTTCATGATTTTAATCTCCACACTGTCTGAGAAGCTCAAGTCTGGTGCCTAAAACTGCAGCCACGAAATAGGTATGACTACAGGTCATTGTTGACAAAACCTGGCTGCAGCTCCCCACATCATGTCATCCAAAAAGAGCTCATTTTCTTATTAGGCTAATTACAACAGCTCTGTTTCCTTCCTTCCTGCTCACACCCCTTCCCTGAGCTGCAAGCAAAGCCTCCTCTGATGATTGCTGCCAAGGCCCAAAGAAATCCACCCTGGCAGGAGAAACATCTTCATTCCCTGTGTCTGTCAATGGCTTCATTAAGCACTGCACATGCAAACACTCACACCCACACAGAAGCTCGCCCAGAAATGCCTCCTTGTTTTCTAACACTGCTTTATGAGCCTTCCCCCCAGTGCCAAAGAATGAGTAAAGGGAGCTGGAAAGTTCTTTTGAGCCATGAAGTTGAGGAGACACAACCTAAGGAACGTTGATGTTGAAAGACAGAGAAGTCTGTCAACATCAGGTGGCTCCTGGAGATGTCATCTAATAACTTGGGGCTGCAGTGTGGAGCTTGGAGTGTTTTCAGACTCAGACTGTGGTTTGCTGGTTTGCTTTCACAATTTGGGTGGGAAAGAGGGAGGTAGCCAAGCCCCGTTGGTAGCACAGCAGTTTTCAGGAAGGAATGTTAAGTACAGAGTGAATTGCACAGAATCACAGAAGCAGTCAGGTTGGCAAAGCCCCCTCAGGATCACCAAGTCCAACCCAGAACCCTGCTCTGAGAGGCTCACCCTAAGCCATAGCCCCAAGCACCACATCCAAATGACTTTTAAACATACCCAGGGTTGGGGGCTCCATCACTGCCCTGCCCAACCCATTCCAGTGCCTCACCACTCTTGCTGGGAAAAAAAATCCTCATGTCCAGCCTAAACCTCCCCAGTGGCAGCCTGAGGCCATTCCCTCTGGTTCTAGCACCAGTCACTAATCTATCACTCTACAACCACCTGCAGGGAGGCTGCAGCCAGGTGGGGTTGAGCTCTGCTGCCAGGCAAGCAGCAAGAGCAGAAGGGGCCAGAGTCTGAAGCTGTGGCAGGGCAGGTCTAGGCTGGATGTGAGGAGGAAGCTGTTTGCAGAGAGAGTGATTGGCACTGGAATGGGCTGCCCAGGGAGGTGGTGGAGTGGCCGTGGCTGGGGGTGTTGAAGCCAAGCCTGGCTGGGGCACTTAGTGCCATGGTCTGGTTGGTTGGGCAGGGCTGGGTGCTAGGTTGGGCTGGCTGAGCTTGGAGCTCTCTTCCCACCTGCTTGATTCTATGATTCTAATTCCCTGGAGAAGAGACCAGCATCAACCTCTCCACAACCTCCTTGCAGGTAGCTGCAGGCAGCCATGAGCTCTCCCCTCAGCCTCCTCTTTCTCAAACTAAACAGCCCCAGCTTCCTCAGTTGCTCTTCATCAGAGTTATTGTCCAAATCTGGTGCAAAGGCAACCCAAGCTTGAGGAGCTACATTGGGTGTGATTTGTTTCACCCACATTTGAAGCCTCTGGAGAACAGGTCTTATGAGGAGCAGCTGAGGGAGCTGGGATTGTTGAGTCTGGAGGAGAAGAGGCTCAGGTGAGACTTTCTCACTCTCTACAACTACCTGAAGGTTGTAGTGAGCCAAGGGTTCACAGGCTCACAGGATGTTAGGGGTTGAAAGGGACCTCCAGAGATCATCAAGTCCAACCACTCTGCCAGAGCAGGATCAGAGAATCTAGTGCAGGTCACACAGGAACACAGCCAGACAGGACTGGAAAGCCTCCAGAGAAGGAGACTCCACAACCTCTCTGGGCAGCCTGTGCCAGTGCTCTGGGAACCTTACAGTCAAGAAGTTCCCCTTTGTGCTGAGCTGGAAGCTCCTGTGCTGCAGCTTCCATCCATTGCTCCTTGTCCTATCCCAGGGAGCAGTGAGCAGAGCCTGTCCCCCCCTCCTGGCCCCCAGCTCTCAGATAGTTACAAACATTTATTAAGTCCCCTCTCAGTCTTCTCTTCTCCAGACTAATCAGCCCCAGGTCCCTCAGTCTCTCCTCATCAGGCAGTGCTGCAGTCACCTCATCAAGCTTGTAGTCCTCCACTGGACCCTCTCCAGCAGATCCCTGTCCCTCCTAAGCTGGGGAGCCCAAATCTGAATGCATCATTTGAGATGAGGTCTCACCAGAGCAGAGGAGAGGGGGAGGAGAACCTCCCTTGATCTGCTGCACACACTTTTGCTAATACACCCCAGGATCCCATTGGCCTTCTCGGCCAGCAGGGCACATTGCTGTGCCATGGATGTTCTCCCTCAGCACTCCCAGCTCCTTCTCAACAGGGCTGCTCTCCAGAGTTGGTCTCTTCTCCCTAGTAGCAAGTGATAGAATGAGAGGAAATGGCCTCAAGTTGTTGCAGGGGAGGTTTAAACTGGATACCAGGGAGAAAAAACTCCTTCACAGAAAGAGTGCTCAGGGACTGGAACAGGCTGCCCAGGGAGGTGGTGGAGCCACCATCTGTGGCAGGCTTCACAAAGCATGCAATGAGCCACTGGAGGTGTTCAAAACCCACTTTGGGACAAGCTTTAGTGGCAGTGGTGAGATGAGGTCTTGATGAACTAAGAGGTCCTTTCCAACCAATCCAATCCTGATAATGCTGTGTTTGGGTGTCTGCAGCATAGATGTCTCCATCCCATCTGGATGCCCTGAGCTCTTATTTCAGCTGAAGGAGAGAGATGTCCATGTGTAGCTCAGGGATCATTTCATCTGTTTTAAACATCTCCTGGAGATAAGATGAATCACATCCTGCACGTGTCTGCTTCCCTCCAGTGACTGCAAAGCCTCCAAATAATGACTTGCACTGCAAACACACAGATGGGATTAGCATATAGATAGGTCTGAACAGAGAGGTGGGATTTAAACATGAATCATAGAATCGTAGAATCAATCAACCAGGTTGGAAGAGACCTCCAAGATCATCCAGTCCAACCTAGCACCCAGCCCTAACCAATCAACCAGACCATGGCACTAAGTGCCTCATCCAGGCTTTGCTTGAAGACCCCCAGGGATGGTGCCTCCACCACCTCCCTGGGCAGCCCATTCCAATGCCAATCACTCTCTCTGTGAAGAGCTTCTTCCTAATATCCAGCCTAGACCTCCCCCTGCACAACTTGAGACTGTGTCCCCTTGTTCTGTTGCTGGTTACCTGGGAGAAGAGGCCACCCCCCACCTGGCTACAGCCTCCCTTCAGGTAGTTGTAGACAGCAATGAGGTCACCCCTGAGCCTCCTCTTCTCCAGGCTAAACAACCCCATCTCCCTCAACCTCTCCTCACAGGGCTGTGCTCCAGGCCCCTCACCAGCTTTGTTGCCCTTCTCTGGACATGTTCCAGCACCTCAACATCTCTCTAGAATTGAGGAGCCCAGAACTGGACACAGCACTCAAGGTGTGGCCTGAGCAGTGGTGAGTACAGGGGCAGAATAACCTCCCTTGTCCTTCTGGCCACACTGTTCCTGATGCAGGCCAGGATGCCATTGGCTCTCTTGGCCACTTGGGCACACTGCTGCCTCATCTTCAGCTTACTGTCTATCAGTACCCCCAGGTCCCTTTCCTCCTGGCTGCTCTCCAGCATCTGATGTTTACAAAGGGCAGGCTGTCCTCTGAGGCACAAACTGAGGTTTCCACTCCCATGCAGCCAACAGTCTGAGAGGGTAGCCCAGCCAAGCAGATACAGATTTGATCCAGATTTCTCAGCACAGAAGAGACATGAACCTGTTGGAGCAGGGCCAGAGGAGGCCACAACAATGATCAGAAGAGTAGAAGCTCTCTGCTGTGAGGACAGGCTGAGTTTGGGTTGTTCAGCCTGGAGACAGCTCTGGGCAGACCTTGTTGTGGCCTTTCAATAGCTAAATGAAACCCCTAGAAGGAAGATGGGGAGAGGCTTTTCATCAGGGTCTGCTGTGACAGAACAAGAGGTTTGAAGCTAAGGAAGAGATTTGTACTGGGTAGAACAAAGAAGTTATTTTATAGTGAGGGTGGTAAGATACTGGCATGGATTGCCCAGAGAGGTGATGGATGCACCCTGGAAGAATCCCAGCTCAGGTTGGACAGGGCCCTGAGCAATCTGCTCTAGCTGAAGATGTCCCTGCTGAGTGCAGGGGGGGTGAACTGGATGACCATGGTCTGGTTGATTGGACAGGGCTGGGTGCTAGGTTGGACTGGCTGAGCTTGGAGATCTCTTCCAACCTGCCTGATTCTATGATCCTGTGACCTTTAAAGGTCCTTCACAAACAAAACCATCCCATGATTCCACAGTCCCCTGATTAATTATTTACTTAATTTACTTATTGTTGGCCTCTATTCTCAGCAGTGATGTCCATTTACTGCCACACAAGCCTGAATGCTCAGCTCTAGGATGAATATCTACACTGGAAACATCTGAAGCTATTTGAGATGCTCAGTTGCTAAGGTTGAGTTGGAGCCCCACAGTGAGGTGGATATTTCCCTTAGGACACATCAACATTTATGACCTCCTATATTGTGCTTTAATGATCAAGTTTGGCCCACACATTGATGTTTTGCCTCAGAAGAAGTGAATCTGGCATCTTTGGCTGTGCAAATGCCTGCACTCTCCTGCTAAGTTGTCTCTGTTGTGCTGCACCTAATGAGAGATAGTTCCAGGCTCTGAGGGAGGAGTTTTGAATTCCCTTGGAGATTTGATGCACCAAGACTGATGCCAGAAAGTCTGGCCCCAGCAGAGGAGGAGATGTTCAGCAAGCTGGTGGGTTTTGGCAGCAGACCTGGCGCTCAGACAATGCCTGCAAATGATGGCAAAGCAGCTTTATGGTATTAATTAGCACAGCCTCAGCTGAGACACCATAATTGCCTGCCCAGGGGGTGAATTATGAAGTGAAAAGCTTCATTCCCAACTGCTGTGAGTCAAATCACTTCTGCTTTGCATCAGGAAGGGCAGGCAGCACACACAGCCATGGCTGGATCTCATGATGGAAGGATTTTGGTCATTCAGAGCTGAATTCAGGCAAGGCTTTACAACAGAATCATAGGATCATAGAATAAGTTAGGCTGGAAAGGACCTTAGAGATCATCTACTTCAATATCCCTGCTTAGGCAGGGATGCCTCTCAACCTGGCCTTGAACACTCCCAGGGAGAAGGCATCCATGACTTCACTGGGCAACCTATTCCAGAGTCTCACCATCCTCCTACTGGAGAACTTCTTCCTAAGCTCCAGCCTAAACCTACTCTCCCTCAGCTTCAAACCATTCCCCCTTGTCCTGTTCCTAGAGATCCTTATGGGAAGTCCCACACCAACCTTTTTGTAGGATCACTTCAGGTATTGGGAGGCAGCCCTAAGGTCCCCCTGGAGTCTCCTCTTCTCTAGGTTAAACAAGCCCATCTCTCCACAGCTGTCCTCCTAGCAGAGGTGTTCCAGACTTGGGTCATAGAACTGTTTTGTTTGGAAAAGGCCTTTCAGGTACTCAGGTCCTACTGTCAAGCTAAGACCAGCATGGCCACTAAACCATGTGCCAAAGTGCCACCTCCACACATTGCCTGAACACCTCCAGGGACGGTGACTGCCACCACCCCAGGCAGCCTACATCACTCCTGCTTTCAGCTCCATCACCTTCACAGTCACTGCCTGGGCAGCCACAAGCTCCTGAGTCAGCTGAAACAACTGTGGTCAGGGAGCTGGATGCATCTTTTCCACTTCCAGGCACTCTGAGAAGTCCAACCTGAAAGTCCCCTTGATGAGGAGCACAGAATCACAGAATTAATCAGGTTGGGAAAGACCTCTAAGATCATTGAGTCCAACCTCCCTTCAGGTAGTTGTAGAGAGCAATGAGCTCTGCCCTGAGCCTCCTCTGCTGCAGGCTGCACACCCCCAGCTCCCTCAGCCTCTCCTCACAGGGCTCTGCTCCAGCTCCCTCCCCAGCCTTGCTGCCTTCTCTCAACACCTTCCAGCACCTCAACATCTTTCTTAAATGGAGGGGACCAGAACTGGACACAACATTCAAGGTGTGGCCTCACCAGTGCTGAGTACAGGGGCAGAAGGACTTCCCTGGTCCTGCTGGCCACACTATTCCTGACCCAGGCCAGGATGCCATGGGCCTTCTTGGCCACCTGGGCACACTGCTGGCTCATGTCCAGCTGCTTCAAACTCATGGCCTTGAACTCTGCCCATCTGTCCAGCCTGAGAGTTGGATGGAGCTGGATGCATCTCTTCCACTTCTAGACACTCTGTGAAGCCCAGGCTGAAAGTCCACTTGCTGAGGAGCGTGACAGGGAGCAGGCACATCTCCAAGGCACAAATGTTAGAGGTTTGAACTGCAGACTGGAGGCATTTCAGCACACAGCTGCAGGCCACAGGGCATTCCTTCTTGAGCCATGGCTTTATTATTTCATGCTCATACCTTTCTTTCCAGAGAAAAGGTTGTGCTAATCTGAAGCCTAAGGCAGAATTCATGGGGCCTGATGGATGGGGGCCTGACATCTGGGTAGGTTTGATTGAGCCATGGCAATATCTGCTGAAAGCACACAGTGAGCACATCTGATTTGGCCATGATCATAGAGTCATAGAATCAGGCAGGGTTGGAAGGGAGCACAAGGAGCAGCCAGTCCCAACCCCTGCCATGCCCAGGGACATCCTACCCTAGAGCAGGCTGCACACAGCCTCAGCCAGCCTGGCCTCAAACACCTCCAGCCATGGGGCCTCAACCCCCTCCCTGGGCAACCCATTCCAACCTCTAAGGTTCTGTGATTCTGTGACAGAGACCTCCTTGGACAGCAGCCACTGAAGAAGCTTCACCCCTGTGATGCTTCAGCTTTATACTGAAGATGACATCCGTGGGATGGAATCCCTTGGTCAGTTTAGGGCCTCCTGTCCTGTGCACTCTGCTCATCCCCACCTGTGCCACCTGATGACACATGACACACAAGATGCAGCAGTGCCCTTGGTCCTCACAGGAGCAAGTTTCAGCCAGAGTCCTTCCACGCCCAGCCCTTGGCAGTAACTCTCCCCATCAGTGTTCCCACTGCTAGGAGCAGCCCCTGGCTGTGCAAACCTGCCCTCGACTTCAGAAAGTGCCCTCACTGAGCAGAGCCTGAGCTGAGAAGTCAAATCCCTGAGCAGAACTGGTTCTGCTCTCGCTCAAACCAGGACAACCTCCTTTCTCAAGTGTGTTTTTCCCGATTTGCTACCAAGGGTTTCACTGCTGCCAGCAGGAGCAGCAGAAGGAGTTCATCCCACGTGGCAAGACCTGGTCCATCACCCTCTTTTTCAGGAAGCAAAAGCCTTTAATCTCCCAAGCCCAATCAATCCCCATTCCTTCTCCTCCCTCACACAGATGTCAAACCAGCTGTGGCAGGAGCTGAAAATGGGCTTTGCATTATGTCCAGCTGTTAGGCAAATCAGGCAGCAGAAAGACCACATTTGGGACCTCTTTTTTTCTCCCCCCCCCCCCTTTTCTTTCCTCTCCATTGCTGTCAGTCAGATGGAACAGCAGGTCCCTAAAACAGTTATGAAAAACCATTAGTGGGAGAAGACTTTGAAAGTGTTCCTTGTTTATACATTTGCTGGAGGGTCTAAATCCTGGTAGGGCTTAGAAAAATCCACAGTTCTCACTCAGCTTTCAACTCTGCTTGGGCAAGAGCTGTGCAGCACAGGATAATAAATAAATGTCATGCCACATGTATACACATTTCCATCCCAGGCTGCTTTCAATTTCTCCTTTCAGGCATGTTTTGCCCTGCTGGTTCCCTTTGCTGGCTGTATAAGAACCAGCTTCAGCACGTCTCTGAAAGCTTTCCAAACAGAAAGCTCATTCATGTCCTCAGCTCTGAGATGAGTAACAGTCTGCAGCCATCTACCTCAGGAGCCATAAAGCAGAGTGGCCTAGTTTGGAAAAGCTCCTCTCTCCCTCCCCACTGTGTTTTGTTTCTGGTTTTAATGGAGATGATATCCTGGAGGAACACAGGGATTGGAAGTGATGCCAGCAGAGGAGCTCTGAAGAGTCAAGTCCTCACATCTCTGAATTCAGCAGCCAGAGCTGACCTGGTTGATAGTTCTTCTATAGAGACACTTCATTCCTCACATCCTGAGATGATTCCAGAGTGCATTCACTTCACATCCTGAGATGATTCCAGAGTGTGTTCACTTCACATCATGAGATGATTCCAGAGTGTGTTCACTTCACATCATGAGATGATTCCAGAGTGCATTCACTTCACATCCTGAGATGATTCCAGAGTGCATTCACTTCACATCCTGAGATGATTCCAGAGTGTGTTCACTTCACATCATGAGATGATTCCAGAGTGCATTCACTTCACATCATGAGATGATTCCAGAGTGCATTCACTTCACATCCTGAGATCATTCCAGAGTGCATTCACTTCACATCCTGAGATGATTCCAGAGTGCATTCACTTCACATCATGAGATGATTCCAGAGTGCATTCACTTCACATCCTGAGATGATTCCAGGATGTGTTCACTTCACATCCTGAGATGATTCCAGAGTGCATTCACTTCACATCATGAGATGATTCCAGAGTGCATTCACTTCACATCCTGAGATGATTCCAGAGTGCATTCACTTCACATCCTGAGATGATTCCAGAGTGTATTCACTTCACATCATGAGATGATTCCAGAGTGCATTCACTTCACATCATGAGATGATTCCAGAGTGCATTCACTTCACATCATGAGATGATTCCAGAGTGCATTCACTTCACATCCTGAGATGATTCGAGAATGTGTTCACTTCACATCATGAGATGATTCCAGAGTGCATTCACTTCACATCATGAGATGATTCCAGAGTGCATTCACTTCACATCATGAGATGATTCCAGGATGTGTTCACTTCACATCCTGAGATGATTCCAGAGTGCATTCACTTCACATCATGAGATGATTCCAGAATGTGTTCACTTCACATCATGAGATGATTCCAGAGTGCATTCACTTCACATCCTGAGATGATTCCAGAGTGCATTCACTTCACATCCTGAGATGATTCCAGAGTGCATTCACTTCACATCATGAGATGATTCCAGAGTGCATTCACTTCACATCCTGAGATGATTCCAGAGTGCATTCACTTCACATCCTGAGATGATTCCAGAGTGTGTTCACTTCACATCATGAGATGATTCCAGAGTGCATTCACTTCACATCCTGAGATGATTCCAGAGTGCATTCACTTCACATCCTGAGATGATTCCAGAGTGCATTCACTTCACCTCATGATTCCAGAGTGTATTTGGGTGTTAGATTTCACCTGGAGAGCTGGCTGGAGCACCTCTCCTATGGAGACAGACTGAAAGAGTTGGGGATGTTCAGTCTAGGGAGAAGGAGGGTCCAAGGAGACCTGATTATGGCCTTCCAGTATCTGAAGTGGCCTACAAGAAGGCTGGTGAGGGACTTTTAGGGATGTCAGGTAGTGACAGGACTTGGGGGAATGCAGCATCAGATTGGATGTTAAGAAAAAGTTCTTCAGTATGAGAGTGGTGAGAGCCTGGAGCAGGTTGCCCAGGGAGGTGGTGGAAGTTTCATCCCTGGAAGTGTTTCAGGCCAGGCTGGATGTGACTCTGAGCAGCCTGCTCTAGTGTGAGGTGTCCCTGCCCATGGCAGGGGGGTTGGAGCTGGCTGATCCTTGTGGTCCCTTCCAGCCCTGACAATCCTGTGATTCTGAAAACAGAGTAGTGCAGTAACCTGACAACTGCTGGAACTGCTCACCTCATGCACATGTCCTCATCATTTGTGTTCAGTTGTGGGCTCCTGAATTGCAGAGAGCTGCTGAGGTGCTGGAAGGTGTTGAGAGAAGGGCAGCAAGGCTGTGGAGGGGCCTGGAGCAGAGCCCTGTGAGGAGAGGCTGAGGGAGCTGGGGGTGTGCAGCCTGCAGCAGAGGAGGCTCAGGGCAGAGCTGATTGCTGCCTGCAGCTGCCTGCAGGGAGGCTGTAGCCAGGTGGGGTTGGGCTCTGCTGCCAGGCAAGCAGCAAGAGCAGAAGGGGCCAGAGTCTGAAGCTGTGCCAGGGCAGGTTTGGGCTGGATGTGAGGAGGAAGCTGTTGGCAGAGAGAGTGATTGGCACTGGAATGGGCTGCCCAGGGAGGTGGTGGAGTGGCTGTGGCTGGAGGTGTTGCAGCCAAGCCTGGCTGGGGCACTTAGTGCCATGGTCTGGTTGGTTGGGCAGGGCTGGGTGCTAGGTTGGGCTGGCTGAGCTTGGAGCTCTCTGCCAACCTGCTTGATTCTATGATTCTGTGCCAGATGCCCCATCCCTAGAATCATTCAAGGTGAGATTGAAAGGGGCTTTGTGTTCACCTGCTCTTGCTGAAAGTGGCTCTTCAGGCTAGGGGTTGGATTAGACAGGCTTTGGAAGCCCACTCAACCCAAACCCTTCCATGTTTCCATGACTTTTGGACATGTTCTGCCTGCAGTGGAAGCAGAGACATCCCTGCTGCTCCCTCAAAGATAATTCATGGTGGCTACCTCAGAGTGGCAGGGCTGAAATCACACTTTAGTGGAGTGATCAGAGGGAAAGATGATTTGTTGCCATTTGGTTTTGCCTTCTAATCTTGGCTGGGCTTTCCCTTAGAACAATAAACTGCTGCCCCCTTCCTCCCCCTCCCTTCCCTTTTCTTGTTAATGATATCATAGCTATGAAGCACTCTGGAGTGAGTTTTATCAGGCACAGCATGGGTGGGGGAAGGCAGAGGCCACACTGCAGCAGCACCCCCCAGCTAGGCACGCATTAATGAGCCCCATAAAGCACACCCCCGTGGTGTCTTCTGCCTTAATTGTCAAATGGTTTCCAGATTGAAAGCCCCTAAAGAGAAGCCTTGGGAGGCTCTACCTTCATTAGGTAACATCAAAAGCAGCAGTAAACATAGGAAATGGGAGCTGCCCTCTCACACTCACCCAGGCACATCACCCAGGGCTTTGCTCCTTTGTTCTTTCTTATTGGCCCAACTCAATCAAAAAGAAGTTAAAAAAAAAAAGGGGTGAGGGTTGGGGGGAAGTTATCATTGAGGCAGAAACTGGATGCACCAAAAATCATAGAGCCATAGAAAGTCAGGGGCTGGAAGGGACCTCAAAAGATCATCTGGTCCAGCCCCCTGCCAGAGCAGGATTTAGAGTCATAGAATCATAGAACCAGTCAAGGTTGGAAGGGACCACAAGGAGCAGCCAGTTCCAACCCCCTGCCATGCCCAGGGACACTCTACCCTAGAGCAGGCTGCACACAGCCTCAGCCAGCCTGGCCTCAAACACCTCCAGCCATGGGGCCTCAACCACCTCCCTGGGCAACCCATTCCAGCCTCTCACCACTCTCATGCTCAACAACTTCCTCCTCACCTCCAGCCTCACTCTCCCCACCTCCACCTTTGCTCCAGTCCCCCCACTCCTGACACTCCCTCACAGCCTCCAAAGTCCCTCCCCAGCTCTTTTGGAGCCCCCTTCAGATCCTGGCAGGCCACAAGAAGGTCCCCTGGGAGCCTCCTCTGCTGCAGCCTGCACAGCCCCAACTCTTTCAGGCTGTGCTCACAGCAGAGCTGCTGCAGCCTCTGAGCATCCTCCTGGCCCTGCTCTGGACACTCTCCAGCATCTTCACAGCCCTCTTGGAATGGGGACTGCAGAACTGGATGCAGGACTCCAGGTGGGGTCTCAGCAGAGAGGAGCAGAGAGGGAGAATCACCTCTCTCAACCTGCTGGTCACACTTCTCAGTTTCTCTGCCCACCTGGAGATCTGATTCTGTCCTGATGGCCCTTCCCAGCCCTTTACCCCTTGTGGAGTTATAACATGTGTGAGGAAGCAGAAAGCAGGCTAAGCCCCGAGGGTTTGAAAGCCTTGCCCATCATCTGTAGGAGTGCAGGGCAGCTTGGCGTAACTCAGGGCTCTGGGAGCCCTATCCTGAGGTGATTTGAGGATGTTTTAAACTGTCTATGATGAACTCCATCCCTCTGCCACGTCTCAGGCAGGGCACTTGAAGATCTTACAAAAGTTGGCTCCTTTTCTCCTTGTTTCAATCTCCTTTTGATCCAAGCCATAGCAGGGTGCTTCAGTTTCTTCAGATGTCTCTTTCTTCTTTCTTTGTTTTCCAGCACTGCCTACTTGAGAGCTTCTTGTAGCTGTTTTCAGGGCATCTGGTACTGATCACAGGCAGAGACACAATAACAGACTTGCTGGAGCACAGCTCCGGTGTAGGGTGGTCTGGAGTGGGAGACCTCCTGCTCACAGCTTTCTTTGGTACAGGCTCTGGTCCTGAAAACACCCTGGGAAGGAAGGGATTTGGAAGGAAGGAGTTTGGAAAGAAGGAGGGAATTTGGAAGGAAGGAAATTGGAAGGAATTTATAAAGGAGGGAGGAAGGAAATTGCAAGGAAGAAAATTGGACAGAAGGGATTCAAAAGGAAGGGATTTGGAAAGAAGGAAGGAATTCAGAAGGAACAAATTTGGAAGGAAGGAAATGGGAAAGAAGGAATTTGGAAAGAAGGAGGGAAGAAGGAAGGAAGGAAGGAAGGAAGGAAGGAAGGAAGGAAGGAAGGAAGGAAGGAAGGAAGGAAGGAAGGAAGGAAGGAAGGAAGGAAGGAAGGAAGGAAGGAAAGAAGGAAGGAAGGAAATAGGAAGGAAGGAATTTGGAAAGAAGGAGGGAAGAAGGAAGGAAGGAAGCAAATAGGAAGGAAGGAAGGAAGGAAGGAAGGAAGGAAGGAAGGAAGGAAGGAAGGAAGGAAGGAAGGAAGGAAAGAAGGAAGGAAGGAAATAGGAAGGAAGGAATTTGGAAAGAAGGAGGGAAGAAGGAAGGAAGGAAGCAAATAGGAAGGAAGGAAGGAAGGAAGGAAGGAAGGAAGGAAGGAAGGAAGGAAGGAAGGAAGGAAGGAAAGAAGGAAGGAAGGAAAGAAGGAAGGAATTATTTTGGAAAACAGGAGGGAAGGAGGAAAGGAAGGAGGGAGGGAGGGAGGGAGGAAGGAAGGAAGGAAATAGAAAGGATGGAATTTGGAAAGAAGAAGGGAAGAAGGGAAGAAGGGAAGAAGGGAGGAAGGAAGGAAGGAAGGAAGGAAGGAAGGAAGGAAGGAAGGAAGGAAGGAAGGAAGGAAGGAAGGAAGGAAGGAAGGAAGGAAGGAAGGAAACAAAGGAAGGAAATTGGAAAGAAGAAGGGAAGAAGGAAAGAAGGAAGGAAGGAAATAGGAAGGAAGGAATTTGGAAAGAAGGAAGGAAGAAGGAAGGAAGGAAGGAAGCAAATAGGAAGGAAGGAAGGAAGGAAGGAAGGAAGGAAGGAAGGAAGGAAGGAAGGAAGGAAGGAAGGAAGGAAGGAATTATTTTGGAAAACAGGAGGGAAGGAGGAAAGGAAGGAGGGAGGGAGGGAGGGAGGAAGGAAGGAAGGAAACAGAAAGGATGGAATTTGGAAAGAAGAAGGGAAGAAGGGAAGAAGGAAGGAAGGAAGGAAGGAAGGAAGGAAGGAAGGAAGGAAGGAAGGAAGGAAGGAAGGAAGGAAGGAAGGAAGGAAGGAAGGAAGGAAGGAAACAAAAAGGATGGAATTTGGAAAGAAGAAGGGAAGAAGGGAAGAAGGAAGGAAGGAAGGAAGGAAGGAAGGAAGGAAGGAAGGAAGGAAGGAAGGAAGGAAGGAAGGAAGGAAGGAAGGAAGGAAGGAAGGAAGGAAGGAAGGAAGGAAAATCTGGTCCCATCCTCTTGACCCTCACCTTTCAGATATGGATCAGCACTGATCAGATCCCCTCTCAGGCTGCCCTTCCTCAGGCTAAACAGCCCCAGGGCTCTCAGCCTTCCCTCCAAAGAGAGATGCTTCTTTTGGAGAAGGTTACAAAGGTCGTATTGGTTGTGAAGAAGCTTCTGCAGAAGGTTCTGAGTGGATACCTTTGCTGCCCACCTGTGCTGCAGGGCTCTCACCTCTTCAGTCCTGACAGAAACCAGCACAAAATACTGCCCAGATGAACAGGAAAGCCAAGTCACAGGATCATAAAAACAAAGAGGTCTGGAAGGATGAGGAGAGGTCATCAAGGCCTTTTCTTTGCCTCAAGGCAGGATCAGTCGTTCCTAAGCCACTCCTGACAGATGTTTGTCTAATCTGCTTTTAAAGAGCTCAACTGGCTCAAGAAGCAGAGCCTCCCTGGGCAGCCTACCCCAGTGCCTTGCCGTTAGCAGCTTGCCTCAGGTTTAACAGAGCTCTCCCAGGGCTCTCTGTAAGACCATGACTTCATGCCTTGTTCCCTGAGGATATTCCCTTCCTCTTTACAACCCTTTTTATATAGTCAGAGACTGCTGAGGGGAGCTCTGCATAATCCCCTCTAGCTGCATGTTTGGTGTCCAGGCTGCTGACCAGCCTCAGCTGCGTGAGGAGCTCCCATGGACTCCTGTAGGGTTTATGCTCACTTATGGGATGGGTCAAGTAACTTCACAGAATCACAGAACCATCCAGGCTGGCAAAGCTCCTCAGGATCACCAAGTCCAACTTAGAACCCTACTCTGCAAGATCCACCTTAAACCATATCCCTGTGCTCCACAGCCAAACCACCCTTAAACACATCCAGTTAGTGACTCCACCACCTCCCTGGGCAGCTCTTTCCAGTCCCTGACCACTCTCTCCATGAAAAACTTTTTACTAACATCCAATCTAAACCTCCCCAGCCTCAGCTTGAGGCCATTCCCCCTTCTTCTGTCTTCAATTACTTGTGAGAAGAGACCAGCAGCAGCCTCTCCACAATGTTCCTTCAGGTAGCTGTAGACAGAACAGTTCCTCTGCTGTCTTACTGCTGGCCAGTAACGGTGGCCCAAGACCTGTTAGGTGCATGAGTGGGGCATGGAAGTCTTGCTCCCTGAGAGCTTGTGCCACTGTGAAATGCTTGGGCAAGTGTATCTATGCAGAAGTCCCCTTGGGGTGCTGCTGCCTGCTCTCAGTTCTACACTGCCAGCCTGCAAGGTTGCTAACATCGTCTACGCTCTTGTTGGGCACCACACTGGCCCTGGTGGCTTTCTTCATTGCTGGTCCTTGAAGCTTTGTTCTCACTTCTGAACTGCTGCCCCATGAAGACTGTCACCATGGGGAGCAAAGATCAGGCATCATCAGTCTGTGCACCCCCTGCCCAGCACTGCTGCCCAGCAGCCCAGTGGCTTGCTCTGGACTTAAGCAGCCTCCACTGAGGACCTGAGTGGCCCAATGGCTCTAGCTTTGCTCACCTGAGGTACAGGTGGCTTAGTTGCAAAAACACCACAGCTGCCCTCCACAGAGGCTGCCAGACCTGCTCAAAGACTCTTCCATTAGGGAGCTTGGGGGTTAGGTTAGGGTCATCTAAAGCCAGCAAGAGTAGATGCTCTCACAGTGCTTGCTCTTCCTTTCTTCCTTTCTCCCTTTCTCTTTCTCTTCCTTTCTTTGACTCTTTCTCTTTTTTTTTCTTTCTTTCTTTCTTTCTTTCTTTCTTTCTTTCTTTCTTTCTTTCTTTCTTTCTTTCTTTCTTTCTTTCTTTCTTTCTTTCTTTCTTTCTTTCTTTCTTTCTTTCTTTCTTCCTCCCTTCCTCCCTTCCTCCCTTCCTCCCTTCCTCCCTTCCTCCCTTCCTCCCTTCCTCCCTTCCTCCCTTCCTCCCTTCCTCCCTTCCTCCCTTCCTCCCTTCCTCCCTTCCTCCCTTCCTCCCTTCCTCCCTTCCTCCCTTCCTCCCTTCCTCCCTTCCTCCCTTCCTCCCTTCCTCCCTTCCTCCCTTCCTCCCTTCCTCCCTTCCTCCCTTCCTCCCTTCCTCCCTTCCTCCCTTCCTCCCTTTCCTTCCTTCCTTTCCTTCCTTTCCTTCCTTCCTTTCCTTCCTTTCCTTCCTTCCTTTCCTTCCTTTCCTCTCTCCCTTCTCTCTTTCTCTCCTTCTCAGTCTTCACAGGGCTGCATCTTTACCTATCCCTTGCTCTGCCCCTTTGAGCCCTTACAAATTCCTCAGACAGAACTTCATCTCCTTTGCCCGTAGCCATAACAATAACAAGAACCACAAAAGCATGTGTCAATCTCCTGGAGGGCAGAAGGGCTCTGCAGAGGGACCTGGGCAGGCTGGACAGAGGGACTCAGTACAAAGCCAGGAGTTTTAACAAGTCCAAGTGCCAGGTTCTGCACTTGGGCCACAACAACCCCATGCAGTGCTACAGGCTGGGGACAGAGTGGCTGAGAGCAGGCAGGCAGAGAGGGAGCTGGGGGAGCTGGTTGACAGCAGCTGAACATGAGGCAGCAGTGTGCCCAGCTGGCCAAGAAGGCCAATGGCATCCTGGCCTGCATCAAGAAGAGTGTGGCCAGCAGGACTAAGGAAATCTTTTGCCCCTGTACTCAGCACTGGTGAGGCCACACCTTGAATGCTGTGTGCAGTTCTGGGGCACTCAGTTGAGGAGAGTTGTTGAGGTGCTGGAAGGTGTTGAGAGAAGGGCATCACGGCTGGGGAGGGGCCTGGAGCAGAGCCCTGTGAGGAGAGGCTGAGGGAGCTGGGGGTGTGCAGCCTGCAGCAGAGGAGGCTCAGGGCAGAGCTGATTGGGAGGTTGTGGCCAGGTGGTGTCTCTTCTCCCAGGCTCACAGGGGCAGAACAAGAGGACACAGCCTCAAACTGTGCCAGGGCAGGTTCAGGCTGGATGTTAGGAAGAAATTCTTCCCAGCAAGAGTGGTTGGCATTGGAATAGTCTATGCAGGGAGGTGGTGGAGTCCCCATCCCTGGAGGTGTTTAAAAGGAAGCTGGATGAGGCACTTAGTGCCATGGTTTAGTTAATTAGAAGGATTAGATGATAGGTTGGACTTGATGATCTTAGAGGTCTTTTCTAACGTGATTAATTCTGATTCTGGAGCTTTGCTTGCAGTGGTTGTGACCCAGGTCCCTGATCTGGCACTGTGACCCAGTCCACAATCTGGCACTTGACCTTGTTGAACCTTATTCCAGTGGCCTCAACCAATTGGTGCAACCTGTGCAGCAATGAAGTGACAACCTTTCCTCCAAGGAGGTGTGACAAAGTGACTCTGAAGTTAGTGTAGGATGCTTGGAAGATAATAACTGCCTAAGATCAGCATCAGTTGTGTTCCCACCAGCTCAGGGCAAGTCCTCTGCAGACATCTGCTGTGGGATGTGTGTGGGGGAGGTGTGTGTTCGTGTGTGGATGTGCATGCCAACTGTGTTACAGACATCTGCTCTGAGGTGGTATTCATGTCTCCAAAGTGCATGTCAATGCTGAAGCCTCACCAGGCTTTGGCTGCATCTCTGTCTCTCTCTCTCAGCCTCTTTCTCCCCACTCCTCTCCCTCCACATCACAATCTGGGCACTCGGTGGCTGCCAAACACGCGAGACAAACATCTGCCTGCCAGAAAAGTGCCTGTGTGGGGTCTGCTGCTGCTGCTGCTGCTGCTCCATGAGAGGTGACAGCCTTCAGGGCTTGGAAGGACTGCCCAGCACCTCGCTGCTCTTCAGCTCTTGTTCATCTCTTTACACCTCCAAGCTCTGCACTGCCTTCCATGGCCACAGCACTTCACCGCTTCCAGACTCGGACACAGGCCACTTCTCCACATCTCCCAGGGAGCATTTCCTTTAGCTCCTCTGCCTCTTTCCCATCTCCCTCATTTTCATGGCCCAGACATTGCAGTGGGAGGATTCACCAGGCTGCAGTAACACAAACAGTGCAAAGAAATAATTCTAGGACAATGAGTATCAGAAGCAAGCACTGAGCTGTTGGAGACCTAGACCAGACCACCAGGAGTGGAGACTTAGACCACTCAAATCTGGAGAGCTAGACCAGACCACCAGGAGTGGAGACTTAGACCACTCAAATCTGGAGACCTAGACCAGACCACCAGGAGTGGAGACTTAGACCACTCAAATCTGGAGAGCTAGACCAGACCACCAGGACTGGAGACTTAGACCACTCAAATCTGGAGAGCTAGACCAGACCACCAGGAGTGGAGACTTAGACCACTCAAATCTGGAGAGCTAGACCAGACCACCAGGAGTGGAGACTTAGACCACTCAAATCTGGAGAGCTAGACCAGACCACCAGGAGTGGAGACTTAGACCACTCAAATCTGGAGAGCTAGACCAGACCACCAGGAGTGGAGACTTAGACCACTCAAATCTGGAGAGCTAGACCAGACCACCAGGAGTGGAGACTTAGACCACTCAAATCTGGAGACCTAGACCAGACCACCAGGAGTGGAGACTTAGACCACTCAAATCTGGAGACCTAGACCAGACCACCAGGAGTGGAGACTTAGACCACTCAAATCTGGAGACCTAGACCAGACCACCAGGAGTGGAGACTTAGACCACTCAAATCTGGAGACCTAGACCAGACCACCAGGACTGGAGACTTAGACCACTCAAATCTGGAGACCTAGACCAGACCACCAGGACTGGAGACTTAGACCACTCAAATCTGGAGACCTAGACCAGACCACCAGGACTGGAGACCTACACTACTCAAATCTGGAGACCTAGACCAGACCACCAGGACTGGAGACCTACACTACTCAAATCTGGAGACCTATACCACTAGGACTGGAGACCTACACTACTCAAATCTACAGACTTAAACTCCTCAAACCTTGAAGATTTTGTCCAACAAACCTATTTTCTCTGATTGTTGTCTTCCCATGGTACTGTTCCCTTTCCTCACTCACATCTGTCTATGTAACAAGTCTGGTAGATCTCAGCCTACACATCTAAAGCTTAACACAATCACATCCTGACCTTGCCTATGACTTACAAGCTTCACTGCAGCAAAAATAATGTCACTCTGGTTAAACAGAAGCATCTTCACACAGAGCTGCTTGGTATGGACTTCTCTTTGCATTTCCACCTCCAGCCATGAGATGAAGCCTTCGAGTTCAGAGTATTTGGGCACCATAGCATGGAGGTAAGTGAGCAAAGCTATGGATACTCCTTTTCCCACACACCACTGGAGGTGTACAGCAGCAATCAGGAGGAAATCATAGAATCATAGAATCAGGCAGGGTTGGAAGGGAGCACAAGGAGCAGCCAGTTCCAACCCCCTGCCATGCCCAGGGACACCCTACCCTAGAGCAGGCTGCACACAGCCTCAGCCAGCCTGGCCTCAAACACCTCCAGCCATGGAGCCTCAACCACCTCCCTGGGCAACCCATTCCAGCCTCTCACCACTCTCATGCTCAGAAGTTTCCTCCTCACCTCCAGCCTGGCTCTCTCCACCTCCAGCTTCACTTCATCCCTTTTTCTTGTAGTGGCCAAGAGTTTAGAGAAGCAAAGAATCAGGAGAAGCAAACAGGTTGTCCAGGGAGGTGATGGAAGCCTCATTCCTGGAAGCTGTTAAGGTCAAGCTGAATGGGGCCCTGAGCAACCTGGTCTAGTGTGAGGTGTCCTTGTCCACAGCAGGGGTGGGGGGGGGGGTGGAAAGCATCTTTAAGATGCTTTTTAACCCTGACCACTCTGTGATTCTGTGATTCCTAAGCATGACTCACTTGCTGTGCACCCATCTGGAGGCTGATCCTGCTGAGCACAGCCCCAGCACACCGGAACCATCACATCCTCCCCCTGAAGTGTTGAGGTTTTATAACTGGGGCCAAGCCAAAAAGGAGAGGGAAGAAACTTGGTTTCTGCAGCATTTGTCAGGGAGGGAAGGCAGGAGGGAAGATGTGCAACACATCTGTTTTGCAGTAGGACATCTTACCTCAGACCAATTCATCATGGTCCATCCACCCTGCTGGGACCCAGTGGCAGGTCACCAGCAGAGGCCTCAGCTCCACTGCCTCCCCAGAAGTGATCAAAGGGTGAGGTTGGGAGTGGTGTAAGCTTTCCTGGATGGGATTACAGACCAGTCAGAGCATGCAGCACTCTGTCTAAGAGACCTTCCTTTTCATCCCCCCCCCGGAATGGGTTGGTTTTAGTTCCACTCCTGCTATGCCCAGCACACAGTGCTCATGGAAGATGCAGTAAGGATGGTTTTGGAGGAGGACACACTGCAGCTTGCAGCCCAAAGGTTTGCAGCAAACTGGTGGTGTGTAGGGCTCACCCCCTGCAGCAGTCATCTTTACACAGCAACAAGTCATAGAATCACAGTCTGCTTTGGGTTGGAAGGGACTTTAAAGGTTATCTAGTCCAACTCCTTTGCCATGGGCAGGGACACCTTCCACTAGACCAAGGTGCTCAGATCAACCTAGCCTTGAATACTTCCAGGGATACAACATTCATAACTGTCCTGAGCAACTTGTGGTAGCCTCTTGCCACCTTCACAGTGAAGAATTTCTTCTTGATATCTGTTCTAAATCTCCTCTCTCTCAGTTTAAAACCATTGCTCCTCATCCTAACACTACCCTCCCTGGTGGAGAGTCCCTCCTCATCTTCCCTGTATCCCACTTTAAGCACTGAAGGGCTCCAAAAAGGCTTTCCTAGAGCCTTCACTTCTCCAGGCTGAACAATCCCAACTTTCTCAGCCTGTCCTCACAGCAGAGGTGTTTCAGCTCCCTGATCACCACCATAGTCTCCTGTGGACTTGCTCCAACAGTCTTTATGCTGGGAGCCCCAGAGCTGAACAGAGGTCTAGGTAGGCTTTGGCAAGAGTAGAGTGGAATGTCTGGGTCCTCAACTCTTCAAGTTATGGTTGAAAGTTCAAGAGTGGTTCAAGTCTTCAAGACTGGTTCAAGTCTTAAGCTCCAAATGAGGCTTGAAGGTGAAGTGAGACCAAACAGCATGCAGGAAAAGAAACTGGAGCAGAAACATTTCACTGAGACCAACAACACAAAGACAAAACTGCTGTCTCTTGGCACCTCATTTGTGCTGGGTGGAAGGTGAAAGGATGCTGGCACTGGTCCTCTGTGGCTGTCCTTATACAGTAACTGGGTGGAAATGGAGTGGTTTTCTGGGCTGGGTTCGCAGCTTCTGAGTCTGCCAATGGGAGATCCTCAGCAGAGAAAACCCCAACATATTTCATGGGTCCATTTATGAGGAGAGACTGAGGGAGTTTGGGCTGTTCAGTCTGGAGAGGAGAAGGTTTCCAGGTGACCTTATTGTGGCTGTTCAGTATCTTAAAGGGGCCTACAAGAAAGCTGGAGAGGGACTTTTTAGGCTGTCAGGTAGGGATAAGACTAAGGGGAATGGAACAAAGCTGGAAATGGGTAGATTTAGACTGCATGTTAGGAAGAAGTTCTTCAGCATGAGGGTGATGAGAGCCTGGAACAGGTTCTCAGGGAGGTGGTGGAAGCCTCCTGGAGGTGTTTAAGGCCAGGCTGAATGAGGCTGTGGCCAGGCTGATCTAGGGTAGGGTGTCCCTGCCCATGACAGGGGGAGTTGGAACTAGATGATCCTTGTGTTCCCTTCCAACCCTGACTGCTTCTGTGATTCTATGATCTTGTCCTGACAACTGGAGGCTGGAGATTCATACAATTACAGGGTGTGGAGGAGGCTGCAGCAAGGTCTGAGCTGCTGGGTAGTGCCAGAAGCAGATAACAAAGCACACATCAGCAGAGACACAGCTTCCAAGAAGGAAAATCCACTTTCCTTTCAAGGAGGAAAACTTCCAAAGGAGAGGAAAACTTCCAAAGGAGAGGAAAGCCCAACCAACACTTGGCAGGTTAGTGTCAGTCACACACTCTTAGAATCAGTTTGGTTGAAAGAAACCTTTAAGATCATGAAGTACAATTGTTAATCCAGCACTGCCAGGTCACCACTAAACCATGTCCCTCAGCACCACAACTCCTTGGCTTTTAAATCCCTCCAGGGATGGGCCAGCAATGTGCTCTTGTGGCCAAGAGAGCCAA
Organism: Pogoniulus pusillus; assembly: GCF_015220805.1. Classification (NCBI taxonomy): domain Eukaryota; kingdom Metazoa; phylum Chordata; class Aves; order Piciformes; family Lybiidae; genus Pogoniulus; species Pogoniulus pusillus. The sequence continues at coordinate 2,327,066 of NC_087269.1, read as the reverse complement.
TGGCATCCTGGGGTGCAGCAAGCAAAACGTGGCCAGCAGGGCTAGGGAGGTTCTTCTCTACTCTGCCCTACTGAGACCACACCTGGAATACTGTGTCCAGTTTTGGGCTCCCCAGTTCAAGAGAGACAGGGACCTGCTGGAAAGAGTCCAGCAGAGAGCCATGAGGATGAGTGGGGCCTTGAGCACCTCCCCTATAATGAAAGACTGAGAGCCCTGGGGCTGTTTAGTCTGCAGAAGAGAAGACTGAGAGGAGATATGGTCTGGGAGTGCAAATATCTGAGGGGTGGGCATCAAGTGGAGGGGGTCAAGCTCTTCTGGGTGGTGCACAGCAAAGGAGCAGTGGATACAAACTGGAACAGAGCAGGTTTCACCTCAACATGAAGAGGAGAACATGAAACAGGCTGCCCAGGGGGGTTGTGGAGTCTCCTACTCTGGAGACTTTTCAGCCCCACCTGGATGCATTCCTGTGTGGACTTGCCTAGGAGGTCCTGCTCTGGCAGGGGGCTTGGACTGGATGAACTTTGGAGGTCCCTTCCCACCTCTAACATTCTATGATCCTGTGCTATGGGGACTCCACCACTGCCCTGAGCAGCCTGTGCCAGGCTTTGACAGCTCATCTGTGGCATATTGCAGGGGATGCAGGGGCAGCCTGTGAGGACAGCTGTGGAGTGGCAGCCTGTGTGTTCATCAGCTCTTGGCTCTGCTGTGCTTCACTAGGAGCTTCTGCTGTGCTTCCCTAGGAGCTTCTGCTGTGCCCTTGCAGAGGCAGAGCTGCCCTGGGGTGGGTGTTGACTGCAGCCGTTTCCCTCATGCCTGCGCAGGGAGCACCTGAAGCCTGCAGAGCTGGGAAAGACCTCCTGAGCTCCATCTGCTGCTACCTCAGCAAGCTCATCCCAAGCCTCAGAAATCCCAGGTGTCTCTCCAGCTAGAAACTACCACGACTCCATTGCCCACTCTGACCTCCTCTTAAACAACGCTGGGGCTGCAGGAAACTTCTCATCTCCTTTTCCTGCCTCACTGGCTTAGGTGGAGGAGACTTAGCATGTCAGTGGTGCACTGGAGTTGTCACAGCTCCTTGTAATCACTCCATATATTACCAGGAGTGACTCCCACAAAGGCTTAAGCTCCATGACAACATTTTCCAGCTCTGCCTTGTTGCATCCAATTACCCTGACATGAAGCTGATGCAGAAAAAGATGATCCATGTCTCCCATCCAGAGACTGGCTGGAAACTTTCCCCCTACCCCTATGCCCTGCTCCATCCTTCTTCTTGTGGATGAGTTACATCTTCCCTGGCTGCCTGCTTCGGTGAGCATCCGGAAACTCAGGAGCAAGGAAGAAATATGGGAGCAGTAAAGCAGAACAAGTCCTATTGTTCAGATGTTAAAGGCAGGCAGCAAGGTGGGACGTGGCATGAATCACAGCTGCGGCTTGCCTGGAGGATGGAGGTGCCTCACAAATGGCAGCTGGTGTTGATTATCTGGAGAAGTTCTCCTCTTTGTTTTATTCCCTAGTCCCTCCTGTTCTAATAGAATCAGCATGGGCTGCATGACTCTGCTCTCTGGAAGATCCCAGGGATGAGTTAGTAATCCATCACAAGCAGATCACAGAAGCATGGAATGTCAGGGGCTGGAAGGCACCTCCAAAGCTCATCCAGTCCAACCTCCCTGCCAGAGCAGGACCTCCTAGGGTAGTCCACACAGGAATGCATCCAGGTGGGGTTGGAAAGTCTTCAGAGTAGGAGATAGCTCTGCCTCAGCAAGGGCACAGCAGAAGCTCCTAGTGAAGCAGAGCAGAGCCAAGAGCTGGTGAACACACAGGCTGCCACTCCACAGCTGTCCTCACAGGCTGCCCCTGCATCCCCTGCAATATGCCACAGATGAGCTGTCAAAGCCTGCCACAGGCTGCTCAGGGCAGTGGTGGAGTCCCCATAGCACAGGATCACAGAAGGTTAGAGGTGGGAAGGGACCTCCAAAGCTCATCCAGTCCAAGCCCCCTGCCAGAGCAGGACCTCCTAGGCTAGTCCACAGGAATGCTCAAAGGGCTGCAGCAGCTCTGCTATAAGGACAGACTGGCAGTGTTGGGCTCTGCAGCCTGGAGAAGAGAAGGCTTTGAGGAGATCTTGAAGTGGCCTTCCAGTATCTGAAGGAGGCTACAGGAGGGCTGGGGAGGGACTACTGATAAGGACCAGGAGGAATGGGTTTAAACTGGAAGAAGATGAGTGAGGGTGGTGAGACACTGGCACAGGTTGCCCAGGGAGGTTGTGGAGCACAGAAGCAGCCAATGTGATCATAGATCACATTGGCTGCTTCTGTGCTCCACAACCTCCCTGGAAGTGTCCAAGGCCAGATTGGATGTGGCCTTGAGCAACCTGTTCTAGTGGGAGGTGTCTCTGCCTATGGCAGGGGGTTGGAACTGGCTGAGCTTTGAGGTCCCTTCCAACCTAACCAGTTCTATGATTCCATGATACATCACATTCCCTGCTCCCAGCAATCTCATCATATCCAAGATACTTTCTGATACCTCAATTTATAATCTGGGGGCTACACCCAAGTACCAACCTGGGACAAAGTAGGAAGGCTTAACTTGGGGTCAATGGTTACATCCCATTTGTCTCCACCCACCTCCTTGGCTCATTCCTCTTTGGAGCCCTGCTCCCAAGTGTTGACAATGTTGGCATGTTCAGCCACTGTAGCTTGTCACTGCTGGTTCCAAATGCATCAGTAACCTATGCCATGTGGTTGGTGAAGATGGCAGAGCTCTGAAGGTCATAAGAAATCCTGGATTCTGGCTAGTCTTCAGAAGAAGGGCACAGAGTCTCAAGTTGTGTCAGGGCAGGTCTAGCCTGGATGTTAGGAGGAAGTTCTTCACAGATAGTTCTGGGCTCTTCTGTTCAAGAGAGATGTTCAAGAGGTACTGGCACCAAGGCTGGAGAGGGGCCTGGAGCAGAGCCCTGTGGGGAGAGGCTGAGGGAGCTGGGGGTGTGCAGCCTGCAGCAGAGGAGGCTCAGGGCAGAGCTGATTGCTGCCTGCAGCTGCCTGTAGGGAGGCTGTAGCCAGGTGGGGTTGGGCTCTTCTCCCAAGCAAGCAGTAACAGAAGAAGGGGCCAGAGTCTGAAGCTGTGCCAGGGCAGGTCTAGGCTGGATGTGAGGAGGAAGTTGTTGGCAGAGAGAGTGATTGGCACTGGAATGGGCTGCCCAGGGAGGTGGTGGAGTGGCTGTGGCTGGAGGTGTTGCAGCCAAGCCTGGCTGGGGCACTTAGTGCCATGGTCTGGTTGGTTGGGCAGGGCTGGGTGCTAGGTTGGGCTGGCTGAGCTTGGAGCTCTCTTCCAACCTGCTTGATTCTATGATTCTATGCCCCCCAGCTAGGTGGTTTAAATCCAGAACTATGAGAGAATGTTGTCAAGTCTCCAGCCCACAAGCTTGGTTGGTTTGTTTTTTACCTTGGAGCAAGGGGAAAAATGAATAGGAGAACCCAAAGGCTGGGAATAAGTCTAGGAGGCAAATCAAAAGAGTGAGAGGAAGGGGAAACAAAATCAAATAACAGGAAAGCAAGAAAAGAAGTGGAGGGAAGGAGAGAAAAAAGGGGTGGAAAAAAGCCAGGGGGAGAAAGATGGATGCTGATAAATGGCTCTGCAGAAAGGCATACTGAAAGTTTGTTTGCAATCTCATGGCACCAAAGCAAGGCAGGATTAATGGCCTTTGGCACCTTGTAAACTCAGCAAAAGCAAATTTGCAGCAAAGAAGTCCTTTCCCAGCAGTCTCCTCTTTCTTGCTTAGCAGGGCTGACATCTCCCCTTTCATCAGGGCTGCAGGAAGGGAGCTGGAAGCTTTGCCAGGACGCCTGCGGTAGTGCCCTGTCTACTCTTGCAAAGGCAAACCACAAGCAAACAACTCCATCAGATCTTTAATGACCCAAACCACCTCCTAACACTCTGCTGGGACAGTGGGACCAAGGGTGAACTCATAAACTCTGCTGGTGGGGCTGGCAGTCATTGCTGTCCCAGGCTGCTGGATAAAGGGAAGCTGAGAAGGGTCACACAGAAAGCCAAGGTCAAAGCTGAGACAGAAGCAGAGACTGCATTAAAGAATCATAGAATGGGTTGGGTTGGAAGAGACCTTAAAGATCATCCTAGTTTCATCCCCCCCTGTCATGGACAGGGACACCTCCCACCAGACCACATTACCTAAGGTCTCATCCAGCCTGGCCTTAAACACCTCCAGGGAGGGAGCAGTCACAACCTCCCTGGGCAACCTGTGCCAGTGTCTCACCACCCTCACTGCAAACAACTTCTTCCTCACATCCACTTTCAATCTCCCCTCTGCCAGTTCAAACCCATTCCTCCTCCTCCTGTCATGACAAGACCTTGTCAATAGTCCCTCCCCAGCCCTACTGCAGCCCCCTTCAGATCCTGGAAGGACACTCCAAGGTCTTCTCCAAGCCTTCTCTTCTCCAGGCTGCAGAGCCCAAACTCTCCCAGCCTGTCCTCACAGCAGAGTTGCTGCAGCCCTCTGAGCATCTTGGTGGCCTCCTCTGGACTGGCTCCAACACTTCCATGTCCTTCTTGTGTTGGGGGCTGCAGAACTGCACCCAGGACTGCAGGTGTGGTCTGAGGAGAGCAGAGCCAAGGGGCAGAATCCCCTCCCTTGCCCTGCTGCCCACACTGCTCTTGCTGCAGCCCAGCACACAGCTCTTCCTAATCTCCAGTCTAAATCCCCCAGTCTGGCCTAGCTGTCTAGACAGTTGGTCCAGTTGTCTGTCACCCATCCTGTGATCATGATAGAGCACCATATGCTCCTTTATGTCCCTGCTCAGGCAGCTCAGCCTAGCTGTTGTGCCCAAATTGAATTACTCTTCCTCTGTCAGCAACTTTACCAAAGGTGTAGTGCTAGATGGCTTCCATGGTCCATGGCCCTTTCAAAGACCTTACAGTCAACCACTGCTGGGCATCATCCATATGATGCCTAAGGGCCAGTGGGGGTGAATGATGCTGTCTGGGCACTGTGAGTCACCTCTCTTCCCCATATAGAATCATAGAATCAGGCAGGGTTGGAAGGGAGCACAAGGAGCAGCCAGTCCCAACCCCCCTGCCATGCCCAGGGACACCCTACCCTAGAGCAGGCTGCACACAGCCTCAGCCAGCCTGGCCTCAAACACCTCCAGCCATGGAGCCTCAACCACCTCCCTGGGCAACCCATTCCAGGCTCTCATCACTCTCCTGCTCAACAACTTCCTCCTCATTTCCAAGCTAAATCTCCCTACCTCCAGCTTTGCTCCATTCCCCCCAGTCCTGTAACTCCCTGATAGCCTCAAAAGTCCCTCCCCAGCTTTTTTGGAGCTCCCTTCAGGCACTGGAGGGCAACCTGGGGCAGCAGCCCAGGATCCAGCTGGCTGGATGAACATAGTGCTACTCATGTTCAGCTCAGGGTAGGATTGCACACCTAGCAGATGATAGCTGGACATATTCAAGGTGAGGCTTGAGAGGGCTCTGGACAGCCTGGTCTAGTTGAGAATGCCCCTGCTGACTGCAGGGGACTAAGTGACCTTTGGAGGTCATTTCCAACCCAGACCATTCTATGGTTCTATGATTCTAGTCATGGAAGAAGTGCTGGCTTGGAAGAAAGATAACCTTTGGCTTGCAAAACCCAGACAGAGCAGTGAAGGTTTGAGAAGCCTCTAAGCCACTCCTCCTTTTGCCAAGGAGTTGCAGTATTTGCTCTATGAGCCATGCAAGAAAGCCTAGGAGAAGATGGAAGCATCTCCTCTGCTCCCAGGAGCAACGTGAATGTGAATCTACAACAGCACACAGACACCTCCACTGCTCAGCCCCTGCACACATACACACAGGACTGACCTGATGAAACTGGGAAGGTGTCCAAAGGCATCTGCAGTGTCAACAGAGGGTGATGGAAGAAGCTTGGCATGCAGAGCTGGTTGAGCAAGGCCTCCCTGCTGCTGCTGGGATGTACAGTTCAAGGGCAGCACAATAAGCTTGTGGCTTCTCCCACCTGCTTAGGACCTGGCATCCAGCTTGGCAGTCATGAAGCTGATGTTCTCACGAAGGGCTGGAGACAAAACCACACAGGGTTTAACATTTAATGAGCTGATTGTTAGCTGTAGCTGGGATAGGAGCTGATGAGAAACACGTTGGTGTCTAACCAGCAACAGAGACCCATCTGTGCTGTTCCTCCAGCCAAAGCTAAATGGTTCTGAGAAACAATCCCATGTCTGGTCCTCAGTGTCAGCATGGGGGCAGAATGGGAACTGCTGATGTTCTGCTGGCCAGACTGCAAAAACAGCTCCCACCTCACCCCTGGATGGTCTCTGTTGTCTCTTCAGTGGAGAAGGGGAAGAACACAGCAGGTATTTGTTAGATGCTGCAGCCCTGTAGCCTTGGGAGCAGGTCCTGAAAACTGGCAGGGGTGAGATACATCTACTGACAATCTTCTTCAGAGTCTGCCCTGCTGAGACCACAGCTGCAATACTGTGTCCTGTTTTGGGCTCCCTAGTTCAAGAGAGACAGAGACCTGCTGGAGAGAGTCCAGCAGAGAGCCATGAGGAGCATTCTTGTGCTCCTCCTCATGCTGCTTCTCTTCCTTCTGACTGGAGGACTTGAGCATCTTCCCTGTGGAGAGAGTCTGAGAGCCCTGGGGCTGTTTAGTCTGGAGAAGAGGAGGCTGAGAGGAGCTCTGCTCAATGTGTATAAATACCTGAGGGGTGAGTGTCAAGTGGAGGAGGCCAAGATTCTTGGGTGATGAACAGCAATAAGCCAAGGAGCAATGGATGCAAACTGGAACAGAGAAAGTTTCAGCTCAACAGGAGGAGAAACTTCTTTGGTGTGAGGATGGCAGAACCCTGGAGCAGTCTTCCCAGAGAGGTTGTGGAGTCTCCTTCTCTGGAGGCTTTCCAAACCCACCTGGATGCATTCCTGTGTGCACTGTCCTAGGGGATGCTGCCTTGGCAGGGGGATTGGACTGGATGGTCTCTGGAGGTCCCTTCTAACCTTTAAATTTCTGTGCTTCTGTCTCCTTCCAGATATCCAGGAACTTCCAGTTTTGGGCTGGCATCCTCAGCCATGGAATAGCCAAATGTCACTGACTCCAAACAACCACTCTGGCCCTTTCCTTTGCCAGGATCTCCAGACTTCAGGCTTGGAGAGGTTACATTAGAAACATGGCATCTACTGCAGCACCTCTGTCCTTTGCATCAGCTTCTCAGGCAGCTCCCTGCATTCATAATCCTGAGCAAGGAGGCAGTAGAGCTCCAGGTCTAGCTCTGTTTCAGGTGGGATGAGATCAGATTGCACTTGAGAACCTTGCACTCCATTAGACTGTGTGGGACCTTTAACCCAAAGCTTGTCCTTTCTTGTCCTTTGGCTTGTTGTCTTCTTGTATGGAGTGCACTAAAAGGAGCTTCTGATCTCCTCTCAGCAAATCTCTGCAGTGTCACCATCATCTGATGAACATCTGAAGCAAGATGATTCACCTTGGGTGTCACCACCTCATCACACCCAGTTGTTAAGGGTGTAATCCACCAAACCCTCTTCATCTCAAGATCTGCCCTTTACACTTGCTCACAAAGTCCAAAATGCCACCCCAAAACCTGTCTTCTTTCAGTGACTATCATCTGAGCACCTCAAAGAGTGCTGCATTTTATGTGCAGCAGGGCAGAATCTCTGGAGTCATAGAATCATAGGATCAACAGGTTGGAAGAGAGCTCCAAGCTCAGCCAGCCCAACCTAGCACCCAGCCCTGCCCAACCAACCAGACCATGGCACTAAGTGCCCCAGCCAGGCTTGGCTGCAACACCTCCAGCCACAGCCACTCCACCACCTCCCTGGGCAGCCCATTCCAGTGCCAATCACTCTCTCTGCCAGGAACTTCCTCCTCACATCCAGCCTAGACCTGCCCTGGCACAACTTGAGACTGTGTCCCCTTGTTCTGTTACTGTTTGCCTGGCAGTACACCTGGCTACAGCCTCCCTTCAGATAGTTGTAGGCAGTAATGAGGTCCCCCCTGAGCCTCCTCTTCTCATGTCCTTCACTGCCAGGAGGTTGCTCCAGAGTCCCAGAAATGTGCAACTCCATGGGGCTGGAAAACTTTGGGGCTGGAAAACTTTGGGGATTCAAGCTATTGTTCTATTTCTCCCACAGCTCCTGCTTGGGAAGGCTGAGAGCAGCCTCATTGCAGAGGACAAGGCAACATAGGACTCCTTGAGACACTCATGGCCTGCAAGGACTTCTGGAGAAGGAAGGAGGTTAGGAACTGGGGCTCAGAACAAGGGGACACAGACTCCATCTGCACCAGGGGAGGTTTAGGCTGGATGTGAGGAAGCTCTGCAGGAGGAGTGATTGGCATTGGAATGGGCTACCCAAGGAGGTGTTGGAGTCCCTGTCCCTAGGAGTGTTTAAAAAGAGGCTGGATGTGGCACCTGGTGCCAGGGTTTAGTTGATTAGATGGCATTGGGTGATAGGTTGGACTTGATCATCTCAAAGGTCTTTTCCAACCTGATTAATTCTGTGATTCCTCTGATCTCAGCCCCCACAGCTGCCACTTTGCCCACGATGTGGGATCCTGGATGCTGAGCACTCTCCCTTCAAGCCTCTGGGTGCAAACTCAAGCAGGATGAGCTAGAAACACACCAACCATCAGGTCCTTGATGAAACTCTACTCTCTCTGTGGTTCATTTTGATTCCAGCCGTGAGATCTGTGGAGATGTTGTCATAGTAGGAGGCATGAAGAAAACCAAGACAAAAGAAACAGACTAACAAACCTCTGTAAACAGGAAGGGGGAGGGGAGCCAAATATCTGAGCATTTAAAGGGAAATAATTAGTGCTGGACCCAACCCAGATCATTTATCTAAGACCCCACATACCTTGGGGACCTTCATCTGAACCACGTTTAGCTTTTGCTTCTTCTCTTTTCTTTCTCGTTCCCCCTTCTTCTGTTGTTTTTAACCAGGCTGAAGCCTACAAGAGCAAGATTTGAGGCACTAATAACCGTGGCTGATTTCTGCCTGGACTGCTTTCAGCCTTCTGTCTCTTAATGCTAACCAGCAAAGTGAAACAATAATTAATAACACTCAGAAGTCTGCAGGCTGAGCGCGAAAGTGCCCTTGTTCCCCTCCGCATTCCTGGTGCTGATTCTGCAGGGCCCCAACCCAACAAAGCAATCAAAGACATCTGGACAGCTGACAGCCTGCCCAGCAGCTCTGGCTCTGAGCAGCTCAAGGCTATTTCATCCAAAAAGGTGTTGGGTTGTTAGCTGAAGAGCTGCATGGACATCTTGAACAGGTTCTTGCCTTGGCGTTCCGACCGCTCGCGCCTGGGTCTTTTTATGTGGGCTTCTGTGTTTTCATAGCTGGCCACGGTAAATCCAGCCCTGGAGCTTTAGATGAGCTTCCAGAATGGTTTCAAGGAAGGTATTGTTTGATGCAGAAGGGGTTTGTGGGGTCTTCTGCAAAGTTTCTCTTAGGCTGTGTCCATATGGGTAAATCAAACAGCACCTGGGATTGTCCGCAGGGCCACGAGGGTGATCTGAGGGCTGAGGCAGCTCTCCTGTAAGGACAGACTGAAAGAGTTGGGGCTGTGCAGGCTGGAGCAGAGGAGGCTCCCAGGGGACCTTCTTGTGGCCTGCCAGGATCTGAAGGGGACCTAAAAAAAAGCTGGGAAGGGACTTTTTAGGATATCAGAGAGTGCCAGGAGTGGGGGGGATGCAAAGCTGGAGATGGGTAGGTTCAGACTGGAGGTGAGGAGGAAGTTGTTGAGCAGGAGAGTGGTGAGAGGCTGCAATGGGTTGCCCAGGGAGGTGGTTGAGGCCCCATGGCTGGAGGTGTTTAAGGCCAGGCTGGATGAGGGTCTGGCCAGGCTGATCTAGGGTAGGGTGTCCCTGTGCATGGCAAGGGGGTTGGAACTAGATGATCTTTGTGGTCCCTTCCAACTCTGGTTCTATGATTCTATGAGAGCTCTCTTCTCCAAATGGTTTAGTTTTTTAGGATACTCTTGGCACCAGTCAGGTCTGGACCACCAGACTGCTCCATGAACACCTCCCAGGCACAGCTCAGGCGGTAGCACAAAGCATGGACAGCAAACAGGCAGTTTGAAAGCCCTCACTTTGGTTTGGATGGTAAGAAAGAGCAGGAACACGAACTGCAGTGCTGCAGATCAGCATTGGGCACGTTCAATTTACTGGTATAGACACAGAGACTGAAATGAAGCTTTAGATGAGCTTCCAGAATGGTTTGGAGGAGGGTATTGTTTGATGCAGAAGGGGCTGTGTGGTCTTCTGCAAAGTTTCTCTTAGGCAATGTCCATATGGGGGTAAATCAAACAGCACCTGGGATTGTTCACAGGCATCACAGCTCCCTTCTCCAAATGGCTTAGTTTTTTAGGATGCTCTTGGCACCAGTCAGATCTGGACCACCAGACTGCTTCAGGAACACCTCCCAAGCACAGCTCAGGAGGTAGCACAAAGCAAGGCCACCAAACAGGCAGTTTGAAAGCCCCCACTTTGGTTTGGATGGCAAGACAGAGCAAGAGCATGAACCTCAGTGCTGCAGCTCAGCACTGGGCACATTGAACTCGCCGGTACAGCCGCGGCGACTGAAATCTCTCTCTTACCCTCTCCGTTACCCAGTGGGAACATGTCATGTGGCAGAGAGATGTTTATAAACCTTCACCCATCTGGAAGCCATTATCTGAAAACCCAAGTTTATTTGAAGAAATTGTATTAAATGATTACATGTTATTTTTTTGCCTCAGCTAGAAAGCAAACTGTTGTACCATAGCTGAGAGCCCCTCTTTGGTCCGGATTTGTTTGAACGCTCGAGCTGGATTATCAGCAGCAGGCTATGGCAGCTCATTTGGCTGCCTGGCTGCAGGCATCTGGTGGTAGGACGTAATTTATTAAGAGTTTGACTCTTTGTTTAGGTTTATTTGTTACTGTTTCTCTTCTCCATCTTCTCTTAGGTCTCCACATTACCCCCTCCGAGTTGCCTCTTTATATTTACTTACGGCGTTCTGCAGTGGAGGTCTGAAGTGCACACTGAAGGCCAGCAAAGAAAGAGAAGAAGAGAAGGAGGCTGCTGTAAACCAGCAGATAGGTGGCCAAGATGTTGTCACTTGTGTTGTGTACTGGAAGAAAGCTGGAGGAGACAGTTGTGGGGCTGATTCTTTCCCCCAGTGAAAAAATAGAGGGGAGGGGATAAAAACCCCAAGCAGAACTGTGTACACTTCTGGAGCCCTCAGCACAAGAAGGACATGGACATGGCCTCAAAGCATCATGAAGAAAGGGACCTGGGGGTGCTGGGTTAGGCTTATTTGTTATTGTTTCTCTTCTCCATCTTCTCTTAGGTCTCCACATTACCCCCTCCGAGTTGCCTCTTTATATTTACTTACGGCGTTCTGCAGTGGAGGTCTGAAATGCACACTGAAGGCCAGCAAAGAAAGAGAAGAAGAGAAGGAGGCTGCTGTAAACCAGCAGATAGGTGGCCAAGATGTTGTCACTTGTGTTGTGTACTGGAAGAAAGCTGGAGGAGACAGTTGTGGGGCTGATTCTTTCCCCCAGTGAAAAAATAGAGGGGAGGGGATAAAAACCCCAAGCAGAACTGTGTACACTTCTGGAGCCCTCAGCACAAGAAGGACATGGACATGGCCTCAAAGCATCATGAAGAAAGGGACCTGGGGGTGCTGGGTTAGGCTTATTTGTTATTGTTTCTCTTCTCCATCTTCTCTTAGGTCTCCACATTACCCCCTCCGAGTTGCCTCTTTATATTTACTTACGGCGTTCTGCAGTGGAGGTCTGAAATGCACACTGAAGGCCAGCAAAGAAAGAGAAGAAGAGAAGGAGGCTGCTGTAAACCAGCAGATAGGTGGCCAAGATGTTGTCACTTGTGTTGTGTACTGGGAGAAAGCTGGAGGAGACAGTTGTGGGGCTGATTCTTTCCCCCAGTGAAAAGAAAATAGAGGGGAGGGGATAAAAACCCCAAGCAGAACTGTGTACAGTTCTGGAGCCCCCAGCACAAGAAGGACATGGACATGGTCTCAAAGCATCATGAAGAAAGGCACCTGGGGGTGCTGGGTTAGGTTTATTTGTTATTGTTTCTCTTCTCCATCTTCTCTTAGGTCTCCACATTACCCCCTCCGAGTTGCCTCTTGCAGCATTCTACAGTGGAGGTCTGAAGTGCACACTGAAGGCCAGCAAAGAAAGAGAAGAAGAGAAGGAGGCTGCTGTAAACCAGCAGATAGGTGGCCAAGATGTTGTCACTTGTGTTGTGAAAGCTGGAGGAGACAGTTGTGGGGCTGATTCTTTCCCCCAGTGAAAAGAAAATAGAGGGGAGGGGATAACAAACCCCAAGCAGAACTGTGTACAGTTCTGGAGCCCCCAGCACAAGAAGGACATGGACATGGTCTCAAAGCATCATGAAGAAAGGCACCTGGGGGTGCTGGGTTAGGCTTATTTGTTATTGTTTCTCTTCTCCATCTTCTCTTAGGTCTCCACATTACCCCCTCCGAGTTGCCTCTATTTACTTACGGCGTTCTGCAGTGGAGGTCTGAAATGCACACTGAAGGCCAGCAAAGAAAGAGAAGAAGAGAAGGAGGCTGCTGTAAACCAGCAGATAGGTGGCCAAGATGTTGTCACTTGTGTTGTGTACTGGGAGAAAGCTGGAGGAGACAGTTGTGGGGCTGATTCTTTCCCCCAGTGAAAAGAAAATAGAGGGGAGGGGATAAAAACCCCAAGCAGAACTGTGTACACTTCTGGAGCCCTCAGCACAAGAAGGACATGGACATGGCCTCAAAGCATCATGAAGAAAGGGACCTGGGGGTGCTGGGTTAGGCTTATTTGTTATTGTTTCTCTTCTCCATCTTCTCTTAGGTCTCCACATTACCCCCTCCAAGTTGTCTCTATTTACTTATAGCGTTCTGCAGTGGAGGTCTGAAGTGCACACTGAAGGTCAGGAAAGAAAGAGAAAAAGAGAAGGAGGCTGCTGTAAACCAGCAGATAGGTTGCCAAGATGTTGTCACTTGTGTTGTGAAAGCTGGAGGAGACAGTTGTGGGGCTGATTCTTTCCCCCAGTGAAAAGAAAATAGAGGAGGGAGTTGACAAACCCCAAGCAGAACTGTGTACAGTTCTGGAGCCCCCAGCACAAGAAGGACATGGACATGGCCTCAAAGCATCATGAAGAAAGGGACCTGGGGGTGCTGGGTTAGGCTTATTTGTTATTGTTTCTCTTCTCCATCTTCTCTTAGGTCTCCACATTACCCCCTCCGAGTTGCCTCTTGCAGCATTCTACAGTGGAGGTCTGAAGCGCACACTGAAGGCCAGCAAAGAAAGAGAAGAAGAGAAGGAGGCTGCTGTAAACCAGCAGATAGGTGGCCAAGATGTTGTCACTTGTGTTGTGTACTGGAAGAAAGCTGGAGGAGACAGTTGTGGGGCTGATTCTTTCCCCCAGTGAAAAGAAAATAGAGGGGTGGGGATAACAAACCCCAAGCAGAACTGTGTACAGTTCTGGAGCCCCCAGCACAAGAAGGACATGGACATGGTCTCAAAGCATCATGAAGAAAGGGACCTGGGGGTGCTGGGTTAGGTTTATTTGTTATTGTTTCTCTTCTCCATCTTCTCTTAGGTCTCCACATTACCCCCTCCGAGTTGCCTCTTTATATTTACTTACGGCGTTCTGCAGTGGAGGTCTGAAGTGCACACTGAAGGCCAGCAAAGAAAGAGAAGAAAAGAAGGAGGCTGCTGTAAACCAGCAGATAGGTGGCCAAGATGTTGTCACTTGTGTTGTGTACTGGGAGAAAGCTGGAGGAGACAGTTGTGGGGCTGATTCTTTCCCCCAGTGAAAAGAAAATAGAGGGGAGGGGATAACAAACCCCAAGCAGAACTGTGTACAGTTCTGGAGCCCCCAGCACAAGAAGGACATGAACATGGCCTCAAAGCATCATGAAGAAAGGGACCTGGGGGTGCTGGGTTAGGCTTATTTGTTATTGTTTCTCTTCTCCATCTTCTCTTAGGTCTCCACATTACCCCCTCCGAGTTGCCTCTTGCAGCATTCTACAGTGGAGGTCTGAAACGCACACTGAAGGCCAGCAAAGAAAGAGAAGAAGAGAAGGAGGCTGCTGTAAACCAGCAGATAGGTGGCCAAGATGTTGTCACTTGTGTTGTGAAAGCTGGAGAAGACAGTTGTGGGGCTGATTCTTTCCCCCAGTGAAAAGAAAATAAAGGAGTGGGATAAAAACCCCAAGGAAGACTAAAGCAGAGCACTGACCTTCAGCAAAGGCACAGATCTCAAGCTGAGACTGGGTAGGTTTAGGTTGGCCATTAGGAGAAAGTTGCTCACAGAGTGGTCAGGGACTGGGATGAGCTGCCCAGGGCAGGTGGTGGAGTCACTAACATTGGGTATGTTTAAGGGTGGTTTGGATGCAGTGCTTGGGGATATGGTTTAAGGTGAATCTTGTGGAGTAGGGTTCTAGGTTGGACTTGGTGATCCTGGGGGGCTTTGCCAGCCTGCATGTTTCTGTGGTTCTGTGATTCTGAGGATGAGACCTGCAGGGGGGGTTGGAGTGGATGATCTCTTTCAACTGAAGCCATTATTGGATTCAGTGATCATCATTAAGATTGGGAAAGAGCTCCAGGATCAACAAGTCCACCCATCAGCCACCATGCCCATTAAGCAATGTCTCAGTATCATGTCTGTATGTGCTGCTGGACACCTTCAGTGAGAGTGACTCCACCACCTCCTTGAGCAGCCTGTGCCTGTGCCTGACAGCTCTTGCAGCACATCAGTTTTTCCTGCTAGCTCATTTAAATCTCCCCTGGAGCACCTTGAGGCCATTTCCTCTTGTCTTGTCTCTACTTACTGGCGAGAAGAGACCAACCCTCACCTCAGTACAAGTCCCTTTCAGGTGGGGATCGCTTCAGTGAGAAGGTGAGGAGAGGGGAGTGAGCGAGGAGAGATCTCACAAGATGCCTTTTGAAGGGCAAAAGAACTGCTAGGTTTAAGCACTTGAACTAGTGGAAAGTCAGATCAACCCCTGCATCTCCTTCACTTCTGGCTCCTAGCCCATACACATGGTGCCTCTGCAGCCTGCCCTTTCCAACCCATCTGCACCACCAAACTCCTGTGTGGGGGAATCTCTTTCCCTCTGATCTTTGCAAGCTCCATCCCATCCCGCTGATATTCATCCTGAGGGAGTCTTGCTTTGATCAAATTTCTTCCTCCCCAAGCAGCTCTCCTCAGATTCCACCATCTGTGCTGCATCCAACACGAGCTGCTTCTCCTCCTTTTCAAAGCCTCTCATCCTTCAGTCGGTGTCAGGCTGTTCCCAGTGCCAGGTTTTGCATCTGCTGCCCATTTCAGGTGTACTCAAACATGTGCCTGGACTCATCCCCTTCAGGAGGCAGCATCACTCAAGTGCTTTGTAGAGTCTCCTTCTCTGGAGATACTCAAAACTCACCTGGGTGTGTTCCTGTGTGATCTGCTCTAGGTGATCCTGCTCTGGCAGGGAGGTTGGGCTGGATGAGCTTTCAAGGTCCCTTGCAGCCCCTGACAGTTGCAGTTGATCCTAGAGGTCTCTTCCAAGCAAAACCATTCTTGGATTCTATCCTAAGGAGCTTTCTTATAAAATCTTCTGTTTAGCAGATTTCACAGAGTCATAGAACTGCCAGAGCTGAAGGGACCTCAAGGATCACCCAGAGCCAAGCCCTCTGCCATGGGCAAGGACACTTCACGCTGAATCAGGTTGCTCAGAGCTGCATCCAGCCTGGCTTTAAACACCTCCAGGGATGAGGCTTCCACCACCTCCCTGAGCAACTTATTCCAGGCTCTCACCACCCTCATGCTGAAGAGCTTCTTCCTAACATCCACTCTGAATCTCCCCCTTTCCAGCTTTGCTCCATTCCCCCCACTCCTGGCACTCCCTGACAGCCTAAAAAGTCCCTCCCCAGCTTTCTTGTAGCCCCCTGCAGATCCTGGAAGGCCACAAGAAGGTCACCTTGGAGCCTCCTCTGCTCCAGCCTGCACAGCCCCAACTCCCTCAGTCTCTCCTCACAGCAGAGCAGCTCCAGCCCTCTGCTCATCCTTGTGGCCCTTCTCTGGACACCTTCTAACACCTCCATATCCCTCTTCTACCAGGGGCTCCAGAACTGGATGCAGTACCCCAGGAGGGCTCTCACCCTGGATCATCACCTTCTGTTGTGTTTGTACTGCGACCTGCAGAACAACCACCCCCTGCCATACACACACCCAAACTACAACCATTTACTTCTCTGCCCTGTGGCCACATTTCCACTCCTCCAGAGCCATTCCTTAACTCCTAAGCTAAATCCCTTCACCAAGCAGGAGAAATGTCAGCCACATCCCATGATTTGTATCCTCTCAAGGTTTCCAAGCCTGCCCTTATCAGCTTAATTTTTCACTTTATTTTTCTTGCTAATGACATCTTTTGAAAGGAATTCCACATTCTGGCTGATTCAGAGGCATTTATTAATTACATCCTGCTCTTTGTTTATTAATGAGCCTGGGTTCTCATTTTCCCCTCTTTTATAATTGCAAAGGGCTTTTATTTCCCTTTAGCCCCTGTCCACTTCACATGAGCTCATAAATGCTTCCTTTCCTATGGCCCAGAGATTTTCACTATTAGCTTAATTGACCAATGGCTCATCTCAAGCAGGGACTGACTCATTGTGCACCAGAGCTGTCAGCAAGTTGATTAATGGATAATAAGCTCACTGGGGCTGAGTCCAGGACAGCTGGAGATAAATAGACATGAAAAGCAAGCCTGGGTTCCTCCTCTGCCTTCTCACAGCACCTAGCACAGCACAGAGATGCTCCAGAGTTCATAGATCATAGAAGAGCTTGAGCTGGAAGGGATCTTAAAGATCATTTAAAATCATAGAATCACAGAACCAGGCAGGGCTGGAAGGGAGCACAAGGAGCAGCCAGTTCCAACCCCCTGCCATGCCCAGGGACACCCTACCCTAGAGCAGGCTGCACACAGCCTCAGCCAGCCTGGCCTCAAACACCTCCAGCCATGGGGCCTCAACCACCTCCCTGGGCAACCCAGTCCAGCCTCTCACCACTCTCCTGCTCAACAACCTCCTCCTCACCTCCAGCCTCACTCTCCCCACCTCCACCTTTGCTCCAGTCCCCCCACTCCTGACACTCCCTCACAGCCTCCAAAGTCCCTCCCCAGCTTTTTTGGAGCCCCCTTCAGATCCTGGCAGGCCACAAGAAGGTCCCCTGGGAGCCTCCTCTGCTCCAGCCTGCACAGCCCCAACTCTTTCAGGCTGTGCTCACAGCAGAGCTGCTGCAGCCTCTCAGCATCCTCCTGGCCCTGCTCTGGACACTCTCCAGCATCTCCACAGCCCTCTTGTCCCAGGGGCTCCAGAGCTGGATGCAGGACTCCAGGTGGGCTCTCAGCAGAGCAGAGCAGAGGGGCAGAATCCCCTCCCTGGCCCTGCTGGCCACACTGCTGCTGCTGCAGCCCAGGCTCTGCTTGGCTCTCTGTGCTGCAAGTGCACACTGCTGGCTGTTAGTCTGAACACCCCCTGGCATTGGCAGGGACACCTTCCAGTTGACCAGGTTGCTCAAGGCTTCACTCAACCTGGCCTTGAACACTTCCAAGGAGAATGCATCCATGAGACTCCTTCCTAGGAACAAAGATAAAATGTTATCTTTATTCTAGCATCATAGAACCATAGAATGGTTTAGGTTGAAAGGGACCTCAAATCTCAGCCAGTTCCAAACCTCCACCATAGGCAGGGACACCTCCCACTAGAACAGGTCACTCAGGGCCTCATCCAACCTTATTATACCTTATTAATAAGACAGAAATGAGAAGAACTGAGTGGGGGGGAAGCAATGTATTTGCTGGGCAAACCCTTTTGCAGGATTGCTTTGACTCAAGGACCTGGAAGTACTTGATGGGTGCTGATGAAACACCATAGAATGGTAGAATTGTTTCAGTGGGAAAAGATCTTTAAGATCATGGAATCATAGGACTGTTTTCCTTGGAAAAGCCTTCTGAGATCATCAAGTCCAACCATCACCTCAACAAAACCACAGCCACAAAAACATGCCCCAGACTGCCATGTCTCCATGGTTTATGAATGTCTCCATCACATTCCTGGGCATCATTGAGTCCAACTATTATCTAACTCCACCAAGACTGATGCTGAGCTATGTCACAGAATCATGGAACCAGAATAATTGTGGTTGCAAAAGACCTTTGAGATCATCAAGTTAAATCATCCTCTGTCAGGTCTGGTGCTAAACCACATCCCTCAGCACCACATCTCTGAGTCTTTTAAACACCTCCAGGGATGGTGGTTCAACCACCTCCCTGGTGAAGCCAAATAGACCTCAAGGAGGTTTAATTTGGGGTGAGTATGGTTGATTTAAAACTGTTCTAGTTTCCTTTTCCACAATGTCCTATGGGGAAGAAGAGGAGATGGTATCAGGGGATGTAGTGATAGGACAAGGGGAATGGTTTTAAACTAAGAGAGTGAGTTTTAGACTAGATATAATGAATAAAGATTTCACACTGGGTGTGGTGAGACACTGTCACAGGTTGCTCAGAGAGGGGGTTGATATCACATCCCTGGAAACATTCCAGGTCAAGGGGCTCCAGATCAGGAGCTAGGAAGCCCTCCCTGCTCTAAACATTCCAGGTCAGGTTGGATGGGGCTCCAGATCAGGAACTAGGAAGCATCCACTGCTCTAAACATTCCAGGTCAGGTTGGATGGGGCTCCAGACCAGGAGCTAGGAAGCCCTCCCTGCTCTAAACACTCCAGGTGAAGTTGGATGGGGCTCCAGATCAGGAGCTAGGAAGCCCTCCCTGCTCTAAACACTCCAGGTGAAGTTGGATGGGGCTCCAGACCAGGAGCTAGGAAGCCCTCCCTGCTCTAAACACTCCAGGTGAAGTTGGATGGGGCTCCAGATCAGGAGCTAAGAAGCCCTCCCTGCTCTAAACACTCCAGGTGAAGTTGGATGGGGCTCCAGATCAGGAGCTAGGAAGCCCTCACTGCTCTAAACACTCCAGGTGAAGTTGGATGGGGCTCCAGATCAGGAGCTAGGAAGCCCTCCCTGCTCTAAACACTCCAGGTGAAGTTGGATGGGGCTCCAGATCAGGAGCTAGGAAGCCCTCCCTGCTCTAAACACTCCAGGTGAAGTTGGATGGGGCTCCAGATCAGGAGCTAGGAAGCCCTCCCTGCTATGCATTGTGTTGCAGATTTAATGCTTTGATGTTTACCTCTTCCTTTACTTTGCAAAGGAAACATTCCAGGTCAGGCTGGACAGGGCTCTGAGCAACCTGATCAAATTGAGGATGCTCCCACTCATTGCAGGGGTAGGTGGACTAGATGACCTTTAAACACCCCTTCCAGCCCAGAGCTGCATGCCCAGTGTTGGAAGCCATGGGATGCCACCACCCATCAGCTCTACAATTAAGCAAGCTCCAATGTGTCTTGCTGATGCAGAAGTTGCTACATCCTCACGTGAGATGAATCACAGAATTGTCAGGGTTGGAAGGGACCACAAGGATCATCCAGTTCCAACCCCCTGTCATGGGCAGGAGCACCTCACACTAGACCAAGCTGCTCACAGCCCCATCCAGCCTGGCCTTAAACACTTCCAGGGATGAGGCTTCCACCACCTCCCTGGGCAACCTGTGCCAGGGTCTCACCATCCTCATGCTGAAGAAGTTCTTCCAAACATCCAATTTGAATCTCTCCACTTCTTGTTTTTCTCCATTCCCCCCAGTCCTATCACTACCTGACACCCTAAAAAGGCCCTCAGCAGGCTTCTTGTAGCCCTCTTCAGATACTGCAAGGCCACAGTAAGTTGTCCTTGAAGCCTTCTCTTCTCCAGACTGAGCATGGCACACAGAGCCACACATGCCCTGATGAACACATGCCTCTTCAGTGAGGCAGGATGGAGCTGTGCTTCCATGCACAGGAGCAGAAAGCCTAAGCTTAGTGCAACTCCTCAGCCTCCTCACCACCAGCAGGACAACTTGGCAGTCAGAACCAGATCTGAGGTTGAGGCCCTCTGCCCTAAGATGTACCTCTTCAAAAGGAGCTGAGTAAATGTAGTTTTGGAGGATGTCAGCAGAGAGCTGACCGACATCTCAGGGGTCCCAAGGTGAAAATGGGAAGAGAGCAGGTGAGTCTAGCACCTGACACAGCCAATTCCTTTCATTTGCTTCTCACCCTCTCCAGATGTGCCACAACCTGATTTGTGTTTCAGACACAAACAACACACTCCCACATAAGGTCCCTCCACCACCATGTTGGCACAAAGCAAGAAAGCCCTTTGTGGAGCCCAAAACATGTCCTGTCTGCACAAGGGGAGCTTGGAAACTGCCTGACACATCAGAGGAGACAGCTTCAAGAATCTGATCTTCTGCCTCTTCTGCTGTCAGCTGAGAGCTTCCTCCTTTAGCCTACCCCTTTGATTTATGTTGCTTTTGCACTTCTGAGCACCTGCAAAGTGTTTTTGTCCCATTCATTTTGACTTGGAAGTTTCAATGTTTCCCAGAAGGAAAATAAATCACTCAGCTTAGGAAGATGCACCCCACACAACCTCCTCCCTTGCCTGGATCCCTCCTTTCCTGCCTTCCACTTTCTTTTCCCTCCTACTGTTCCCTTCCCCACTCTCCAAGAGGGAAGAGGGATGATAAATGTGCCACACAAGGTATGAAGTTCCCATACCAAGAGTAATGAGGCAATCCCATCTGTCCAAACCTGGTTTCCTGAGCACCTAAATAAAGATCTCTGCACCCAGTTCAGTCCCCATGACTGGAGATGATGGCTGTGGACCCAGGAAAGAGGGCTAGATAATGTCACACAACCACAGAAACAGCCAGGTTGGAAAAGCCTCTCTGGATCACCAAGTCCAACCTAGAACCCTACTCAATAAGACTCAGTTGTTAGAACTCAGTGGTTAGGAAAAAAAGCCTGGCTGGGGCACTTAGTGCCATGGTCTGGTTGGTTGGGCAGGGCTGGGTGCTAGGTTGGGCTGGCTGAGCTTGGAGCTCTCTTCCAACCTGATTGATTTTATGGCAGTGACCCACTCTGGAACACCCTCCCTTCCCTCACCACTTGGACATCTCATTCAGCCTTCAACCAGTGCTAAGTGGCTGGAAAGCAGCCAGGAAGAAAGGGACCTGGGGCTACTGATAGACAGTAGGCTGAAGATGGGCCAGCAGTGTGCCCAGGTGGCCAAGAGAGACAATGGCATCCTGGCCTGCATCAGGAACAGTGTGGCCAGTAGGACAAGGGAGTACTCAACACTGCTCAGGCCACACCTTGAGTCCTGTGTCCAGTTCTGGGCTCCTCAATTGCAGAGAGCTGTTGAGGTGCTGGAAGGTGTTGAGAGCAGGGCAGCAAGGCTGGGGAGGGGCCTGGAGCACAGCCCTGTGAGGAGAGGCTGAGGGAGCTGGGGGTGTGCAGCCTGCAGCAGAGGAGGCTCAGGGCAGAGCTGATTGCTGCCTGCAGCTGCCTGCAGGGAGGCTGTAGCCAGGTGGGGTTGGGCTCTGCTGCCAGGCAAGCAGCAAGAGCAGAAGGGGCCAGAGTCTCAAGTTGTGCCAGGGCAAGTCTATGCTGGATGTGAGGAGGAAGTTGTTGGCAGGGAGAGTGATTGGCACTGGAATGGGCTGCCCAGGGAGGTGCTGGAGTGGCTGTGGCTGGAGGTGTTGAAGCCAAGCCTGGCTGGGGCACTTAGTGCCATGGTCTGGTTGGTTGGGCAGGGCTGGGTGCTAGGTTGGGCTGGCTGAGCTTGGAGCTCTCTTCCAGCCTGCCTGATTCTATGATTCTTTGATCTTGTGCTTAGGCACACGACAGACAACTGAGCTACCCCTGGCACTGAAGGAGGTGCTCCAAACCCCATGAAACTTTTGTCTCACCAAGCCTTGCTTTAAATCCAAATTAAAGTCATTGACAAGTGAGCCTCAATCCCCAGATTCAAACCTGGCTTAAGGTTTTCCACAACTTGCTTCTCCTCTCCTCAGGGAGAGGGAACCACTTGTGAGTTCACATTACCAAGTTTATGATGGGATTATTCCCCCCCCTTTCCCTCCCCTGCAAACTAGATTTAAGTGGTCATTCAGTCTGTCATCTACCTGCCCTCCATGGACTTCTCCACCTGCTCATTTGTCAACCAGCTCTGACAGAAAGCTGAAGCTCTCCAAACAAGCTATGGTCCTATTTCCACACTAAAATAAAGACCTAGGGAAAGGAATGAGCTCAACCTAAGCAAATTGCTGGTGAATTTTTGATCCCTTTTTAGCTGATTCATACAGGGTAGGGGATGTAGATAAGCAGACTGCAGCAGGGAAATTGTGGCCTTCCAGTGGCTGAAGGGGGTCTCCAAAATAGCTGAGGAGGGACTTTTGAAGACATCAGGGAGTGACAGGACTAGGGGAAAAAGAGCAAAGGTGGAGGTGGGGAGAGTGAGGCTGGAGGTGAGGAGGAGGTTGTTGAGCAGGAGAGTGGTGAGAGGCTGGAATGGGTTGCCCAGGGAGGGGGTTGAGGCCCCATGGCTGGAGGTGTTTGAGGCCAGGCTGGCTGAGGCTGTGTGCAGCCTGCTCTAGGGTAGAGAGTCCCTGGGCATGGCAGGGGGTTGGGACTGGCTGCTCCTTGTGATCCCTTCCAACCCTGCCTGGTTCTATGATTCTATGAATCTTATTGAATAGGGTTCTAGGTTGGACTTGGTGATCCTGAGAGGCTTTTCCAACCTGGATGTTTCTGTAGCATTATCTAGCCCTCTTTCCTGGGTCCACAGCCATCATCTCCAGTCATGGGGACTGAGCTGGGTGCAGAGAGCTTTATTTAGGTGCTCAGGAACCCCAGATTTGGTCAGATGGGATTGCCTTGTGCTCCCTTCCAACCCTGACTGATTCTATGATTCTATGAGTCTATGATCCTTGTGCTCCCTTCCAACCCTGACTGATTCTATGATCCTTGTGCTCCCTTCCAATCCTGACTGATTCTATGGTTCTATGATCCTTGTGCTCCCTTCCAACCCTGACTGATTCTATGGTTCTATGATCCTTGTGCTCCCTTCCAACCCTGACTGATTCTATGACCCTTGTGCTCCCTTCCAACCCTGACTGATTCTATGATTCTATGACTCTATGAAATGGTACCCAAACCCCTAAAGGAATTCTAAAGATGCAGCAAAAGATGAGGGACAATCTTAAAAGAAAAAAGGAAATCAATGTAACAAATCATCAACCTTGAGACACAAACCCCAGAGTCTGTTTGCTGCCATTCTTTGTTCTTCTAGTTTGTAGCTGCATTTGAGTCCACTGAAACTGAACAGCAGGGGTTGGAAGGGACCTCTGGAGGGACCTCTAGTCCAAACCTTGCTACAAAGGTACCCCCCCCACACACACACTTCCAGGCTGCCTAGAAACACCTGAGTAGAAAGCTGGGGAAGGGTTCATAGATTGAATTGTAGATTGGGTTAGGTTGGAAGGGACCTCAAAGCTCAGCCAGTTCCAACCCCCTGCCATAGGCAGGGACACCTCCCACTAAAGCAGGCTGCTCAAGGCTTCATCCAACCTGGCCCTGAACACCTCCAGGGAGGTTGTGGAGGACAGAAGCACAGAATGTGATCAAAGATCACAGAACTGGACACAGCACTCAAGGGGTGGCCTGAGCAGTGCTGAGCACAGGGGCAGAATAAGCTCCCTTGTCCTACTGGCCACACTGCTCCTGAGCCAGGCCATGGCCTGAAGCTGCTTCAGGGAAGGTTTAGGCTGGATATTAATCATAGAATCAACCAGGTTGGAAAAGACATCCAAGACCATGCAGTCCAATGTCTGACCTGAAAGAGTGGTCAGGCATTGGAACAACCTGCCCATGGTGGAGTCACTATCCCTGGAGGTGTTGAAGAATCATCTGGACATGGCATTTGGGGACATAGTTTAATGGCCATGGTGGTGTTAGGTTGAGAGCTGGGCTCGATGACCTTGGAGGTCTTTTCCAAGCAAAGCCAGTTCTATGGAAAAGCACTGGAAATTCCTCCAGGAAGCTCTTTTCCCACATGGTTTGCAGTTGTGCTTTGCACGGTGAGGTCCCCAGGCGCAGGTGAACCTGTTCCAACCCAAATGGCACTCAGCCCAGCAGAGAGGCCACAGAAACCAGGGCCAAGTGCCTTAGAACTGGTAGTGACTTCAAAATGACCACCTGCCCTCATGGTGACATCTGTTTCAAAACAAGCAGGACCCTTTCTTCTAGGCTGAAGGTTTGAATTGCTTGGTGATGTCATCGAGAACATATTTAGGGCATAACTCATCTCAGCCTAGACTTTGTCAGCAAGTTAAATGAGTTACATCACCAAGTGTCTGCTTCTCTGCCTTATACTAACCATAAAAGTAATAAAAGTATATGAGAGCAGGAGGAAAAAAGAACAAAAGATCATTCCATCAGAAAGAGATCATTCCAGTAACTGCTGTAGCAGTGCTGGATTAACAGTGGGACTTAGAGAATCAGAGAATCAAGCAGGTTGGAAGAGAGCTCCAGGCTCAGCCAGCCCAACCTAGCACCCAGCCCTGCCCAACCAACCAGACCATGGCACTAAGTGCCCCAGCCAGGCTTGGCAAGAACACCTCCAGCCACAGCAACTCCACCACCTCCCTGGGCAGCCCATTCCAATGCCAATCACTCTCTCTGCCAACAACTCCCTCCTAACATCCAGCCTAGACCTGCAGCTCTTTTGTCCAGAAGAGGTCTGTATGTCCCAGGTGGGATGTTTGCTACCTGAATTAACCCAGCTTAGCTATGCAGCACCTCAGTCTCTTTAAGTCATCTCCATTTCCAAGGATGTGTCCCCTCCAGGGACAGTGACTCCAGCACCTCCCTGGGCAGCCCATTCCAATGCCAATCACTCTCTCTGGGAAGAGATGTGATGTAGGTGAGATGTCTTCTGCAAATGACATAGTTGTAAGAACCATAGAATCATTCAGCATGGAAAAGGCCTTTAAGATCATCAAGAGACACTGGAAGGTGTCCAGAGGAGGGTGACAAAGCTGGTGAGGGGTCTGGAGCACAGTCCTGTGAGGTGTTCTAGGAAAGCCTGGCTGGGGCACTTAGTGCCATGGTCTGGTTGATTGGGCAGGGCTGGGTGCTAGGTTGGGCTGGCTGAGCTTGGAGCTCTCTTCCAGCCTGCTTAATTCTGTGATTCTAGGCTTTACTAAAGTCTAAATACAGTACCACAGTGTCACAGTATCATCAGGGTTGGAAGAGACCTCACAGATCATCAAGTCCAACCCTTTACCACAGAGCTCAAGGCCAGACCATGGCACCAAGTGCCACGTCCAACCTTGCCTTGAAGTGCCCCAGGGACGGCGACTCCACCACCTCCCCGGGCAGCCCATTCCAGTGTCCAATGACTCTCTCAGTGAAGAACTTTCTCCTCACCTCCAGCCTAAATCTCCCCTGGCACAGCCTGAGGCTGTGTCCTCTCATTCTGGTGCTGGCCACCTGAGAGAAGAGAGCAACCTCCTCCTGGCTACAACCTCCCCTCAGGTAGTTGTAGACAGCAATAAGATCACCCCTGAGCCTCCTCTTCTCCAGGCTAACCAATCCCAGCTCCCTCAGCCTCTCCTCGTAGGGCTGTGCTCAAGGCCTCTCCCCAGCCTCGTTGCCCTTCTCTGGACACGCTCAAGCATCTCAATGTCCCTCCTAAACTGGGGGGCCCAGAACTGAACACAATACAGAGCACCAACAGCCTCTCCCTCATCCACTGAATGGATCAGCTTCTTGTAGAAGGAGATCAGGGTCACCAAGCTGGACCTGCTCTTCAGAAGCCCATGCTGAATGGGCCTAATCATCATCTGATTGCCCTGCACATGTTGCATAATGGCCCTCAAGCTGATCTGCTCCATGACTTTCCCTGACGCTGCTCTGCAGCCCTCCCTTCCCGAGTCCCAGCTGTAATCAAACAGTCTGTTAAGTCTAAGCTGCTATTTTTAATGGGGAAAAAAACCCAAAAAAAACCCCAACAACCTCAAAAAAAAAAAAAAAAAGACAGAAGGAATTCAGATTGTTCTGTTTGCTGACCTGGAGCTAGCAACACATAACCCCCAGCCTCCCTCTGCAGCTCCAAACCATCGGTGCGAGCGCAACGCAAGATGCTGAGGAAGTGACCCCTCACAAACATTAGGATGAGGCTTTTGTGTGGTGGTCCCTGTGGAGTGATCTACAGAGTGATCAACAAACTGCCCTGCTGCCACCCAGCCCCCCCCCAAGAAGTTCCTCATAGTCTACTCTGCATATACCAGGGGTTGTTTCTTCCGAGCGGCTCCTTCGGAGACGGTGAGTGAGGAGGGAGCGAAGCTCGAGGGGATCAGAGAGTCCTCTCCCAGGGATGCAGTGACCTGTTTGACTGCTCACTCTAAAGCAAGAAGGAAAAGGTGGTTGCTGAGGTCTTTCTGGCTGAAGATGCTCTGCCTGGGGGAATAGAAGAGGAGAGGGAGCCATGGGTTGGTTTGTGGGGGAGTGAAGACCTACCTGGGAATCAGGAGGCTTCCCCCCACTGCTCTTTACTATGCAGAGTAGGGTGGAGGGGGCTGCTCTGGTCCTCCTGCACTCGTGCAGGCAGTGGAGGGGGCTCTGTCTGCTTAAGAGAGAAGCTGAACAACCCAGAGGAGCCCTACTGACAGTTCTGCACTCATTCCAGACACAAAGGAGACATCAGAGCTTCGGCATCTCTTCAGAACAGAGACACCTGCTCTCACAAGAGCATCTCCAAGGCCAAGGCAGCTTTACAGGGATGTCTCCTGCTGAGAGACAACTGTAATACCTCATCTCCTCCCAAGCACTGGAGACCAGCTCTTCCAGGGCTGGCTATAAACCTGTGGCCTCATCCAACTTCTTTTTATGTTTATAGAACTTAAGGAAGGAGGAAAGCTCCAAAAGCCCATCTGGTTGTCTCCCTCCTCCTCTCAGGGAAAATTCCCACCTCTGGAGTTTGTTTCTGTTCTCTGGGACTGAGCCCTTGATTTGGCAGCTCTCAGATCACATCCAGCCTGCCAGACACCATGGTGGACTCCATGCAGCTCCAGAGCAGACAGCTTGTGGAGTTACCACGAAGGTCCCATAACACTGAAATGCAGTCCAAGCAGACATCCTGTCTCCTGGACAGCAAGGTGGGATCAGGGACAACCTCTCCTGGATAGCAGGGTGGGATCTGGGACAGCCTCAAGCTGCCACAAGACCCAGCAACTCTGTTGCTGCTTCTGCTTGGCCCAGGCTGAAAAGTAGCCCTCTCCTCTCACCTCAGGGTACAGCAGCTCAAGCCCATCTGGAAGAGCTACAGCATCACAGCATCACAGACTACCAGGAGCTGGAAAGAACCTCGACAGCTCCTCCAGTCCAGCCCCTCCTGCCAGAGCAGCATCACCTAGAGCAGATCACACAGGAACACACCCAGGCAGGTCTGCAATATCTCCAGAGAGGGAGACTCCACAACCCCCCTGAGCAGCCTGTGCCAGGCTTCTGGCAACCTCATAGGGAAAAAAATCCTCCTCGTGCTTCCATTAAAATTCCTATGCCTCAACTTCCACCCAGTGCCCCTTGTCTTGTCATCAGACATCACCCAGCAGAGCCTGGCTGCAGCCTCTGGGCACTCACTCTGCACATCTTTATCTCAGTCTCCTCTCCAAGCTAAAGACCCCCAGCAACCTCAGCATCTCCTCCTAAGAGAGGTGTTCCATTCCCTTCACATCTTTGTGGCTCTGTGCTGGACTCTCTCAAGCAGTGTGAGCAGCAGGACAAGGGAGGTTCTTCTGCCCCTGTACTCAGCACTGCTCAGGCCACCCCTTGAGTCCTGTGTCCAGTTCTGGGCCCCTCAATTCAAGAGAGATGTTGAGGTGCTGGAAGGTGTCCAGAGAAGGGCAACAAAGATGGGGAGGGGCCTGGAGCAGAGCCCTGTGAGGAGAGGCTGAGGGAGCTGGGGGTGTGCAGCCTGCAGCAGAGGAGGCTCAGGGCAGAGCTGATAGCTGCCTGCAGCTGCCTGAACCTGCTTGGTTCTAGGATTCTATTCAACTGCAATGTTTTGAGTAAGTCCTTTAAGTTGAACCCTGAACTGCAATGTATTGAAGAAGTCCTTTAGGTTGAGTCCTCAACTTCAACATATTGAGTAAGTCCTTTAGGTTGAGTCCTCAACTTCAACATATTGAGGAAGTCCTTTAGGTTGAGTCCTCAACTTCAGCATATTGAGGAAGTCCTTTAGGTTGAACCCTCAACTTCAACATATTGTCTAAGTCCTTTAGGTTGAGTCCTCAACTGCAATGGGTTGAATAAATGCTAAATGTCTCCTTGGCTGGCATCACAGCTTTATCATATCTCCTCTTGCTCTCATCCTAGCAGTGTTCCCTTCCCTGGAAAGGTTCTGCCTGCTCCTGTCCACCACCCCTCTTCCTACCCCAGCATTATCACTGGAGTCTGGCAGGACAATGTGAAGTGAATTTGCACTTGTCTCTCCTGCTGTTTGTTTTGATGGCCTGGAGTGTTCCTCCTGCTGGAGGGTTTGTTTGAATTCCTGCATTTGCAGCCAAGCCTTTGTAGCTGAGCAAATCCATGTGTGCTGCTCTCCTTTTCACCTTGGAGTGCTCCAAGCTTTCATGGTTCTGCCCCAGCTGTGGTGTCCAAGTCACGCGTTCCTCACAGAGGGACAGAGAAGATGTGTGGTGTCTGCCTACAAAGATCAAGCTCTCAAACCCCATGGGTTTCCATGTGTTATGGCAGGGCTCTTCAGCTCCTTTCTCAGTTTTAACTGTTCTTCTCCTCTGCAAATACTCTGGCTGCTGATCCCCTACCCTGCTCTTGAGAGGCTGCCAGTTTCTGGGACATCACATTTGGTCTTTTCATCCAGGAGGAAAAACAGGAGACACAACTCAGTTCTTGTTTGCAGTAGAGTCATAGAATGGTCCAGGCTGGAACTCTTGCTGGGAAAACACTTTTCCTCATCTCCAGTCTAAACCTCCTCAGTGGCAGCTTGAGGCCATTCCCTTTTGTTCTAGCACTAATCTCCTGGCAGAAGAGACCAGCACCAACCTCTCCACAACCTCCTTGCATGTAGCTGCAGACAGCCATGAGGTCCCCCTTCAGCCTCCTCTTCCTCACTCTAACCATCCCCAGCTCCTTCAGCCTCTCTTCAGCAGATGTCCTCTCCAGGCCCTTCCCCAGCTTCCCTGCCCTCCTCTGCCCTGGCTCCAGTACCTCCACATCCCTCTTGTATTGAGGTGCTCAAACCTGAACACAGCCCTCGAGGTGAGGCCTTCCCAGGGCAGAGCTCAAGGGGACAATCCCCTCCCTGCTCCTGCTGGCCACAGCATTTCTGCTCCCAGCCAGGATGCCTTTGGCTGTCTCTGCCCCCTGGCCACACTGCTGCCTCATAATAAGCTGCTTGTTGATTAGAACTCCCAGGTTGCAGAATATGATGTCACAGGGAGTGCTTTCAGGGATGTCCCCTTAAACTTGTGTCATGCTGAATCAGCTGGGGCAGCTCAGGGATTCAGAAGGAAAATCACATGGGATGCTCACCACCAAGACAAGTCAGAGTGCACCATGACTAATCACTGCTTCCAGCACAGCTGTGGAGCATCATTTTTCACAAGGGCTTCTACTGATAGGTTGGGAGGAAAATAGATTTAAGTTCGAGGAGAGGAGGTTTAGGCTGCAAGGAATTCTTTAGAATGAGGGTGGGGAGACACTGGAACAGGTTCCCCAGGAAGGTGGAGGATGCTCTCTCCCTGGAGGTCATAGAAACCTAGAGTCAAGCATGTTGGAAGAGAGCTCCAGGCTCAGCCAGCCCAACCTAGCACCCAGCCCTGCCCAACCAACCAGACCATGGCACTAAGTGCCCCATCCAGGCTTGGCTTCAACACCTCCAGCCACAGCCACTCCACCACCTCCCTGGGCAGCCCATTCCAGTGCCAATCACTCTCTCTGCCAACAGCTTCCTCCTCACATCCAGCCTAGACCTGCCCTGGCACAGCTTCAGACTGTGTCCTCTTGTTCTGTTGCTGCTTGCCTGGCAGCAGAGCCCAACCCCACCTGGCTACAGCCTCCCTTCAGGTAGGTGTTGAAGACCAGGTTGGATGAGGTCCTGAGCAAGCTGATCTAGTGGAAGATGCCCCTGCTGATGGCAGGGGGAATTGGAACTAGATGATCTTCAAGGTCTCTCCCAACCCAAACCACTCTACAATTCTATGATCATAAACCCCCCCTTTGGCTGTCCCTCCCCACACCCTCACCCAACATTGAAGGTACTTAGAGCATGAAAACTATGCAGCAGTGTGGAAGGCTGCCAAGACACCCAGGGAAGCCTGGAAAAGCATCTCTGTAATGACACCAAGCTCTGGCTAAGCCAAAATGTGTCACAGGAGGCTCTGTGGGGAAGCACTAATTTATCAGTCTAACTAGACTGGAAATTCCTTTTCAGCAGGATGTGTTCCCTCTCCAACATGTGCAGCACAGCCCAAGGAATGAGCAATGAACTTGATATCTCTTTTATGTCTGCCATGGCAGACAGCCTTTTCATAGGAATAATAATTAGACTAATTAAAACAGCCTGCCCATTGGCTTCACACTGCTCTTGCTGGATGTGAAACACAGGATGGGAAAGATCATGAGACATTCGTGGTCTTCACCCTTGAAATGCCTGTGTCCTGCCTCAGTTTACTGCATGGAATGATAGGGGTTGGAAGGGACCTTCAGAGATCAAGTCCACCCCCCCATCAAAGCAGGATCACCCAGAGCAGGTCACACAGGAATGCATCCAGATGGCTCTTGAAAGTCTCCAGAAGAGAAGACTCCCAGGCAAGCAGCAACAGAAGAAGGGGACACAGCCTCAAGCTGTGCCAGGGCAGGTCTGGGTTGGATGTTGTTAGGAAGTTGTTGTCAGAGAGAGTGATTGGCATTGGAATGGGCTGCCCAGGGAGGTGGTGGAGTCTCTGTGGCTGGAGGTGTTGAAGCCAAGCCTGGCTGGGGCACTTAGTGCCATGGTCTGGTTGGTTGGGCAGGGCTGGGTGCTAGGTTGGGCTGGCTGAGCTTGGAGCTCTCTTCCCACCTGCTTGATTCTATGAAGAGAGACAAGGAATTACTTTGGAGAGTCCAAGGGAAGGCTACAAAGGTGCTGAGGGGAATGCAGCATCTGTGAGGAAGAAAGGCTGCGAGACCTGGAGCTGTTTAGCCTGGAGAAGAGCAACCTGAGAAGGGATCTGCTCAGAGCTTAGCAATATCTAAAGGGCAGGGGGGAAGAGACTCAGAATCACAGAATTAACCAGGTTGGAAAAGACCTCTAGGATCACTGAGTCCAACCTAGCACCTAACTATTCTCATTAACTAAAGCATGGCACTAAATGCCTCATCCAGCCTCCTCTTAAACACCTCCAGGGATGATGGCTCCACCACCTCCCTGGGCATCACTCTTTCTGTGTAGAACTCCCACTCTTCTCAGTGGTGCCCCATGGCAGGGCTATGGGGCAATGGGCACAAACTGGAACCCAGGAGGTTCACAGACTCACAGAAGCATCAGGTTGGCAATGCTCCTCAGGATCACCAAGTCCAACCTAGAACCCTACTCTACAGGATTCACCTTAAACCATAGCCCCAAGCACCACATCCAAATGGCCCTTAAACACATTCAGGCTTGGTGACTCCACCACCTCCCTGAGCAACTCATTCCAGTCCCTGACCACTCTCTCTGTCAACAACTTTTCCCTAATGTCCAATCTAAACCTCCCCAGCCTCAGCTTGAGGCCATTCCCTCTTGTTCTGTCTCCAATTACCTGTGAGAAGAGACCAGCAGCAGCTTCTCTTCACAGTGTCCCTTCAGGTAGTTCAGTCTGAACACAAGGAAAATCTTCCTGACCTTGAAGGCACCTGAGCCCTGGGGGAGGCTGTCCAGAGGGATTGTTGAGTCTCCTTCTCTGGAGAGATTCCAAACCTGCCTGGACATTGTGATCCCAGGCACCTTGCTGTGAGTGACTGCTTTAGCCATGCGTTGGACCAGATCATAGAATCAGCCAGGCTGGAAGAGAGCTCCAAGCTCAGCCAGCCCAACCTAGCACCCAGCCCTGCCCAACCAACCAGACCATGGCACTAAGTGCCCCAGCCAGGCTTGGCTTCAACACCTCCAGCCACGGCCACTCCACCACCTCCCTGGGCAGCCCATTCCAATGCCAATCACTCTCTCTGCCAACAACTTCCTCCTCACATCCAGCCTAGACCTGCCCTGGCACAGCTAGAGGCTGTGTCCCCTTCTTCTGTTGCTGCTTGCTTGGGAGAAGTCACCAACCCCACCTGGCTACAGCCTCCCTGCAGGCAGTTGTGGACAGCAATGTGATCTCCAGATGTCCCTTCCAGCTCCCACCATCCTGTAACTCTGTGCTCATGCTCACTCCTCAACCCTTTCTTGCCCTGAGCATCAGCAGGATTTCTTTCCCTTGTCTGCTTGGGTTCACAAACCATCAGCAATTCCCTCTCTGGCTAGAAGTGGTCAAGAGCTGTAATGGTTTTTGAAGGGATAAACACACAGACACAGGTATGTGCAGGACAGGATCATATACAAGTTGTGCTTTCTTAGGGAGCCAAGCAGAAAGCAAGCCAGATGACTTCAACCCAAAAGGCACTTGGAAAAGCAAACCTTGAGATAGTGATCGTGGTGGGGGTGTGGATTAAGCTGGTGCAAGAAGAAACAGGCTGTGAGGGTAGCTGGAGCTCTTGGGTAAAGGAAAATAAACAGTGATGCAAAAAAATAGGTGAGATCAGCCACGAGGATGAGGACTGCAGAGCCTCAGCCAAGGTTTTGTAGGCTGAGAGCAGAATCTGGCTTTAGATGAAGAAAATTGCTACTGGCTGCTTGGGGTGAATAGCTCTGGGTGCACCCATCCTGCAGCACTGGGGCACAGAGATCACAGTGGCACTGTGCTGATAGCACACTGAAGGTAGGGGTGGGGATGTGAACAAGAGCAGAAGCCAAAGCATTTCTCCTCTTTCAAGGACCTTGTGTTGTCCCCGAGAGCAGCATGGTTGAGGCTCCCCTCCCAAGTTCAGGTGGGGAGAGATGGTTTAGTGAAAGCACAAGAATTGGCCTGACAGATGAAAGGGCCTGGAGGAATGAGGAACTTCATGAGGCTCCACAAGGATCAGTGCAGAGTCCTGCACCTGGGAAGGAAGAAGCAAATGCATTGGTGCAGGCTGGGAGGTGATCTGCTGGAGGGCAGCCCTGTGCAGAAGGAGCTGGGAGTGCTGCTGGGCAAGAAGCTCTCCATGGCACAGCAATGTGCCCTTGTGGCCAAAAAGGCCAATGGGGACCTGGGAGGGGCATTGAGAGGAGTGTGGGCAGCAGATGAGGGAGGTTCTCCTCCTCCTCTACTCTGCCCTGGTGAGACCTCACCTGCAGCGTTGCATCCAGTTCTGGGCTTCCCAGTTCAGGGCATACAGGGATCTACTGAAGAGTCCAAGGGAGGGCTGCAAAGATGCTGAAGGGGCTGGAGCAGTGCCCTGTGAGGAGAGGCTGAGAGCCCTGGGGCTGTTTGGTCTGGTGAAGAGAAGACTGAGAGGGGATCTGATCAATATCTGAGGGCTGGGGGTCAAGAGGGAGGGGTCAGAGTCTGCCCAGTTGTGCCCTGGGATAGGAGAAGAGGCAAAGGATGGAAACTACAGCACAGGGAGTCCCACCTCAGCATGAGGAAGAACTTTTTGACTGTAAGGGTGATAGAGCCCTGGCACAGGCTGCCCAGAGAGGTTGTGGAGTCTCCTTCTCTGGAGCCTTTCCAGCCCTGTCTGGATGTGTTCCTGTGGGACCTGAGCTAGATTCTCTGGTCCTGCTCTGGCAGGGGGGTTGGACTTGATCTCTGTAGGTCCCTTTCAGCCCCTAACATCCTGTGATCCTGTGAACATCTCATTCCTGCCCTGAAGGACAAGCCTCACGTTTGCCTCATGTCTCCACAATGCCTCTGATCAGCAGTTCCCACCATGACACCCTGGGTTAACCTTCTCCTATTCATCTTTCCTCTCCAAAGAAGCCTGTGCAGGTGAGAAGTTTCAGTCACCCTGCATCACATGAGCATTCCCTTCCCAGGGAGGTGGTGGTGTCACCATCCCTGGAGGTGTTGCAGCCAAGCCTGGCTGGGGCACTTAGTGCCATGGTCTGGTTGGTTGGGCAGGGCTGGGTGCTAGGTTGGGCTGGGTGAGCTTGGAGCTCTCTTCCCACCTGCTTGATGCTATGATTCTATGATATGCCAAGGTGCCTGTAGCATTCATCTACCTACCCAAAGCTTTATTGGCTGAGCTGGACTGGGAGACTAAGCCTGACCTGGGAGACCCAAGCCCCTTCCTGCTCTGCTTTTTTGCCTCCTCTAAGTGATAAATTCCTCAGAAGCAAGACCATCAAAGCCCAGCTGTAAATCTGTCTTCCATGAAGGAAGGGCAGGTGGTAGAGCAAGCAGGAGGAGGGCAGGCATCGTGGGTGCTCCAGAATAATCACCAGTGCAAAGAAAACCCCCAAAAGTGTGAAGGAAAGAGATCCATAAACCTCCTTTTCTGGCTTGTAGCATGGAGCCCCAGTTCCACCCAGCCCTCTGAGGAACTGGCTGTGCAATGGGTGACTGCTGCCGATGATGTGCAGGGGCAGCACTAAATCACAGGCCTGAGAACAGGCAGAAGCAAAGCCCCCAAGACTGCTTTGTGAGGTTTGGGTTATTAAATCATCTCTTCTAAGGAGACTGTTGCTTTAAAAGCAGTTCATGCTTTCAGGCAGGAGGCTTGCCCAAGCCTGGCTTTTGCTCTGCAGCTGCAAACACTCAACTCCCAATAGATCTACCTGAAGCCAAGGAAACAGAAGGCACTGACAGTTTGCTGCTGGCTGTGTGCTCCCTGGAGCCAGATTCCCACTGCCACCCTGCTGCAGGACCAACAATTTTCCTGGTCTAGACCCCAGAAGATGTTTTTGTCCTCCCTGAGTGCACCACTACCAGCTCCTGGCTGTGAACAGGGAAGCCAACACTACCATCCTCTGAGTGCTCTGAAGAATAGAATCATGGAATCAACCAGGCTGGAAGAGACCTCCAAGCTCATCCAGTCCAACCTATCAACCAAGCCCTGCCCAATCAACTAGACCAATGCACTAATAATTAGGAGCAGGTCTCTACTCCTCCTTGGTGAGATTCCACCTTCAGTGCTGTGTCCAGTCCTGGAGTTCTCAGTGCAGGAATACATGGACCTGTTGGACTGGGGCCAAAGAAGGCCACCAAATTGATGCAAGAGATGGAAAACATCCTCTGAGAAGAAAGACTGAGAGAGCTGAGGTCGTTCAGCCTGGAGAAGCACAGAATCATGGAATCAAGCAGGTTAGAAGAGACCTCCAAGCTCAGCCAGGCCAACCTAGCACTCAGCCCTGGCCAATCAACCAGACCATGGCACTAAGTGCCTCAGCCAGGCTGGAAACTGAAGAGTGGTTTGTGTTTGCTGCAGACAGGAGTCCTTCCTTCGCAAACACCTCCCCAGCGGGAAGCTGCAGGACAAAGCTCAGCCTGACGACTTGGAGCTGATTAGACATCTTAGTTGTTGTTTTTTTTTTCCCTCTCCTCCCCATCACACAGCTTGGTGTGGAAAAGTGCAGAGCCTGAGCATGTGCATAGCTCTGAAATTACTGCTATCCATCACGTCCAGCTGGCTCTTGGAGGGAGCCCAACCGCTCCAGGAGCTCCGCAGCGTAACAACAGGTGATTATCCTTTGTTCCAGCTCACTTTGTCACAGGAGCCTCCCAGCCTTTGCTGGACTGTGAGTTG
Organism: Pogoniulus pusillus; assembly: GCF_015220805.1. NCBI lineage: Eukaryota > Metazoa > Chordata > Aves > Piciformes > Lybiidae > Pogoniulus > Pogoniulus pusillus. The sequence goes on along the minus strand of NC_087269.1, from coordinate 2,291,261 downwards.
TAGTTGGGTTCCAGGAAAACAACAGAAGACCCAAGCAGTGAGACAGGTCTTTGCTTCTCTGGGGAGGGCACTTCATGTTTGGGCAAGGAGTCAAGGGCTGCCTGTAAGCCAATCAGACAATCACTGTCTTGTGCCTCACTGGAAAAAAGCTAAACCTTTAACCAAGTCCTGTAGCTTTAGTCATGGAATCACAGAACTGCCAGGGCTGGAAGGGACCCCAAGGATCATCTAGCTTCAATCATCTTACCATGGGCAGGGACACCTCATGCTAGAGCAGGTTGCTTGGAGTCACATCCAGCCTGGTCTTAAACCTTACCATGGGCAGGGACACCTCACACTAGAGCAGGTTGCTTGGAGTCACATCCAGCCTGGTCTTAAACCTTATCATGGGCAGGGACATCTCACACTAGAGCAGGTTGCTTGGAGCCACATCCAGCCTGGTCTTAAACCTTACCATGGGCAGGGACATCTCACACTAGAGCAGGTTGCTTGGAGTCACATCCAGCCTGGTCTTAAACCTTATCATGGGCAGGGACACCTCACACTAGAGCAGGTTGCTTGGAGTCACATCCAGCCTGGTCTTAAACCTTATCATGGGCAGGGACATCTCACACTAGAGCAGGTTGCTTGGAGTCACATCCAGCCTGGTCTTAAACTTTACCATGGGCAGGGACACCTCACGTTAGAGCAGGTTGCTTGGAGCCACATCCAGCCTGGTCTTAAACCTTATCATGGGCAGGGACACCTCACACTAGAGCAGGTTGCTTGGAGCCACATCCAGCCTGGTCTTAAACCTTACCATGGGCAGGGACACCTCACACTAGAGCAGGTTGCTTGGAGTCACATCCAGCCTGGTCTTAAACCTTATCATGGGCAGGGACATCTCACACTAGAGCAGGTTGCTTGGAGTCACATCCAGCCTGGTCTTAAACCTTATCATGGGCAGGGACACCTCACACTAGAGCAGGTTGCTTGGAGTCACATCCAGCCTGGTCTTAAACCTTACCATGGGCAGGGACACCTCATGTTAGAGCAGGTTGCTTGGAGCCACATCCAGCCTGGTCTTAAACCTTATCATGGGCAGGGACACCTCACACTAGAGCAGGTTGCTTGGAGCCACATCCAGCCTGGTCTTAAACACATCCATGGATGAGGCTTCCACCACTTCCCTGGGCAACCTGTTCAAGTGTCTCACTACCTTCAGAAAGGAAGAGTCCAGAAGGAAAGGGCCCAAAAGGGAGGGAAGAGGCCAGAAGGGAAGAAAGACCCCAGAAGGGAGAGAAGAGGCCAGAAGGGAGGGAAGAGCCCAGAAGGGAAGAAAGAGCCCAGAAGGGAGAGAAGAGCCCAGAAGGAAAGAAAGAGCCCAGAAGGGAAAAAAGTACCCAGAAGGGAAGAAAGAGCCCAGGAGGGAAGAAAGAGCCCAGAAAGGGAAAGACAATGGCAGACCTGAAGTAGATCAGCCCTGGGGAAGAAAAGATCTTTTCCCAGTCATCTTCATCCTCTCTTTTCAGCTTAGCCTGGAACCACAGGATCACAGAATTGTTTTGGTTGGAAGAGACCTCTAAGATGACCAAGCCCAACCCAAGCTCTGCCAAGTCATCACTACACCATGTCCCTCAGCAGCACATCTACAAGGCTTCCAAATCCCTCCATGGATGGGGACTCCATTGCTGCCTGGGCAGCATGTTTCAAAGTGTCACAAGCCTTTGGAGGAAGAAATTCAACCTAAACCCCCTCTGGTGCCTCTTGAGCCTGTTTTGTCTTATCTTTGTCACTTGTCACCCAACCTTGCTACAACCTCCTTTCAGGTAGTAAGAGAAACTCAAAAGGATTTCCTTCAGCCTCCTTTTTACCCAAGCTAACCAATCCCAGTGCCTTCAGCTGCTCCTCACCAGGACTTCTGCTCTGGACCCCTCACCAGCTTCATTGAGCTTCCTTGCACACAAGATTAATTTTAAGACTCCAGCCATGGGTATGGGAGGTTCTCAAGCACCAGCAAGAAAAGGTCATTTGGGTACTAGGCAAACATGCTTGGAGTTGGAAGGGGCTTCAAAGGTCATCTTGTCCAACCCTCCTGCAGGCAGCAGGGATATCTGATAAGGTTGCTCAGAGCCACATCTAATCTGATCTGGAGTGTTTCCAGAGATGTACCTGCAGTCCTGGGTGCAGTTCTGGAGCCCCCAACACAAGAGGGACATGAAGCTGTTGGAGCCAGTGCAGAGGAGGCCACCAAGATGCTGAGAGGGCTGCAGCAGCTCTGCTATGGGGACAGGCTGAGAGAGTTGGGACTGTGCAGCCTGGAGAAGAGAAGGCTTCCAGAAGACTTCCAGGATCTGAAGGGGGCTACAGGAGAGGGCTGGGGAGGCACTGCTGACAAGATCTGGTAATGACAGGACAAGGGGTAATGGGTTTTAAGTGGCAGAGGAGAGATTGAAACTGGGTGTCAGGAAGTTGTTTGCAGTGAGGGTGGTGAGACACTGGCACAGGTTGCCCAGGGAGGTTGTGGCTGCTCCCTCCCTCCCTGGAGGTGTTCAAGGCCAGGCTGGGTGAGTCCTTGAGCAACCTGTTCTAGCGGGAGGTGTCCCTGCCTATGGCAGGGGGTTGGAAGTGGCTGAGCTTTGAGGTCCCTTCCAACCTAAGCCATTCTATGATTACATGAGGCATCTACCACCTCTCTGGGCATGCTGGACCAGTGACTCACCAGCCTCAGTGTCAAACACTTTCACCCTCTCTCTAGCTTGAATCTCTTTTAGTTTAAAACCACCTCCCCTTGTCCTGTTGCAGCAGATCCTGCAGAAAAGTCTGTCCCCATCTTCTGACTCCAGTGCAGAGCCACAAAGGTGATGAAGGGAATGGAACATCTGTCTTATGAGAAGAAACTGAGGGAGCTGGGGCATGGAGCTTGGATAAGAGAAGCCTGAGGGCAGACCTCATTCATGTGGCTAAAGCTGTGCAGGGTGAGTGCCCAGAGGCTGGAACCAGGCTCTGCTGGGTGATGCCCAATGCCAGCACAAGGGACACTGGGTGGTAGCTGAGACATAGGAAGTGCCATGGAAACATGAGGAGGATGTGAGGAGGAAGTTGTTGTCAGAGAGAGTGATTGGCACTGGAATGGGCTGCCCAGGGAGGTGGTGGAGTGGCTGTGGCTGGAGGTGTTGCAGCCAAGCCTGGCTGGGGCACTTAGTGCCATGGTCTGGTTGGTTGGGCAGGGCTGGGTGCTAGGTTGGGCTGGCTGATCATAGAGTCATAGAATCAGTCAGGGTTGGAAGAGACCACAAGGATCATCTAGTTCCAACCCCTCTGCCATGGGCAGTGACACCCTAGCCTAGAGCAGGCTGCCCAGAGGCCTCTTCCAACCTGACTGATTCTATGGTTCTATGAACCATAACTCTTCCAGCCATGACCAGCCCTGGCTGCAGCCTCTCTCAGCTGCAGCAAACCTCATGCACATCACATTGATTGGAGTTCCCACTCCCAAGAAGACCCAACCACCCATTTCTCAGCCTCCTGTGGAAACACCACAGGTGTTAAGAAGAAGTTTATCAATCAAAGCCCCCACAGCCCAGGGGGAAGATATCCCCTACCTATTTTCTAGCACAATGAACAAAGCCCAGTGTCAAGTTGCAGCAGGTTGGGCTAAAAAGCACAGGCAGACCAAAGGCAAGGAGTGCTCCTAGGAGACACAGCACACAGGATACCTTCTGTCCTCTCCAAATGTCAAAGTCCTCTCCCCTCCTAGCTATTCTCTGTCCTTTACACTAACCTTTTACCTTCAGTTAATCTCTTCCCAACCACAACCCTTCACAAGAGGCTTGGCCCTCTCCAGCAGGTCATTGCTTTGAGCAGCAGAGCTATTTGCAGCAATCAGCTCTTGCTCAAGAGCCAGGAAGCAAATGGTCAAGGAGGTTAATTGAGTAGAAAACATTTCCATGGCAGCTCCAGTTCGTGGGACTCAGGGTGTGCATTGGTTCCCCCTTCCCCTCTGTGTGGAAAACACAAAGGTGTTGCAACCACTCTTGGAGACAGGGAATGACATCTGCATCTCCAGCACCTTCCTACTGAATTCCTTTGGTGAAGGAGTCTGACCCTGCCTGGAGAGGAGGTTCATGCCTCAGCTGGCTGTGCACGACAGGAAGGGCCCATCCACACCAGCACAGCCTCCTTGCATGCAAGAACCACCCACAAAGTATCTTCTCCCATCACCTTTCCTCAGCCAAGGACTCCTAAAGCCCATCTTGAGAGGTGGCTCCTTGCAGGCATGTTTTTGTTGCACAAGCTTCGTCCCCATCACTCATCTTCCAGACAAAAACTGCTCCCTCTGGTCATAAAAATCAAGTCACAGCCTGCTTGCAACGTGATGATCTGAGAACAGAGGAGTTGCAAATGCCTGGGCTTAAAACCCAGGTGAAATTCTGAAGAAGAGGCAAAAAAACCCTCCCAAAACACAACCAAGCTCAGGTGATGTGCGTGCTGTGGGTGAAAGATGGTCAGTGCATCACTTCACCAGTGCTCCTCAGCTGTCCCAGGTGATCCCAAATGGGCTGCACCAAAACAATTGTGACCCTGCAGGATAAGGGAGGGGATTCTCCCCCTCTGCTCTGCTCCCATGAGACCACACTTAGAGCTCTGGGCTCAGTTCTGGTGTCCCCGACACAAGGAGGATATGGAACTGTTGGAGGAGGTCCAGAGGAGGACAGGAAAATGATCCTGGAGAACCTCCCCGATGGAGACAGGCTGAGAGAGTTGAGGCTGCTCAGCCTGGAGAGGAGAAGACTTCAGGAAGACCTTGCAGGAACCTTCCAGTACCTGAGGGGGTCTACAGGGAAGCTGGAATGGGACTTTTGAAAAGGGCTGGGAGTGACAGGAGGAGACTGAAATTTGAGGAGGGCAGATTTAAAGGGGAGATCAGGAAGAAGTGAGGCTGCTGAGACACTGGAACAGGTTGCCCAGGGAGGTGGTGGATGCATCATTCCTGGAGGTGCTCAAGGCCAGGCTGGACAGGGTCCTGAGCAAGCTGTTGGAGAGGGATTTGGAACCAGATGACCTTTAAGGTCCTTTCCAACCCAAACCATTCTATGATTCTGTGATCCACGGCTGCAAAACAAAGGCAGCTGCTGGAGAGCTCTGCAGTTCATCTGCTGGCAGCTGAAAGCAGCAGCCAAAGCATCTCCACTTCCCAAGTGCATGCTCCTGGGTCTCAGATGAACAAAGAAATTCAGCAACTCCCAGAAATTCCATGGAATGCTAGAATGGTTGAGGTTGGATCTCAGAGCTCAGCCAGTTCCAAGCCCCTGCCATAGGCAGGGACACCTCCCACTAGAACAGGTCTCTCAAGGTCTCATCCAACCTGGTCCTGAACACCTCTAGGGAGGGAGCAGCCACAACCTCCCTGGGCAACCTGTGCCAGTGTCTCACCACCCTCACTGCAAACAACTTCTCCCTAACATCCACTTTCAGTCTCCCCTCTGCCACTTATAACCCATTCATCCTCATCCTGTCATTAACAGACCTTGTCAATAGTCCCTCCCCAGCCTTCCTGTAGCCCCTCTCAGATCCTGCAAGGCCACTCCAAGGTCTCCTCAAAGCCTTCTCTTCTCCAGGCTGCACAGCCCCAACTCTCTCAGCCTGTGCTCACAGCAGAGCTGCTGCAGCCCTCTCAGCATCTTGGTGGCCTCCTCTGCACTGGCTCCAACACTTCCATGTCCTGCTTGTGCTGGGGGCTGCAGAACTGCCCCCAGGGCTGCAGGTGGGGTGTGAGGAGAGCAGAGCCAAGGGGCAGAATCCCCTCCCTTGCCCTGCTGCCCACACTGCTCTTGCTGCACCAGCACAGGGTTGTGTCTGGGCTGCACTCACCCTGCAGGCTCCTGTGGAGCTTTTCACCACCCCAGACCCCTCAGGGCCTTTTCACGAGGGCTGCTCTCAGCCATTCCCCACCCAGCCTGGAGCTGTGCCTGGGACTGCCCAGCCCCAGGTGCAGGACCTTACACTTGGCCTTATTGAATGCCATGAGGTTGTCCTGGGCACAGCTCTGCAGCTTGTCCAGGTCCCTCTTTGGAATGTGGGAGAAACCTCCTGCAAGCCTGGTGTCAGAAGGGTTCTCCTCGACATCTAGTGGTGAGAACAGGGGGAGAGATAAACAGGGCAGGAGCAAACAAGCCATGCTATTGCAGGAAGATTAATTACCAGCACAAGAACATCCAGGCTTGCTGATGAAATATCTTACAGTATATTGCCCTCAGGAGAGCAGCTCCTTTTGCTGATTTATTTTAACCTCCACATTACCCAGATACATTAGAAATGGCTTCAGAGGTGCCCTGGTGTTATTTCCCCCCACCCCCACCCCCTTGACAGCAAACAATAAACTCTTTCTCAGCTATAAAACATTGCCAAGGAAGCCTTTGACGTGAGTAGAAGAAATATTGAGGACAATGAAGTCACAGGGCACTGTGGGAACCAACTTGAGCCACGCTGCAGGGCTTGCACAGCATGAGAAAGCCTGGTTCAAACGGAGTAGCAAGAGCCTTGGAGGTAGTAATTATTAAAGATCTTCTGCTTAAAGATCCTCTGGAGCCTCTCTATTCTTTTAATAAGGGTCCCAGCCAGCTTTACAGCTTCCAGAGGAGCCAGCTAAGCACGAAGGAGGAAGGGCTCAGCGTGAGGGAACGTGGGCAGGAGCTGGGCTGCCTGCAGCTCTCTTTAGTGGGGTGGCAGACACACAGCTCTGGTGGAGATCTGGTGTCCTGCTTGCATCCCTGCTTTCAGTCTCACTGAGGTGGAGGTGAACACCAGCATGGGGCACCCGTGATGGATGTTAGTTATTGCCAGAGAGTGATTGGCATTGGAATGAGCTGCCCAGGGAGGTGGTGGAGCTGCTGTGGCTGGAGGTGTTGCAGCCAAGCCTGGCTGGGGCACTTAGTGCCATGGTCTGGTTGGTTGGGCAGGGCTGGGTGCTAGGTTGGGCTGGATGAGCTTGGAGGTCTCTTCCAACCTGCTTGATTCTATGATTCATTTTGGTCAGATAAAGACCTTTAAGACCACCCAAAAGCTTCCCCAACACTGCCAGGTCACCACCAAGGCATGGATGCAAAGAGCAGAGCAGGGAAGGATATGCAGCCTGGAGAAGAGGAGGCTCAGGGCAGACCTTCACTGCCTGGCTCTGCACAGCTCTGCTGGTTCCACCTTCACTGCCTGGCTCTGCACAGCTCTGCTGGTTCCACCTTCACTCCCTGGCTCTGCACAGCCCTGCTGGTTCCACCTTCACTGCCTGGCTCTGCACAGCTCTGCTGGTTCTACCTTCACTCCCTGGCTCTGCACAGCCCTGCTGGTTCCACCTTCACTCCCTGGCTCTGCACAGCCCTGCTGGTTCCACCTTCACTCCCTGGCTCTGCACAGCTCTGCTGGTTCCATCTTCACTGCCTGGCTCTGCACAGCTCTGCTGGTTCCACCTTCACTCCCTGGCTCTGCACAGCTCTGCTGGTTCCATCTTCACTGCCTGGCTCTGCACAGCTCTGCTGGTTCCACCTTCACTGCCTGGCTCTGCACAGCTCTGCTGGTTCCATCTTCACTCCCTGGCTCTGCACAGCTCTGCTGGTTCCACCTTCACTCCCTGGCTCTGCACATCTCTGCTGGTTCCACCTTCACTGCCTGGCTCTGCACAGCTCTGCTGGTTCCATCTTCACTCCCTGGCTCTGCACAGCTCTGCTGGTTCCACCTTCACTCCCTGGCTCTGCACAGCTCTGCTGGTTCCATCTTCACTCCCTGGCTCTGCACAGCTCTGCTGGTTCCACCTTCACTGCCTGGCTCTGCACAGCTCTGCTGGTTCCACCTTCACTTCCTGGCTCTGCACATCTCTGCTGGTTCCACCTTCACTGCCTGGCTCTGCACAGCTCTGCTGGTTCCACCTTCACTGCCTGGCTCTGCACAGCTCTGCTGGTTCCACCTCCACTCCCTGGCTCTGCACAGCTCTGCTGGTTCCACCTTCACTGCCTGGCTCTGCACAGCTCTGCTGGTTCCACCTTCACTGCCTGGCTCTGCACAGCTCTGCTGGTTCCACCTTCACTCCCTGGCTCTGCACAGCTCTGCTGGTTCCACCTTCACTCCCTGGCTCTGCACAGCTCTGCTGGTTCCACCTTCACTGCCTGGCTCTGCTCTGAGGACAGGGTAGGAGAGGTGGAGCTCTTCAGCTTGGAGAAGAGAAGGCACCCAGGAGACCTTGGAGTGGCCTTCCAGGATCTGAAGGGGGCTGCAGGAGAGCTGAGGAGAAACTATTGACAAGGTCTGGTAATGACAGGGTGAGGAGGAATGGGTTTGAACTGGCAGAGGGGAGGTTGGATGTTAGGAAGAAGCTGTTTGCAGTGAGGCTGGCAAGACACTGGCACAGGTTGCCCAGGGAAGTTGTGGAGGACAGAAGCACAGAATGTGATCAAAGATCAAAGATCACATTCTGTGCTTCTGTCCTCCACAACCTCCCTGGAGGTGTTCAAGGCCAGGTTGGATGAGTCCTTGAGCAACCTGTTCAAGTGGGAGGTGTCCCTGCCTATGGCAGGGGGCTGGAAATAGATGACCTTTGAGACCCCTTCCAACCTAAACCATTCTGTGACTCCATGATTCTGATTTTATTCTATTCCATTTTATTTTGGTTTGGTTTATTTTGCATTATTTTACTTTATTTTGCATCATTTTATTTAATTTTGCATCATTTTATTTAATTTTGCATCATTTTATTTAATTTTGCATTATTTTATTTTATTTTGCATTATTTTATTTTATTTGCCTTTTTGCCTGTCTCTTTCCAGGTCCTGCAGCACTGGAAGGGATCCCTGCAAAACCACTTTGGTTGGGGAGCTGTTGTCAGGTCATTTAGAAAAGTCTGCAACACTTTGCAAATTGTTCTTGCTGGAGGTTGTACAATAACAAGGCCATTACTCAAAAAAACAACCCCAAAACCCAAACCTAACAAACCACAACACCAAAAAAACCCCAAAACTCCCCAACCAAGAATATTATGTTAGGCACAGCTTAGCTTTCTCCACCCAAAATCACTCTCTCTGCCAGCAGCTTCCTCCTCACAATCAACTTAGACCTCCCCCAGCACAACTTCAGGCTGTGTCCCCTTCTTCTCTTGCTGCTTGCCTGGCAGCAGAGCCCAACCCCACCTGGCTACAGCCTCCCTGCAGGCAGCAATCAGCTCTGCCCTGAGCCTCCTCTGCTGCAGGCTGCACCCCCCCAGCTCCCTCAGCCTCTCCTCACAGGGCTCTGCTCCAGGACCCTCCCCAGCCTTGCTGCCCTTCTCTCAACACCTTCCAGCACCTCAGCAGCTCTCTGCAATTCAGGAGCCCACAGCTGGACACAGCACTCCAGGGGTGGCCTGAGCAGTGCTGAGCACAGGGGCACAAGAACCTCCCTTGTCCTGCTGCCCACACTGCTCCTGAGCCAGCCCAGGATGCCACTGGCTCTGCTGCCCACCTGGGCACTGCTGCCTCAGCTTCAGCTACTACCTACATATATATAAATCCACACTTTATATATATATATAATTAGATGTGTGTTTTATATGTATAGATACAGATATAGATGTAGATAGAGATACAGATATAAAATATATGACTAAAGAAATATTTCTATATAGCCTTACATATTTATACATTATATTTAATATCTGAATATAGAAATACTTAGACTTAAATAAATATAAATATTTTCCATGTTTATATGTCATACTTTGTATTATATATAAATAAATAAATAAATAAATAAATATATATAATCATAGAATTAGTATCGACCTTGTTGGAAGAGAGCTCCAAGCTCATCCAGCCCAACCTAGCACCCAGCCCTATCCAGTCATAGAATCAGAGAATCAACCAGGTTGGAAGAGACCTTCAAGCTCAGCCAGTACGACCTAACATCCAGCCCTAGCCAATCATAGAATCAATCAGGTGGGAAGAGAGCTCCAAGCTCATCCAGCCCAACCTAGCACCCAGCCCTGCCCAACCAACCAGACCATGGCACTAAGTGCCCCAGCCAGGCTTGGCTGCAACACCTCCAACCATGGCCACTCCACCACCTCCCTGGGCAGCCCATTCCAATGCCAATCACTCTCTCTGCCAACAACTTCCTCCTCACATCCAGCCCAGACCTCCCCTGGCACAGCTTCAGACTCTGCATATACTTATATATATTTTTTTGTATACTGCATATTATACAGATATGAATAATTATTTTTGTAGGCATTAATACAACATATAAAGAAATAGATATTAATTATAATAGTATAGAGTAGTTATTGCATATAATTATATACAGAATCCTATAAATTATTTGTATAAATATATTTATATATATATGCTACATATATGTATATATGTTTTTTATATATATGTTTTATATATATATGTTTCATATATATATGTTTTTCATATATATGTGGTTTTATATATATGTTTTTTATATATATACATATATATGTATATATATACACATATATATGTGTATGTATACATATGTATATATAACAAAGATATACACATATAATATATATGAGGTATGAATGTATATGAATATTTGTATATTTTTATATGATATTTATAATACATAGTATATATATAAATATATAGTATATATATACATAGTAAACATATATATATACTATAGTATATATAGAGACTATAATACATAGTATATATATAAATATATAGTATATATATATACATAGTAAACATATATATACACTATAGTATATATAGAGACTATAATCCATAGTATAAATATAAATATATATACACACATAGTAAACATATATATATACTATAGTATATATAGAGACTATAGTATATATATACATAGTATATATATAAGTATTTATTTATATCTATAAATACACATTTATATAGATAGCATATATATATAAAAAGATATAGTGTATATATATATATATATACATAGTATATATATATATATTATAGTGTATATATATGTAGTATATATATAGAAATATATAGTATATATACATAGTATATATATACTATAGTGTATATATATATACACATAGTATATATATGCTATAGTGTATATATATATTATATATATATATATATATATGTATATATGTATATATATATACACATATATATGTGTATATATATGTATATACATATATATGTGTATATATATGTATATACATATATATATATAAAAATATATATATATATATATATATGTGTGTGTGTGTGTATATATGTATATACATATATATATATATAAATATTCACATGGAGGATTTTTATATGTAAGAAAAATTCCCTGTATAGGTCTATGTATAAATAATAAATTAATATACATATATAAAATGCATGAAATGAAAAATAAATATTAAATTTAAACTATAATATGTAGCATAATAGACATAAAAATAAATAGAAAATGTAAAATAAAATCGGTACATTTAAATATAGAAATATATATAAATGTATATTCTATTAAGTATAAAATATAAAATGAAATATGTGCATTTAAATATAGAAATATATAAAATGTATATTCTATCAAATAGAAAATATATAATAAAATATGTAAGTTTAAATATATAACTATATCAAAATGCATAATCTATTAAATATAAAATATAAAATAACATATGTAAGTTTAAATATATAACTATATCAAAATGCATAATCTATTAAATATAAAATAAAATGTGTAAGTTTAAATATATAACTACATCAAAATGCATAACCTATTAAACATAAAATATAAAATAAAATATGTAAGTTTAAATATACAACTATATCAAAACGCATAACCTATTAAATATAAACCATGAAATGTGTAAATTTGAATATATATCTATATAAAAATGTATATTTTATTAAATATAAAATATAAAATATGTCCCTTTAAATATATAATGATATAAAGTGTATATTCTATTAAAAATATAAAATAAAATACGTACATTTAAATATTTAAATATACTAAATAAATATATATAATATAATATATTTATATAAAATATTATATATAAAAACGTATATTCTATTACATATAAAATATAAAATGAAACATGTCAATTCAAATATAGAAATATATAAAAAGGTATGATTTATTAAATATAAAATGTACAAATTTAAATATAGAAATATATAAAAAGGTATATTCTATTATATATAAAATAAAATGTATAAATTTAAATGTAGAAATATATTAAAAGGTATAATCGATTAAATATAAAATAGAATGTGTAAATTAAAATATAGAAATATATAAAAAGGTATACTCTATTAAATATAAAATGTATAAAATTAAATATAGAAATATATTAAAAGGTGTAATTTATTAAATATAAAATGTATAAAATTAAATATAGAAATATATAAAAAGGTATAATCAATTAAATATAAAATGTATAAATTTAAATATAGAAATATATTAAAAGGTATAATCTATTAAATATAAAATAAAATGTATAAATTAAAATATAGAAATATATAAAAAGGTATAATCTATTAAATATAAAATAGAATGTATAAATTAAAATATAGAAATATATTAAAAAGGTATAATCTATTAAATATAAAATAAAACGTATAAATTAAAATATAGAAAGATATTAAAAGGTATAATCTATTAAATATGAAATAAAATGTATAAATTTAAATACAGAAATATATAAAAAAGGATGTTCTATTGAGTTGAAAATATAAAATATGAAATATAATATGTGAGTTTAAATATATAACTACATAAAAATATATAAGCTATTAAATATAAACCGAAAAGTGTAAATTTAAATATATGACTGTATAAAAATGTATTAAATATAAAATATAAGATATGTAAGTTTAAATATATAAATATATAAAAAGTATTTTCTGTAGAATATAAAATTAAACACGAAAATTTAAATATATAACTATATAAAAATGGATAATCTATTAAATATAAAATAAACCATTTAAATATATAAATATATGAAATGCATACTCTATGAAACACAAAATACAAAATGAAATGTGCAAATGAAATACACAAAATGTATGAATGTAAATAGATATAAAGAAATAAGAATACATAAATATAATTTGTAAGACAATAAATATAGAAATAAGAATAAATCACTGTAAAATAAAATGAGTATATAAAAATGTAAAAAATGAGTATATAAAAATGTAAAAATATATAAAATATTTTAAATGTAAAATAAAAATATATATAACACAGAAAATATATGAATATAAATTTTTAAATCATATAACACTAATAAAAATATAAAGGATATATAAATATAGATATAAATAAGAATAAATGTAAGTGTAAATATTAAATAAAAAATATAGAATGTAAAATAAAATGGATGAATAAATATATAAAGATAAAATAGAAAATGAAATGTGCAAAGATAAGTATATAAATATATTAAAATATATTTATAACTATGTAAATATATATAAAAACTATAAATATATCTTTATACAAATAAATACATATATATAATTTAATTGTATATTTAAATATATGAATATATATCAATATATAAAAGGTATACATAAGTATATAAATATATAAAAGGTATAAATAAGTATATAAATATATAAATACATATATATGTATATAAAAATATATATAACTACATATACAAATACATATAAAATAAAAGAATATATAAATGTAAGTGCAAATATTAAATAAGAAATATAGAATGGAAAATAAAATGGATGAAGAAGTACATAAAGATAAAAAAGAAAAGAAAATGTTTAAATAGAAATATAGCAATATATAAAAATATAATTATATATTTATAAATATAAATAAAAATATAGATGTAAACATATAAAATTTCTTTATATAAAAATAAATACGTATAGTTTATATAAATAAAGAAATAAGTATATCAATAGATAGGAATATATTTATATATTTATAAATAGATAAATAGATATAGATATATATGAATATATAAAATTTATTTCTGTATAAATGAATACATATAATTTATTTTTATATATATAAATAAATATATTATATATAAAATATATAAATAGATATAAATAGATAAATAGATAAAAATATATATGGATATGCAAAATTTATTTATATATAAATGAATATATAAAATATATAGGTTATATAAAAATATATATAAATAAGTATATATGTATATAACTGTATTAAAATAAATAGATATTTGAATATAATATATAAATATATATATTAAAATATATATTTATATAAGTATAGTGTGTATATATACACTATATACTAATATATGTACTATATACTTATATATAAGTAAATAGATAGTGTATAGTATATATATACACTATATACTAATATATATACTACATACTATAGTATATATATATATACTATATACTAATATATACACTATATACTTATATATAAGTAAATAGATAGTATATAGTATACATATACTATATAATATATACTTATATATAAGTAAATAGATAGTGTATTGTATATATATACACTATATACTAATATATATACTATATACTATAGTATATATATATACTATATACTAATATATACACTATATACTTATATATAAGTAAATAGAAAGTATATAGTATATATATACTATACAATATATACTTATATATATAAGTAAATAGATAGAAATAAATATATATAGATAAAATATATATAAATAAAATAAGTATATATAGATGTATACATGAATATATAAAATAACTTTATATAAATTTAAGTACATAAATATATTTATATAGATAAATATATGAACTATGTTAATAGTTTTATATATCAATATATATATCAATATATATAGAGAGAGATATAGATACATGGAATATACATTTGTGATAGAATCACAGAATCAAGCAGTTTGGAAGAGATCTCCAAGATCATCCAGTCCAACCCATAAATGAATATATATATGGAATCCATATACTTATGCAAATATATATATATATATATATATATATATATATATATATATGGAAAAGAATTTAGCACCAGCTGCAGATGACACTGAACAATTCCCCCTTAGCTCTGTGTGCTGTCCTGCAGCAAGGTTATCTGCCCATCCCTCATCACTTCCTAGCACAGGGAAGAGCCTGCGAGGATTCAGGTATTTATATCTTGCATGTGCTGTGGAAAGAGGGAAAAAATCCCCCCCCAAGAGATCATTGAATCACAGAACCAAGCAGGTTGGAAGAGAGCTCCAAGCTCATCCAGCCCAACCTAGCACCCAGCCCTAGCCAGTCATAGAACCAAGCAGGTTGGAAGAGAGCTCCAAGCTCATCCAGCCCAACCTAGCACCCAGCCCTAGCCAGTCATAGAACCAAGCAGGTTGGAAGAGAGCTCCAAGCTCAGCCAGCCCAACCTAGCACCCAGCCCTGCCCAACCAACCAGACCATGGCACTAAGTGCCCCAGCCAGGCTTGGCTGCAACACCTCCAGCCACGGCCACTCCACCACCTCCCTGGGCAGCCCATTCCAGTGCCAATCGCTCTCTGCCAGGTTGGACTGGATGATCTTGGAGGTCTCTTCCAACCTGGTTGATTCTATGATTCTATGGTCTGGTTGGTTGGGCAGGGCTGGGTGCTAGCTTGGGCTGGCTGAGCTTGGAGCTCTCTGCCAACCTGCCTGATTCTGTGATTCTATGATCATCTCTTGCCCACTTCTAGCATCCCGAGGTCTCTGCAAGGGGCTCTGCAAAGCTGGATTCAATGAAGTTTTACCCCCTGGTTGGGTCTGGTCAGAATCACAGCTTGGGTCATTGGAGTGGTTGCTAAATTTCCACAAGGTTTCAGCAACTTTCATTTCCTTTCAATCAGTTTTTCCCTCTCCTGATCAGTCCTTGCTGGCTCTCATACATTTCCAGGCTCTGCAGCCTCATAAAACTTCATGGGAGAACATTTCTGCTTGGAGGGTGTGGGGCAGGAAATTGCTGTCATTTTTCACTTCTCCAGCCCAAGGAGGTGTTCACCAGGCCCATCACTGGTGGGCAGTTGCACACTGGCCCTTCCAGCACCATCCCCAGAGGTCTCAGAGCCAGCAGCCAGCCCAGAAAAGAAGCCAAGGTCTTTGTTTTGACTGGCACGGGGAAGGCAACTTGGGTGCTGCAGCAGCACAGCATCTCCAGCTGACCCCCTCAGCAGCATCTTGGCAGTGCAGGGGTGGCTGCAGCACACCTCAGCCACCTCTGAAGGTCAGCAGCAACTCAGAGGCATGTGTTTTGTCCTGGGCTTGGACACAGCACAGCCTGTCCCAGCACAGCTGAGTCAGTGTGAGCCTGGAACACCTCTGTGCATTGTCATCTCCCTGATGGACCTGGGCCACAAGACCTCTGAGAAGGACTTCCACAGACAGCCTGTGTGTGGGGAGAGGTCACAGAGAGGAGCTCTGTGGCAGAGCACAGACATGCAGAGAGGGTTGCAAGTATCCACCAAGCTTTGTCTGCTCCCCCTCTGCTCTGCCCTGCTGAGAGCACAGCTGCAATGCTGTGTCCAGTCTGGGGCTCCCCAGGGCAGGAGGGACAGGGACCTGCTGCAGAGAGTCCAGCAGAGAGGCACGGGGGGGAGTGGGGGACTTGAGCATCTGCCCTGTGCAGAGAGCCTGAGAGCCCTGGGGCTGCTTAGGCTGCAGGAGAGAAGGCTGAGAGGAGCTCTGCTCAATGTCTCTCCCTAGCTGAGGGGTGGGTGTCAGTTGGAGGGGGCCAAGCTCTTTTGGGGGGTGCAGAGCAAGAAGCCAAGGAGCAATGGATGCAGAGTGGAAGAGAGAAGGTTTCATCTGCACAGGAGGAGGAGAAAGTTGTTTGGTGTGAGGGTGGCAGAGGCCTGGAGCAGGCTGCCCAGAGAGGTTGTGGAGTCTCCTTCTCTGGAGGCTTTCCAAATTCCCCCTGGATGCATTCCTGTGTGGGCTGCCCTGGGGGATGCTGCTTTGGCAGGGGGTTGGACTGGATGATCTCTGGAGATCCCTTCCAACCTCTTCAGGTTC
The DNA here is from genome assembly GCF_015220805.1 of Pogoniulus pusillus. Lineage (NCBI taxonomy): Eukaryota > Metazoa > Chordata > Aves > Piciformes > Lybiidae > Pogoniulus > Pogoniulus pusillus. The sequence continues at coordinate 2,274,282 of NC_087269.1, read as the reverse complement.
TATGATTACCACCTCCCCAAGCAACCTGTTGCAGTGTTCCAGCACCCTCCTGGTGCAGAACTTGTTCCTCACATCCAAGCTCAATCTGCTCTGCTCTACTTTGAAGCCATTGCCCTGTCCCTGCAGCCCTTTGCAGTCTCTCTGCAGGTTTCATGCAGCCCCCTTCAGGTCCTGGCAGGCTGCTCTTAGGTTCTCCCTGGAGCCTTCTCTTCTCCAGGCTGCACACCCCCATCCAGCCAGGTGGGTTTTGCAGTTCCTGTCCTCTCAGGAGAGAGATGCCCAAGGACAGGAGGTAAGAACTGTTTCCTTTCAGCAGAGGAAGGTCATTCTGCATGTTTTGGTGGCTTGCCAGCTAATAATTGCCAAACATCCTTTGCAAGCATCACTTCTACCTGCCTTCACAGCTTGCTTCTCACTGCACAGGATGGGGCCAAATTCCCACTCCCATCCTCTCCTTTGCTGGGCTCCAGCCTTGAGAGCAGCTCAGCACTCAGGTTGCTTTACTGGCTGCTCAGTGTCATCCAGCCCATGCCCTGGGACAAAGCTCTGGCTGTGGTGGGCTCCTGGATAATCCAGACAGGCACCTTTTTGACTCCTGTGCTGGACTTTCCTGGCAGGCAGGGAGCTGGGGGGCAGCCAGGAAAGGAAAATTTCTAAGTATAAAACCCAAAGTGTCCTCAGCCTCACAAAAGTGTCAAAGTAGGAGGCACAGGGTTGACCCAAACTATTTATAAGCTGAGACCTGATGGAAACATGATGGAGCTGAACCAAATTCCTGTTTCCATCCCATCCTTCTCCTCGCAGCCTGTCACCTCTGGCACCAGCCAGTGTCTTTCTTTGAATCACTGAATCACAGAATCAAGCAGGATGGAAGAGAGCTCCAGGCTCAGCCAGCCCAGCCTAGCACCCAGCCCTGCCCAACCAACCAGACCATGGCACTAAGTGCCCCAGCCAGCCTTGGCTTCTACACCTCCAGCCACAGCCACTCCACCACCTCCCTGGGCAGCCCATTCCAATGCCAATCACTCTCTCTGCCAACAACTTCCTCCTCACATCCAGCCTAGACCTGCCCTGGCACATCTTAAGACTCTGTCCCCTTGCTCTCTTCTATCTGTAACAGCATCAGCTCTGGCTCTTGCTCTACTTGAGATGGGAAACCTCTCACAGGTTCACAGCATGTTAGGGGTTGGAAGGGACCTCTGGAGATCATCAAATCCAACCCCCCTGCTAGAGCAGGTCCATAATCTAGTGCAGGTCACACAGGAACACATCCAGACAGGGCTTGAAAGGCTCCAGAGGAGACTCCACAACCTCTCTGGGCAGCCTGTGAGCCTTACAGTAAAGAAGCTCTTCCTCACGTTGAGGTGGACCTCCCTGTGCTGTAGTTTATGCCCTCAGCTCCTCTCCCACTACTTACCCCCACATGGAGCCAGCTCACATTTTTCCACTGGGACACAGCAACTTTCTCTCCTCAGTAGAAAGCAGCTCCAAAATTCCACTGGTGACATTTCACAGCTGAGAGCCATCAGAGAGCTGAGTCTGTTTCTCTAAGGAGGAGGTGGAAGGAGGAGTGATGCTGTCCACATGTCGGATGGGCACAGGCAAGTCCCAGGCCAAGCTCACACCTCATCATGGCAGCTTATTAACTGCCAGCTCAAGGGCTTGAGAAGCAACTTCACTGTGTTGCAACCTTCATGTAGAGATGGAAAGATTGGGGGATAGGTCCCACTGGTGGAGTTAATGAGGACAGCTAAAGCCTTATCTGCTTGTGGAGCTTATCAAAGCTGGGCACAGGCTGTTTGGAGGAGATGCTGTGGAGATTCTTCTCCTGCTCTGCAGAAAGTGGGACAAGAGGCTTTAACCTCTCAGCACATCTGACTAGTCCTGAGCTCTCTGGGCAACCTCTAATGAAGCATCTCCAGCCTAGGCAGCCCCTGGCAAAGTGGAAGGAGGCAGTGGGGAGAGGAGGAGGAGGAGGAGGCTCATCTGCAAGATGCAGTAGGTTCATTGAGTCTTAGCTGTGATACTTGCACAGGGGGAGACATAAGTCAAGGTTGTACTGCTTAGGTTCCAAAAACACATCTGAGAATCATAGGATGGTTTGGGTTGGAAGGGACCTTAAAGATCATCTAAGCTACCTGGACCTGACTAAGGCATTTGGCTCTGTCCCACAGGACACCCTGGTCACTGGACTGGAAAACACAGACTGGATGCGTGGAGCACTGCTGGGTAAGGAATGGGCTGGATGGTGGCACACAGAGAGCAGTGATCAAGGGCACAATGTCCACCTGCAGACCAGTGCCAGGTGGTTCCCTCGGGGGTCAGTGCTGGCACCAGTGCTGTGGAACATCTTTGTCAGCAATATGGACAGAGGAATCAGTGCACCCACAGCAAGTCTGCAGATGGCACCAAGCTGTGTGGCACAGTCGACTTGCTAGAGGGCAGGGATCCAAAGAGGGACCTGGACAGGCTGCAGAGCTGTGCCCAGGCCACCATCATGACATTCAACAAGGCCAAGTGTAAGGTCCTGCACTGGGTCTGGGTAATCCCAAGTACAGCTCCAGGATGAGCGGGGAATGGCTGAGAGCAGCCCTGAGGAAAAGGACCTGGGGGTCTGGGGTGATGCAAAGCTCAACATGAGCCTGCAGTGTGAGTGCAGCCCAGACACAACCCTGTGCTGGGCTGCAGCAAGAGCAGTGTGGGCAGCAGGGCAAGGGAGGGGATTCTGCCCCTTGGCTCTGCTCTCCTCACACCCCACCTGCAGCCCTGGGTGCAGTTCTGGAGCCCCCAACACAAGGACATGGAAGTGTTGGAGCCAGTGCAGAGGAGGCCACCAAGATGCTGAGAGGGCTGCAGCAGCTCTGCTGTGAGGACAGGCTGGGAGAGTTGGGGCTGTGCAGCCTGGAGAAGAGAAGGCTTGGAGAAGAGCTTGGAGTGGCCTTGCAGTATCTGAAGGGGGCTACAGGAAGGCTGGGGAGGGACTATTGAGAAGGTCTTGTCATGAGAGGATGAGGAGGAATGGGTTTGAACTGTCAGAGGGGAGAATGAAAATGGCTGTTAGGAAGAAGTTGTTTGCAGTGAGGGTGGTGAGACACTGCCACAGGTTGCCCAGGGAGGTGTTCAAGCCCAGGTTGGATGAGTCCTTGAGTGACCTGTTCTAGTGGGAGGTCATTAAATCAGAGAATCATAGAACCAGGCAGGGTTGGAAGGGAGCACAAGGAGCAGCCAGTTCCAACCCCCTGCCATGCCCAGGGACACCCTACCCTAGAGCAGGCTGCACACAGCCTCAGCCAGCCTGGCCTCAAACACCTCCAGCCATGGGGCCTCAGCCACCTCCCTGGGCAACCCATTCCAGCCTCTCACCACTCTCCTGCTCAACAACTTCTTCCTCACCTCCAGCCTGTTCTAGTGGGAGGTGTCCCTGCCTATGGCAGGGGGTTGGATCTGGATGAGCTTTGAGGTCCCTTCCAACTTAAGCCATTCTATGATCCAGTTTCATCCCCCCCCAGGGGCAGGGGATCCCTTCCACCAGACCACACTGCTCAAAGCCTCATCCAAGCTGGCCTTGAACAGCTCCACAGAGGGCAAAAATCTGCTCAGCCACAGGACTGGGGATTCATTCACTGCTTCTTAATGAGCTCCCCTTGAAATCAGCACCCAGCCCCTGTCTTTGGGAGCTGTGCAGGGCAGAGACCTCCACCTCTGATCCCAGCCAACAAGGCAGGAGAAGGAGAGAAAACACAGCTCCTTTGGAGGCTCCACAAACACCCTGGCAGCAGTCACCAAGCTGAGTCTGATCTGCAGGCATTCTTTTAGCTCAGTACCACTGGGAATCCTGATTTCTTTTCAGTTTGGGTCTTTCCAAGGCTCACCCACAGGAAATCCCTGAGCTGGAGGCTTTAGCTGTAATGAACTTATTGTATATTTGAGCACTGGATGTCAGTTTGGATTAGGATGGTAAAAAAATAAGCACTGAGAACATGCAACCATCCCCTGGGGTCACCTGTCAGGAACTCCAGACTGAAACTGGCCAGATTTGGAGCACTGCAACCTTCATCTATGTTTCCCCCTGTGTAAATATCACAGCTACAACTCAGTGAACCTACTGCATCTTGCAGATGAGCCTCCTCCTCCTTCTCCTCTTCCCACTGCCTTCTTCCACTTTGCCAGGAGCTTCCCAGGCTGGAGATGCTTTGTTAGAGCCATCTTGCAGATGAGCCTCCTCCTTCTCCTCTTCCCATTGCCTTCTTCCACTTTGCCAGGAGCTTCCCAGGCTGGAGATGTTTCATTAGAGGTTGCCCAAAGAGCTCAGGACTAGTCAGATGTGTTGGGAGGTTAAATCCCTTCTATTAGTACCTGTCTAAATCATTGTCACTTGTGTCATTCTGGGAGCTTAAAGTCCCAGGCACACTCAGGATCCAATCCCACCCTCCCAGGCACACTCAGGATCCAATCCCACCCTCCCAGGCACACTCAGGATTCAATCCCACTCTCCCAGGCACACTCAGGATTCAATCCCACTCACCCAGGCACACTCAGGATTCAATCCCACTCTCCCAGGCACACTCAGGATTCAATCCCACTCTCCCAGGCACACTCAGGATTCAATCCCTGCCTCCCAGGCACACTCAGGATTCAATCCTTGCCTCCCAGGCACACTCAGGATTCAATCCCACTCTCCCAGGCACACTCAGGATTCAATCCCACCCTCCCAGCACACTCAGGATTCAATCCCACTCTCCCAGGTACACTCAGGATTCAATCCCACTCACCCAGGCACACTCAGGATTCAATCCCACTCTCCCAGGCACTTCTTGGTTGATTCTGTGATTCTAAGGGGATGCTTAGGAGAAATTTCTCCGCTGCCTCCTCCCTGGGGGTGCTCAAAGCCAGGTTGGATGAGGCCTTGAGTGACCTGTTCTAGTGGGAGGTGTCCCTGCCTATGGTGGGAGGTTGGGAGTGGCTGAGCTTTGAGGTCCCTTCCAACCTAAGCCATGCTGTGAGTCTGTGATTCTGTTTGCTGTGCTCAACTCACGCCAAAAATCATAGCAGAGGCAGAGCTTTGGAGGTCACAGGATCACAGGAGGTTAGTGGCTGGAAGGGACCTCAAAAGATAACAGGATCACAGGATGCCAGGGGTTGGAAGGGATCCAGAGATCATCCAGTCCACTCCCCCTGCCAGAGATCACCTAGAGCAGGTCACACAGGAACACATCCAGGTGAGTTCTGAATGCCTGCAGAGAAGGAGACTCCACAGCCTCTCCGGGCAGCCTGCTCCAGGGCTCTGCCACCCTCACTGCAAAGAAGTTTCTCCTCCTGTCCAGCTGAAACCTTCTATATTCATGCTTAGCCAGCCAAAGAGCAGGAAGACAGCTGCTCTGCTTTGCTGCTCTGCTTTGCTGCTCTCCAAGAGCTCCCTGGAGGCAGGACCAGGCTTGGCTGCTGCTGAAGCTCTCCTGCAGGGAGCAAGCCCACGTTCATCAGCCCTGCACTCTCCAGCCCCTGCTATCTGGCAGGATTAAAGCTTCCCAGCAAAGCTGACAGCGTTTTGGACTTCTCACCCAGGGCAAATCCTACCTCAATTTAGCAAAGGCTCCTCTGAGGATGAAGGAAGAGCCAAACAGGGCCCTTTGCCTTGTCACCCTCGGTGCTGCTGACAAAAGCTATCGCGATGGAGCCAAGCGAAGCGGAGCCCTTGGCCCACGCCAGTGTGAGAGCATTTCCTGCTAGCACAGGGGAGCAGATCCACATGGAGGTGAAGATGGCTGCTGGAGGATGTGGAGTTGCTCTTGCTGTATAGCACAGATTCCACAGATTGGTGGAGAAGCTCAGCAGGAGCCAGCAGTGTGCACTTGCAGCCCAGAGAGCCAAGCAGAGCCTGGGCTGCAGCAGCAGCAGTGTGGGCAGCAGGGCCAGGGAGGGGATTCTGCCCCTCTGCTCTGCTCTGCTCAGACCCTACCTGGAGTACTGCATCCAGTTCTGGAGCCCCATTACAAGAGGGCTGTGGAGATGCTGGAGAGTGTCCAGAGCAGGGCCAGGAGGATGCTGAGAGGCTGCGGCAGCTCTGCTGTGAGCACAGACTGAAAGAGTTGGGGCTGTGCAGGCTGGAGCAGAGGAGGCTCCCAGGGGACCTTCTTGTGGTCTTGCAGGATCTGAAGGGGGCCTAAAAAAAAGCTGGGGAGGGACTTTTTAGAGTGTCAGGGAGTGGCAGGAGTGGAGGGAATGGAGCAAAGCTGGAGGTGAGGAGAGTCAGAGTGGAGGTGAGGAGTCGCTGAGCATGAGTGGTGAGAGGCTGGACTGGGTTGCCCAGGGAGGTGGTTGAGGCCCCATGGCTGGTTCTGGGGTTCAATGGGTCTGTAAGAGCAGGGCTTCACCTGGCAGATGAGGAGCATTGAAAGCCAAAGGCTGGAGGTTACCTCTAGACAAAGCAGATGGTAACCAAGTTACAACAGGGACATGGCTGCAGGTGCCTAAGCTCCTCTGGGAATTACATGAGGTCTTGCAGTTGCAAGAGGCTGTAGCTGCCCAGCTTAATGTTCTGACCAGTCCTGGTCTCCTCTTCACCACCAGCTGTGCTAGGAAGGATTTCCACACTTCTCTGTAATGCTGTGGTTTACACTGCAAACAACACAGAGAGGCTGTGGAGTCTCCTCTGGAGAGGTTCCAAACCCCAAGCTGGACACGATGCTGTGCAACCTGCTCTGGGTGCCTCTGCCTTGGCAGAAGGGTTGGACTGGATGATCTCCAGAGGGTCCTTCCAAACTCCACCACTCTGTGAGATACTGTGAAAGACAAGAGGAACTCTGTGAGGTTACCCCCAAAGCTGAGTTGTTATCAAAACATCTGCACTGTGCCTGCCAGGTGCCCCTTGAGGAATTTTCCCTCTTGGTCCCACTCAAGGCACAGTGCAAGTGGAGCCATGGAAAACAAGAGGCACATAAGGCTCCTCTGTCTTGCTGCCAGTACTCTTATGTCTCCAATTAAGGCATTGAGGAGGTCTCAGGTTGCTCAGAAACTTCACCCTCCTCAGAAATATGCAGGGAGAAGAAGATTAATAGGAGCAAAATGAATTCCAAAGCCAGCAGCCACGTTCTGTGCAGAGCTAAGCCAGGGCAGACAAAACCACAGAAGACAACCACTGTGATTTCATGGATTCATGGGAAGGGTTTGGCTTGGAAGGGACCTGAAAGATCATCTGGTTCCAACCCCTCTGCCATGGGCTGGGGCACCTCCCACTGCAGCAGGTGGCTCAAGGCCCCATCCAGCCTGCTCCCCCTGGCATTGGCATGCAGGCCATGTACCACTGCTGGCAGGTGGACATGTGATGGACAGCCAGAATGCTGCTGCCAAGAGACCAAAAATCAATCATCAGAGCAAGTGCTGGATTTATTTCTGCCAGCCAAGGAAACCAAGCTCAGTTTTGCCCAAATAAACAGCCTGAGCTTGTTTCAGTGACTGTGGGTAATCAGTGCAGGGTGCTCAGCCCTCTCCTGCAGCTCCAGGCTTGGAGACATGGCAGAAAACACTGCTTACATTCTCCACCTGGGAGATGTTTCCCCTGGGCAGGAGCAGAAGCCTTCTGCTCGCTGTAGCTGGGGAAAGCAGTGCCCCTGCACACAGGCAGCCAAGTCAAGGCTTCATGGACCTGTGTCAATGGAACCTTTGTGATACCTGAGCACCAGAAAGCACTTTTTGAAGGCCAGAGCCTTAGCTGCTCTGCAGAAGAATCTGGACAGGTTGGCTGGGTTGAGGTCAGTGGAAGGAGACTTAATAAGGTCAAGTGCTGGGTTCTGCACTTGGGTCACAAGAAGCCCATGCAGTGCTCCAGGCCTGGGGCAGAGTGGCTGGAAAGCTGCCCAGCAGAAAAGGAGTTGGGGGTGTTGGTTGACAGCAGCTGATCATGGGCCAGCAGTGTACTCAGGTGGCCAAGGCCACCAACATCCTGGCTTGGATCAGCAATGGTGTGGCCAGCAGGAACAGGGAAGTGATCTTACCCCTGCAGTGGGCACTGGTGAGGCCACACCTCAAATCCTGGGTGCAGTTCTGGGTCCCCTCACTCCAAGGACACTGAGGTGCTGGGGTGTGTTCAAAGAAGGGCAGAGAAGCTGGGGAGGGCTCTGTTAAACAAATCTTCTGAGGAGCAGCTGAGGGAGCTGGCATTGGTTTGTCCTGAAGGAGTTGGAGGGGAGACTGCCTTGCTCTCTGCAAGTCCCTGCAAGGAGGCTGGAGTGAGACAGGAGTTGCTCTCTTCTCCCTAGTGATGAGTGATAAAAGAAAGGGCCTCAGAATCCTCAGCATAGGAGAGGCAGGGATCTGTTGGAAGGGGGCCAGAGGAGCTCACAACTCTGATGGTAGGGCTGGAAGCCCTCTGCTGTGAGGCCAGGCTGAGAGTTTGGATCGCTGAGCCTGGCGAAGAGAAGGCTCCAGGGAGAATCTGCTGTGGCCTTCCAGTATATGTAAGAAAGATGAGGACAAACTTCACCAGGGTCTGTTAGCACAGGCCAAGGGCTGATGCTTTAAACTAAAAGAGGGAGACTGAGACCAGGCAGAAGGAAGAATGATTTTTGTATGACGAGAATGGCGAAACAGTCCCAGGTTGCCCAGAGAGGTGACAGATGCTGGAACCATCCCAGACCAGGTAGTCTGAGGCTCTGAGCAATCTGATCTAGTTGAAAATGTCCCTGCTGAATGCAGGGGGGTTAGGACTAGATGACCTTTAAAGGTCCCTTCCAACCCAAACCATTCTATCATTCAGTTTACTCTCTGCTGCAACAGAGGTTTCAATAACGCTGCGGAACAGCTTAGAGCAGAATTCCTCACCTCTATCTTCCCACTTCAGGACTCTACAGTTGGCTTCTTGGCATCCTACTCCCTGCTGACAGACAGATTGGGTGGGAGAAAAGGAAAAAAAACCCAACACCCTACTAACAAGAAAAACAACAACCCACCCCTGATGCTCTGACGGTGCTGGGAGAGTCCTGATGGCTCTTCACATCACACTGCCTCCCCCCAGCGACTCTACGCCATGGACTGCCTCCTCCCAAGCCTTCTGCAGCAGGCTCCTGCTTGAGGGCAATGGAAGGTTTTGAGGCAGACACATGTTACTTATTAGCTGGGCTCACAGAAGGTGCTGGATGAGTAGCAATGCCTCCCTGGTGAGGGGAGGTGGTGTTTTCCACTAGCCAGAGGAGCTCTGCAGAGCCAGCTGTCTGCTGGCCCCTCCGGGCGGTGTTTTTCCAGCTGTGTGCCATCTCTTTGGAAGGGACGTGGAAAACTCCAGCACCATCTCTTCTCAAACAAGACTGGGAGCCAACAAAGGCAGTCAGGTCCTCCTAGCGAAGCTTCTTGCCTTAAGAGTCACAGTTTGATCAATTCTGGGCTGGATGAAGTGAAAGAGGGCATGGAGAGGACAATGAAGGGAACCACAGAAACATGCAGGTTGGCAAAGCCCCTCAGGATCACCAAGTCCAACCTAGAAGCCTACTCTGCAAGATTCACCTTAAACCATAGCCCTAAGCACCACATCCAAACCACCCTTAAACACATAGAATCATACAATCAAGCAGGTTGGAAGAGAGCTCCAAGCTCAGCCAGCCCAACCTAGCACCCAGCCCTGCCCAACCAACCAGACCATGGCACTAAGTGCCCCAGCCAGCCTTGGCTGCAACACCTCCAGGGACAGAGACTCCACCACCTCCCTGGGCAGCCCATTCCAGTGCCAATCACTCTCTCTGCCAACAACTCCCTCCTAACATCCAGCCTAGACCTGCCCTGACACAACATGGGAATAGAATCATAGAATCAACCAGGTTGGAAGAGACCTCTAAGACCATCCAGTCCAACATCCAGGCTGGGTGACTCCACCACCTCCCTGGGCAGCTCATTCCAGTCCCTGACCTCTCTCTCCATGAGAAACTTTCTTCTAATGTCTAATCTAAACCTGCCCAGTCACAGCTTGAGGCCATTCTCCCTTGTTCTGTCTTCAATTACCTGTGAGAAGAGACCAGCAGCAGCCTCTCCACAAGTTCCTTTCAGGTAGTTGAATACCTTAATGCTGCATTTCAACTTCTGAAGGAGGCCTACAGGAAAGCTGGGGAGAGACTTCATAGAAGGGCTTGGAGAGATAGGATGAGGAGCAATGGTTTGAAACTGGAGCAAGGCACATTTAGGTTGGACACTGGGAGGAAGCTCTTCACCATGAGGGTGATGAAATACTGGAACTGCTTGTCCAGGGATGTGGTTGAGGCCCCATCCCTGGAGACATTCAAGATCAGCCTTGATGTGGCCCTGGGCAGCCTGCTCTAGTTGGGAGGGGGATTGGACATGATGACCTTTGAGGATCCCTTCCAACCCAATCTGTGACAGAAGACAGGCTGTTGTGAGGGCTGTTCAGCCAGGAGAAGAGAAGGCTCTGGGAAGACCTTAGAGCAGCCTTCCAGTCTTTGAAGTGGGTTACAGGAGAGCTGGGGAGGGACTTTCTACAAAGCCATGCAAGGACAGGATGAGAGACAATGGCTTCACACTGCAGGGAGCAAATTCAGATTAGACATTACAAAGAAATTCTTCATCATGAGGCTGGTGAGACACTGGAATAAACTGCCCAATCCATAGAGAATCCAACCCTGGAAGTGTTCAAAGCCAGCTTGGGTGAGGCCTTGAACAACCTGGTCTAGTAGGAAGGTATCTATGCCCATGGTCTCCAAGCTGGTGACACGTGGGTTTGAGGGGTGTCAAGGAGTGCCAGGACTGGGGGGAATAGAGCAAGGCTGGGGGTGGGGAGATTGAGGCTGGAGGTGAGGAGGAAGCTGATGAGCAGGAGAGTGGTGAGAGGCTGGAATGGGTTGCCCAGGGAGGTGGTTGAGGCCCCATGGCTGGAGGTGTTTAAGGCCAGGCTGGATCTAGGGTAGGGTGTCCCTGGGCATGGCAGGGGGGTTGGAACTGGCTGCTCCTTGTGCTCCCTTCCAACCCTACGATTCTATGATCCTACGGCAGGGGGGTTGCAAATGGATGACCTGTAAGGTCCCTTCCAACCCAAACCATCCTCTGACTTGATGATTGTGGTTGAAAGAAGGGGTTGTAAAGCAAGCAAGCCCAGAGGAGCCATCAAGAGAAGGAAGACACAGGAGAGGAGAGATACTAATCAGTTTTATTGTATAAATACAGAGGAGCTTTCCCGCAGTTGCCAACGGAGGTCGAATGTCTCATTTGCTACGGGCTATAGTCTGGAGTTGGTGCTTATTTTAACTACCTGCTCAAGCAAGGAGAAGCCAATGCTGTTGTGCTTGCTATAAAAATAGAGTGGGATGTGATCTTCCAAAACTAATATTCTCAAAAATCTTAGGAATTCCCAGGCAGGGGGGAGGGGGAAGGAGGAAGGAAAAGCAGAAGATGGCAACGAAATGTTTTCTCCACTTGAAGACATTTGCAGACATTTAACAGTGTCACAGCTGTGCAGGAACTGAAAGGCTCTTGCCAGTTTAAAGCACGCTGTGACAGATCATCTCACCTCCAAACCTGCTGTTTGTTTCTCTCCCACTGAGTAATTCACAAGGGGAGGGGAAGGGGGAGAAGTAATCGCGGCCGAGCGAGGTGCGAGGCGGCTGAGGGCTGTACAATCTGCTGTCCTCTCCTCAACGAGGAGTTGCTTGGTGCTTTAATTAGCCCTGTGACTCCATCCCACTTCACACCCCCTTCCTCTACAGGAAGAAAGAGGGGAAGTTGCAAGAGAAACGTGGGGACAACTCAAGGCCAACTAAAGATCCACTCAGAGCAAGCTCTGTCAAAGAAACTTTGTGCAGGACCCAGCTACCGCCTTTGACACGTGAACGACCACGGGGCTCAGACAGGGACAGCAACACCAGGGAGGAGAAATGGACTTCATTTGGTTGGGTGCAACCTGAGAAAACGTCCAACTAGTGACCAAAAGAGGGAAAAAAACCCTCAAATCCAACAAACAAACAATCCAAAGTCCTGCTGACGCTCTAAGGAACCTAAGTGGACGTTGGTGCTGAATTGCACTGAGCCGCTCCGTGCGCGCCTACGCCACACGGACACTTCACTACTACTCTTTGGGTTGCTTGGAAAAGTCACCACCAGGCACAAGCTCTCTGCTACAGAGCAAACTGAGTGTGCCTACAAGCAGGGCTTGTGCTGCTTTCAGCCTGCCAGATCTCATCTCTCAACTCAACGTTCCTCAAGTTCACCTAAAATCATGCTGCTGTCAGAAGAGGGCAAGATACAAGCAGAGGACAACTTCTCTTATGGCCACCTCATGAAGAAGTGCTGAGCTTTGGGGTGTTCAGTTCTCCCTCTCTACACCAAAGCACAGAGAGGATGAGTTGATGGAGAAGTGCTGAGCTTTGGGGTGTTCAGTTCTCCACCTCTACACCAAGCACCATGAGAAGTTCTTGTCACCTCTTAAAGATGATGGATGCACATCAAGCTGCTGTAACACTTGAACACAGGACAGCTCTTCTGGCCAGAAGTGCTGAGCTTTGGGGTGTTCAGTTCTCCACCTCTACACCAAAGCACAGTGAGGATGAGTTGATGGAGAAGTGCTGAGCTTTGGGTGTTCGCTTCTCCCTCTCTACACCAAAGCACAGTGAGAGCTTCCTACCCATATCCTCTTAAAGATGATGGATGCTCATCAGCCTGCTGCAGCACTGGAACACAGGAAAACTTCTCTTCTGTCCAAAGTGCTGAGCTTTTGGGTGTTCATTTCTCCCTCTCTACACCAAAGCACAGTGAGGATGAGTTGATGGAGAAGTGCTGAGCTTTGGGGTGTTCACTTCTCCCTCTCTACACCAAAGCACAGAGAGGATGAGTTGATGGAGAAGTGCTGAGCTTTGGGGTGTTCATTTCTCCCTCTCTACACCAAAGCACAGAGAGGATGAGTTGATGGAGAAGTGCTGAGCTTTGGGGTGTTCGCTTCTCCCTCTCTACACCAAAGCACAGTGAGAGCTTCCTACCCATATCCTCTTAAAGATGATGGATGCTCATCAGCCTGCTGCAGCACTGGAGCACAGGAAAACTTCTCTTCTGTCCAAAGTGCTGAGCTTTTGGGTGTTCATTTCTCCCTCTCTACACCAAAGCACAGTGAGGATGAGTTGATGGAGAAGTGCTGAGCTTTGGGGTGTTCATTTCTCCCTCTCTACACCAAAGCACAGTGAGGATGAGTTGATGAAAGAGTGCTGAGCTCCCTCCACACCAAAGCACGGTGAGAACTTCCTACTTAACTCTTCTCAAAGATGATGGATGTACATCAACCCTCTGCAGCATGGAAGCTTTTCATGAGGTTGGAAGAGAGGAGCTTATTCAGGGGAGAAGCCACTGGTGAATGTGTCCACCTGGAAGCACATTCACCACCTTACAGCAGGGGGGTCCCTACTGCTGAGCACTTCCACCCCACCCATCAGACTGGGAGAGAGCACAGCCAAAGAATCAGCGTGGCAAGGCTTGATCCAATTGCTCCATCACACACACAACCCTTAGAAGCTAAGAGAAGAAATGTGAATATAATTTTAATACAATCATTAAGGTGTTATCCAGAAAGATGCAGACTCTAGAACAGTGCTGTGATCTGTACTGGTTCTCACATACTCACCTGGTTTGGACAACAGATTATACACATCCATGTTTTAAAGAGTTAATTTAGGCTTGCCTGAGGGGGTGAAGTTAGGAGAGACTAAGTCATTGGGTCAAAAGAAAGCACAGACCAAGGAAGGGTTAAAAAAGAAGCCAGGTGTGATGAAGTGGTTTTTCACTCTGCTATAGGTTTGAGGGCTCACAGCTGAGCCCTGATTCTTGGGTGCACAACAAGAGAAAGCAAGAGGAAGGAAATCCCAAGCGGAATGAACAGAGAGGATCACAAATCAGGCTGCAAATGGCTTTCCCACGAGTGCAGCTGGAGATGTGTGCCAGTGGTCACCTTCCTAAGAGCAACTCACACCTCCAGCGTGCTGCTGGGGGTTTCTTTCCTCAAAGTCCAGATGGTTAGGAGGGTCTTAATGCAGATGAAAAGACTAAAGTGCCTCCTTTCTGCAGGGGGGGAGGGATCCTACAAATTCATCTCTTTCCAAAGTGCTGACTGCATTTTCAGTCTGGGGTTTTGGGAAGCCATCTGTGAAGTGCCTCCCAGCAGCACACTGTCTCCACGGGCATCTCAGAGGGTGGCAGCTAGCCCTGACTTAGGGAGTTTGTTAGGTCTCTGCTGATGAGGGTCTGCAACCAGCTGAGGTGGGGAAGAGTCAGGCTGAGATTCTGACACAAAACCTTAGAGAGGAGTTAGTCCTCAAGGCTTCTGTGGTTGGAGCAGCGAGTATGGAGTAAAGGAGAGGAGGAAAAATGCCACTCCTGATGAATCTGATGCAAGGAAACCGCAGATATCTCACAGGTGCTCATTCTCTGGCTGAGTTCACACCACCAACCGAGGACCCATCAGTGCAAACTTCAAAGGTCACAGAGCACAGGCAAGAGAAAGCTGCCAAATTATAACTAAATCATGGTATTTCTGTAACCCTGACTCCACTGCTGAAGGAAACACAAAGAGCTCTTGCCATGGAAGGTAATTTATGCTGCTTTTAAAATGAACTTCTTTATTTTCCCTTCTGAAAAGAAATTTCACTCGATATAATAACGAAGAGACGAACAAATGCTCAGAGAAGGGCCTGATCAGAGCCCAGAGCTGTTGCCAGGAGAGCCTTTAGAACTGGATTTCAATGCCTAAACTGAAAGTATTTCCACCAGATTACAAATACCAGACTTGGGAGGGCTGGAAGCAGAAACAACTTTTCCCTGGGCTGTGACTTATCGCCTGCCTTACCGTGCTCGAGTCCATTTGTCTAACACCACAGGAATAAGCTTTAGCTCTTCTTTCCTTCTTCTGTTTTAGAATTAATATAAAGAATAAGTGCAATTTTGTCTCTCTCTACCCCCACCCACTGCCTTCACCTCAAAGGCTGCTACCAGATCCCTGCTGCCAGCTCACTTGTCCGAGCTCTTGCGTGGCCTGCGGAAGCTGGACATGTTTTCGTTCAGTGCATAGATCCTGCGAGAGAACTCCTCAAACTCCCCCAGGACTTGTTCATCACACTCCACTGCCACAGCATGCTCCACTGGGATGGAGTTAAAGTCTTCTAGCTGATCTTCTGTGCTGAACCCCGTGGCTTCCATCCCCATGATCTCCTCTGCTTGCTCCACGGTGCAGCAGAGGATGGGACCCGGGGAGGGACGAAACTCACAGGGCTGCTGGCTGCCGGCGGTGCCGGAGCAGTCGCCAGGGAGGAAGGCTCCGTTTATTGCACTGCTGTGTCCTAGGAAAGACTCCTGCTGGTCTTGAGTATTGTTCAGGCTCCTGTTTTCTCCATTTAAACTGCTGGACAAGTTCTCACCTTTCTTGGTACTTCCTTTAGTGGAGTCCATCGAGGTATCCAAGGAGGAAGATATGGAGACAGGTTTCTTCTGTAGCTCTCCTACGCGGGCGCCGATGGCAACAGGCTGCGTTACAGCAGAGCTGTAGCTAGGAGGAGGAGTTTTGTGCTGCAGTCTTTCATTTCCTGTGCTGGCTCGTTTTCGGAGTCCTTTATCTGGAGAAGGAAGCCCACTGGAGAAGCCAAGATCCAATCTGGCAAAGCTGGAGCTCTGTCTCTTTGGAACGGGAATTGCGCTGGACGTGTGGTGCCGATCACTGCAAAAGGAGGAAAGGATAAATCACAGCTGTCAGGCACACTCACCAAGCAGGACAGATGTTCAACCAAAGGCTGAAGCAATTATTTTATCACAACTCCAGGCTGCCTTTGGTCAACTGCTTGTCTCCTAGAAGTGCTAAAACCCCAAACGTGTTTAATGCTCTGCGAGCTACAGAAGACACCCCAGAGGACAGCTCTGACCGCAGAGCGCTAAGGTGGTGCAGGAACATTTACAAAGCTCGATGGTTTGAGGAGTCAATCACCCAAGAAACCACCACATTCTGTTAATTTGGACTGTTAACACCGTTTTACAGGGTGCACTTTATGAATTATTACTGTTGACCATATCTTTATGCATTTATGGCCTGCACTGGGCCACCATAAACTCTTGAAACCTGAGTGCTAAAGGCTGAATCCTCGGCGAGAAAACTTCTTCCAGCAGTGGACTCTCCTGACAGCTGCACAAAGGAGAACAAAGAAACCTCAGCTCACTCCTGCTATTTATTTACAGAGGATTCATTTTGCCTGTGACCTGCTCCAGGTGATCCTGCTCTAGCAGAGGGCTTGGACTGGATGATCATTGCAAGTCCTTTCCAAGCCTTAACATTCTGTGCTCTTTGCCAGATCTTCTGCTTTTCTGTGCCAATCATTCCAGAACAGCATTTCTTTGGACCTCGAGTTTCTTGAGGGACATGAACTAATCAAGCTTCATCTACAAGGTTGATTTTAGTGTTTAATCCCATTCCACAGATCATTTCCACTGTCTCAGGTCCTAGCTTTTGGAACATCAACTTGGTGTCAGCTGGGATGGGTTATTTGAAGTTCCTTTCATTGGCTTAATCCTTCTCCAAACATAATCACCACTCTGCATGCAAACTGCACGTTGGACATTAGCAACTGGGTTGTATCCCTGCCAAATTGAAACCAAAATCATAACAAGAGGGCTAGGACCGACCTGCTGGATCCAAAACTCCAACATTCAACTGCTGCCACTAAGAGCCTCCTTCACTAACTCAATTGAAAAGAAACTGAGGGGATTAGGACATCACTCTTGGGAAGAAAGGCTGAGGGACTTGGGGCTTTTTAGCCTGGAGAAGACTGGGAGGGGGAATCTCATCAATGCTGATCAATACTTGAAGGGTATTAGGAGGATGGGGCCAGATAGAATCACAGAATGGTTTAGGTTGGAAGGGACCTTCAGAGATCATCCAGTCCAACCTTCCTGTCAAGGCAGGATCCCCCAGCACAGTCCACACAGGAATGTATCCAGGTGGGTTTGGAAAGCCTCCAGAGAAGGAGACTCCACAACCTCTCTGGGCAGCCTGCTGCAGGGCTCCAGACAGCACAGACTCAATGTTTTAATGGGTTTGAACTGGCAGAGGGGAGATTGAAACTGGATGGCAGGAAGAAGTTCTTTGCAGTGAGGGTGGTGAGACACTGGCACAGGTTGCCCAGGGAGGCTGTGGCTGCTCCCTCCCTGGAGATGTTCAAGGTCAGGTTGGATGAGGCTTTGAGTGAGTGACCTGTTCTAGTGGGAGCTGTCCCTGCCTATGGTGGGGATTAGAACCTCTAAGGTTCTGTGATTGCACCTAAATATGAGAAATTTCTTCATTATAAGAGTGGTAGAGCCCTGGAGCAGGCTGCTCAGAGAGGTGGTGGAGTCTGTGTCTCCAGAGGCATTAATAACCCACCTGGAGATTGTCCTGAGCAACCTGCTCTAGCTGAACCTGCTCTGGCAGGGGAGTTTGGACTGGATGATCTCCAGAGGTCCCTTCAAACTCCTATCATTCAGTGACTCAAGGGGGATCTGTCTTAGAATCAGAGAATGGTTTAGGTCAGAAGGGACCTCAAAGCTCAGCGACTTCCAACCCCCTGCCATAGGCAGGGACACCTCCCACTAGAAGAGGTCACTCAAGGTCTCATCCAAACTGGCTTTGAACACCTCCAAGGAGGGAGCAGCCACAACCTCCCTGGGCAACCTGTGCCAGTGTCTCACCAGCCTCACTGCAAAGAACTCCTTCCTAACATCCACTTTCAACGTCCCCTCTGCCAGTCCAAACCCATTCCTCCTCCTCCTGTCATTACCAGACCTTGTCAATAGTCCCTCTCTAGCCCTACTACAGCCTCCTTCAGATACTGGAAGGCCACTCCAAGGTCTCCTCCAAGCCTTCTCTTGTCCAGGCTGCAGAGCCCCAGCTCTCTCAGCCTGTCCTCAGAGCAGAGCTGCTGCAGCCCTCTCAGCATCTTCATGGCCCTCCTCTGGACTGGCTCCAACAGCTTCATGTCCTGCTTGTGCTGGGAGCTCCAGAACTGTCCACACTGTCTTGCAGGGGGAATCACAGTTAGGAGCAGTCCCTGGCAGGGATCCTTCTCCACATTATTTTCACTTTTCCCCCCCCATCTTTTTGCTCCACTTTGTAAACAGGATAAAGTCAGACTGCAAAGTGTGCAGAAGCAGTGCTGAGGGACAAGGTTTAGTGCTGCCCTGGCAGTGGTGGGTTAATAATTGGACCTGATGAACTTAAAAGGTCTCCTCCAATCAAAATGATGCTATGGTTTCATGAAGTCCCCCCTGTGAACAATAAGCACCCCAAGGGGAAGGCAGCATGAAGTACCACTGCTCTTTAATTTCCTCTTCCATCTTACCACCTCCTCCCAGGCTGCTCCTTAATACAATGTGCAGAGCTTCCTTCTCTTCCATAAAAAACTTTAGATTCCCTCAAGGAAAAGTTACTTTCCAGCATCTAGAGTTGTGGACAGTGGAGGGATTTGTGCCACACATGCAGCTGGCAGCAAAAGAATTGCATCTGCTGAGATTTCAGCTGCTGGTTTGGACCTTTTCAATGCAAGCGTGGCACTTGCAGCTTCGTCTGCAAAGGTCTGGAGGGTTCCTAACAAAGGCAAGGAGAAAGAAAGCAGAGAATCATAGAATCAAACAGGTTGGAAGAGAGCTCCAAGCTCAGCCAGCCCAACCAACCAGACCATGGCACTAAGTGCCCCAGCCAGCCTTGGCTTCAACAACTCCAGCCACAGCCACTCCACCACCTCCCTGGGCAGCCCATTCCAGTGCCAATCACTCTCTCTGCCAACAACTTCCTCCTCACATCCAGCCTAGACCTGCCCTGGCACAGCATGAGGCTGTGTTCCCTGTTTGTAACTTGAGTCTGTTGCTTCCTACCTGGGAGAGGAGACCAAACCCCACTTTGTTACAAGGTTGGATGAAGTCATCCTTGAGGTCACTTCCAACCTGGTAATTAATGATTTAAATCAGCGAGCATGTAGGCAACTCAAAAAGAAGGTGAGGGGTGTGAGGACATCATTCTCACACAAGCTCCTTTTCAGACTTGAGGAGCACTTACTGTCAACCCCTTCCCCACCCCAAAAATAATTGGTTGTTCCCAGAACTGATTTCAGGGCTACATCCTCTGCAGAAGCAGTGACAGGAATCATTCCTCTTGGTTTCTATTGAGATGCCAAGGATGAGTCAAATGGGAAAGTATTCCTGCTGGACTGGAACCCAGGAAAGCTGCAGATGCCAGAGAAACAACCCCACACATTTGAAGGAATAAAACCCAGAAAGGCAAGAGTGGGAATCATGGAATGGTTTGGTTGGAAGGGACCTTTCAAGGTCATCTAGCCCAATCCTCCTGCAGCGAGCATGGACATCTTCAGCTAGAAGTGGTTGCTCAGAGCCACTTCCAACCTGACCTTGAATGTATCCTTTGCAAAGTAAAGAAGTTGGACATCAAAGCATCAGCTCAGCATAGCAGTGAGGGCTTCCTATCTCCTGATCTGGGCCCAAAGACATGAAAGGGTTTACAGGAAGTTCTGCCACTCCTTTGGACTTTCTTCAACCACCCACGGGTTGAAACAGACCTTTAAGAGAGACAAATCCAACCCAGGGAGAATTCCAAGCTGCATCTTAAGGATTTAAGTCCAGGTGAGTGTTTCTCAGGGTAGTCACAAGGCCAGGGACTCTTCACACAACGTTTTAGTGGTGAAAGCTCCTGCCTGAAGTGTGGGCAGCAAAAGGAGGGTCCAGGCAAGCCACCACAGTGGCCTGAACAGCAGCCTACAGACAGGTGTGGGGTGAGCCCTCCTGTCTGGAATCATAGAACCATTTAGGTTGGTAGAGACTTTGGAGATCATCATAGGGCCATGAAAATGATCAAGGGGCTAAAGCAACTCTGCTATTAGGACAGGCTGAGGGAGCTGGGGGTGTGCAGCCTGGAGAAGAGAAGGCTCCAGAGAGACTTAATAATAACCTTCCAGTACCTGAAGGTGGCTACAAGAAGGCTGGCTGCAGAGAGACTGTTTACAAAGACCTGTGGGGACAGGATGAGGGCAGTGGCTTCAAACCAGAGCAGAGCAGACTGAGACTGGATGTGAGGAACAAGTTGTGCACCATGAAGGTGCTGGAAGACTGCAACAGGTTGCATGGGCAGGTGGTGGAGGGCCCATGCCTGGAAATACTGAATGTGAGGCTGGACAGGGCTCTGGGCAACCTGATCTAGTTGAGGATGTCCCTGCTGAGTGCAGGTAGGAGGTTGTATTAGATGACTTTTAGAGGTAACTTCCAACCCTGCTGATTCTATGATCAAGTCCAACCATTAGCCTCAGCCTGCCAAATCACCACTAAACCATATCCCTCAGCACCACATTTCCACAGCTTCTGAAGCCCTCCAGAGAGGGAGATTCCAGCAGTGCCCTGGGCAGTCTTGTAGCACAAGATGCAAGATCTCAGAAAAGCAAGGGGCAAGAGAAGTGAGGAGGACATGTAGTGAAAGAAGAGCAGCAAGCAACCCTAGATTTAATCCTAGCTCCTGAAGTTGTAGGAGGCAGATTTGAAACAACAAAAAGCAAGGCTAGGAATCATAGAATGGTTTGGGTTAGAAGGGATCTTTAAAGGTCATGGAGCCAAACTCCCCTGCAGGCAGGAGAGACATCTCAGAATCAGTGAGTGGCTTAGGTTGGAAGGGACCTCAGAGATCACCTACTCCAACCTCCCTGCCACTGGCAGGGATGCCTCCCAACTAGACTCCACTATTCAAGGCCTCCTCCAACTTGGCCTTGAACACCCCCAGGGAGGAGCTATCCACAGCCTCCCTGAGCATCCTGCTCCAGAGTCTTAGCACCCTTGTACTGAAGAACCTCTTCCTAAGCTTCAGTCTAAGCCTGCTCTGCCTCAGCCTCAAACCATTCCCCCTTGGCCTGTCTCTAGACACCCTTAGCCAAAGTCCTTCTGTAGTTCCTGTAGGATTCCTTCTTGGAGAGACAAACTCTTCACCTTCTGAGTTAGCTGTAGCTGCTACTCCTAGTTGTTGTGCTGGACTACACTCCAAGTTTGCCCATATTAACTTCCCTTAGCTCAGTCTCTTTACAGGGCAAAGACTCTCAGCATCCTTGTACTGAACAACTTCTTCCTAAGCTCCACTCTAAGCCTGCTCTGCCTCAGCCTCAAACCATTCCCCCTTGGCCTGTCTCTAGACACCCTTAGCCAAAGTCCTTCTGTAGTTCCTGTAGGACTCCTTCTTGGAGAGACAAACTCTTCACCTTCTGAGTTAGCTGTAGCTGCTACTCCTAGTTGTTGTGCTGGACTACACTCCAAGTTTGCCCATATTAACTTCCCTTAGCTCAGTCTCTTTACAAGTCAAATACTTAAGTATGGCACAAAGCTGCCAAACTGGCAACCCCCAGGTTCTCTTCAGGGCACTTCAGGCACAACAGCCACTTTTCTGGGCAGGAGCAGAAGACATTGAAGTGTCTGAGTAAAGCAACATGAAAGCTGTGGTGTGCCTAACTAGCTGGAGAGAAGCAGCTTTTGGGTGGCACAGAAAGTGAAGCTCCTCCTGAGGAGAAATGTGCTCCAATTCCTTTGTAAAATGGAGCTCTTGGAGGCAAGTGGGTGAGAAATTAATTAGTTTGTAGGACCAGGAGAGGTTTTCAAGAGCTTGTTATGACAAGGCTACTCAAGCCAACACTTTATGTATGCCTGAACAATACCTCTTTAGTCCAGCAGCCAAAACAAATCTTCCCTTCCTTAGTAAGCTGAAGTGGCAGAATGATCTATACTAAGTGATCTAACAGCCTGAACCCAGCAGCAATACAAAGCTAATCTCCCTCCACTCCAAAACAACTTCCCAGCTAATAGAGTAGATCAGGGCTGCCCCAGAAGGCAGCAAGGCAGGAATGATCTTCATTTATCATGCAAGTGTTCAAACTAATGAATCAGAACAAAAAGCACTTGCAGGCAGGCTCCTTCAGCCACAGGCACTCAAATGGAGCTTACTTAAGGCTGAAAGAAACCCCAAAACCCAACAGGTTTTAAGCTGCTTGAGCCATGTGGTACAGCAATGTGCCCTGTGGCCAAGGAGGCCAATGGGATCCTGGAGGGCATTAAGAGGAGTGTGGGCAGCAGATAGAGGGAGGCTCTCCTCCACCTCTACTCTGCCCTGGTGAGACTTCACCTGCAATATTGCATCCAGTTTTGGGCTTCCCAGCTCAGGAGGGACAAGAATCTACCAGAGAGAGTCCAAGGGAGGGCTATGAAGATGCTGAAGGGGCTGGAGCAGTGCCCTGTGAGGAAAGGCTGAGGACCTGGGGCTGTTTGCTCTGGTGAAGAGAAGACTTAGAGGGGATATGATCAGTGCTTATAAATATCTGAGGGCTGGGGGTCAAGAGGGAGTCCTGGCATAGGACAAGAGGCAATGGATGGAAAGTACAGCACAGGAAGTTCCACCTCAACATGAAGAAGACCTGCTTTAGTGTGAGGGTGACAGAGCCCTGGCACAGGCTGCCCAGGGAGGTTGTAGAGCCTCCTTATTTGGAGCCTTTCCAGCCCTGTCTGGATGTGTTCCTGTGGGACCTGAGCTAGATTCTCTGGTCCTGCTCTGGCAGGGGGGTTGGACTTGATGATCTCTGGTGGTCCCTTCCAACCCCTAACATCCTGTGATCCTGTGATGTGGGCAGTGTTGTGGGCTACAGCAAGTGTGGCCAGCAAGTCAAAAGAAGGGATTCTGGCCCTGTGCTCTGCTGTGCTGAGATCCCACCTGGAGTGCTGGGGCTAGCTCTGGAGCCTGGTCTGGGTTGGAAGTGTCCTCCAATCAAGTTCAAACCCCTCTGCAGTCAGTAGAGACATCCTCAACTAGATCAGGCTGCCCAGAGACCTCTACAGCCTTACCTTTAATAGCTCCAGAGTGGATCCTCAACCACCTACCCATGCAACCTGTTGCAATGTTCCAGCAGCCTCCTGGTGCAGACTTTGCTCCTGACATCTAATCTCAATCTGCTCTGCTCTACTTTGAAGCCATTGCCCTCATCCTGTCCCTGCAGCCCTTTGCAAACAGTCTCTCTGCAGCCTTCTTGCAGGCCCCCTTCAGGTCCTGGCAGGCTGGTACTAGGTCGCCCTAGAGCCTTCTCTTCTCCAGGCTGAGCAGCCCCAGCTTCCCTCTGCCTGTCCTCATAGCAGAGCTGCTCCAACCCCCTGAGGGAGGTGGTGGAGTCACCACCCCTGGAGGTGTTGAAGCCAAGCCTGGCTGGGGCACTCAGTGCCATGGTCTGGTTGATTGGGCAGGGCTGGGTGCTAGGTTGGGCTGGCTGAGCTTGGAGCTCTCTTCCAACCTGGCTGATTCTGTGATCATTTTTGTGGCCCTCCTCTGCACCTGCTCCATCAGGTCCATGTCCTTGCTATATTGAGGGCTCCAGAGCTGGATGCAGCACTCCAGGTGAGGTCTCCCCAGAGCAGATCCAAGTGGCAGAATCAGCTCTCTGCATCTGCTGCCAACACTGCATGGGATGCAGCCCAGGCTGCCCTTGGCCTTCTGTGCTGCAAACTCACACTGCCTGCTCCTGTCCATTTCTAACCTTCTTTTCTTAGTGAGCAGGCTCTGGCTGTAATTTGTTTGCAGCTCTGCTGAAAAGAAAGAGCCTCTTCAGTCAGGCTCATTTGTGATTGTTTAATCTGCCTGCAAGGGGCTCAGGGAAACTGCAAAGCAGTCTGAGAGACAGAACACAATCCCCGGGCTCAAAGATGTATCTTTTCCTCCCCACAAAACGTTTCCTCTGAGGGACATTATTGGATCACAGCTGGTCAAAACACTAAATCTTCATTGTCTGGCCAACAGCCAAACCCCCACAGCTACAGCATTTTAGTATGAGAATACTTGGGGAAAAGGGGAGGGGGAAAAAAACCCCAAACCCAACAAAAGAGGAAAAAGAAACAACCCCAAACCCCCAAACCCTTCAAGGACCATTTGATGCTTTCTTTTTTTTTTCTGGTTGCAAACTATGACCTCATGGCAGCCAGAACGTTCAAGGAAGGTGTTTAAGTTGGTTTCTAGCCATCTGAAACGTTTGAAGCTGTGAGTGCAGCCCCTGAGCCAACCTCATGTCAAGTGTGCTAGAAAGCAATAATCGTTTCTCACCTGCTCGGAGATTACCGCTTCAAGAACCCACTGCAGCCGTGGGGGCTGCCAAGGGGAGGCTGCCACTGGCAAGCTGAGGTGAAAGTGTGTCTTGTGGCAGCTCAGAAGATGGGACACATGCTTTAGAGAGATAAATTCATCCTGGGAAATGGAGCTACCAAGGTTTGTTTGGTGCTGGTGAGGTTGGAAGAGGCTTTTTGATCGCTCAGCTAGAGCTTGCGAACTAAATGCTAACCGCTCGACCACAGCCCCCAGCTGGCATCCTGGGGGGCAGCAGCAGAAGTGTGGCCAGCAGGGATAGGGAGGTTCTGATTCCCTTCTGCTCTGCCCTGCTGAGACCACAGCTGCAATACTGTGATCAGTTTTGGGCTTCCCAGTTCAGGAGTGACAGGGACCTGCTGCAGAGAGTCACAGAATCAACCAAGCATAGAATCAACCAGGTTGGAAGAGACCTCCAAGATCATCCAGTCCAACCTATCAGAGTCCAGCAGAGAGGCACGAGGATGAGTGGGAGACTTGAGCATCTGCCCTGTGCAGAGAGCCTGAGAGCCCTGGGGCTGCTTAGGCTGCAGGAGAGAAGGCTGAGAGGAGCTCTGCTCAATGTCTCTCCCTAGCTGAGGGGTGGGTGTCAAGTGGAGGGGGCCAAGCTCTTTTGGGGGTTGCACAGGAATAAGCCAAGGAGCAATGACAACAAGCTGTGTGGCACAAGTGACTTGCTAGAGGGCAGTGATGCCATCCAGAGGGACCTGGAAAGGCTGGAGAGGTGGGCCCAGGCCAACTTCATGACATTCAACACGGCCAAGTGTAAGGTCCTGCACCCAGAGGTTGTGGAGTCTCCTTCTCTGAGAACATTGAAAAGCCACCTGGATCCATGCCTGTATGACCTGCCCTAGGCAATCCTGCTCTGGCAGGGTGGGGCTAGGATTGGATGATCCTTCAAGGTCCCTTGCAACTCCTAACACTCTGTGATTCAGGTTTGCATGGTCTGCTTTAGTTGTCCTTACTCAACACAAAGTTTAGAGTAAACAAAATGAAGCTGAAAAATAAGGAAAGGAACATAAAGAGTCTCTTGGTGTAAGGCAGCCATGATCTAAAGAGTCTCTTGGTGTAAGGCAGCCATGATCTAAAGAGTCTCTTGATGTAAGGCAGCCATGATCTGAAGACTCTCTTGATGTAAGGCAGCCATGATCTGAAGGGCTTGACTTAGAACCACAGAATCATCAAATCAGTCAAGGTTGGAAGTGACCACAAGGGTCATCCAGCTCCAACAACCCTGCCATGGGCAGGGACACCTCACACCAGAGCAGGTTGCTCACAGCCACATCCAGCCTGGCCCTAAACACCTCCAGGGATGAGGCTGCCAACACCTCCCTGGGCAACCTGTTCCAGTGTCTTAGCACTGTTATGCTGAACAACTTCTTCCTAACATCCAGTCTGAATCTCCCCATTTCCAGCTTTGTTCCATTTTCCCCCAGTCCTATCACTCCCTGACAGCCTAAAAAGGTCTGAGCTCCAAGCTCAGCCAGCCCAACCTAGCACCCAGCCCTGCCCAACCAACCAGACCATGGCACTAAGTGCCCCAGCCAGGCTTGGCAAGAACACCTCCAGCCACAGGCACTCCACCACCTCCCTGGGCAGCCCATTCCAGTGCCAATCACTCTCTCTGCCAACAACTTCCTCCTCACATCCAGCCTAGACCTACCCTGGCACAACGTGAGACTGTGTCCTCTTGTTCTGTTGCTGCTTGCCTGGCAGCAGAGCCCAACCCCACCTGGCTACAGCCTCCCTGCAGGCAGCAATCAGCTCTGCCCTGAGCCTCCTCTGCTGCAGGCTGCACACCCCCAGCTCCCTCAGCCTCTCCTCACAGGGCTCTGCTCCAGGCCTTTCACCAGCTTCATCATCCTATAACCAGCAACTTTGGCTCATCATCTATCACCTCCAGATGTCAACTTTCAGATTTGATACCAGAACAACACCACCACCAGAAAAAGAGAGAAGCTTTTGCAGTTCTGTAGCTCTCCAGGAAATAAAGATTTGTCTTGATTTCATCTACACACAGTCCAAACAATATTTGCAGTAGGGAGGAAAAGGGGGAAGAAAAAGTAAACACAGCAGAATATAGGTGCCAGGAGAGATATGAAGGGGGAAGCAGAGCTTGTAGACCTGCAGGCTTGCTGCCATAAATCAGGCATGTTGGGATGTGAAAACATTTATTAATCATGCAAGTGTCATGCCTGAGAAAGCAAATCAGCACAAATCTCACCAGGCAGAGGGACCCAGCAGCAAGCAGATGACAGCTTGATGCAAAGGCACTGGAGCTCTGCAAAGCCTTCAGCAGGGCCATGGGATGCCCCAGAGCTCCAGGCAGAACAAGAGAGTTTGTGAAAGCTTCACTAGGAGGAACTTGAAAGCCAAATTTGCTTTGATAGAAGTGGGTGGGAGGTTTGGTTTGGTTTTATCCTGAAGGGGTGAAGAAACAAAACCCTATTCTGTGCTCACATCCAAAGTGATGCTCAGCAGAGAAAGAAGTTAAGCCTGACACAAAAAATGGTTTTTCAGTTCCCCTGAACATCTAAGGGACTCAATCCCATGCCAGACTGCAGAGGTAGAGATGTCTCTGTGAGAAATACAGAGAGGGGACAGTAAAAGTGAGGATGATGTATGGCCTAGGAGTTAAAAACAGTCCTGTGCAGAGAGAAACTGAGGAGAATCACAGTAGACCCACAGAATGGGCTGGGTTGGGAGGGACTTCCAAAGCTCATCCAGTCCAACCCCCTCTGCACTCAGCAGGAACATCCTCAATTAGATCAGCTTGACCACAGCCCTGTTGAGACTCACTTTGAGTATCTCCAGGGATGAGATCTTCACCACCTACTCATGCAACCTGCTGCAGTGTTTCAGCACCCTCCTGGTGCAGAACTTGTTCCTCACATCCAATCTCAATCTGGATAAGGCACTTGGTGCCATGGTCTGGTTGACTGGGCAGGGCTGGGTGCTAGGTTGGACTGGATGAGCTTGGAGCTCTCTTCCAACCTGGCTGATTCTATGATTCTATGATTTTTAAGAGCCTCATCCAAGCTTTTCTTGAACACCTCCAGGGACAGTGACCCCACCACCTCCCTGGGCAGCCCATCCCAATGCCAATCACTCTCTCTGCCAACAACTTCCTCCTAACATCCAGCCTAGATTTGGGGTCCATCAGAGGGAAGAGATAAAAGTACCAGAACATATTGGATATTCACATGCTTTTTAGTTTAGGAGACTCACAACCTTCACCACATGTACTTAATTCCTTTTAAAAACTCTTACAAGTCTTCTTTTTCTCCTGTTTGTGCCATCCACCTCTTTCTTTTTCATCAAAAAGAAACATTAAGCACTTACCATCTAACCATGAGCCCAAGCTCCAGGAAGTTTTTCAGGTTAGGAAGAGTTTGCCTTAGATCTGGAGTACTCAGCCCATGTTGATATCTAAGCTGTGAAAGGAGAGCAAAATGAAGTCAGTGCAGCTTCTCAAATCCCTGATTACAATTAATACAGCATTAGTGGGCACTTAATTTACTTGGCTTTCAAAGAAGATGGAGGATAATCAGATAGTTCCACAAGATCACAGAAGCACAGAATCATAGAATCAGGCAGGCTGGAAGAGAGCTCCAAGCTCAGCCAGTCCAACCTAGCACCCAGCCCTGCCCAACCAACCAGACCATGGCACTAAGTGCCCCAGCCAGGCTTGGCAAGAACACCTCCAGCCACGGCCACTCCACCACCTCCCTGGGCAGCCCATTCCAATGCCAATCACTCTCTCTGCCAGGAACTCCCTCCTCACATCCAGCCCAGACCTGCCCTGGCACAACTTCAGACTCTGGCCCCTTCTGCTCTTGCTGCTTGCCTGGCAGCAGAGCCCAACCCCACCTGGCTACAGCCTCCCTGCAGGCAGCTGCAGGCAGCAATCAGCTCTGCCCTGAGCCTCCTCTGCTGCAGGCTGCACCCCCCCAGCTCCCTCAGCCTCTCCTCACAGGGCTCTGCTCCAGACCCCTCCCCAGCCTCGCTGCCCTGCTCTCAACACCTTCCAGCACCTCAGCAGCTCTCTGCAATTCAGGAGCCCACAACTGGACACAGCTGGACTCAAGGTGTGGCCTGAGCAGTGCTGAGCACAGGGGCAGAAGAACCTCCCTTGTCCTGCTGCCCACACTGCTCCTCAGCCAGCCCAGGAGGCCATTGGCAATCTTGGCCACACAGCCAAGTCTTATGGTGGGCTTGGATTCCTTTTTCTTTTCACTTGGATGAAGAGAACCATACAATATAAACTACTAAACCATCACCACATTCTCCTGATGGGATCACAGTGGATTTGGTTAACCAAAGAACCAGCCTGGGGCAAAAGAAATATAAAAAAGGGAGGGGGGAGGAAAAGAAATCACCAAAAATCAAACACATGATGCTTGTTCCTCCTCCAATCAGATCTTCACAGCACAGCCCTTTTTATAGTCACTCTTCAATTCTAAGGTTTCAGAGCATGCAAAGAATTGGATTAAGGGATCCTGCTATTTCCAACAGCCAGGATAAGAGGAATGTGTGTGAGACTTCTATCAACATGTGAGCAAAAAACTCTGTTTCTGCTAACCAATCCCTTCCCCTGCTCCATGTTCACATTGCAGAGAGCAGAGATGCACAGTGAGTCACAGAACATCAGGGGCTGGAAGGGACCTGGAAAGTTCATCCAGACCAACCCCCCTGCCAGAGCAGAGTTACCTAAAATAGGTCACACAGAAACAAGCCCAGGTGGGTTTGGAATGTTCCCAGAGGAGGCTCCACAACCTCTCTGGGCAGCCTGCTCCAGGGATCTGCCACCCTCACAGTTACTTGCTCCCAGTGCCCCTTGTCCTGGCAGTGGTCATCCCTGAGCAGAGCCTGCCTCTGTCCTCCCCACACTGCCCTGCACAGCTTTAGCAGCAGCAGTGAGGGCAGCCCTCAGGCTCCTCTGCTCCAAACCCCAGCTCCCTCAGCCTGGGCTCACAGGAGATGTTCCACTGCCTGCAGCAGCTTTGTGGCTCTGTGCTGGACTCTCTCAAGCAGTTCCCTGAGGTCTTTCTTGAACCAAGGAGCCCAGAACTGGACACAATATTCCAGATGTGGCCTCACCAGGGCAGAGTAGAGGGGGAGAAGAACCTCTCTGACCTATGAACCACATCCCTTCTAATTCACCCCAGGGTGGCACTGACCTTCTTGGCCACAAGGACACATTGCTGGCTCATGGGCATCTTTCTGTCCACCAGCACCCCCAGGTCCCTTACTCCTATGCTGCTCTCCAACATGTCAGTCCCCAGCTCATCCTGGACCATTTGGCTGTTCTTTCCCAGATGCCCTTGCTGTATTCCAGCTCTCCAGCCTGTCCAGGTCTCACTGGATGGCAGCACAGCCCTCAGGTGTGTCAGCCACTCCTCCCAGTTCGGTGTCATCAGCAAACCTGCTGACATAGCCCTCTGTGCCCTCCTCCAGGCTGCTGGTGAATATATCACAGCACTGGTCCCAGTACTGACCCCTGAGGGACCCTGCTAGACACAGTCCTCCAGCTGGACTCTGTCCCATGAACCACAACTCTCTGATAAGGTAGGATGTTTAGTTCTGTGCAGCTTCTAGAAAGAAACATTGCTTAACTTTATAAACTTTGTTCTGTTTGGGCTTTAAAATAGCTTAAAACTGAAGCAATGTTGCTTTAGGTGCCTGTAGCAAGACAAGCTGCTGCTGACACATCCACAGAACAAACCTCCAAGCAAACCCAGAAGCTGCTGAGAAACTC
Organism: Pogoniulus pusillus; assembly: GCF_015220805.1. Taxonomy (NCBI): domain Eukaryota; kingdom Metazoa; phylum Chordata; class Aves; order Piciformes; family Lybiidae; genus Pogoniulus; species Pogoniulus pusillus. The sequence goes on along the minus strand of NC_087269.1, from coordinate 2,244,376 downwards.
ATCTGCCTTCCAGTGACAGAAAGAGCTCCAAACAGTTAAAGCATCAGAGACACCTCCCAGGCTTTGGTCTGGCTCCAGGATTACCTTCCTGTTAACTCCTACCTCACAGTGCTCTGCAGCAGGCTCACACAGTACCACAGAATCACTTCAGCTGGAAAAGACCCTTTCTTCCACTCCTACCCCTCAGCCTCTTGTGACAGGACAAGAGGTGATGGTTTTAAACTGAAAGAGGAGATTCAGATTAGAGAGAGGGAGGAATTTGGTTTACTTGATGAGGGTGGTGAAAAACAGGCCTAGGATGCCCAAGCAGGGGGGTAGATGTTCCATACCTAGAATCATTCCAGTTCAGACTGAGCAACCTGCTCTAGTTGAAGATCATAGAATGGTTTGAGTTGGAAAGGACCTCCAAAGCTCATCCAGTCCAACCCTCTCCCCACTCAGCAGGGACACAGAATCAACCAGGTTGGAAGAGACCTCCAAAGCTCATCCAGTCCAACCTATCAACATCCTTTAGAAACACAGAATGGTTTGAGTTGGAAAGGACCTCCAAAGCTCATCCAGACCAACCCCCTCTGTACTCAGCAGGGACACAGAATCAACCAAGTTGGAAAGGACCTCCAAAGCTCATCCAGTCCAACCCCCTCTGTACTCAGCAGGGACACAGAATCATAGAATCAAGCAAGTTGGAAGAGACTTCCAAAGCTCATCCAGTCCAACCCCCTCTGCACTCAGCAGGGACACAGAATCAACCAGGTTAGAAGAGACCTCCAAAGCTCAGCCAGTCCAACCCCCTCTGCACTCAGCAGGGACATCCTCAACTAGATTAGGTTGCCCAGAGCCCTGTTCAGCCTCACCTTCAACATCTCCAAGGATGGGGCCACAACCACCTCCCTGGGCAACCTGTTCAAGTGTTCCACCACCCTCATGGTGCAGAACTTGTTCCTCACATCCAGTCTAAATCTCCTCTAATTTCAAACCATCACCCCTTGTCCTGCAGACCTTTGGAACCATCTCCTCTCCAGCCTTCCTGTAAGCCCCTTTCAGGTAGAAGAGTCCAGCACAGCCTCTGTGATTCTCTACACCTGTGATGTGCTACAGTCAGATTCATACATGTACCTCTAACATCAAAATCAACTTTCAAAGGAGAATAGTGCAGGGAGAAGGCAGCTGTTTGCTCCCACATATAAAAGGGCAGACAAACAAAAGCTGCCTGTGTGCTGCCTTGATTCTCCTAAGAAACTGAGTTCATGTTCCAACTGTTGCTATTAAACATCACCCACCTCCTCCTGCCCCACACTAACCTTCCAAAGGAGCCAAACAGCACTTGCAAAAGCAACATTTTATTGTGAGATGGGATTGTTCCTCCAGGATATTCCAGACCTGGCCATCCCCTGAAAACGTGCCTGGTTTCATTACAGGGAACAAGTGTCCAAGGCTTGTGCTCACATTTATGTATTCTCCATGGGACTCTGAGTAAATCATTAATGGTGTGCAAGGAATAAAATATTAATTGCCATTTCCTTACTGATATTTAGCTCCTCCACAGAGCTTGGTTTTCCCAAGGGCTGTGTGAACTGTTAGTTCACTGAGCAAAAACACGTAGTAAACGTGAACTGGGAAACAAATAAGGTAAAGATATCAGGCAGGAGGCTGAGCCTGCTCTCATGTCAGCTACTAGCAGCACTTAGTCGTAGATCATAGAATCAACTAGGTTGGAAGAGAGCTCCAGGCTCAGCCAGTCCAACCTAGCACCCAGCCCTGCCCAACCAACCACACCATGGCACTAAGTGCCCCAGCCAGGCTTGGCTGCAACACCTCCAGCCACAGCCACTCCACCACCTCCCTGGGCAGCCCATTCCAGTGCCAATCACTCTCTCTGCCAGCAACTTCCTCCTCACATCCAGCCTAGACCTGCCCTGCCACAGCTTGAGGCTGTGTTCCCTGTTTGTAACTTGAGCCTGCTGCTTCCTAACTGGGAGAGGAGACTAAACCCCACTTTGTTACAAGGTTGGATGAAGTCATCCTTGAGGTCACTTCCAACCTGGCCCCTTCTTCTCTTGCTGCTTGCCTGGCAGCAGAGCCCAACCCTACCTGGTGACAGCCTCCCTGCAGGCAGCAATCAGCTCTGCCCTGAGCCTCCTCTGCTGCAGGCTGCACCCCCCCAGCTCCCTCAGCCTCTCCTCACAGGGCTCTGCTCCAGGCCCCTCCCCAGCCTTGCTGCCCTTCTCTCAATACCTGCCAGCATCTCAACATCTCTCTTGAACTGAGTGGCCCAGAACTGGACACAGCACTCAAGGTGTGGCCTGACCAGTATTGAGTACAGGGGAAGAATAACCTCCCTCATCCTGCTGGCCACACTGTTCCTGATGCAGCCCAGGATGCCATTGGCTCTCTTGGCCACCTGGGCACACTGCTGCCTCATCTTCAGCCTACTATCCACCAGTACCCCCAGGTCCCTTTCTTCCTGGCTGCTCTCCAGCCACTCTGTCCCCAGCCTGTACTACTGAACAGCACAGGTCCTTCTATGGACCCCTGAGGGACATCATTTGTCACTGCTCTCCATCTGGACTTCAAGCCACTGAGCACTACCCACAAGAACATGAGGCCAGACTCTGCTCAGTGGTGCTCAAGAAGAGGGCAATGGGGCAGCAGGCACAAGGAGGATCCATCTCAAGATGAGAAACCCCCAAGCCCCCCTTTATTTTCCTATGAGGGTGACAGAGCCTTGGAGCAAGCTGCCCAGAGGGGTTGTGTAGTCTCCTTCTGCAGAGAGATTTAAAACCCACCTGGATCTGATTCTGTGCAACCTGCTCTGAGTGACCTTGCTTTAGCAGGTCTGGACTGGATGATCTCCAGAGGTCCCTTCCAAACCCCTACTGTCCTGTGATCCTGCTTTTACGTGCAGAGAAGCACAGCTCATTTCCTACTACACTAATTCCTGTACCAGTACTTACTGACTAATGGGATACAAGCACATACAGTAACTTCCAGCCAGACACCACAGACTACCTGGCCTGGAATCTCCTTTTTGACTTTCTGGAAACACAGAATAACTCTAACCCTGAGCTCATCTGTTCATCATTTACTCCATTGTATCCCCAGTCATATTCATCTTGTTCTGAGCCACATGGAAGCAGTCTTACAGCTCACACTATGCTAATGAAGTCCAAAATATAGCATCATAGAATCAAGCAGGTTGGAAGAGACCTCCAAGATCATTCAGTCCAACCTATCAGCCACTTCAGTCCATGCTGTGTATAATGCTCCAGTCTACACACAAACCTCCTGCAGTTTTGCCCTCCTCTTGGTCTGCACTGCAGCAGGTAACTGGACCTTGATCTTGTAGCAGTGTCTGTAAGTAGAGTACTGGGTCCAGATCTGGCCTTCCCAGTTAGAATCATAGAACCACAGAACCAAGCAGGTTGGCAGAGAGCTCCAAGCTCAGTCAGTCCAACCTAGCACCCAGCCCTGCCCAACCAACCAGACCATGGCACTAAGTGCCCCAGACAGGCTTGGCAAGAACACCTCCAGCCACAGCCACTCCACCACATCCCTGGGCAGCCCATTCCAGTGCCAATCACTCTCTCTGACAACAACTTCCTCCTCACATCCAGCCCAGACCTGCCCTGGCACAGCTTCAGACTCTGGCCCCTTCTTCTTTTGCTGCTTGCCTGGCAGCAGAGCCCAACCCCACCTGGCTACAGCCTCCCTGCAGGCAGCTGCAGGCAGCAATCAGCTCTGCCCTGAGCCTCCTCTGCTGCAGGCTGCACACCCCCAGCTCCCTCAGCCTCTCCTCACAGGGCTCTGCTCCAGGCCCCTCCCCAGCCTTGCTGCCCTTCTCTCAACACCTTCCAGCACCTCAGCAGCTCTCTGCAATTCAGGAGCCCACAACTGGACACAGCACTCAAGGGGTGGCCTGAGCAGTGCTGAGCACAGTAGCAGGAGAACCTCCCTTGTCCTGCTGCCCACACTGCTCCTGAGCCAGCCCAGGATGCCATTGGCTCTGCTGCCCACCTGGGCACTGCTGCCTCAGCTTCATCTACTACCTATCAGTATCCCCAGGTCCCTTTCTTCCTGGCTGCTCTCAGCCACTCTGGCCCCAGCCTGTAGTGCTGCTTGGGGTTGCTGTGGCCAAAGTGCACTTCAAGAGAGAAAGGGAACTACTGAAGAGAGTCCAGAAGAGGATACAAAGATGCTGAAGGATCTGGAGCATCTCTCTGAGGAGAAAAGACTAAGAGCCTTCATGCTTTTGAGCCTGGAAGACAGCAGCCTGAGAGGAGATCTGCTGAACAGTCATCAGTATCAGCAGCTTTTGTGAGTATCAGGAGGATAGGGACTGGTTCCAGTAGTACCCAGTGACAGGACATGGGGCACTGGGCAGAAACTGGAGCTCAGGAGGTTCCACCTGAGTTAGCTTCAGGTTAGCCAGACCAGGCACAGACATTTGCTCTCCCTCTTCTCTAGTGTCTTGCAGCAATTCTCTCTACAGCTACCTGAAAGGAGTTTGCAGTGCAGTGGGGGTCAGTCTCTTCTGCCTGGTATCAGGTGATAGAATGAGAGTAAATGACCTCAAATTGTGCCAAGGGAGGTTTAGGTTGGACATGAGGAAAAATATCTTTCCTGGTAAAGTGGTTAGGATTGGAACAGGCTGTCCAGGGAGACAGAGGAGTCATCACCCCTGGAGATGGTCAATAAATGTGTGGACACAGGACCTGGAGACACCCCTGGTGGCCTTAGGTTGACAGTTGGACTTGGTGATCTTAGGGGTCAGTTGTATGATTCTATGAGGAGAAAACACCTTTGCTGTGAGGGTGCTGGAGCCCTGGCCCAGGCTGCCTGGAAAGGTTGTGGAGTCTCCTGCTTTGGGGAGATTCCAAACTGGCTTGGATGTTGTGATCCTATGCAACCTGCCAGGGGTGACCCTGCTTTAGGCAGGGGGTTGGACAGGATGATCTCCAGAGGTCTCTTCCTAGGAGTACCATGCTGGGACTCTGTGATTCTCTGCCTATGGCAGAGATGGGCCCAATGCACTACTACACCATGCAAGCTGCTCTGCTTCTGTCAAGCCAGTCAGGAGCTATTTTGACTTCAGTTCAAGAAGGAGGGTTTGGGGTTTTTTTCTGGTCTTGATAGCATCAAACATTTCAAAGGACACATCTGCTCCACAAATGTGAAAAGCCCACAACAACAAAAATAGAAGCAAAAGTCTTCTTTCAATCAAGTTTTGGAGAGCTGGGCAGGAGCCAAGCATTTACAGAAGGTTTTCAGAGCATGGTCAGAAAAGGTTGGGGAAGAGAAGTCTGAAATGCAAGCTTTAATAACATGACATAGTTAATTGTTTTCCAAGGTCCTGGCTGACTTCTCAGGCTCTGAAGGAGCACTGGCTGGGATTCAGATGACTAAGCACCACAATAATGAAACCAGAAAGTGTTGTTACAATGCCTGTTGCTATATAAACAGCCTTGGGGGCTCGGTGAAATAATGCCTGCTGCTATATAAACAGTTGAGTGTGTTTAGACCTTTTGGGGGGGAGGGGGAAATTGGAGGGTTTTTTATGCTCTTCACATGTTGTTTGCCTTTGTTTTATTAAAAGTGAGGTAGTTTAGTCTAGCTCTGACCAGGTATGGGAGCTTAGTGGGCTGAAGCTTAAGGTGCAACATCAGGGAAAGATGCTGAGGTATCAACGAGCTCTTTAGATGAGAAACTACTTTAAAGGCAGTTTGATTTTTCATAGCTCAAAGATTAACAGAGCTTGGAATGAAACCTAACCAAGGCCATCCTTATCTTCCTCCCTTTTCTTTCTTCCTTCTTCCTTTCCTTTCTTCCTTCTTCCTTTCCTTGTATTCAAAGCTTCTCCAGGAATTAGGAGAGGGTAAAAAAAAACATCCCAGAACCATAGAATCGTTTCACTTGGAAGAGACCTCTAAAATCATTGAGTCAACCATCAACTTGACACCACCACAGCCACTAAACCACATCCCAGAGTGACACAGACACAGGTTTCTTCCCTCCCTTCCTTCCTTCCTTCCTTTTGTTACTCAAAGCTTCTCCAGGAGCTAGGAGAGGGTAAAAAAAACATCTCAGAACCATAGAATTGTTTCACTTCAAAGAGAGCTCTAAAATCACTGAGTCAACCATCAACTTAACACCATCACAGCCACTAAACCACATCCTAGAGTGACACAGCCACAGGTTTCTTCCTTCCCTTCCCTCCCTTCCTTCCTTCTCTTCCATTCTTCCTTTTGTTACTCAAAGCTTCTCCAGGAGCTAGGAGAGGGTAAAAAAACCCATCCCAGAACTATAGAATTGTTTCACTTCAAAGAGAGCTCTAAAATTATTGAGTCAACCATCAACTTAACACCACCACAGACACTAAACCATATCCTAGAGTACCACGGCCACAGGTTTCTTCCTTCCTTTTCTTTTATTCAAAGCTTCTCCAGAAATTAGGAGAGGGTAAAAAAACCCATCCCAGAACCATAGAATTGTTTCACTTCAAAGAGAGCTCCAAAATCATTGAGTCAACCATCAACTTAACACCACCACAGCCACTAAACCACATCCCAGAGTGACACAGCCATAGGTTTCTTCCTTCTCTTCCTTCCTTCCTTTTGTTACTCAAAGCTTCTCCTGGAGCTAGGAGAGGGTAAAAAAAAAATCCCAGAACCATAGAATTGTTTCACTTCAAAGAGAGCTCTAAAATCATTGAGTCAACCATCAACTTGACACCACCACAGCCACTAAACCACATCCCAGAGTGACACAGACACAGGTTTCTTCCTTCCTCCTCTTCCTTCCTTCCTTTTCTTTCACTCAAAGCTTCACCAGGAGTTAGAAGGGGGTCAAAAAAACCATCCCAGAACCACAGAATCGTTTCACTTGGAAGTGAGCTCTAAAATCATTGAGTCAACCATCAACTTAACACCACCACAGCCACTAAACCACATCCTAGAGTGACACAGACACAGGTTTCTTTCCTCCCTCCCTCCTTTCTTTCCTCCCTCCCTCCCTTCTTCCTTTCCTTTTATTCAAAGCTTCTCCAGGAATTAGGAGAGGATAAAAAAACCATCCCAGAACCATAGAATTGTTTCACTTGGAAGAGACCTCTAAAATCATTGAGTCAACCATCAACTTGACACCACCACAGCCACATCCCAGAGTGCCACAGCCACAGGTTTCCTCAGCGCCTCCAGAGATGGTGACTCCACCACCTCCCTGGGTAGCCTGTTCCAATCCCTGACTACTCTTGCAGTAAAGAAATGTTTCCTAATCTCCACCCTAATCAAATCAATGTTATAATCAATGTTTATAACTATCTGAGGGCTGGGGGTGAGGAGAGGGGGACAGGCTCTGCTCACCGCTCCCTGGGATAGGACAAGGAGCAATGGATGGAAGCTGCAGCACAGGAGGTTCCAGCTCAGCACAAGGGGGAACTTCTTGACTGTAAGAGCCACAAAGCAATGGAACAGGCTGCCCAGAGAGGTTGTGGAGTCTCCTTCTCTGAAGACTTTCAAGGCCTGTTTGGATGTGTTCCTGTGTATGGTCCTGCTCTGGCAGGGGGAGTGGACTCGATGATCTCCTTGGGTCCCTTCCAACCCCTGCAAACCTCCCCTGGCACAATCTGAGGCCAGGAAGAAGAGAGCAACTCCCACCTGGCTCCCATCTCCTTTCAGGGAGTTGTAGAGAGCAATGAGGTCTCCCCTCAGCCTCCTCTTTTCCACACTAAACAAGCCCAGGTCCTTCAGCTGCTCCTCACCAGCCCTGCTCTTCAGACCCTTCACCAGCTTTGGTGCCTTTCTCTCGACACACTCCAGCACCTCAGTGTCTTTCTTGTGGTGAGTAGCCCAAAAATGAACCCAAGATTTGCAGTGTGGTCATAGAATCAAGCAGGTTGGAAGAGACCTCCAAGCTCAGACAGTCCAACCTAGCACCCAGCCCTGGCCAATCAGCCAGACCATGCACTAAGTGCCTCATCCAGGCTTGGCTTCAATACCTCCAGGGACAGTGACTCCACCACTTCCCTGGGCAGCACATTCCAATGGTCTCACCAGTGCAGGATCACAAGCACTACCTTGGTCCTGCTGGCCACACTGTTGCTGATCCAGACCAGGATGCTGGTTGCCTTCTTGGCCACCTGGGCACACTGCTGGCTCATGTTCAGCTGGCTGGTGACCAACAGCACCAGGAATGCTATCACCAATTACCTGTGAGAAGAGACCAGCACCAGCCTCTCCATCACACCCTTTTTAGGTAGTTGTAGAGAGAGATGAGGTCTCCCCTCAGCCTCTTCTTTTTCAGACTAAACAGCCCCAGCTCCTTCAGTCACTCTCCATAAGGTTTATTTTCCATATTCATGGACTATTCTCCATTATTCACAGAATAATTAAGGTTGGAAAAGTCCTCTGAGATCACTGAGTCCAACTGTCAGCCCAATACCATCATGCTTACTAAACCACAGCCCAAAGTGCCATGTCCACACTTTGTTTTGAACACCTCCAGGGACAGTGACTCCACCACTTCCCTGGGCAGCCTGTTCCAGTGCCTGAACATTCTTTCTGCGAAGGATTTTCCCCATATATCCAACCTAAACCTCCCCTGGTGCATCTTGAAGCCATTTCCTCTTGTCCTAAGGCCATTTCCTCACTTCCACCTGAAAAGCAGGGGAAATGCATGCATGAAATCTAAGCTCAGGAGTAATTCAGCAGTGAGCAGGGCAATGATCTCCTCCTCTGACAACAGATCTAATTCCCTTCTACCTCCTTTGATTTGCCTTTGAATTACATCAAGCTGCTCCTTCCCCTCACATCCATCAAAATACAAAAGCCTGATCATTACTCCAAGCCAGCAGCAGCCTGGATGCTGATCCTCAGCAACTTGTAATACTCTGCCAAGCATTTATGAAGCAGGCTTTGGTTTGTTATTGTTCAACCTGAAATGTGATAACAGGCACCATTCAAGAGTGGATTTTGGTTTCACAGCAAGAAGTGTTTATTGGAGATCAACCACAAGAAAATAAGGGAATAGGAGTAGGTGTGGGAGGACATGCAGGACACACTGCAGAACTAAACATTCAGATGAGCCAAAAGCCACTTTTCCTCTAGGACTCTCTTGCTGATATTCATGAGAGTAAACACAATATCCCTCCAGAGAGGTCTCAACCATCAGCCTTCATGGTTCAGGTCTGATGACCCAGTAAGGATATGGGAAACCACTGTCAAAGACAGGCTGGGGGGGAAATAGCCACTTAGAGAAGTCAAGTATGCCTGTAAAACTTAGTGGTTAGTGGGCTCACTGCAAAAACAACATCCAGGGGCCCCCTTGCCCATAAAGGTGCCTCACACACAGCAGAGTTTTATAGAAAGAACATTCAATAATAACAATTAAAAAGGCAATTTAGAAGATAGAGCAGTTACTGGCCTCAGAAAAGCTTCCCCCTTTCCCCAGCCAAGCACTCAACTAACTAAAACCACCTTTAGTGTTCAGCTCTCCTCTTGCCTCCTGATGGCTCGATGAGATGAAACCATGAAGCGTTAACCTCTGCAGGCTGAGGTCACAACTGCTATCACAAAGTGATATTTATTGGATTAGAGGACCTGGGCATGTTTGCTTCCTATGACCTCATGCAGCCTGAGCTGTTGTATTAAAAGAAACCATTCCACCAGGCACAGAACAAAAGGTCAGATGTGCAAAAGGCAGAAGGGGAAAGAGGAGCAACCTTTTGTGCCTCCCATCTTAAAGCATAGAATGGTTTAGGTTGGAAGGGATCTCAAAGCTTATCCAGTTCCAAACCCCTGCCATAGGAAGCTCAACCTCCCACTAGAACAGGTTGCTCAGGGCCTCATCCAACCTGGTCCTGAACACCTCCAGGGAGGTTGTGGAGGACAGAAGCACAGAATGTGATCAAAGATCACATTCTGTGCTTCTGTCCTCCACAACCTCCCTGGGCAACCTGTGCCAGTGTCTCACCACCCTCACTGCAAAGAACCCTTCCCTAATACCCAGTTTCAATCTCCCCTCTGACAGCTCAAACCCATTACTTGTCCTGTCATTAACAGACCTTGTCAATAGTCCCTCCCCAGCCCTCCTGGAGCCCCCTTCAGATCCTGGAAGGCCACTCCAAGCTCTCCTCAAAGCCTTCTCTGCTCCAGGCTGCACAGCCCCAACTCTCTCAGCCTGTGCTCACAGCAGAGCTGCTGCAGCCCTCTCGGCATCTTGGTGGCCTCCTCTGCACTGGCTCCAACACTTCCATGTCCTGCTTGTGCTGGGGGCTCCAGAACTGCCCCCAGGGCTGCAGGTGGGGTGTGAGGAGAGCAGAGCCAAGGGGCAGAATCTCCTCCCTTGCCCTGCTGCCCACACTGCTCCTGCTGCAGCCCAGCACAGGGTTGCTGTATGGGCTGCACTCACACTGCAGGCTCATGTTGAACTTTGCATCACCCACTCTCTCTCCAGCCTGAACTGTTCCTGGGCTTGTTATGATCCAAATGCAGGACCCAGCACCTGGCCTTGTTGAACTTCATCCCACTGCCTTCAGCCCATCAATCTACCCTGTCTAGACCAAACTTAAAAGCTGAGGTCAGGGAGCAGTAAACCAAGACCTATTCAGCAATGTCCTTCCTGAAAGCAATCAGCAACTCATGTCTGCTGCACTGAACCACAGCTTCTTGTCTCTGTTTCCATGACAGTCACTTGTGAAATACTCCCAGGAATTACCCAGGAAGCCATCAAGGGAAGCTACAAGAGCTCCTTCTCCAGAAAAACAAAATCCTGGAAGTTCTGGATTCCACACAATGGTCTGGGTTGGAAGGAACCTCAAAAGCTCACCCAGTCCAACCCCCTCTGCATTCAGCAGAGACATCATCCACTAGATCAGGTTGCCCTGTCCAGCCTCACCTTCAACATCTCCAGGAATAGGAGACATTGCCCTTCCTGGGCAACCTGTTGCAGTGTGCCAGCACCCTCATGGTGCAGAACTTGTCCCTCACATCCAATCTCAATCTGCTTTGCTTTACTTTGAAGCCATTGCCCTTGTCCTGCCCCTGCAGCCCTTTGGAAGCATCCTTGTAAACTAGATGATTTTTAAAGGTCCCTTCCAACCCAAACCATCCTAGTTGTAAAAGGAAGCCTCAAGCAACTCCCTAGGCAACCTGTTGCAGTGCTCCACCACCCTCATGGTGCAGACTTTGTTCCTCACATCCAATCTCCATCCGCTCTGCTCTATTTTGAAGCCATTGCCCTCATCCTGTCCCTGCAGCCCTTTGCAAACAGTCTCTCTGCAGCCTTCTTGTAGCCCCCTTCAGGTCCTGGCAGGCCACTATTAGGTCTCCCTGGAACCTTCTCATCTCCAGGCTGAACAACCACAGCTCCCTCACTCTGTTTCCATAGCAGATGTACTCTGAACATTCTGGACTGATCACAAACCAAATAAGCCACTTTGGTGCCTTTTGCTGGAGAACAATTTGCTCTTGGACTTGAACCACAGTACATCATAGACTTGAAAGGCATATCTGGCTGACTGAGCAGCTGTCATTCCCAAAGCTTTGAAAACAGGATTTGTGCCCTGATGTGCCAAATCCCATGCACAGAAGACATGAGGCAAGCCCTGCCTGGAAGCACAGAACTTAAACACTGAGCTGTACAGCAGAGAGAACAGAGGATGGGGCTGGGTGGGATGGGAAAATGACAGCTCAGCAAAAGTAAAGTGTCACAGCTTGTCACTTGCTGGCTAATGACAGCTAAGTGTCATCTTTATGCACTGAATAAGTGAGGGTTTGGCTAATGATAGCCATTTTAGCAGGAACAGGGTTCTCCTCCCCCCCATTAAGTGATCACAGAATGGTAAGGATCTTTAGAGATCACTGAGTGCAACCCCCTGGACAAGGCAGGTTCACCTAGAGAAGGGCACACAGGAACACATCCAGGCAGGTTGTAGATGTCTTCACCATCAACCTGGGCAGCCTGGTCCAGTGCTCTACCACTCCCAAAGTAAAGAAGTTCCTCTTCATGCTTAGCTGGAACCTCTTCAAGTTTGTGCCTGCTACCCTTGCCCTGTCACTGGGCAGCACTGAGTAAAGCCTGGCCCCATCCTCCTGACTTCCACCCTTTAAGTACTTAGAAGCACTCATGAGATCCTCCCTTAGCCTTCTCTTTTCCAGACTAAAAACTCTAATTCTCAGAGTCACTCCTCACAAGAAAGATGTTCCAGTCCCCTCAGCACCTTTGCAGCCATTTGCTGTACCCTCTCAAACAAGTCCCTGTCCTTGAACCAGAACTAGATAGGGTACTCTGAATGTGGCCTCACCAGGGCTGAGTAGAAGGGGAGACCTTCCCTAGACCTGCTGGCCACAGCTGCCATTAGCCTTCCTGGCCACAAGGGCACATTGCTGGCTCATGGTCACCCTGTTGTCCACCAGGACTCCAACAGACCAGCCCCATCCTGTACTGACCCATGGGGTTGTTCTTCCCCAGATACAGGACCTGACAGCAGCCCTGACTGAACTCCATCAGAGCTCCCCTCCCCCAGCTCTCCTGTCTGTCCCAGTCATGCTGGCTGGCAGCACAGCCTGAAGCAGTGTCAGCCACTCCTCCCAGTTTGGCACCATCATCAAACTGGCTGAGGGTATGCTCTGTCCCTTTGTCCAGATCCCTGATGGATATATTCACAGAATCACTGAGGCTGGAACAGACCTCTGAGATCAAGTCCAGTCTATGACCTGCGACCAGCACAGCAACCAGACCATGGCACTAAGTGCCACATCCAAGCTTTCCTTAACTCCAGGGACAGAGACTCCACCACCTCTCTGGGCAGCCCATTCCAGTGTCTAATTCCCCTTTCCATCAGGAAGTGCTTCCTAACACCTAACCTCAATCTCCCCTGGAATAGCCTCAGGCCACATCCTCTCATCCTGTCACAAGTTGGGGGTTGGACTCGATGATCTCCTTGGGTCCCTTCCTACCCCTAACATCCTGTGAAGTTGCTTGGCAGAAGAGCCTGACCTCCCCCTTACTACAGCTTCCCTCCAGGTAGTTGCAGAGTGTGATAAGGTCCCTCCTGAGGCTCCTCTTCTCCAGGCTATTGAACAGGGCTGGACCCAGTACTGACCGTGGCAACATGATAAGAAGTGAGCAGGCTCCTGAGGGGAGAAGCTGCTTGCAACTGAGGTCCACAAATTCCACAGGTGTTACTACTTTACATCTGAAAGCCTCCAGAGCACACCCCCCACTCATTAGGAAGAGTTCCACATTCCATCTTTTCCCTACACTAACACATTGTGCCACAGCTTGCTAACAGCCTTCCCACTTCCCTATCTCCTTCAATTTCCAAATGCAGAGCTTGCATCCAGCTCCAGAGCAGCCTGAGCTGGCAGACCACAAGTGTTTATGTCAGCCTGGCTGTATCAGGAACCCATTTGCCTTTTGCTTACTACATTTTGGGGCTGTTTTAAACACAAACTCATTTCTGGCTCAAACACTCAGCAGGCTGAGCAGGTAAGACATGGAGATGATGACAGCTACAGCGTACACGAGTGACCTAACACACACAGCATGCTTGCAGGGGGTGGTCCTCAAAATCCATCTGTGGAGGGCAACTCTTCTACTACACCCAACCATGTCATCCACCTCACCTCATCTGCTCCATGTGCTCTGTGACAGCAGCAAGGAGCAGAGCCCCCAGCTTGGGCTCAGGTTGCAGGTGCAGGCATTGGTAGAGGTTGAACAGGCAGACCTGCTCTGGACTAGAGCATCTCCAGAGGTCCCTTCCCACCCCTGTCATTCTGTGAGTCTCTGAGAGACAAGATCTAGAGAGAAGGCTCTGAGGTGACCTTATTGTGACCTTTCAGTGTCTGAAGGAAGCCTGTAAGAAAGCTGGGGAGGGACTTTTTAGGCTGTCAGGGAGTGACAGGACTGGGGGAAATGGAACAAAGCTAGAAATGGGGAGATTCAGAATGGATGTTAGGAAGAAGTTCTTCAGCATGAAAGTCTGGAATGGGTTGCTCAAGGAGGTGGTTGAAGTCCCATCCCTGCAGGTGTTTAAAGCCAGGCTGGATGAGGCTGTGGACAGCCTGATCCAGTGTGAGGTGTCCCTGCCCATGGCAGGGGGTTGGAACTGGCTGATCCTTGTGGTCCCTTCCAACCATGACTGATTCTATAAGACCTGCTCCACCACATTGCACAGAACTGGTGAGGTCATACCTTGTATAATGGCTTCCTTCTGCAAGAAGCACCTTGAGTTGCTGGAGGATGTCCAGAGAAGGGCAACAAAGCTGGTGAAGGGAGTGGGGAACAGGGCTGGTGAGGAGCAGCTGAGAGACCTGGGCTTGTTAAGCCTGGAGAGAAGAAGACTAAGGGGAGACCTTCTTGCTCTCTACAGCTCCCTGAAAGAAGGCTGGAGTGAGGTTGGTCTCTTCTCCCTAGTAACAAGTGACAGGATGAGAGGAACTGGCCTCAGGTTGCACCAGGGGAGGTTTAGGTTGGACAGTAGGACAAATTTCTTTCCTGAAAGAGTTGTCAAGCCTTGAACAGGCTGCCCATGGACATGGTGGAGCCACCACCTCTGCAAATGACGTTCAAAAGCCACACAGATGTGGTTTAATGGGCATGGTGGTGTTGGGTTGTCAGCTGGCCCTGATGATCTTCGAGGTCCTTTCTAACCTTAATAGTTCTATGATTCTAAGTTGACATCAGCCTTTGCTGGCCTGCATGGGCAAGGACAGGCAGGCTTTCATCTGAATGAAAGGGTGACTGTTGTTACAGCTAATACAGTCTCATTTCAACCTATTTTCTCTTGGCATGGGCAGTAGGAAAGGAGGAAAAAAAAGGAAACCTTCCAACAAACCTGCAAAAACCCTGTGTAAATTCCACTATCCTAAATGATCTGGCTGGGGATCAGCCCATCACTGCCCTAGGAGACTTTCAGGCATGAAACCTCTCCTGAAAGCTTTTGGCTTTAGGCAGCTGGAGAAGGTAACTTTGTGGTTTTTCAGGTGCAGTCCCTTCCTCTCGACGTTAAAACCAACGCTTGGCACTTTACAAGACGAAGGACTCGATGCTGGCTTCAACCTGTGCTGTTTCAAGAACACTTTTCCCCTGTGCAGTTAAATTGGCCACAAATTCAGACAGTGCATTCTTTCTGAACCCTGCATTTTATGGTCCTACTTCAGGGGGCCTCATAAAAGATGTAGTGTGCGAGTCACAGTATCCTACACTCGCAGGGTCACAACCACTGCACCTACACTGATACCCAACGCAACTCTTAAAGATACTTCTGCTCCATAGTTTTATTGCCAAAACAAATTTCTAGGCCCTAACATTTCTGCTGTTCAACTTCCCATGGAAAACTTTAAGAGTTTCTATTCCAAAGTCCATTTTCTCACGTGTTTGGTAGTCTACCAGAGCCAGAAAGTGAACATCTCGCTTTGCTTTACTGTGTCCAGTTCTGGTGCCTCCAATGTAAGGAGGACGTGGAGCTGTTGGAGAGGGTCCAGAGGAGGCCACAAAGATGATCAGAGGGCTGGAGAAACTCTTCTATGGAGACAGGCTGGAAATGTTGGGGTTGTTCAGCCTGGAGAAGGCTCCAGGGAGACCTTAGAGTAGCCTTCTAGTACCTAAAGGGGGCGCAAGAAAGCTGGGGAGGGACTTTCAGCAAGGGCTTGTAGTGGCTGGATAAGGGGCAATGGATGGAAGCTGGAAGAGGGGAGATGAGGAAGAAATTCTTTATAGTGAGGGTGCTGAGACACTGGAACAAGTTGCCTGGGGTGGCTGTGGATGCCCCCTCTCTGGAAGTGCCCAGGGCCAGGCTAGATGAGGCCTCGAGCAAGTTGTTCTAGTGGAAGGTGTACCCTGCCCAAGGCAAGTGGAGTTGGAACTGGATGACCTTTCAAAGTCCCTCCCAACCTAACCCATTCTATTACTGTTGTGCTTTAAGAGCTGAATTTCAGTTCAGTTTCTTCCATGTGGCACTAGTACAGAAGCAGTTAACTTCTGCTCCATGCAGCTATTTGAAAGGTCTCAGTTTGACTGCAACTAAAACATGTCAAGAAGCATCTTGCTTTTGTTCTGTGCTTCTCTGAAAGTTCCTTACCTAGTGCATTGGACAAGCAACTGAACCAAAAAGCAGGAGAGCAGAGCTGGCCGACTGACATCTCTAGCAGGTTGCAGAAACCACACAAACGTTGCCTGCCACCCTGTGGACACAGCTACTCTGGACACACAAAAGCAAGGCTAGACCCAAGGTGCTTGCATGGATCTGGATTGCACCGGAGTGAAAACAAACACCCTTGGGGGAGCTGACAACAGATTGCTGGAGTGATTCCTTCCTGTCAAACAGCAAAGTTCATCTGCTGCTAATGACTGTCAGATGAAGGCAGAACTATTCCTTGGCCAGGGCTGAGTAAATCATGCCAATGTGAAGAGGAGCTTTAGTCTAACATCACTCAATAGCTGTCTGACAAAACAAATCAAGGCTGGATCAGGATTGAAGCTTTGCCTTCGTTAAGCTAAGAGGAAAAAAAAAACACCCAAATCTTTAACTCATTCAGGGTAAGAAAGAATTCCCCAAACCTGGAAATGATGCCTGGGGAGGTGTGCTCTGGATGCCAACAACTGCAGAGCCTCCCTGACCAACAATCAGGGATCAGGTGCAGTAAGACCAGACACATTTACTGCCTAGCTTGGTTCCAGGACATCAGATGAGCTGCTAAGAGGCATCCCTGTCAGAGAGGTTGGAGGAGATGATCTTTCAGGTCACTCCCAACCAAAGCCATTCTGTGAATCCATGCAAACTGAGCAGCAAACAATTTGGCCTGTTCCACAATTCTCCTCTGAGCCATAGAATCAAGCAGGTTGGAAGAGAGCTCCAAGCTCAGCACCCAGCCCTATCCAGTCACCTAGACCATGGCAGTAAATAGACAAGGAGAGACACCACATCCACTGAAGGCAGATGGACCATGGTTACTGCAGCAATGAGGCTAAAAGTGGACTCTCAGGGATCCTAATTCTGGCCCATGGCTCCGTGGCAAAGCTGGGCCAACACTCAGAACCAGAAAACCAGATCAAGAGACAAATTAACTTCCACCTCCCTTCTGTGGCTGGCCAAAATACCAAATCATAGAATCACAGGGCTGGAAGAGACCTCAAGGATCATCCAGTTCCAATAGCCCTGCCATGGGCAAGGACACCTCACACCAGAGCAGGCTGCTCACAGCCACATCCAGCCTGGCCTTAAACACCTCCAGGGATGAGGCTTCCACCACCTTTCTGGGCAGCCTGTGCCAGGCTCTCAGCCCCCTCATGCTCAACAGCTTCTTCCCAACATCCAGTCTGAACCTACCCACTTCCAGTTTTGCTCCATTCCCCCCACTCCTATCACTCCCTGACACCCTAAAAAGTCCTTCCCCAGCTTTCTTGTAGCCCCCTGCAGATCCTGCAAGGCCACAATAAGGTCACCTCAGAGCCTTCTCCTTCCCAGAGCAGAAAAAAAGCAACTAGAGAAGAGCTCAGCCTAAGTAAAGAGACCCAACCAGCACCCAGAGGTGATGTTAGGGTGATCATCAGGTCTATTCCTACCTAGCTGGGGGGCCACCAAGGCCCCCCAGCCTTTAAGATCCCACTCCCATTCACCCAGTGTGCACCATGAGCACTCACCAGTGATGCCAGGAGCAGGATCCCTCTGCCCAGTTGGGCACAGCTTAGGGCTGCTGCCTTTCCTGGGGCCCATTAAAAAGGGGAGTGGGCAGGGAGGGCAAAGTGGTCACAGCTGGGCTGGGAGGAGCCTCCAATAGCACCCAGGTTCAAAAGGGGAGTGGGCAGGGAGGGCAAAGTGGTCACAGCTGGGCTGGGAGGAGACTCCAACAGAACTCAGGTGCTCTGGGTTTGGGGAGTAAAAGGGCAACATGCAGTGTGGGGTGGGAAAGGGGCAGAGGTGATTCCTGTAGTAGTTTTTGCTGGGTTGATGAAGTTTTTGCTGGGTTGATGAAGTTTTTGCTGGGTTGATGAAGTTTTTGCTGGGTTGATGAAGTTTTTGCTGGGTTGATGAAGTTTTTGCTGGGTTGATGAAGTTTTTGCTGGGTTGATGAAGTTTTTGCTGGGTTGATGAAGTTTTTGCTGGGTTGATGAAGTTTTTGCTGGGTTGATGAAGTTTTTGCTGGGTTGATGAAGTTTTTGCTGGGTTGATGAAGTTTTTGCTGGGTTGATGAAGTTTTTGCTGGGTTGATGAAGTTTTTGCTGGGTTGATGAAGTTTTTGCTGGGTTGATGAAGTTTTTGCTGGGTTGATGAAGTTTTTGCTGGGTTGATGAAGTTTTTGCTGGGTTGATGAAGTTTTTGCTGGGTTGATGAAGTTTTTGCTGGGTTGATGAAGTTTTTGCTGGGTTGATGAAGTTTTTGCTGGGTTGATGAAGCTTTTGCTGTTGTTTTTCTTTAAAGCCTGGAGCTTTCCACCCCAAAGCTCCCAGTTTGACCACTGTGGAAGCTCAGTGATAAAGGATATCACAGAATGGGCTGGGTTGGAAGGGAGCTCCAAAGCTCAGCCAGTCCAACCCCCTCTGGTCTGAAGCTGGAGCAGGGCAGGTTTAGATTGGACATCAGGAAGAAGTTCTGCACAGTGGTAAAATGCTGGAACAGGTTGCCCAGAGGAAGTTCTGCACAGTGGTAGTGGTGAAATGCTGGAACAGGTTGCCCAGAGGAAGTTCTGCACAGTGGTAGTGGTGAAATGCTGGAACAGGTTGCCCAAAGGCTTCCACCACCTCCCTGGGCAGCCTGTGCCAGGCTCTCAGCACCCTCATGCTGAACAACTTCTTCCTGACATCCAATCTCAATCTCCCCACCTCCAGTTTTGCTCCCTTCCCCTCAATCCTATCGCTACCTGACAACCTAAAAAGTCCCTCAACAGCTTTTTTGAATCCCACTTCAGATACTGCAAGGCCACAAGAAGGTCTCCTCAGAGCCTTCTCTTCTCTAGACTGAACAGCCCCAACTCTCTCAGTTTGTCTTCAAAGGAGAGCAGCTCCATCCCCATGATCATCCTCCTGGCCCTTCTCTGGACATCTTCCAGCACATCCAGATCTTTCTTGTAATAGGGGTTCCAGAACTGGACACAATACTCTATGTGGGGTCTCACCATCATTTGATACTCAGAGTTGCAAACAGGTTGATTGTCCTGTGCAAGAAAAGAGCTGCAGTAAAACCCCTTGTAGCCAGGATCAGAAGAACCTGCACTATAGCTGCAGAGCAAATTACTTCCACTCCAAGCAAGCTGGCAACTGGGAGAGGAAAAGTGTCTGTCAAGAATCATGCAGGAGACAACCTCTTGGAAACCTAAAGGAACTGGAAATTCCATGAGAAAAATCAGAATGGTTGTGTTGGACCTTCAAGATCATCTAGTTTTGACTGCCCTGCTGCAGGGCAGGGACACCTTCTACCAGTGCAGGTTGCTCAAGGTCCCAGCCAATCTGAACTGGAACACTTTCAGGGAGAAGGCATCCAGAACTTCCCTCAACAACCTCTTCTGGTGTCTTACCATCCTTACAGGAAAGAATTTCTCACTAACATCTACTCTAAGGTTACCTTTGTCTGATCTAAGACTAAGCAACAGCCACTCACCAGCCTGGATCTGCTTCCCAGCACTCCCACAAAGGGCTTTTTGCTTTCAACCAGGGGGCTTAGCCCTCATGACTCTGCACTATGCCTCCCAAATCCTTGCTAAGAGACATGTCTAACATCATGGAACATGTTCAACCGTTGCCAGGCAGCTCATCTGTAGGTGAGGTTTAAGCTGATGTTTAAAATGCCTACTCAAGAAGGTGGCAGATGGAGTTGAACACCCTCCAGCATCTTCCCACATCTTCCTGCTCCTATGCAGATGAGATCTCCTGGAAGAACATCAAGCTCCTCTGCTTCATATTCTCTTCAGTGGCTACACATCACATACGTGTGGGTTAGAAATAATGACCACTACAGGAACAAAACCAGGCTGTATCATCTTGTTTAGACCTTTGGGCCAGGTAGTCCACAGTGTGCATGCTCACTAAGAACTCACCATGAGAAAGATGGTCACTAAAATAAGATGATCTCTTCAGGTGAGCAGCAGAGCCAATGGCATCCTGAGCTGGCTCAGGAGCAGTGTGGCCAGTAGGATGAGGGAGGTTATTCTGTCCCTGTGCTCAGCACTGCTCAGGCCACACCTTGAGTGCTGTGTCCAGTTTTGGGCTCCTGAATTGCAGAGAGCTGTTGAGGTGCTGGAAGGTGCCCAGAGAAGGGCAGCAAGGCTGGGGAGGGGCCTGGAGCAGAGCCCTGTGAGGAGAGGCTGAGGGAGCTGGGGGTGTGCAGCCTGCAGCAGAGGAGGCTCAGGGCAGAGCTGATTGCTGCCTGCAGGGAGGCTGTAGCCAGGTGGGGTTGGGCTCTGCTGCCAGGCAAGCAGCAAGAGCAGAAGGGGCCAGAGTCTGAAGCTGTGCCAGGGCAGGTCTGGGCTGGATGTGAGGAGGAAGTTGTTGGCAGAGAGAGTGATTGGTATTGGAATGGGCTGCTCAGGGAGGTGGTGGAGTCTGTGTGGCTTGAGGTGTTGCAGCCAAGCCTGGCTGGGGCACTTAGTGCCATGGCCTGGTTGATTGGCCAGGGCTGGGTGCTAGGTTGGGCTGGCTGAGCTTGGAGCTCTCTTCCAACCTGCCTGATTCTGTTCTATTCTATGATACTGAAATGCTGCTCTAAGGTTTCCCTGGAGCTGTATCTTCTCTAGGCTGAGCAACCCCAATTCTTACTTCATCCTCCAGCTAAAGGCTCATCTTCACCAGACACTCCACACACATCCATGACTCAGCAGCTATGGAGTTTGTGGGGCCAGCTACCTACTGACTGCTCTCCCAGTGCCTAATGCCTTTGAAATCTGAGCAATTCACTCCCACCTCACTTGTGTTGTGCTTCAGTTTTGACCACACTCTGCAATTAGTGATTTAATTGTTTTGAGAGGGAGGGGCTGATATTATTAGAGAAAAAAAAAATTAGAGCATCACATTTGCATCTTTGCTGGAGTCAAAGAGCTGAAATCATAGCTGGAAATTTAGTCTTACCTAATAGTAGAGAGAAAAAAAAGCTTTGTGAGGGATTCCAGTTTAGAGATAGAAAATGTGGGGATTGAAACAATTTGTGCTGAGATCCAGCTGGAAGTTATTAGGATCTCTTGGAATTAACACACATTGTTTTGACTTGGGAATGTAACAGCAAAGCAAGTTTCTTCCAAATAAATGCTCTACCAAGCTAGGGTTAAGCTGCTTCTAATTCCAGTCCAATTCTCCTGAGTGCAAGATGTGGTTTTCATTGTTCTGACCCTGCTGCTTTACAAACTTTATCTCTAGAAGAGTTCTGATTTCAGTGATTTTGCTTCATACCAACCCCAGTCTTGCTTCTTTCCCCACTCTACAGTTCACAGAACCATAGAATGTCAAGAGGCTGAAAGGGACCTCAAAAGCTCATCCAGTTCACCCCTCCTGCCAGAGCAGGATCACCTAGACCAGATCACAGTATCACAGTATTATTAGGATTGGTAGAGACCTCATAGATGACCAAGTCCAACCCTTTACCACAGAGCTCAAGGCCAGACCATGGCACCAAGTGCCACGTCCAGTCCTGCCTTGAACAGCTCCAGGGACGGCGACTCCACCACCTCCCCGGGCAGCCCATTCCAGTGTCCAATGACTCTCTCAGTGAAGAACTTTCTCCTCACCTCCAGCCTAAATCTCCCCTGGTGCAGCCTGAGGCTGTGTCCTCTTGTTCTGGTGCTGGCCACCTGAGAGAAGAGAGCAACCTCCTCCTGGCCACAACCACCCTTCAGGTAGTTGTAGACAGCAATAAGGCCACCCCTGAGCCTCCTCTTCTCCAGGCTAACCAATCCATCCAGACAGGTCTTGAATATCTGCAGAGAGATATTCAAGCAGCATGGTCCAGTGTTCTGGCACCCTCTTGTTTCTCCTTGCTCCAAGAAATTGTGGAAGGACAAAAAGAACCACCAAGCCATGACAAAAGTCTGTGAAAGCAGGGAAGCTCACTGAAATCCTTTCAAGTATTTAAGTTGATGCAAATTCTCCTGAGGTCCTGAGTGTCTCACCCACAGTGACCAAGATTTGCATGAATGATTTGAGCCAGGTGATTGCAAAGGGTTAAGGCTGGGCTAGGCACTAACCAAGCACCAGCTGCTCTCCATGAATCATAGAATCATAGATTCAACTCAGCTGGTAGAGAGCTCCAAGCTCAGCCAGCCCAACCTAGCACCAAGTCCTGGCCAATCAACCAGACCATGGCACTAAGTGCCCCAGCCAGGCTTAGCTTCAACACTTCCAGGCACAGCAACTCCACCACCTCCCTGGGCAGCCCATTCCAATGCCAATCACTCTCTCTGCCAACAACTTCCTCCTAACATCCAGCCCATATGAACTCCTCTCCCTGCCCAAAGGGAAGAGAAAAGGAATAAGGAAGAGAGGCTGATGGGTTGGGGAAGAGAAACAAAACTGCTTTAATGATTATTACTAAAATGAATGAGCTATAAATAGACAGAAACCAACATCAAACCCACCCCCTGGTGGCAAT
Organism: Pogoniulus pusillus; assembly: GCF_015220805.1. Classification (NCBI taxonomy): domain Eukaryota; kingdom Metazoa; phylum Chordata; class Aves; order Piciformes; family Lybiidae; genus Pogoniulus; species Pogoniulus pusillus. The sequence goes on along the minus strand of NC_087269.1, from coordinate 2,221,806 downwards.
GGTGTCACCAGCACCACTGATGCTGTGGGCAGGCACTGGGGAAGAACCAGACTGGATTCAGCAGGAGATGAGAACTGGATTCAAGAACTCACAAGCTGGGATCAAAGGTGATGTCAGCCATTCAAGAAGAGGCTTGATCCTCCTGATGTCCATGGGCTGGAATCCCTTGTTGGACAGTTTAGGGCCACTCAATCCCAGAGATGCCATCTCTTATTCATTGCACCCCAGCTTGGGGGCACACAAGATTTAGCAGTGCCCTTGGCCTGCACAGGAGCAGATCTAATCCAGAGCTTAGCTCTTCTGCAGCCCACCCCTTGGCAGTAACTGTCCCCATCAGCTTCTCACTGCTAGAAGCAGTCACTGCCTGTGCAAACCTGCCCTGAGCTTCAGAAAGTGCCTGAGATGAAAAGTCAAATCACTGAACAGGACTGGTTCTGTTCCAGCTTGAACTGAGAAAGAGAGGAAGATCCAAGCTCTTCACCAGACACTCCAGTAGAGTCAGAACTCTTCCTCCCAGGCACCTCTAATCTTCCCACACCTCTCAAAGGGACTTAAGCAACTGATCCTCATTTATTTGTGACAGAAGAATTCACAGGGCTGGTTCTCTGAATTAAAGACAATGACTTTGGGCCTTAAAGAATTCCCTCATGGGTTGGAATGGTTTAGGTTGGAAGGGACCTCAAAGATCATCCAGTTCCAACCCTTCTGACATAGGCAGGGACACCTCCCACTAGAACAGGTCACTCAAGGCCTCATCCAACCTGGCCTTGAACACCTCCATGAAGGAAGCAGCCACAGCCTCCTTGGGCAACCTGTGCCAGTGTCTCACCACCCTCACTGCAAACAACTTCTTCACAACAGCCAGCTTCAATCTCCCCTCTGTCAGTTTAAACCCATTCCTCCTTGTCCTTGTAAACAGTCCCTCCCCAGCCCTCCTGTAGGCTCCCTTCAGATACTGGAAGGCTACTACAAGCTCTCCTCAAAGCCTTCTCTTCTCCAGGCTGAAGAGCTCCAGCTCTTGGAGCCTGTCTAGAGATAAGAAAGAGGCAGCTGATCATTCTCCAACCAAATTTCACCTAATCACATAAACCAAGCACAGAATCACAGAACTGCTGAGGTTGGAAGAGACCTTTGAGGTCATCAAGTCCAACCACTCACCTAGAGCTTGCAATCCCAGCACTGCTGCTAAGCTACTACCTTTGAACCATGTCCCACAGCACCATATCCATGCATCTTTTAAGTACCTCCAGGGATGGTGACTCCACCACTTCCCTAGGCAGCCTGTTCCAAGGAGAGATGGGAATCTATCTGGAAGCTTCTCATGAAGTAGTCTTAAGATTAATAGATTCAGAAGATGATTTAGCTTGGAAGGGACCTTAAGATCATCTACTTCCAACTACCAAGACCTTCACTTCATTCAGTTAAGAATACTTCCCAACCTTGCCCAAAATCATAGAATGGTTTGGGTTAGAAGAGACCTTAAAGATCATCCAGTTCCAATCCACAATCCACAGGCAGGGGCACATTCCTCTAGACCAGGTTGCTCAAGGCCTGATCCAACCTGGCCTTGGACCTTCAATGTCCTTCAATTCAACAATTGAGACCTTCAGAGGAGGAGACAAAGACTTCAAGCAATCTCAGCCCCTGAGTATAGAGGTTTGTGATGCATTTCTGGATGTTATCTCCCTCCTCTGTGGAATTTCTTCCTGGCAGAGCTATGCAAAAGCTGCAAAATTTGCCCCAAACCAAGGTGTCTGTGTTGGACTGCTGCAACACTTTCCTGATAAACCAAAGACTAGAAACCCCTCACAGTTCTGGTGATGTTTTTCTCTTCAGCAGCATGCAAATCTCCAACATTAACATGTGAACCACTGGTGTTGTACAAACCACTTCAAAGCTTGGCCACCAGCTGCTCCAGCTTGTACCAGCACCAGTGAGCCCATGGCAAATTGTGACTCTTTTCTATGCCAATACACAGTTAAAGGCATCATTTACTTTTATGGGTTTAAAACACATGCCAATGTTTGCAGAAACCAACTGCAGGGAATTGGGAGGTTAAGGTAACTGCAGCCAGTTCTGCTCAGACCCCATTCCAAGAGGGATGTGGAGATGCTGGAGAGTGTCCAGAGCAGGGCCAGGAGGATGCTCAGAGGCTGCAGCAGCTCTGCTGTGAGCACAGCCTGAAAGAGTTGGGGCTGTGCAGGCTGGAGCAGAGGAGGCTCCCAGGAGACCTTCTTGTGGCCTGCCAGGATGTGAGGGGGGCTCCAAAAAAGCTGGGGAGGGACTTCTGAGGCTGTGAGGGAGTGTCAGGAGTGAGGGGAATGGAGCAAAGCTGGAGATGGGTAGGTTCAGACTGGAGGTGAGGAGGAAGTTGTTGAGCAGGAGAGTGGTGAGAGGCTGGAATGGGTTGCCCAGGGAGGTGGTTGAGGCCCCATGGCTGGAGGTGTTTGAGGCCAGGCTGGCTGAGGCTGTGTGCAGCCTGCTCTAGGGTAGGGTGTCCCTGGGCATGGCAGGGGGTTGGCACTGGCTGCTCCTTGTGCTCCCTTCCAACCCTGCCTGATTCTAGATGGGTGAGTGACCATGTGTCATAGTCCTTTAGAATCACAGAATGGCTTAGGCTGGAAGGCACCTTGGAAATCATCTACTCCAAGCTCCCCACCGTGGGCAGCGACACCTCTCAACTAGACTTGGTTGCTGAAGGCCTCATCCAGCCTCATATTGAGCATCCCCAGGAAGAAGCCATCCACAACCTCCCTGAGCAACCTATTCCAGAGTCTCACCATCAACACAGTGAAGAACTTCTTTCTCAGCTCCAGTCTAAACCTACTCTGCCTCAGCTTTAAACCATTCCCCCTTGGCCTGTCTCTAGACACCCTCAGCAGAAGTCTCTCTGCAGCCTTCCTGAACAAAATTAGAACAAAAGGTTTCAACAGGTCCAAGAGTGGTAGAAACTCAGAGATGTCAGATGCAAACAAGAAAACAGGTGAAGTGGTCACAGCATGCTAGAAGTTGAAAGTGACCTCCAGATATCATTTTGTCCAGCCCCCCTGCCAGAGCAGGACCATAATCTAGTGCAGGTCATACAGGAACAGGTTGCTCAAGGCCTCATCCAGCCTGACCCTGAACACCTCCAGGGAGGGAGCAGCCACAACCTCCCTGGGCAACCTGTGCCAGTGTCTCACCACCCTCACTGCAAACAACTTCCTCATAACAGCCAGCTTCAATCTCCCCTCTGCCAGTTTAAACCCATTCCTCCTTGTCCTTGTAAATAGTTATAGAATCACAGAATCAACCAGGTTGGAAGAGACCTCCAAGATCATCCAGTCCAACCTAGCACCCAGCCCTATCCAGTCAACTAGACCATGGCACTAAGTGATGTCCCTTCCCAGCCCTCCTGTAGGCTCCCTTCAGATACTGGAAGGCTACTACAAGCTCTCCTCAGAGCCTTCTCTTCTCCAGGCTGAAGAGCTCCAGCTCTTGGAGCCTGTCTAGAGATAAGAAAGAGGCAGCTGATCATTCTCCATCCAAATTTCATCTAATCACATAAAACAAGCACAGAATCACAGAACTGCTGAGGTTGGAAGACACCTTTGAGGTCATCAAGTCCAACCACTCACCTAGAGCTTGCAATCCCAGCAGTACTGCTAAGCTACTACCATTGAACCATGTCCCACAGCACCACATCCTAACATCTCCCCAGTCAAACAGCAATAGAACAAGGGGACACAGCCTCAAGTTGTGCCAGAGAAAGTATAGGCTGGATGTTAGGAGGAAGTTGTTGGCAGAGAGAGTGATTGGTATTGGAATGGGCTGCCCAGGGAGGTGGTGGAGTCACCATCCCTGGATGTTGGACTGGATGATCTTACAGGTCTCTTCCAATCTGTTTGATTCTATGATTCTATTCCCATGTTGTGCCAGGGGAGGTCTAGGCTGGATGTTAGGAGGAAGTTGTTGGCAGAGAGAGTGATTGGCATTGGAATGGGCTGCCCAGGGATGTGGTGGAGGCACTGTCCCTGGAGGTGTTGAAGCAAAGCCTGGATGAGGCACTTGGTGCCATGGTCTAGTTGACTGGCTAGGGCTGGGTGCTAGGTTGGACTGGCTGAGCTTGGAGGTATCTTCCAACCTGCTTGATTCTATGATCTAGCTGAAATCTCCCCTCTGCCAGTTTAAACCCATTCCTCCTCATCCTGGCATTACAAGACCTTATCAACAGTCTCTCCCCAGCCCTCCTGTAGACCCCCTTCAGATACTGAATCCAGCCTGTCTATATCCCTCTTCAGAGCTTCCCTACTTTCAAGCAGATCAGCAGACAAACTGAAGGCTGAAGAGTTCCTACTATCCATCAAGAAGGAAGAACAGAGCAATTGTATCACCCAACTGAACAGCCCAGTATGGGAACCCTAAGGTCACAAAAGGCTGGAAAGCAAAGTGAGCAACATCACAACTCCCAAGGCACAGAATGAACTCATGTATTTACATAAGAGGAGATTAAGGAAAGCACTGAGTTGATAGTAATGGAGAGAGAAAGCTCTCAAAGCCTTTGAAGGCAGAGGGTAGTTAATCCTTTAGTCTCACTGGTCTTCCCCATGAAAGTCAAGTGTGAACAGCTGGCTGCCATTCTTAATAGCAGCAACAAAGAGTCACAGTCTAAGTTATATTAAGAACTTGGTTAAGTGAATTTTCCAAGATTAGCAGGCCTTGATTAACTTCATCTTAAGGTATTTCAGCCCTTTAAGTCATTTCAGAGCCATTGGAGGTTATCTTCCAAAATACACTAAGCATGGGCAAGATATCAGAAGTCTGGAAAAGGGTAAAGGGAATCCAAGCTTAAAAAACAAACAACACAGAGAGCCCCCAGAAGCTTTAATTCAATTTGGGGTAGGGAATGGGGAGGGGGAGAAAGTGGTGGAAGAGAGAAGTGGAAAAACAAATCAAACAAGCATAAAAAGGAGCTGATTTTCCCTTCTTTTTTTTCTCCAGGCTAAGTCTATCAGACAGCTCTTGTGTTGAGCCTTGCAAACAGGTTAGGAACTGAAATACCTCTGTTGGAATTTAAACCAAGCTCTTGGTGCTGTAACATGCTCACAGCTGTGCCTGGGGAATGGGATATTGATGAAGTATGAATGAATACAGAGCAAGAAAGGACTCTTTGGGTGCAGTCAAACAAGGGTTTGCTGCTGTGGATGGAAGTGTCAGGGAATCATAGAATCAACCAGGTTGGAAGAGACCTCCAAGCTCAGCCAGTCCAACCTGTCCCCCAGCCCTAGCCAGACAACCAGACCATGGCACTAAGTGCCTCAGCCAGGCTTTGCTTGAACACCTCCAGGGACAATGACTCCACCACCTCCCTGGGCAGCCCATTCCAATGCCAATCACTCTCTCTGCCAACAACTTCCTCCTAACATCCAGCCTATACTTTCCTTGGCACAACTTGAGACTGTGTCCCCTTGTTCTATTGCTGGTTGCCTGGGAGAAGAGACCAACCCCCACCTGGCTACAACCTCCCTTCAGGTAGTTGTAGACAGCAGTGAGGTCACCCCTGAGCCTTCTCTTCCGCAGGTTAAACAACCCCAGCTGAAAGCAGTGACAATTCAGCTATTTTGATGTAGCTGTATGACACAAGGACATCACCATCCTGGCCCTGAGGGACCAGCACCTCTGCTCCATTATTACTGTGGCCCTGACACAGCATCTCTTGGGGCTCGACCTGGGTTTAGGTGTTCTCCCATTCCTGTTCAAGATTTTGATTAGGTGATCTGCATAGAGAACAGGCAGAGATGCAAACAGCACAAAGCTGAGGTTGAGTTTACAGCCTACCTGTCCACGTCTCCTAGAGTTACATCACCAGGCTGGAGAAGGAGGGCTGGATAATCATACAATCAGGCAGGGTTGGAAGAGACCACAAGGATCAGCCATGGCCTTGGCAACATGGGCACATTTGTGTGTCATGGATAATTTACTGTCCCCCAGAACTCAAAAGGTGCTTCTCCATGGAGCTGCTTTCCAACAGGTCAATCTCTAATATGCACAAACCATTTTGCACAGGTGTCATTCAAAAATGCAGATGGAAGATAAATCCTTAGCTGGTGATGTGTCCAGTTCAGGGCCTCTCAATTCAAGAGAGATGTTGAGGTGCTGGAACGTGTCCAGAGAAGGGCAGCAAAGCTGGTGAAGGGCCTGGAGCACAAACCCTATGAGGAGAGGCTGAGGGAGCTGGGGGTGTGCAGCCTAGAGAAGAGGAGGCTCAGCGGGGGACCTCACTGCTGTCTACAACTAACTGAAGGGACATTGTAGCCAGGTGGGGGGTGGCCTCTTCTCCCAGGCAACCAGCAATAGAACAAGGGGACACAGTCTCAAGTTGTGCCAGGGTAGGTCTAGGCTGGATGTTACAAGAAGTTTGCAGATGACACCAAGCTGGGGGCAGATGTGACTGAGTTGGAGGGCAGAAGGGCTCTGCAGCAGGACCTTGACCGCCTGGACAGATGGGCAGAGTCCAATGGGATGGGGTTCAATAGCTCCAAGTGCAGGGTGCTGCACTTTGGCCACAACAACCCCATGCAGAGATACAGGCTGGGGTCAGAGTGGCTGAGAGCAGCCAGACAGAGAGGGATCTGGGGGTGCTGATTGATACCCACCTGAACATGAGCCAGCAGTGTGCCCAGGTGGCCAAGAGAGCCAGTGGCATCCTGGCCTGCATCAGGAATGGTGTGGTCAGCAGGAGCAGGGAGGTCATTCTGCCCCTGTACTCTGCACTGGTTAGACCACACCATGAGTGCTGTGTTCAGTTCTGGGCCCCCCAGTTTAGGAGGGACATTGAGATGCTTGAGCGTGTCCAGAGAAGGGCAACGAGGCTGGGGAGAGGCCTTGAGCACAGCCCTACGAGGAGAGGCTGAGGGAGCTGGGATTGGTTAGCCTGGAGAAGAGGAGGCTCAGGGGAGACCTTGTTGCTGTCTACAACTACCTGAGGGGAGGTTGTAGCCAGGAGGAGGTTGCTCTCTTCTCTCAGGTGGCCAGCACCAGAACAAGAGGACACAGCCTCAGGCTGTGCCAGGGGAGATTTAGGCTGGAGGTGAGGAGAAAGTTCTTCCCTGAGAGAGTCATTGGACACTGGAATGGGCTGCCCGGGGAGGTGGTGGAGTCGCCGTCCCTGGAGCTGTTCAAGGCAGGATTGGACGTGGCACTTGGTGCCATGGTCTGGCCTTGAGCTCTGTGGTAAAGGGTTGGACTTGGTGATCTGTGAGGTCTCTTCCAACCTTGGTGATACTGTGAAGTTCTTCACAGAGAGAGTGATTGGCATTGGAATGGGCTGCCCAGGGAGGTGGTGGAGGCACAGTCCCTGGGGGTCTTCAAGCAAAGCCTGGCTGAGGCACTTAGTGCCATGGTCTGGTTGACTGGATAAGGCTGGGTGCTAGGTTGGCCTAGATGATCTTGGAGGTCTCTTCCAACCTGGTTGATTCTATGACTCTGTGATCCCTTCTCTTAAGCACAACAGAAGAAAATCTCAAGCAGAAAGCTGCAAGTGAAGAGAGTGATTTGGAGAACACCTCCACTCATGTTTGCCATGGAGAACAGCATGGCCAAGTACTAGAGGCACACTCATGTCCTACAGACACTAAGCAGATTGGTAGATAGAAATAAAAGTCAGTGTACCAACCTGTGCTATGTTTTTGTTGAGAAGATAGACTCCATATTCAAACTGAAGCTTCTCCCCTCCTTTTGGATACAAAGGAAATCTGATGGGAAATAAACAAAAAGAGGAAAAAATAAGATGAGATTATTCACAGAATAGCAGAATGGAAGGGGTGAGAAGGAACCTTGAAGTTCAAGTCCAAATCCCCCTGCCAAAATAAGATGGCCAAGGGCAGGTCACAAAGGAACACATCTGGAGACTTTGGAAATCTGCCTAGAGAAGGAGACTCCACAACCTCTCTGGGCAGCCTGCTCCAGGGCTCCAGCACCCTCACAGTTTCTCCTCATGTTCAGGTGGACTTATTGTTCCTTGCCCTGTCACTAGGCACCACCAAAAAGAGCCTGGCACCTTCATCTTCACATCCACCCCTCAGATATTTAGAGACATTGGGAAGATCTTCTCTCAGCCTTCTTTTCTCCAGACTAAGCAGCCTCAGGGTGCTCAGTCTTTCCTTACAGCAGAGATGCTCAAGGCTCCCAGTCAGTCTTGTGGCTCTCTGTTGGACTCTCTGCAGCAGATCCCTGTCTCTCTTGAACTGGGGAGCCCAAAAATGGACACAGCATCCCAGTGTGGTCTCACTAGGACAGAACAGAGAGGGAGGAGACCTTCCTAGACGGCCTTTGGAGTGAGGAGGGGGCAGCCTCTGCTCCTTAGTGTCAAGCAACAGAAACAGAGGAGCTGCACCAGGAGAGGCTCAGGCTGGATATCAAGAAATACTTCTTCACAGAGAGAGTTCTCAAACATTGGAATGGTCTGCCCAGAGCAGTGCTGGAGTCACCATCTCTGGAGGTGTTCAAGCAGCCACTTAGGGACATGGTTTAGGACTGACCCTTCAGTGCTGGGCCAAAGGTTGGACTGGATGAGCTTTGAGGTCTCTTCCAACTGGATGTTTTCTGTGATCTAACATTTCTCTGTATGGAAACTACACCACAAAACAAGCTTTTGCTGGGTCAAGAACCTTATGTTCTGTAGCTCCTAATCAAGATACTGAGCTTATTATCTGTCCCACACCCACCTGAGATCAGAAACAAAAGCCCCTCTCATATCTGAGATAACAAACAGAAGAGATCAGTATCTGCTAGAAACAACACACATCCTGGAGGGGTGATTAGGCAGAGTGGATTTTATCATCAATCAGCCCCACAGCCAAGGGCACTTGCAAATTGAAGGAGAATTATACAGCACCATTAAAGCTAAAGGTCAAGAGTGCAGCAGATCAAGTATGAAGACATCAGCTCCAAGTTTTATGCTGCTTTCAAACTCAGTGGTTCACCTCGAGTTGAGGAACATAAAAATCATCATGAATAGTAGATCTCTGCCTCACCTTGCTTAATAGCTCTATAAATTCAACTAGTTCCTCCTGCAAGGAAATATAACCTTCCAAAAGGAACACAGGCTGCAAGAAATCCACCATGCCTTAGCCTAAGTGTAAAACAGAAACTGAAAGGAATTCATTTTGACATCACAGAGTGGTAGGGGTTGGAAAGGACCTCCAGAGATCAGCCAGCCCAACCCCACTGCCACAGTAGGATCCCCTAGAGTAGTCCACACAGGAATGCATCCAGGTGGGGTTGGAAAGTCTCCAGAGAAGGAGGCTTCACAACCTCTCTGGGCAGCCTGCTCCAGGGCTCTGCCACCCTCACATCAAAGAAGTTTCTCCTCCTGTGGAGCTGAAATCTCTGTTCCACTTTGGATCCATTGCTCCTTGACTTATTGCTCTGCACCCCCCAAAAGAGATTGGTCCCCTCCACTTGATGTCCATCCCCCAGATAATTATAGCCCTGGATCAGATCTCCTCTCAGCCTTCTCTTCTCCAGACTAAACAGCCCCAGGGCTCTCAATCCCTCTCCATAGGGAAGGTGCTCAAGTTCCCTACTCCAGCAGATCCCTGTCTCTCCTGAACTGCAGAGCCCAAAATTGGATACACTGGGCACAGTATTCCAAGTGTGGCCTTACTAAGGCAGAACAGAGGGGGAAGAGAACAGCCCTAGACCTGCTGGACACACATTTCCTTATGCACCCCACAATCCCTCCTCTTATCAGTGGAAAGAGCCTGGCTGCATCCTCCTGACAGCTACCCTGCAGCTGTTTGTAGGCTTTGCTAAGGTCCCCTCTCATCCTTCTCTTCTCCAGACTAAACAACCCCAGGGCTCTCAGCTTTTCCTTGTAAGAGGGATGCTCCAGTCCTTTAATCATCTTTGTACCCTCTGTTGAACTCTCCAAACAGTTCCCTGTCACTCTTGAACTGGGAAGCTCAGGACTGGACACAAGACTCCAGACGTGGTCTAACTAGAGCTGAGCAGAGGGCGAGAAGAACCTCCCCTAACCTGCTGGTCACACTCTCCTTAATGCACCCAAGTATATCACCTTAGCCACCAGGGCACACTGCTGTCCCATGGAGAACTTCTTATCAATCAGGACTCTCAATGCCCTTCTCTGTGGAGCTACTTCCCAGCAGGTCATCCCCTAAGCCCAGTGTTATTCTTCCCCAAGCTACAACGACACTACCCAAACTGAGCAAGATTTAAAGGAGGTCTTTACAATGAGCACCATAAAACCAACTCCAGCCTGACACTAAAAGCACCATTAGGAACACAAGCCACGTTTCATTGGAAGGTAGAATTTCATGAAGTCACCAGGCACCAGAACTGTGCCTTCTATTATTAGACAGAGAGCTCTTGCAGACACACAGCCTAGAAAAGAGGTCAAAAACTGTTTTGCTACCCTCTCCCACACACAGTTTCTTTCAAGTGGTAAAGATGAAGTTTTTCTGTTTATCACTTGGGTCCTGCTTCTTTGCTAATACTCAGATTTCCACCCTCTGACTTCCACTAATTAATCTTGAAAGCCTTTCAACTACACCCAGCCTGGTGTCAGCTTGCATAACATCAGCACTTACATGAAAGCCTTGAAAGATGTCAGTGGATGTCTCTGTGTGTGCACATTTAAGACTTGGAGGAAAATGAAGCCAACCTTTCTCTCTCTATGTTACCTTGCTTGCCCATTAAAGCCTGGTCACAAGCAATAAACTGAAGGAAGAAGAACCACAATGTGTTTGTGTAGTGCTTCACTGAGTGTAATTGAATGCAACTTTAACTGCTTGGCTCTGAAATTCCTCTTGCCTGCTCCTTAGGAAAGCACAGCTCTAAGTGAAACCTCTCACTCTGGCATGCTGCAAAGAGTCAAAGTCTGCTGGGTAAGGATTCAGTTATCCTTGCTGCAAAAAAAGACACTTGAAAAATGACTGTTTTACAGGGTCTGTAATCGTGAAGCACTCAGTTAAACACAAATGGCATCTGGCTGCCCACTTCAGGCCAAGATGCACCTTCTTGTTTCTATTCTTGCTGATAGGTTTTTGGGGAGGGAGGGGGGAAAGAATGCAAACCATTAGGCTTCTTGAAAGCAGAACACACAGACTCTGAGATCAGAGAATCCCACCACAGTGGGGTTGGAAGGGACTTCTGGAGACCAGCCTGGTCACAGAATCACAGCATTAACCAGGTTGGAAAAGACCTCTGAGATCAACAAGTCCAACCTGTCACCTAACCCTTCTAATTAACTAAATCATGGCACTAAGTGCCCCATCCAGCCTCCTTTTAAACACCTTCTTTTAAATCCCTCTGCTAAATCCTCTGCTCATCCCACAGCAGGTTGCACAGGAGATTACAATGTGCAGGTGGGTTTGGAATCTCTTCAGCAATGGAGACTCCACAACTTTTCTGACCCAGTGCTCCAGCATCCTCCCAGAGAACAAGTTGTTCAGATGAAATCTCCTGTGGTGCAGGTTGTGCTCTTTGTCCTGGGCACCACTGAAAAAGAGTCTGCCCCCATCCTCTGGACCCCCACCCTTTAGATTTTGGTCAGCATTGAGAAGATGCCCTTCTCAGGTTGCACTTCCCCAGGCTCAACAGCCCCAGGGCTCTCAGCCTTTCCTCCTCACAGAGATGCTCCAGGCCCCTTATTAACTTTGGAGCCTCTGCTGGACTCTCTCCAGTAGTTCTTTCTTGAACTGAGGAGCTCAGAACTGGAGACAGTGATGCAGATGAAGCCTCACCAGAGCAGAGACAACAAATTCAAAGGAGTAAGTGTGATGTGATAGCTGACAGCACTTACACTTTTAATTGACTCATAAAGAAGACCTTAATCTAGAGAACATGAAGCTGATGCAAGAAAAGCCACAATGTTTAGTAACTTCCAATCAGGAACATTCTGGTTGGAAAAGAATTTCAGGATCACCAAGTCCAACCCAGAGCCCTACTCTGCAAGGTGCACTCTAATCCCAAGCACCACATCCAAACCACTCTTAAACACACCCAGGGTTGGGGACTCCACCACCTCCCTGCTCAGCCCATTCCAGTGCCTGACCACTCTTGCTGGGAAAACATTTTTTCTCCTCTCCAGTCTAAACCTCCCCAGTGGTAGCTTGAGGCCATTTCCTCTTGTCCTAGCACTAATTCACTGGCAGAAGAGACCAGCACCAACCTCTCCACAACCTCCTTGCAGGTAGCTGTAGACAGGCATGAGGTCTCCCCTCAGCCTCCTCCACCTCACACTAACCATCCCCAGCTCCTTCATCCTCTCCTTATCAGGTTTCCTTTCCAGGCTCTTCCCCAGGCTTTGCCCTGCTCTGCCCTGGCTCCAGCACCTCCACATCCCTCCTGTCTTCAGGTGCCCAAAACTGAACACAACACTCAAGGAGTGGCCTCACCAGAGTCAAGTCCAAGGGGACAATCACCTCCCTGCTCCTGCTGCACTCACTCCAGCAAACATTCCATGATTCCATGTGCTGCTGAAAGCAAGTCTGAGAAGTCTGAAGGGCAGATTAGATAGAGAACTGCCTCTGAAAGAGTTTGTCACATGTACAATTGAAGGTGAGATGCTTACAGCAGTGTGGATGAATCAAGTTCAGTGGTGGGCTGCTTTCTTATGCAAAGTATTTAGACTGGAGATTGGATGCATTTAAAAGTCTGGATTAGATGTATTGAAAAGTCAAAAAAGTCACTTAAACCAACAGAAAAGGTCTTTAAAAGGTTGCTTCTGTTGCCTGCAGATATTAATTCTGGGAAACAGAGGTCTGCTTCAAAGTTAAAAATGTGATTAGCCTAATTCCAGTGTTCTCAGCAATAGCTCAGCCTTCTAGGGGGTTGGACACAATGATCTCTGGAGGTCACTTCCAATCTCTAACATTCTGTGATTCTCACAAAGACCTCACCTCCATCACAGAAGAAGGACACAGAGCTGCTGGAACAGGTCCAGAGGAGGGCCACAAAGATGATCCAAGGGCTGGGACACCTCTCCTATGAGGGTAGACTGAGGGAGCTGGAGTCTAGGTGAGAGAAGACTCAGGGGAGAGCTTAGAGGTCCCTTCCAGCACCTGAAGGGGTCCTACAAAAAGGCTGCAGAGGGACTTCTGCTAAGAATGCCTAGCAAGAGGCCAAGGGGGTATGGTTTAAACCTGAGGCAGAGCAGGGGTAGATTGGAACTCACAAAGACGTTCTTCAGTGTGAGGGTGGCAAGACTCTGGAATAGATTGCTCAGGGAGACTGTGGATGCCTCCTCCCTGAAGGTGTTTAAGGCCAGGCTGGATAAGACCTTGGGCAACCAAGTCTGGTTGAGAGGTGTCCAAGGCAGGGAGATTGGAGTAGATGATCTGAGGTCCCTTCCAACCTAAGCCATTCTATGATAAATGAATGACAGAAGAGGAGGCTCAGGAGTATTCTCACTGCTCTCTACAGCAGCCTGCAGGGAGGCCATAGCCAGGTGGGGTTGGGCTCTGCTGCCAGGCAAGCAGCACCAGAAGAAGGGGCCAGAGTCTGAAGCTGTGCCAGGGCAGGTCTGGGCTGGATGTGAGGAGGAAGTTGTTGGCAGAGAGAGTGATTGGCACTGGAATGAGCTGCCCAGGGAGGTGGTGGAGGGGCCGTGGCTGGAGGTGTTGAAGCCAAGCCTGGCTGGGGCACTTAGTGCCATGGTCTGGTTGGTTGGGCAGGGCTGGGTGCTAGGTTGGGCTGGCTGAGCTTGGAGCTCTCTTCCAACCTGCTTGATTCTATGATTCTGCTCTAACAACAAAGAACTTCTCCTGATTGTCCTAACTCTTCCAGCTGACCTTAGATAAGCACTCAGCCATCAAGATCTCATTTAATTTTATGCCCTCAGCTAATCTTTTGCTGCCTTGCAGAGTCACTTCAGCATCTGATGAACATGCACTAAACCACCCCAGGATTCCTGGTTCAGTCAGCTGGGAACCCTTAGGGGAAGCTGAAAGAATCCTTATTCCATACATTGATATCAGACCTCCAATATCTCCTTGTGAATTCAAATCCAAACACATTTACTGCTGTGTCCTGTGATTTATGGACTCCTCCACATCCAGGACAACACGAAATTAAATCACATAGGCACCAGTTTTTATTGTCTATAACCACCTGCCTTTAATACAAGCTATTTTTAAAGCTTAAGCAATTGCTTCATTGCTAACTGCTTTCACCTGCTTCTACTTTGCTATGACACCAGATGGTTCAGATCTTTCCTTCTCTCTTCTCTCCACGTTTCTACCATATCCCAAATTCCACTAAAGCCTGGAAGTTTAAGCTCTACTTCAGAAAGCTCTTTAGGGAAGCAGTCAATAAAATGATGATTGTTTTGGTTGGGTTTTTCCCCCCCCCCATACATCACATCTAATTGTTTTCCATTAGCTGAAGTGTGGCACAATTTAAATGCCTTCTTCTATAACCCATTTGGCAATTGGAACCAAGAGTCCAAATCTAGATCCAAATCTTAATTTTCCACGTGCTGCAGAAGGTTAAGGGGCACTAATATTTGTAGCTATGCAAGATGAATTCACAGCAAGGACATTGATCTGTCAAGATTGGAAGGGGCCTCAAAGATCATCCACTCCAACCTCCCCATCATGGGTAGGGACATCTCTCAAATACACTTGGCCACTCAAGGCCTCATCCAACCTGACCCTGGATACACCCTAAGGAGGAAGCATCCACAACTTCCCTGGGCACACTATTCCAGTGAGAGGCCTTGAGCACAGCCCTACGAGGAGAGGCTGAGGGAGCTGGGATTGGTTAGCCTGGAGAAGAGGAGGCTCAGAGGTGACCTTATTGCTGTCTACAACTACCTGAGGGGTGGTTGTGGCCAGGAGGAGGTTGCTCTCTTCTCTCAGGTGGCCAGCACCAGAACAAGAGGACACAGCCTCAGGCTGTGCCAGGGGAAATTTAGGCTGGAGGTGAGGAGAAAGTTCTTCACTGAGAGAGTCATTGGACACTGGAATGGGCTGCCCGGGGAGGTGGTGGAGTCGCCGTCCCTGGAGCTGTTCAAGGCAGGATTGGACGTGGCACTTGGTGCCATGGTCTGGCCTTGAGCTCTGTGGTAAAGGGTTGGACTTGATGATCTGTGAGGTCTCTTCCAACCCTGATGATACTGTGATACTGAAGAACTCCTTCCCAGTATCCAGTCTAAGCCTGCTCTGCATCAGCTTCAAACCATTCCCCCCTGGCCTGTCTCTAGACACTCTTGTGAAAAGTCTCTCTGCAGCCTGCAGGATCCCTTCAGGTACTGCAAGGCAGCTCTAAGGTCCCCCCTGGAGTCTTCGCTTCTCCAAGCTGAACACTCCCAACTCCTTCAGCCTATTCTCATAGCAGAGGTGTTCCAGCTCTTGGATCATAGAATCAAGCAGGTTGGAAGAGACCTCCAAGCTCAGGCAGCCCAACCTAGCACCCAGCCCTGTCCAATCAACCAGACCATGGCACTAAGTGCCTCACCCATTCTTTTCTTGAACACCTCCAGGGACAGCGACTCCACCACCTCCCTGGGCAGCCCATTCCAATGCCAATCACTCTCCTCTGGGCTCACTCCACCAGCTCTGTGTCCTTCTGCTGGGGCCAGCAGCACTGGAGGCAGGATTGGAGGTGGGATCTGAATAGAGCAGAGTCAAAGGGCAGAACCCTCTCTCTTGCCCTGCAGCCCAGCACATAGCTGCCTTCTGGGCTGCATGAGGGCACTGCTGGCTCCTGGGCAGCTTCTCAATCAGACAAGACACCCAAGAAAGTTAAATATCCAGTAGTTAACTAAACCTCAGAAAATTAGTTGAGTGGCTAACTGATGTCCATGCACCAGCACAGGTGAGAGGTTAATCTGATAGAAAGCAGCTGCCCAGAGGAGGAGTCCTGATTTTAACGCCAAGCTGCCCACGAGCCTGCAATTTGCTCTTGTATCAAGAAGGTCAATGGTCTTAAGGGGTGCATTAAGTAGAGTGTGACCAGCAGGTTGAAGGAGGTTCTCCTCACTCTACTCTGCACTGATGAGAATATACCTGGAGTACTGGGTCCAGTTCTGGGCTTCCCAGTTCAAGATAAACAAGAAACTACTGGAGAGGGCACAACTATGAAGATGCTGATCCTGCTTCCAGTTCTGCTGTCCCCAGCAGGAGGAGGACACAAATCTGGTGGAGGCCACAAGAGGCCACAAAAATGATCCAAGAGCTGGAACACCTCTGCTATGTCTCTGATAAAAAGAAGCTGAGGTGCCTGTGACTGTTTAGCATGAAGAACAAAAGACTGAGAGGGAAGCTTCTCAGTGGCTATCAATATCTAAAGGGCCAGGGTCAAGAAGATGGAGTCAGACTCTTTTCAATGGTGCCCAGGATCAAGGGTCACAGGCACAACCAGGAAGGAAAGACTTCTTTACTTTGAGATTTACACAACCTTGGACCAGGCTGCCCAGAGATGTGGTGGAGTCTCCTTCTCTGGAGAAATTCCAAACCATCCTGAATCTGATTCTGCATCCAGTTCTAGAATCCCTACTACAAGAAGGATGTGGACGTGCTGGAGAGTGTCCAGAGCAGGGCCAGGAGGATGCTCAGAGGCTGCAGCAGCTCTGCTGTGAGCACAGCCTGAAAGAGTTGGGGCTGTGCAGGCTGGAGCAGAGGAGTCTCCCAGGGGACCTTCTTGTGGCCTGCCAGCATCTGAACGGGGCTCCAAAAAAGCTGGGGAGGGACTTTGGAGGCTGTGAGGGAATGTCAGGAGTGGGGGGACTGGAGCAAAGGTGGAGGTGAAGAGGAAGTTGTTGAGCAGGAGAGTGGTGAGAGGCTGGACTGGGTTGCCCAGGGAGGTGGTTGAGGCCCCATGGCTGGAGGTGTTTGAGGCCAGGCTGGCTGAGGCTGTGTGCAGCCTGCTCTAGGGTAGGGTGTCCCTGGGCATGGCAGGGGGGTTGGGACTGGCTGCTCCTTGTGCTCCCTTCCAACCCTGCCTGATTCTATGATTCTGGACAGCCTTGCTTTAGCAGAGGGGTTGGCCTGGATGATCTCCAGAGGTCCCTTCCAGCCCCCAGCACTCTGTGGCTGGGAAGGTGATGCCACTGCGTGTTCGCAGTACCTTTGATACTTCCTGCCCCACTGCATGCACCAAATCTGTCAGACAACAAACTTGACCTGGCTTTTTCCTTCACTTCTTCTCGAGGACAAGAAGCAGAAAGGCTGCAGGGAGGTGACTGGAGAGCAGACTTGGCAGAAGGCAGCTGAAACCCAATCATTCACTATTACGCAGATAAAGACCTGATGTAATTGTGGTGACTGTAACAGTCGCTGCCCCAATAGCGAAGTCATCCATCAGATCTAGGGAGCAACTCTGCCTCACACAACACTCCCTCTCCCTCCCCCCAAAAAAACAGGCTACTTTAGAAGAAAAAAAGATGAATTTTAAGCTTAACCCATGGACAGGACACTCTGTATGGGGATAGACCTAAATAGCCCAATCCAGATAAGATAATGACCTGAAGAAGTCCCAAGTTCTTGCTTGCTATGGCTGAAGCGTGAGGAGTGTATGAGAATGAGGCTTAAATATTTACTGGAGGTTGAGTTATTTCACCCTCACCCCCTTTTGGTGGGGGAGGGTGAGGGGGACAAGTAGGGGAGAAAGGAGCTCCCTCTAACCTAGCCACATCCTGTTTGCTCATTTTGCTCACGTTGTAGCCAGAGGAGAAAGGTTTTGCTTTCTAAAGGTGCTGGGACCAGAAGAAAGCCAATCTTTGAAAGTCTTTTAAGTGAGAAGGACTGTCCAGTGAGCTCACTTGCATTCACTGCTCCCCAGGCCACCTCAAATCATGTATCAGGAGAAATTCCTTGCTTTGAGGAGGATGGAACACTGGCCCAGGCTGCCCAAATAGGTTGTGGAGTTTCCTTACCTGCAGGTTCCAAACCCGCACGGATGCGATCCTGTGCAACCTGCTGTGGGTGACCCTGCTTTAGCAGAGGGGTTGGACTTGATCTCCAGAGGTCCTTTCCAATCCCCACCAGAAGAGAATCACAGAACATTAGAAGCTGGAAGGGCCCTTGAAAGATCACCCAGTCCAATCCCCTTGCCAGGGCAGGATCACCTAGAGTTGGTCTCACAGGTACACATCCAAGTGGGTTTAGAAAGTCTGCAGAGGAGGAGACTCCACAACTTCTCTGGGTAGCCTGCTCCAGGGCTGCCACCCTCACAGGGAAAAGGTTTTTCCTTATGTTCACATGGAACCTCCTTTGCTCCAGCCTGCTCCCACTGACCTTTGCCCTGCCATTTGACATCCCTGAGCAGAGCCTGCTCTGTCCTCCTTACACTGCACATCTTTATCAACATGAATGCGGTCACCCCTCAGGCTCCTCTGCTCCAAGCCCCAGCTCCATCAGCCTATCTTCAGCAGGGAGATGTTCTACTGGATGGGGCACTTGAATCAGAGAATCAGGCAGGTTGGAAGAGAGCTCCAAGCTCAGTCAGCCCAACCTAGCACCCAGCCCTGGCCAATCAACCAGACCATGGCACTAAGTGCCCCAGCCAGGCTTGGCTGCAACACCTCCAGCCACGGCCACTCCACCACCTCCCTGGGCAGCCCATTCCAATGCCAATCACTCTCTCTGCCAGGAACTTCCTCCTCACATCCAGCCTAGACCTGCCCTGGCACAGCTTCAGACTCTGGCCCCTTCTGCTCTTGCTGCTTGCCTGGCAGCAGAGCCCAACCCCACCTGGCTACAGCCTCCCTGCAGGCAGCTGCAGGCAGCAATCAGCTCTGCCCTGAGCCTCCTCTGCTGCAGGCTGCACCCCCCCAGCTCCCTCAGCCTCTCCTCACAGGGTTTGTGTTCCAGGCCTCTCAGCAGCTCTGTTGCTCTTCTCTGGACATGTTCCAGTATCTCAACATCTCTCTTGAACTGAGGAGCCCAGAACTGGACACAGTAGTCAACTTAGTGCCATGGTCTGGTTAATTGGCCAGGGCTGGGTGCTAGGTTGGACTGGATGAGCTTGGAGGTCTCTTCCAACCTGCTTGATTCTGTGATTCCATGGTGGAGGTTAGAAGCAGAGCTTGGGGTGGCTACCAGTCTGCTAGGAACAGCGAGGTGAGGTCAGTCTCTTCTGCATCATATCAGGTGATAGAATAAGAGGAAATAGCCTGAAATTGTGCCAGGGGAGTTTTAGGTTGGAGATCAGGAAAAATTCTTTCCTGCAAGAGTGGTCAGGGGTTGGAACAGGCTGCTGAGGGAGGTGGTGGAGCCACGAGCCCTGCAGGTGTTCAAGAAACCTGTGGGGATGGCACCTGGGGCCATGCTTTAATGGCCACAGTGGTGTTATGTTGAAGGTTGGACTCCATGATCTTAGAGCTCTTTTCCAACCAAACCAACTCTGTTAATTAGTCTACCAACCATCAGCATGACTGGAAAAGCCATAAATGACTACGTCAAGGTCCCCATCTGGTGAGCAATGCTGAAATCAAGTGAAAAGGCAGGAGAAAAAACAACAAAAAAGAAGGATTACAGGAATATGAATCACAAAAATCACAACCAAATTCTGAGTTGATTATTATAGGGGTCTCAGTTTCTACTTCAGAGCAAAAGCTACGCTTGTAAAACAAATCTGATGACAAAAACACAGACTGCCAAGGGGCTTAAAAGTAAAAAAAGGATCTCCTCAGTCAAGCTTTACACAATATGATGGTAATTAGGTCAGTGGGAAAGGAGAACATATTGGCAGCTGAATCTGTGCAATGCATGTTCAGAATGCCTCTTGGAATAGCTCAATGCAATGATAATGGAAAGCAGAAGCCACTGTCATCTTCCTCCTAAGATGTGGAACTGCTGTGACCTTGCTCTTGGAGAACCTACAACAGCTTAGATACGTGCAGGCTGTGCACAGGGAAAAGCAGCAGAGACTTGGATTGTGAAAGTTAGTGAAGCATAGAATTGGGTTAGAAGAGATCTTAAGAGCAGAGAGTCAGAAAATTGTTTCAGTTGGAAAAGACCTCCAGGATCATCAAGTCCAACCTTCAGCCTAACACCACCATGGCCAATAAACCACGTCCCAAAGAGCCATGTCCAGATGTTTCTTGAACACCTCCAGGCATGGAGACTCTACCACCACCTCCCTGGGCAGCCTGTTTCAATTCCTGACCACTCCTTCAGTTCAGATTTTTTTGCCCAGTCTCCAACCTAAACCTCTCCTGGCACAATTTCAGGCCATTTACACTCATCCTAATACTTATTACCTGGAAGAAGAGGCCAAAGACAATCTCACTGCAATCTCCTTTCAGGCAGCTGTAGAGAGCAATGAAGCCTCTCCCCCCAGCCTCCTCTCCACCAGAGTAAACAAGTCCAGTTTCTTCAGCTGCTCCTCACCAGACCTGTTCCCCAGGCAGCTTTGTTGTCCACTTCTGGACCCACTCCAGCACCTAAGTGTCTTCTGTGTTGCGAGAGGCTCAAAACTGAACACAGTATTCAAGGTACAGCCTCAGGAGTGCCAGATAAAGTCCAACCATAAACTGCCAGCACTGCCAGGTGACTACTAAACCATGTCCCTCAACACCACATCTAGATGGCTTTTAAACCCCTCTGGGCAATTCTTGGTCAACCAGAGCATGGCACTAAGTGCCCCAGCCAGGCTTGGCAAGAACACCTCCAGCCACAGCCACTCCACCACCTCCCTGGGCAGCCCATTCCAGTGCCAATCACTCTCTCTGCCAGCAACTTCCTCCTCACATCCAGCCTAGACCTGCCCTGGCACAGCTTCAGACTCTGGCCCCTTCTGCTCTTGCTGCTTGCCTGGCAGCAGAGCCCAACCCCACCTGACTACAGCCTCCCTGCAGGCAGCTGCAGGCAGCAATCAGCTCTGCCCTGAGCCTCCTCTGCTGCAGGCTGCACACCCCCAGCTCCCTCAGCCTCTCCTCACAGGGCTCTGCTCCAGGCCCCTCCCCAGCCTTGCTGCCCTGCTCTCAACACTTTCCAGCACCTCAACAGCTCTCTGCAGTTCTGGAGCCCAGAACTGGACACAGCTGGACTCAAGGGGTGGCCTGAGCAGTGCTGAGCACAGGGGCACAAGAACCTCCCTTGTCCTGCTGCCCACACTGCTCCTCAGCCAGCCCAGGATGCCATTGGCTCTGCTGCCCACCTGGGCACTGCTGCCTCAGCTTCAGCTCCTCTCTCCCACCACCCCCAGGGCCCTCTCTGCCTGCCTGCTCTCAGCCACTCTGTGCCCAGCCTCTAGTGCTGCTTGGGGTTGTTGTGGCCAAAGTGCAGAACCTGCCCTTGGCCTTGTTCAATCTCATCCCATTGGCTCTGCCCACCCATGCAGCCTGGCCAGGTCCCTCTGCAGGGCTCTGCTACCCTCCAACACAAGGACTATCTGTAAGGACAGAGCAGACAACCTCGCTATCAGAGTTTTCAATCTCCCTGGCACTGAAGGATCATTTTTAACTGGAGGATTCTTCAGACAGGTCAAGTCCTTGTTGAAAAATGAAGTAATGTTTTGACAGATCAGGAGGGTCTTGTTCCAGTGGGAGTCAATTAGGAGTAGGATGTCTTCACAGAAACATTTCTCAGCTGTGGACGTCTGGGGTCAGTGATCTCATCTGCTGCTAAAAACAAAACCTGCCTTCTCAGAATGGCCAGGAGCATGGCAAAGCTCCTAGTCCCCAGAAACAGCATCTACATTTATGAATGAACACCTGATCTCACTCTCAATCCACACACAGTGATATCTGCTGAGCCAGTGAAGGCAAAAAGCACTATTTGGGGGATGAAGCAAATAAAACAGTCAGGATTCTAGCTAAGTATCCTCAAGAATGTGGAATGTCAAAGCACAGTTCAAGACAAGTTCATGGCAACAAAGCTTTCTGTGAGCAGTGGAGTTGAACACTTAACACACACTCAATCCACCACAAAGCATCAGCTTTGCTCTGACAGCTCTCAGATTTCCCAACAAGCAATCTCCTTCCATCTGATTGGAGTTTGCCAAAGCTGCTTTGCAAAGAGGCTGTTTGATTATCTCAGCCAAAGGACCAAAGGTGATGGAAGACTTCTGGATTGAGTTGGGAGATGTTAGTGCCAGACTGCTTTCTTGCAAGGGGGTGATCTGCTACCAGGCACAAAGCAATTGCCACCTTTGGTTGTACTCAAGTCCACTACAGCTGAAACTTGGATTTTCACACAGTCAGAGAATGTCAGGGGCTGGAAGAGACCTCAAAAGCTCATCCAGTCCAACCCACCTGAGCAGAGCAGGATCACCTAGAGCAGATCACACAGGAACACATGCAGGCAGCTCTGCAATATCTCCAGAGAGGGAGACTCCACAGCCCCCCTGGGCAGCCTGTTCCAGGCTTCTGGCAGCCTCGCAGGGAAAAAATTCCACCTCATGCTTCCATGGAACTTCCTATGCCTCAACTTCCCCCCAGTGCCCCTTGGACTGGCATTGGGCATCACCCAGCAGAGCCTGGCTGCAGCCTCTGGGCACTCACCTGCACAGCTTTATCAGCAGGAATGAGGGCAGCCCTCAGGCTCCTCCTCTCCAAGCCCCAGCTCCCTCAGGCTCCCCTCCTAAGGAAGATCTTCCACTCCATTGTGGCTCTGTGATGGACTCTTCCAAGGAGTTCCCTGAGGTCCTTCTTGAACCGAGTGGCCCAGAACTGAACAGAGTACTCCAGATGCAGCCTCACCAGGACAGAGTTGGGGCTGTTCAGTCTGGAGTAGTGGAGGCTCCCAAGTGACCTTCTTGTGGCCTTTCAGTATCTGAAGGGGGCCATGGCAGGGGCCTGGAACTAGATGATCCTTGTGGTCCCTTCCAACCCTGACTGATTCTATGAGTCTGTGAATAGAGTGGGACAAAAACCCCTCCAGACCTACTAAGCACAGCCCTTCTAATCCACCTCAGGATGCCATTGGCCTTCTTGGCCACCAGAGCACATTGCTGACCCATGGTCAACCTTCCAACCACCAGGACCCCCAGGTCCTTTACCCCTTCACTGCTCTCCAGCAGGTCAGTCCCCAACCCATACTTGGCGACAAAGCTGGTGAGAGGCCTGGAACACAAGGCATGAGAGGAGAGGCTGAGGGAGCTGGGGGTGTGCAGCCTGCAGCAGAGGAGGCTCAGGGCAGAGCTGATTGCTGCCTGCAGCTGCCTGCAGGGAGGCTGTAGCCAGGTGGGGTTGGGCTCTGCTGCCAGGCAAGCAGCAAGAGAAGAAGGGGACACAGCCTCAAGTTGTGCCAGGGCAGGTCTAGGCTGGATGTGAGGAGGAAGTTCCTGGCAGAGAGAGTGATTGGCATTGGAATGGGCTGCCCAGGGAGGTGGTGGAGTTCCTGTCCCTGGAGGTGTTTAAGAAAAGCCTGCCTGAGGCACTTAGTGCCATGGTCTGGTTGGTTGGGCAGGGCTGGGTGCTAGGTTGGGCTGGCTGAGCTTGGAGCTCTCTTCCAACCTGCTTTGATTCTATGATGCATGAGGTTGTTCCTTCCCAGGTACAAGTGTACTACAGTATTCGAGAGCAAAAGCAGAAACACCAACAGAGGCAACTCACAAAGGTTGTTTCCCTCCAGCCATAACAATCCTTACTTTGCTCCAAACTGAAAGCTCCTCTTCAGTCAAAACATCTGGCAGCAGAGTAACAGAGGCATTTCAGGCAGGGCTTGACAGACAGCATCAGAAGACCTCAGGAACTGGTTCATCACAGCATTCTTCCTGAGTTTAGGAGGCTGTGATGAAGTGCTAGGTTTTAGTTCCACTAGAATAGAGCCAAAGAATCGAGGTGCTTTATTCAGGAAATGGATTTGCTTGTCAGAGGAGAGAGGAAAATGCTGCTGAAGTAGCTTAAATCTAGGAGGTGTATCTCTTCAACAGCCTTCAGACTCCAGAACTTTGGAGGAGTGCTGCTGTTTCCTTTCTGCAGCCTCAGTGCACACTGGAGATGTTTGAAAGGAATGACTGAAGGTATTCAGTGAATGTTGTGCTCCTGCCTTACCTTGGTGGCTCAGAAAGCCACAGAAGGAGATTTATGGGAGGAAACTTAAAGCCTTTTACTAGTACACAAAAGACATCAAATCAAATTGATTTGGCCAAGCTTGAGAAGTAGCCTGTGAAAACCTCAGGAGGTTCAAGAAGGCCAAGTGCAAAGTTTTGAATCTGAGTCAGGGCAATCTCTGGTATCAGTCCAGGCTGGGAGATGAAGGGCTGAGGAGCAGCCCTGTGGAGAAGGACTTGGGAGGGATGCTCCATGAAAAGCTGGAAATGAGCTGATGATAGAAGCTCACAGCCCAGAAGGGCAACCAGATGGTGGGTTGAATGTGGAGGAAGAGGATCTGTACCTCTGCTCTGCTGAGATCACATCTGCAGTGCTGGGGCCAGCTCTGGAGTCCTCAGCACAGCAGAGGCAAGGACCTGCTGAAACGGAGCCAGAAGAGGCCACAAGAGGGTTGGAAGCCTTCTGCTGTAAGGCCAGGCTGAGTTGGGGTCATTCAGCCTGGAGAAGAGAAGGTTCTGGGGAGACCTTCTGATGGTTTTCCAGTACTTTAAGCAGAGGCTACAAGAAAGCTGGGAGCAGACTTTCTATCAGGGCATGTTGTGACAGGACAAGGGGTGATGGCTTCAAGCTGGCAGAGGGGAGACTTATACTAGGACTAAAGAATTCTTTTACACTGGAGAGACACTGACCCAGGTTGCCCAGAGAGATGGCAGATGCCCCATCTCAGGATAGGTTGGATGGGGTTCCAAGCAACCTGCTCTAGATGAAGATGTCCCTGCTCACTGCAGGGTGGCTGGACTGTCATAGAATGATTTGGGTTGGAAGGGACCTCCAAAGATCATCTAGTCCAACCCTCCTGCAGTCAGCAGGGGCATCCTCAACTAGATCAGGTTGCCCAGAGCTCTGTCAAGCCTCATCTTGATTATCTCCAAGGATAGAGCCTCAATTATCTCCTTGAGCAACCTACTGCAGCGTGCCACCACCCTCATGGTGCAGAACTTGTTCCTAACATCCAACCTCAATCTGCTTTGCTAGTGTGAAGCTATTGCCTTTGGTCCTATCACTACAGGCTTTTAGAAGCATCCTTGTAAAGGAGAAGATTTTCAAAGGTCCCTTCCAATCCAAACCATCCTAGTTGTGAAAGGAAGCAGCTGTTAACTGGATATAAACACTAATATCTCTACAATTAGAAAGCTCAGCATATGTTACTGCCTGGTATCTAGACCTTACTTGTACCCTCAGTACCCTCCAGACAAGTGTTAAGCTCTCACTACAGCCTCCTGCTTCTTTTATAGTGGAACTGAAGAGTATAACAGTAACTCCAGAAGAGAACATGCCACAGTTCTACAAGAACCCTGAGATCATAGAATCATAGAATGTCAGGGGCCAGATGGGACCTTGAAAGATCATCTGGTCCAGCCCCTGTGCCAGAGCAGGGACACTGAGGTGCTGGAGCAGGTGCAGAGAAGGGTGATGAGGCTGGGGAGAGGTTTGGCAAACATGACCTATGAGGAGTGGCTGAGGGAAGTGGGGTTGTTTAGTCTGGAGAAGAGGAGGCAGAGAGGAGACCTTATTGCCCTTTACAACTACCTAAAAGGAGGCTGTAGTGAGGCTGGAGCTCATCTGTTCTCCTGAATTACTAAGACAGGACAAGAGGAAAGAGTTGCATCAGGGGAGGTTTAGGTTGGATGTAACCAGGTGGGGATTGGTCTCTTCTCCCAGACAACCACCAAGAGTACAAGGGGACACAGTCTCAAGTTGTGCTGGGGGAAGTATGGGCTGGCTGTTAGGAGGAAGTTGTTGGCAGAGAGGGTGATTGGCATTGGAATGGGCTGCTCAGGGAGGTGGTGGAGTCACTGTCCCTGGAGATGTTCAAGAAAAGCCTGGCTGGGGCACTTAGTGCCATGGTCTGGTTGACTGGCTAGGTCTGGGTGCTAGGTTGGCCTGGATGAGCTTGGAGCTCTTTTCCAACCTCGTTGATTCTATGATTCTATGTTGGGAGGAAATTCTTTACTGAGTGGGTGGTCAGGCACTGGAACAGGCTGCCCAGGGAGGTGGTGGAGTCACCATCCCTGGAGGTGTTTAAAAGGAGAGTGGTTGTGGTGCTTGAGGCTATGGTCTGCTGATGAAGGATGCTGGGATGAAGGTTGGACTGGATGATCCTGGGGGTCCTTTCCAACCCCAGCAATTCATAGTGATTAGATGTTGTGCTGAGGGATTTGGTTAGGTCAAGGACTTGTCAGTGTGAAACTTATGTTTGGACTTGATGATCTTGAAGGCCTTTTCCAGTCTAAGCAAGTCTGTGATTGTGTGATCACCTAGAACAGATCACTTTGGAATGTGTTCAGATCATAGATGGGTCTTGAATATCTCCAGAGAGGGAGATAACTCCACAGCCCCCCTGGGGAGCCTGTTCCAGTGCTCTGTCACCCTCACAGGGAAATAATTCCTCCTCAGGTTCACATGGAATCTCCTGTGCCTCAACTTCCACCCACTGCCCCTTGTCCTGTCATTGGGCATCACTGAGAAGAGGCTGGCTCCATCCTCCTGGCACTCACCCTGCACATATAAGGGGTGAGATAAGTGACTTGGCTCATCCAACTAAACAAATCTGAAGTGGATCAAATATTTCCCAAAGGCAACTCACATTCTGAAAGCTCACAAAGATATTTAACCACCTTATTAGAAAGCTGGTAAAGGAGCTTAAAAGTGAAGTCACACATTTAGAGAGTGTAACATTAAACCCAAACATGTGTAGTTAGGAAATTGCTCTCAAGTGAAAACATCAGCTGGTCCCCCAAAGCATCATTTGTAGAAGCTCTCAACGTGGAGCTTAGGGCAACACTGCAGGCCAAAAAAACACAAGTACAAAGCCAAGTCAAATGTTTAACCATCCAATAATCATGATGCTAAAGACTGAGCACTGAGAAAAGCTCACTCTAATTACTCAAGAGGCTATGCTGGACTCCTGTACCTGAAGGGGGCCTATAAGAAGGCTGGGGAGGGAATGCTTCCAAAGGCCTGTAGGACAAGGGATGATGGTTTGGAATTAGAGGATGTTTAGATTGAATATTAGGACCAAGTTCTGCACCATGAGGGTGGTGGAACACTGGAACAGGTTGCCCAGTTTGGTGGTTGAAGCCTGGAGATATTCAAGGCTGAGGCTGGAGAGGGCTCTGGGCAGCCTGATCTAGTTGAGGATGTCTCTGCTGTCTGTAGGGGAGTTGGACTGGATGAGCTTTGGAGGTCCCTTCCAACCCAAACCATTCTGTGACTTTGCAAAGCTGCTCCACACAGGTGACTGAAATAAAGAGATTTAGCAATGCCTGTTAACTGCTGTGTTTGGTTCAGTTACAGCAGGTGAGAAACCTGAGCTGTTAGTACAGAAAGAACACTGCCAAGTTAAGACATTTGAGGTTTTCAAGAGCAACCCAAATCCTCTGAGAGTTGGCAGGATTGACTCTCCAATAGCTGGGACAAGAAGATCTCAGGCAGGAGCTAATCCTGAAACAATCTTGCAGAACACAGGTAAATGACCCAGCAGGGATTCATTTCCTTTACTCAGCTTTCTCCATTTCAGAAATCTGTTGTGAAATAAAGTATTAAGTCATGAGGCTTTGGAAAGCTACAGCCTGAAGGATTAAACCTTCCAATCTGTCTCAGACAACAGGAAATTGTTCTAATCTTTATCCACCCACACACACAGGCAGCTCTGCTCAGCAGAAATTTGTTTTCCAGATAGAAATGTTCTGCTTTGCTACCCTTCTGAAAGTGATGGAGAGGAAGGGCTGTGAGCATGTGTTTAAAGGACTAAACTGAAGCAAAGCAGATTAATGTTCCATTCAGTTGCCCAGGAAGTGTTTGGACAAGTCATTAACAGGGTATCAGAATCAATCTGCAAGAAATCATTCTATAGCCATTTTTTGACTGTGTCACAGCAGGAAGCCCTCAGTGAGTTTAACTCTTAGGGTGAGTTACCTCTGGTGTCCTGCCACAAATCGCTGAGCTTCAATGGCAAATCAGACACTTGCAAGCAACAGAAGGAAAAGCTTCTTTACTTTGAGGGTGATGCAACCCTGGACCAGGCTGCCCAGAGAGGTTTTGGAGTCTCCTTCTGTGGAGAGATTCCAAATCCAAACGGACACTGAGATCCAGGACAACCTGTTTTAGCAAGGGAGTTAAAATACAGGCTGAAAGAATTGGGGCTGTTCAGCCTGGAGAGACCTTAGAGCTACATTTCAGTATCTGAAGAGGACCTATAGGAAATCTGGGAAGGGACTGTTTAGAAGTTGTGACGTGATGAGAGGCAGTGGTTTGAAACTGGAGCAGGGTAAATTTAGGTTGGACATCAGGGGGATGTTCTGCACAATGACAGTGGTGAGATAAAGGAACAGGTTGCACAGGGATGTGGTTGAGACCTTGTTCCTGGACACATTCAAGATCAGAGTCAGTGTGGTACTGGGCAGCCTGATCTAGTTGGAGGTGTCTCTGCTGACTGCAGGGGGATTTGGACAAGATGACCATTGAGGGTTCCCCCTTCCAACCCAATGCAATCTGGGAATCTGTGACTAGGTGACCTCCCAAAGTCTCTTGCAACCCCTACAATGTGTGATTGTGTGATCCAAATCCTTGTCAGTCATGCACAGTAAGATTCCTCCATCTTGGTCTGAAGGATGAGTTAAAATATTACAATACTTTGATTTCAGATTTCCAGAGAGGAGACTTCTGTACAGCACCCATGTCACAACAGACCCAGCTACTTGACTTCTTTCTCCTCAACCATTTCATGTGCTCCTTTTTCAAAGCCTACACATGGAAAAAGAATGTTACTGGTGCTGCAGACTGGACCCTGCAGCCACCTACAGACACAGGGGATGGGATCAGAGCAGCTGGCCTTCCACAGCTGGTCAGAACTGCATTCCTTGGAGCTCTGTGGTTGCAGGCTACAAAGTGAAGCTTAACCAGAATTTGCCACTATTTTCCTCTTAGAGCACACAGGTGCAAAAGCAGTGGGAAAACAGGCAGAGAGCCAGAAGGCAGGAGAAGACATTCAGGGAGTGAATTTGAGGACAGCAAGATTGTTTCCTAGCAGCATGACAATAACAGCATAGCTCCAAGTGGCAAGGCAGCCACTACAGGACAAGTGAAAAACTCATCACTGAATGTTCAGGGCAGTTCCCAGGATCTACACAAGCTGAGGGATGAAGTGTTGGAGAGCAGCCCTCTGAAGAAGGACTTGGGTGTGCTGGTGGGGGAGAAGCTGGACAGGAGCTGGCACTGAGCGCTAGCAGCCCAGAGCCAGCCCTGTCCTGGGCTGATCCCCAGCAAGTGTGGGCAGCAGGGGCAGGGAGGGGATTCTGCTCCTCTGCTCTGCTGAGATCTCCCCTGCAGTGCTGGGGCAGCTCTGCAGTGCTCAGCACAGCACAGACAGGGACCTGTTGGAATGGAGCCAGAGGAGGCCAGAACCATGATGGAAAGGCTGGAAGCCCTCTGCTGGGAGGTCAGGTTGGGAGGTCAGCCTGAAGAAGAGAAGGCTCCAAGGAGACCTTCTGCAGTCCTTTCAGTACTTCAGTAGGGCTATAAAGAAGCTGGGGGATAGAGTTTTTATCAGGGCCTATTGTGATAGGACAAGGAGTGATGGTTTGAAACTAAAAGAGAAATAATCAGACTCTAGAGAAGGAAGAAATGTTCCACACTGAGGGTGGTGCAACACTGACCCAGATTGCCTTGAGAGGTGAGAGATGCCTCATCCCTTGGCACATTCCAGATCAGGTTGCTTGGAGCTCTCAGCAACCTGCTGTAGCTGAAGTTGTCCCTGCTCACTGCAGGGCAGCTTGACTAGATGACCTTTAGAGGTCCCTTCCAACCCAAACCATTCTACAGTTCTCTGATAACTACAAGTGAGGAGATTCAGATTGGATGTTAGGAAGAAGTTCTTCACCATGAAGGTGGTGAGACACTGGAACAGGTTGCCCAGGGAAGTGGTGGAAGTCTCATCCCTGGAGGTGTTTAAGGACAGGCAATCTAATTAGGTGTGAGGTGTCCCTGCCCATGGTAGTGGCATTGGAACTAGATGACCTGTGAGGTCCCTTCCAGCTCTGACAATTCTCTGATTCTCTGACTTCCAGCACCTAGCAGCTGGCAGGGCTTTTCCCCTACTAGATTTAAACCCTTTGCACTAAAGCAAGCTGGTTTTTTTTCTCTCATACTTATCAACTACAACTCCAGCACTGGCAGTAAATCCCCACTAAAGCTACACTTGCTACATGCTTCTCAGTCCCATAGCCAGCAGCAGAACACAAAAGGGCAGCAGCCTTCAATCAGCAGCTATAACTCAGCTATATAAAGCTTTCTTCTAGCATTATTAGAGCCACATCAATAATGAACAGACCTAGAATGACAGAGCTCAACTACTCCATTGGAACACAGAATTACAAGAGGAGAAATTCATTTTGAAGCTACCTCCAGTAGCCTGTCCCACAGCCAGTGAAAGCAGAAACAAGTTCAAAGTCAGTGTCACCTGAGGCAGAGAGAGATGGAATTGTTCAGCCTGAAGAACAGGAGGCTTAGAGGAAACCTTATTGCTGTCTACAGCTACTTGAAAGGAGGTTGGAGTGATGCTGCTGTTGGCCTCTTCTCCCAGGTAATTAATGACAGGACAAGAGGAAATGGCCTCAAGTTGCACCAGGGGAGTTTTAGGTTGGATAATAGGAAAAAATTCTTTGCTGCAAGAGTGGTCAGGGACTGGAACAGGCTGCTCAGGAAGGTGGTGGAATCCCCATCACTGGAGGTGTTGAAGAAGCCTGTAGATGTGGTGCATCAGGGTAGACTTTAATGCTCATGCAGGGGTTGGGCAGAAGGTTGAACTTGGTGATCTTACAGATCTTTTCCAGCCTTAATGATTCTATGATACTCAGCCTGCCCCAAAGTGTTCTGGGTGGGTTTGGTTGTTGATTTGATTAAAAATCAGGTTGGAAAAGACCTCTGAGATCATCAAGCACAACCTGCCACCTAACCCCTCTCATTAACTAAACCGTGGCACTAAGTGCCCATCCAGCTTCCTTTTAAACATGTCCAGGGATGGGGACTCCAACACCTCCTTGGGCAGCCCATTCCAATGCCAATCACTCTTGCTGGGAAGAACTTCTTCCTAATATCCAGCCTAAACCTGCCCTGGCACAGCTTGAGACTGTGTCCCCTTGCTGTGTTGCTGGTTGTTTGGCAGAAGAGATCAACCCCACCTGGCTACAACCTCCTTTCAGGTCGTTGTAGAAAGCAATGAGCTCTGCCCTGAGCCTCCTCTGCTGCAGGCTGCACACCCCCAGCTCCCTCAGCCTCTTCTCACAGCGCTGTGCTCCAGGCCCCCTCACCAGTCTTGGTGCCCTTCCCTGCACACATTCAAGCACCTCAACATCCTTCTTCAATTGAGTGGTCCAGAACTGGAGAGAGTAGTGAAGGTGTGGGCTGAGCAGTGCTGAGCACAGACACAAGGTGCAGAAGCTGCTCATGCCGTACTTACTCGCGCTCCTTCTCCGTCAGCTTGTCGTTGATGTTGTCTTTGATGGTGGAGCGAGAGCCCTTGTGGATGATTGGATACCTGAGTGGCACTTGGAGGAAGAAGGAGATCATGGAAACCAAGTGAGCAGTGTAGCCCAGGGCAACAGCAATGCTTCCATCATCTTTTGCTGCCGAGAACAAGAAAGAGATTAAGCAATGGAATGAACTGGGATCTCTCTGCAGGCTCAGCACAACTTCATCCTTACAGCTTTGATAACCACAGAATGTCAGGGGCTGGAAGGGTCACTCCACCAAGCTCATCCACTCCAATCCCCCTGCCAGAGCAGGATCACCTAGACCAGATCACACAGGAACACATAGAATCAAGCAGGTTGGAAGAAACCTGTAAGATCATCCAGTCCAACCTATCACCCAGCCCTGGCCAGTCAACCAGACCATGGCACTAAGTGCCTCATCCAGGCTTTGCTTCGACACCTCCAGGGATGGGCACTCCACCACCTCCCTGGGCAGCCCATTCCAATGCCAATCACTCTCTCTGTGAAGAACTTCCTCCTAACATCCAGCCTATACTTCCCCCAGCACAACTTGAGACTGTGTCAGACTCCACAACCCCCCTGAGCAGCCTGTTCCAGGCTTCTGGCACCCTCACAGGGAAAAACATTTTTCCTCATGTTCCCATAGAACTTCCTATGCATCAACTTCCACCCAGTGCCCCTTGTCCTGGCACTGGGCATCACCCAGCAGAGCCTGGCTGCAGCCTCTGGGCACTCACCCTGCACATATCGTCAGCATGAAGGAGGTCACCTCTCAGGCTCCTCCTCTCTGAGCTCCAAGCCCCAGCTCCCTCAGGCTCTCCTCCTACAGAAGATGTTCCACTGCCTTCAGTGTTTTCGTGGCTCTGTGCTGGGCTCACTCAAGCAGTTCCATGTCCCTCTTGAACTGAGGGGCCCAGAACTGAACACAATATTCCAGATGTGGCCTCACCAGGGCAGAGCAGAAAGGGAGAGGACCTCTCTGGACCTACTGACCACTGCCCTAATAATACACCTCAGAATGGCACTGGCTTTCTTGGCCACAAGAGCACACTGACAATGGTATGGTTCATGAAGTCATCAGAAGAGCAGGTGTCAGTCTGAGATGGGTTTAGCAGCTCCTCCACCTCCCTGGGCAGCCCATTCCAGTGTCTAATTACCCTTTCCATCAGGAAGTGCTTTCAACCTAAACCTCCTCTGGCACAGCTTCAGGCCAGGCTCTTGTCATAAGTTGCCTGGCAGAAGAGCCTGACCCCCACCTGACTACAACTTCCCTTCAAGGAGTTGTAGAGTGGGATAAGGTCTCCTTTGAGCCCTCTCTTCTCCAGGCTATACCACCTCAGCTGCCTCAGCCTCTCCTCATCAGCCTTTCCCTCCAGTCCCTTCCCCAGGCTCATTGCTCTCCTCTGGACCTGCTCCAGCACCTCAGTATCTTTCTTGAAGCACTTCACCATGTGCATGATCATTACCAGTTGTGCTTTTATTGGTCTTCACGCAGCTTTGCTCACACATATTTATAGAGCAAAAGCCCTTGCACAGAGGGACAAGGCAAAAAGATGAACCTCCTCAGCTCCAGAGCTGGGCCACAAAGCTCATCAGAGGGCTGGAGCGTCCCCCTCCTGCGAGGACAGGCTGAAAGCTGAAGTTGTTCAGCCTGGAGAAGAACTTTGAAAGCTACAAACTACTCTTCTCAACATTTGGATTGGTGAGGGAAGGTAAAACAAAACTAAAAGAGGAAAAACGAAACAAATTCCCCAAGAGAAACTGGAAGTCAGATGGAGCTGACATGTGTGAGCAGAGCCAGGGAAAAGCTGCATTCCTCCACAACTGCATTTCTTAGTGAGATCAGCTGGAGGGACACCGACCCCAGGCTAAGAGCTCTGTTCTCTGCCAGTAACTGGGAGAAGGGAGCTTAACCCATTGCTATGAAGTATCAATTTTGACACTGAAGGTTTCAGCCTTGGAGCTTTATCTCATGGGAGTGCCCAGAAAGATTCAAACTGCAACCTTTAGCCATGTTAAGGCCTTTTCCTTTCTGTTGCATCTGAAGACACCAACACAAACAACATGGTTAAGGCATGGAGACAGACTGAGAGAGTTCATATTGTTCAGTTTGGAGAAGAGAAGGCTCTGAGGTGACCTTATTGTGGCCTTGCAGTATCTGAAAAGGGCTACAAGAAAGCTGGGGAGGGACATTTTAGGGTGTCAGGAAGTGATAGAACTGGGGGGGAATGGAGCAAAAGTGGAAGTGGGGAGATACAGATTGGATGTTAGGAAGAAGTTCTTCACCACGAGGATGATGAGACCCTGGAACAGGTTGCCCAAGGAGGTGGTGGAAGCCTCATCCCTGGAGGTGTTTAAAGCCAGGCTGGATGCAGCTCCGAGCAACCTGCTCTAGTGTGAGGTGTCCCTGCCCATGGCAAGAGGGTTGGAACTGGATGATCTTTGAGGTTCCTTCCAACCCTGACACTTCTGTGACTGTGAAATCAGCTGAAAACAGAAGATTTTCTAAGAAAGCTTCTTATCATAGAATGGTTTGCTTGGAAGAGACCTTTTGGGTCAACTGCAACCATGAAATCACACTGAGCTCTATCAGAACACACAATATACTGCTGGAGTGAGTCCAGAGAAGGGCTTCAAGGATGCCACCAGACTGGGTGGAGCAGCTGCCACACCAGAAGGCTGTGCTGCCATTCAGACAGACCTGGACAGGCTGAGGGTTGGGCAGGGAGAAACTGAATGAAATTCAACAAGGGCAAGTGCAGAGTCTGGCACCTAGAGGTGTCCAAGGCCAGGCTGGATGAGGCCTTGAGCAACCTGTTCTAGTGGGAGGTGTTCCCTGCCTATGGTGGGAAGTTGGAACTGAATGATCTTTGAGGTCCTTTCCAACCTAAACCATTCTATGATTCTTCCATGTCTGCTTTAAGCACTGTAAGGCCACAAAAAGGTCTCTCCACAGCCACTGTCAATGGATGAAGCAGAAGCTGTCTTGTAAAACACTCCACATTGTCAGGCAGCCTTAAAGCTGGAAGAAACTCAACTGGTTAAGTCCACCAGCTACAGCCAGGATTCATGCACATTGCCCCACTAATTTATGGGCTGCAAATAGCCACAATGGAATTTTAGCTCAGACAAATATTTTCCAGGATCACTGAGTTTGGAAGGCACCTCTGGAAATTGTGTGGAGTCCTGGCTCAGAGATGACAGCAAGGAAAGCTACAACAGGTTGCTCAGGACTGTGTCCAGTTGGGTTTTGAGCACGGCCAAGCATAAAGAGTCCAAAGCCTCCCTGGGTAACTTATTTGAGTATCAAGTCACAGCATACAGCTATTTTTCTCTGAGTCAGCAGTAAGTTCTTTTGTACTAGGTAGGAAGTAGGAATAAATAATGCATAAGTTTCCTTCTAGTCCACAGCTTTCCAGGCAGAAATTTGGCTCCTGCACCGTTGCTATCGGTTTGCTTAACACTATGAAGTTCAGAAGCAGTGTGAGTTGTAAGAGCTCCAATTAAGAACATCCAGTTACCTTGAAAGTCTTCAGAATTAGGAAGCTTGACTCCACAAACAAAGTAATCCTTTTGTTCATTCTGTTAAGTCAAAACAAAGATAATCAACAGTAGCAAGTGAGAATGGAACAACCACCAGCAGCAAATGGCAACCTGCACAACGTCTGATGACAACAAAGCATCTTTGGAAAGCAAAAGCTCCTTTCCTGAACCCCAGAGTGACTCTGATAAAGCGTTTTAGTCCTCTTTTCATCTAACTCAGAACTTAAATGCAAGTTGTTTAAGGAAGGAAGAGCTTCACCTTAATCAATTCATCAGATAAAAGGGTTTGGAGCTCAGTATTTTAACATCTGTGGCCTTGTAGTATCTGAAGGGGCCTACAAAAAAGCTGGGGAGGGACTTTTTAGGACATCAGGGAGTGGCAGGAGTGAGGGGAAATGGAGCATAGCTGGAGGTGAGGAGAGTGAGGCTGGAGGTGAGGAAGAATTGTTGAGCAAGAGAGTGGTGAGAGGCTGGACTGGGTTGCCCAGGGAGGTGGTTGAGGCCCCATGGCTGGAGGTGTTTGAGGCCAGGCTGGCTGAGGCTGTGTGCAGCCTGCTCTAGGGTAGGGTGTCCCTGGGCATGGCAGGGGGTTGGGACTGGTTGATCCTTGTGCTCCCAGCCCTGACTGATTCTATGGTGTATGTGCACTCTGTTAAAGTTCACCCTAGCCTACTGTCAGAGTTTACTATCATTATTGTGACCAAAATGGAAAGCATTCATTAAGTTAGAGCTAGAAAGAGTTTACTTCTCTAGCAGAGACCAGTGAAGAGATGCTGCCATAAATCCTCTCCCCTCAAGGCTTGCAGGCTAAGGATCAAATCCAAGAAAAAGCTGGAATAAACCAGCATGAGTGAAGAGCAAGTTTCATCCCAAATAAAACATGGCATTTGCTTTAGAGTGTAACAAGCAGGACCTTCATTCCAGCATCAAGCAGGTTTGGAAGTGGCTAGAAACATACCAAATCTATGGGGTAGATGTAGGAGAGCTCCGACAGCAGCTGCTTGCAGCGAATTGTCTGCTGGGCATTTGTCTTCAAAAACAGTTCTCTTTGGGGAAAAAGAGCCCAAAACCATTAGTTCCTTCAAAAGCTTGGAAGTCAAGGTGGCAACCCCTTGTTTCCCTTCTGGATCTTCCCAAGTAGCAGGTCCCCTCCCTTAATTGCACCAAAACAAATGCAGGAGACAGAATTATTGAGGCTGGAATAGACATCTGAGAGCATCGGCTCCAGCCTATGCCCTGACACCACCACAGCAACCTGACCATGGCACTAAGTGTCACATCTAAGCTTTCCAGAGACAGACTCCACCACCTCCTTGGGCACTCCATTCCAGTGCCTAATTCCCCTTTCCTCGAGGAAGTGCTTCCTAACACCCAACCTAAACTTGCTCTGGCACAGCTTCAGGCCATGCCCTCTCGCCTTGTCACAAGTTGCCTGGCAGAAGAGGCTGACCTTCACCTGACTACAACTTCCCTTCAGGTAGAGACAGAGTGTGATAAGGTCTCCCCTGAGTCTTCTCTTCTCCAGGCTAAGCACTCCCAGCTCCTTCAGCCTCTCCTCATCAGCCTTCCCCTCCCCAGTCTCATTGCTCTCCTGTGGACCTGCTCCAGCACATCAATACCTCCCTTGCAGTGAGGGGCCCAGAGCTGCTCGAGGTGAGGCCTCTCCAGTGCCAGAACAGGGGCAGAATGACAGCCCTGGTCCTGCTGGCCACACTACTCCTGATACAAGGCAAGATGCCACTGGCCTTGCATGCCAGCTGGCACACTGCTGGCTCACTTTCAGCTGGTTGTAACCCAGCACTCCCAGCTCCCTCTCTACTAGGCACAGAGGCATCTTTCCAGTTTGAGTCGTACCTCATGTTGCAGGCTTAATTTCACAGCATCACAGTGTGGTTTGGGGTGGCAGGGACCTCTAGAGGTCATCTAGTCCAACCCCTCTGCAGTCAGCATGGACATCCCCCCCAAGTATAGCAGGTTGCTCAGACCCTATCAAGCTTGACCCTGAATATCACCAGGGATGAGGCTTCTACCATCTCACTGGGCAACCTGTTCCAGTGTTCCACCACCCTCAAAGTAAAGAACTTCCTCCTCATGTCCAATCTGCCCTTCTTTAGCTTTACCTATGGCAATTAAGTCTTACAAAACTAAGCCTACAACAAGCCCTGCACTGTCCTCACCTGCAACCAAGCATCTCTTTTCCTCTCTGCTAGGCTTACCAATGCTAATTATCACTTTAGAACTCTGTGAAATGTAGCAGAGGTCTTAAGACAAGTTTTAGGAAGGACAATTAGGATGAATTTGGACAATGGCTTCAAACTAGAAAAGAGCAGATTTAGATTGGGTGTTAGGAACAAATTCTTCACTATAACCACAGTGGAACACTGCAGCAGGTTGCTCAGGGAGGTGGTTGTGGCTCCATCCCTGGAGATATTCAAGGTGAGGCTGGACAGGGCTCTGGGCAACCTGATCTAGTGGAAGATGTCCCCACTGACTGCAAAGGAGGTTGGACACAATGACCTTTGGAGGTCTCTTCCAGCCCAGCCCATTCCATGATTCTAATTTGGTGCCAGGAATCCCACTCTGAAGCTTCTATTTTGCTTCCAGTTGCAGGAAAAGCAGAGTTCATTTACCTCTTAGCAGTGCATTCCTTTCTCAGCTCATGAAGGGATTCATTATGCTCTTCAAGTTTCAGGTGTTCAGTCCCAAATGCACATTCTAAAAAACAGGAGGAATTGGAGGGGGATAAAAAACACCCAAAAACTTAGCAGGAAATATTTTCTTAGCTGAAGTTTAAAAGTAGGTATGACACAAACGTTGGCAATAATGATTCAGTTACTCTTCAGTGCCCATTTGACATGTTCTGATGTCCAACTGAGGAAGGAGAGTGCAAGAGGAATATCAGACTTCAAGCACTGCCCACGACCTACCAACCAAATATGAGCAAGGGAAAAAAAAATCCTTCTCAATATGTTTCCCTGGGAAGTATTTGAGTGAAAGCATCTCAGCCAAGGCAGGTTCTTCTTCCCCTCTGCTCTGGCCTGCTGAGACCACAACTGCAATACCGTGTCCAGTTTGGGGCTGCCCAGTTTAAGACAGAGAGGGACCTGTTGGAGAGAGTCCAAGAGAGAGCCATGATGATGACTGGGGGACATAAGCATCTCTGCTATGAGGAAAGATGAGCCCTGGGGCTGTTCAGTGTGGAGAAGAGAAGGATGAGAGAGGATCTTATCAATGTCTATCAATATCTGAGGGGTAGGCATCAAGAGGAAGGGGCCAGGCTCTTTTCAGTGATGCCCAGTGGTAAGCAGTGGCTAGAAACTGGAACACAGAGGATTTCACCTCAACACAAGGAGAAACTTCTTTACAGGAGGGTGGCAGAGGCCTAGAACAGGCTGCCCAGAGAGGCTGTGGAGACTCCTTCTCTGGAGACTTTCATGACCCATCTGGATGCATTCCTGTGTGGCCTGCCCCAGGGGATCCTGCTTTGGCAGGGGAGTTGGACTCAATGTCAGGGGCTGGAAGGGATCTCCAGACATTCTTTGATTCAACACCTGCATGGCCAAAACCAAGTGAAAGGCAAAACCTCCTTTCTAATAGTGGCAAACAACTTTAGACTCAAAGTGTGAAAAAATAGTCCTGCCACAAGATCAAACATCCTTGTGGCTTGGTCTTTGGGAGCTCCAAAGAGAGAGCAGCAGAGCATTTGATTGCAGGACACTTTGCCAGTAAAAGGAAACACCAAGACTGAGAATTTCAGCTTTCACTTCACAGAAACCTGTGTCTGTCTAAAACTACCTGCAGGGAGGCTGTAGCCAGATGGGCTTGGGCTCTGCTGCCAGGCAAGCAGCAAGAGAAGAAGGGGACACAGCCTCAAGCTGTGCCAGAGCAGGTCTAGGCTGGATGTGAGGAGGAAGTTGTTGGCAGAGAGAGTGATTGGCACTGGAATGGGCTGCCCAGGGAGGTGGTGGAGTGGCTGTGGCTGGAGGTGTTGAAGCCAAGCCTGGCTGGGGCACTTAGTGCCATGGTCTGGTTGGTTGGGCAGGGCTGGGTGCTGGGTTGGACTGGCTGAGCTTGGAGCTCTCTTCCAGCCTGGCTGATTCTATGAAATCCACCACTGTGGGTGTTAGAAGTGACTTCTGGAGATCATCTGGTCCAATCTCCTTGCTAAAGCAAGGTCACCCAGAACACAGGACTGCATCCAGATGGGCCCTGAAAGTCTTCAGAGAAGGAAATTGCACAACCTCTCTGGGCAGCCTGCTCCAGGGCTCTGTCACCCTCACATGAAAGATGTTTGTCCTTTTGGTGTAAGCTTTTTATTTAATAAGTTATTAAGAGGCATTTTTGTCTTCTAAACACTTACACCAGGATCCTAATCAGAGGTAAAACAACAACCTTCATGACATTACTGAATCATAAAATGGCCTAGGCTGGAAGGGACATTACAGAATGGTGGTGATTGGAAGGGACCTTGAAGATCATGAAGTTCCAGAACTCCCTACTATGGCCAGGGATGCCTCTCAACTAGATTCAGCTGCTCAAGGCCTCATCCAACCTGCCCTTGAGCACCCTCAGGGAGGAAGCATCCACAACCTCTGGGCAACCTATTCCAGAGTCTCAGCATCTTCCTACTGAATAACTTCTTCCTAGCATCCAGTCTAAGCTTGCTCTGCCTAAGCTTCAAACCATTCCCCCTTGGCTTGTCTCTAGACAGCCTTATGAGAAGTCTCTCTCCAGACTTCCTGGAGGATGCCTACAGCTCCTGGCAAGCAGCTCTGAGGTCACCCTAAAGTCTTCTCTTCTCCAAGCTGAACTCCCTCGGCCTGTTCTCATAGCAGAGATGCTCCAGCTCTTGGATCACCTTTCTGGCCTCCTCTGGACTCCCTCCACCACATCTGTGTCCTTCTGCTGGGGACAACGGAACTAGAGGCAGGATTGGGGGTGAGGTCTGGTCAGAGCTGAGTAAAAGGGGAAGAATCCTTTCTCTTGCCCTGCTGCCCACACTCCTCTTGCTGCAGCCTAGGACAGGCACTTTTGTCTGTATTACAGTGCAGCTCTCCTGATTTTCTCATAAAGCTCTAATTAAGCACAGATCTAAGAGGAGTGTTTCAGATAAGAAGATACTTAGAGATGGAAACCCAACATTTGCTCTCCAGACAGAGGGTGAAGAGATTCTATCTGGCTGCAAACTTCAGGAAGAGAAAAATACAAGGATAATAAAAGAGCAGCACCTTCCTTTTGGTTACCATAATCATGCACTAGGCTGCTACTCTTCCAATCATCAGATGATCAGAGAATCACACAATGTCAGGGGCAGGAAGGGACCTCCAAAGCTCCTCCAGTCCAACCCCCCTGCCAGCCTGCCAGAGTAGCATCACCTACAGCAGATCACACAGGAACACACCCAGGCAGGTCTGCAATACCTCCAGAGAGGGAGACTCCACAGCTCCCCTGGGCAGCCTGTTCCATGCTTCTGGCACCCTCACAGGAAAAAAAATCCTCCTCATGTTTCCATGTAACTTCCTATGCCTCAACTGCCCCCCAGTGCCCCTTGTGTTGGCATTGGGCATCACCCAGGCAGAGCCTGGCTGCAGCCTCTGGGCACTCACCCTGCACAGCTTTATCCACATGAAGGAGAGCAGCCCTCAGGCTCCTCCTCTGCAAGTTACACAGCCCCAGCTCCCCCAGTCCCTCCTCCTAAGGAAGATGTTCTGCTCCATCATTGTGCCTCTGTGATGGACTCTTCCAAGCAGTTCCCTGAGCTCCTTCTTGAACTGAGGGGCTCAGACCTGGGCACAGTATTCCATATGAAGCCTCATCAGGGCAGAATAGAGGGTGAGGAAAACCTCTCTGGACCTACTAACCACAGCCTTTCTAATCCACCCCAGGATGCCATTGGCCTTCTTGGCCACCAGAGCACATTGCTGGCTCATGGTCATCCTTCCATCCACCAGGACCCCCAAGTCCTTTACCCCTTCACTGCTCTCCAACAGAACGAATCCAGGAGGTCATTCCCCAACCTATGCTGACATTGAGGAGTAGTAGAGAAGCAACAATGTTTCTACACTCACCTTTCTCCTGCAAAGTACTTTTTTCCTTGTGCAGCAAGGCCACTTCCTGACCAAGGGCTTTCCTCTGCCTCTCCAGCTCGTTCCGTAGCACCAGGATCTTCAGCTGTAAACATTCACTCTCCTTTTTCTATTGGAAGTAAAAAAAACCAGACTTTAAAACCATGAAAGCTTTTCTGCACACCTGCAAGCCCACAAAAGAGGTGACAGAAGAAAGCAACAGGGTAACAGTCATGTCTGGCAGCCTAAATACTGAGCCCATGGGCAACAGGGATGTTCTCTTAAGAAACTCTTCCCAATACCCAACCTGAGGGTGGTAATGACCTGCAGCCAGCAGGGTTAACATCTTTGATTTCTGAATTGGATTGGGTATACAAAGTCCCATTTTTCCCTTTGACCAAATCATTAAACCAGTCTGACACAGAGCTGAGTTACTTGGAAGAGGGACAGGGACCTGCTGGAGAGGGTCCAGTGCAGGGCGACAAGGACGATGAGGGGACTGGAGGGCACTGCCTGATGAGGAGAGGCTGAGGGACCTGGGGCTGCTTAGTCTGGAAAAGAGAAGACTCAGAGGGGATTTGATCAATGTTTCTAAGTATCTGAAGGCTGCCAGGAAGGGGGTACAGGCTCTGCTCACTGCTCCCTGGGATAGGACAAGGAGCAATGTGTGTAAACTGCAGCAAAAGAAGTTCTGCCTCAACACAAGGGGGAACTTCTTGACTGCAAGGGTCACAGAGCACTGGCACAGGCTGCCCAGAGAGGTTGTGGAGTCTCCTTCTCTGGAGACTTTCAAGGCCTGTCTGGATGTGATCTATGTTAGATAGGATTGTCCTGCTCTGGCAGAGGGGTTGGACTGGATGATCTCCTTGGGTCTCTTCTAACCCCTAACATCCTGTGAGTCTGCAAATCCAGAATCTACCTTGGAGCAATAAAATAACTTCACAACTCACAGAATCACAGAATTATTGAGGCTGGAACAGACCTCTGAGATCATCAGGTCCAGCCTATGACCTGACACCACCACAGTGACCTGACCATGGCACTAAGCTTTCCTTAAACACCTCCAGGGATGGCAACTCCACCACCTCCCTGGGCACTCCATTCCAGTGCCTAATTACCTTTTGCCTGAGAAGTGACTCCTGACATCCAACTTAAACCTCCCCCAGTGCAGCTTCAGGCCATGTCATCTTGTCATAAGTTGCCTGGCAGAAGAACCTGACATCCACCTGACTACAACATCCCTTCAGGTAGTAGTAGAGTGTGATAAGGTCCCCTCTGAGTCTTCTCCTCTCCAGGCTGAAGACCTCCAGCTCCCTCAGCCTCTCCTCATCTGACTTCCCCTCCAGTCTCTTCTCCAGCTTCAATGCTCTCCTTTGGACCAGCTTCACCACCTCAATATCTCTTGCAGTGAGAGGCCCAGAGCTGCACACAGTGCTCGAGGTGAGGCCTCCCCAGTGTCAGTATGAGGGTAGAATGACAGCCCTGATCCTGCTGGCCACACTATTCCTGATACAAGCCAAGATGCCAATGACCTTCTGTGCCAGCTGGGCACACTGCTGGCTCCTGTCTGGCCATCTGTCAAGTGAGCCTTTTCCTACAGGAGGCTTCAGACATGTGCCAGCGAGCAGCAAGAGAGTGAAATCACAACTCTTGTTCTGTCAATTCACTGCTGTGAGCTGAGCTCAGCCTTTCTGGGCAGAAAAGAGAAACCAGTGCCAGTGTCCTCTTTCTTTTCCTCTGGAGAGGGGAACAGGATAAGCAAAACAAACTGTCAGAAGCTATTGCAAAATCTAACACAATTCCTGCTTAAAATGAATGTTTCACTTCAGTGACAGCTTGTGCACGAATTCCAGTCACCCAAAGGGAGCTGGGGTGCAAGGAGGTACAGGCAGGAGACTCACCTCCCTCCAAATCTACCACAGCTCCCTGTCAAGCTTTATCTAAATCATGAAAAGTTTGGTTTCACCTGAGAAACCTCTTTCCTGCACTGTGCAATGTTGATGCTTTTAGGATATAAAAGCAATTATACAAAACAAGGGTAAAAACAGGGCAGGTAATCTCTCAACCCAGTTGAGTAACACAGACAGGTCTAAGATCCATTACATTACACTCCTGAGATGAGTTCCCAGTTGAAATAAAAGGTTTAAATAACGATTTCAAGTTCAAGGGTGGAAGAAAAACCCCACCCAACTCCAAGCCATCAGCCAAATGCTTCAGTAAGGCTGCACAACATGGTTGAAAATCAACTTACCAGCTCGTTGCTCGTTGATGTACACCTCAGCTTCTCTTCAATCTCCCTTCCTATTTTCTGAACAGTTACCTGAGTCTGTTTAATTGCACACTGGGCTCTGTGAAGCCTGCAAGGAGAAGAGAAGAGCTGAACTCAAGGTTCCCTCAGGATGAGTGCAGCAGGTGCCTCGAAACCAGCAGCAGTGCAATGGACCCAGACTGTCAACTGCCGGTTTGAAACGAAACCTTTAAAGAGGAATCACAGAACCTTAGAGGTTGGAAAGGACCTCAAGAGATAGAATAGAATAGAATAGAATAGAATAGAATAGAATAGAATAGAATAGAATAGAATAGAATAGAATAGAATAGACCAGGTTGGAAGAGACCTCCAAGATGATCCAGTCCAACCCCGTGCCAAAGCAGGATCCCCTGGGGTAGTTCAGACAGGAAAGCATCCAGGTGGGTTTGGAAAGTCTCCAGAGAAGGAGACTCCACAACCTCTCTGGAAGGAAGTTCTTCCTCCTATTATCCAGCCTATACCCAGGTCTCACCAGGGCAGAGTAGAGGGGAAGGAGAACCTCCCTCCATTTGCTGCCC
This sequence comes from Pogoniulus pusillus, assembly GCF_015220805.1. Classification (NCBI taxonomy): domain Eukaryota; kingdom Metazoa; phylum Chordata; class Aves; order Piciformes; family Lybiidae; genus Pogoniulus; species Pogoniulus pusillus. The sequence continues at coordinate 2,177,875 of NC_087269.1, read as the reverse complement.
ACATTCCTCTTAAGACCCCCCAGGACCCCACTGGCCTTGTTGGCCACAAAGGCACATTGCTGTGCCACGGATGCTGTCCACCAGCACTCCCAGGTCCTCCACAGGGCTGCTCTCCAGCAGATCACCTCCCAGCCTTTGCTGGGGCAGTTTATTGTTCCTTCCCAGGTGCAGAGCTCTGCACTTATCCTTGTTGAACCTCATCAGGTTGCTCTCTGCCCAGCTCTCAGCCTGTCCAGGTCTCTCTGAATGGCTGCACAGCCTGCAGGTCTCTCATCCAAGCCTCCCAGTTTGATGCTGTCAGCAAACTTGCTGAGTGGACTCTCTCTGTCCCTGATGAAGATGTTGAGCAGGACCAGATCGAGCACTGATCCCTTCTCCATATATCTTTAGCTGACACAAAGCTACCCAGGCCAAGAGCATGAAAGACTCTTAAATGCCCCCAAAGAACAAACTTATGTAACGAGCCCAAAAGGTTTTTGAGGCAAGTTTGAAGTGTGAAAAGATGAAATGGTTCTACTCATTAGCCCTGGCTTCAGAGTGAAGAGGCAAAAGTGATTATTTAGTTGTCCCATAGGGAAGAAAAAGCAAGCAATGGCCTGAGCAGCTCTGAGAGAGGCATTAATAACTTCCTTAGAATTAATAAGGAGTGGAAATGAATGTCTTGGTTAGGGAAAAAGAGTTGGTCTGCAGACATCAGCTGATGGGTTTTGAAGGCATGCAAAGGCAGGCTTGCTTCTCCCATCCAAAGCTTCACTATTAATGGCTTTTCTCGTGTAAGGATGTTTTTCAGGCAGCCTTTTTGCCTGTGGGAAACTCAAGAGAGTTGTAGAATCAGTCAGGGTTGGAAAAGATCACAAAGATCATCTAGTTCCAGCCCCCCTGCCACGGGCAGGGACACTTCACACTACAGGCAGAGGGGTTGGAACTAGATGATCCTTGTGCTGCCTTCAACCCTGATTCTATGATTCTACATCAGGCCATCCAGAGCCTCATCCAGCCTGGCCTTAAGCACCTCCAGGGATGAGGCTTCCATCACCACCCTGGGCAACCTGGTCCAGGCTCTCACCACCCTCATGCTGAACAACTTCTTCCTCACGTCCAGTCTGAAGTCTCCCCACAACCTCTCCGGGCTAAACAACCTCAGTTCCCTCAGCCACTTGAGGCTTGTGCCTTTCAGCAGCTTCATGGCTCTCCTTCAGAACATGCTCTAACACCTTAATATCCTTCTTGTAGTGAGGGGCCTGAAACTGGACCCAGGATCCATGGTGTGACCTCACCAGTGCTGAGTACAGGGGGACAACTCCTGCTCTTGCTGTGGGTGCTGGGTCACCCAAGTGCTCAGTCTCACATCCCTAATGGAGTACTAAGACCTCCTGGAAACAGTTATTTCCTGCTGGGAAGTATTATTTTTACTTCCTACTTTCCTAAATGCATCCTGATGCTGTTGGCAGTGGCTGTGCAGGTCAAAGCCAAGGTTTGCTGCCCATCCTGAACGTCATTCAGAGCTCTGCTTTCACATCATGTAGCAGGATCTAAGTTTCCTACTTCAACAAGTTTCCAGCCTGCCTCTTTCCAGAAGTCTGGAATACTTTTCTTTCCAGACATAGAAAAGCCTCACCCAAAAGTTGAAACTTACAGGCAAAGAGTAGTAATTGAGTGATATTTCCCTTTCCTCCTCTTCTAATTTTATACCCTAAGAACATTCTTGCTTTGGTCTGCTAGGTGATGAAGAAAGAAGTTTTACAAGTCTTCACTTCATGTCATCTAGGCAGCAAAACCTGGCTGCTGAGGAGTGTTTTATTCCTTGAAAGAGGATTTATGCAACTGAGAAATTGTTAGAAAGCTCATTTGTCATCTGAGTTCCTCACAGTGATTTGATCAACAAATTTGCTTGCAGAATCACAGAATCAACCAGGTTGGAAGAGACCTCCAAGAGCATCCAGTCCAACCTAGCACCCAGCCCTAGCCAGTCAACTAGACCATGGCACTAAGTGCCTCATCCAGTCTTTGCTTGAAGACCTCCAGGGACAGTGCCTTCTCCACCATCTCCCTGGGCAGCCCATTCCAATGGGAAATCACTCTCAAGTTCTTCTATCCAGGCCCAAGTATAAGGAGCAAACACAGCAATGTGCCCTTGTGGCACTTGCTGTTGCTGAACCTTATGAGCTTCCCCTGGGCACACCTTCCCAGCTTGTGCAAGTCCCTCTGGAGAAGATCATAGAATCAAGCAGGCTGGAAGAGAGCTCCAAGCTCAGCCAGTCCAACCTAGCACCCAGCCCTGCCCAACCAACCAGACCATGGCACTAAGTGCCCCAGCCAGGCTTGGCTGCAACACCTCCAGCCACAGCCACTCCACCACCTCCCTGGGCAGCCCATTCCAGTGCCAATCACTCTCTCTCCAACTTCCTCCTCACATCCAGCCTAGACCTGCCCTGCCACAGCTTCAGACTCTGGCCCCTTCTTCTCTTGCTGCTTGCCTGGCAGCAGAGCCCAACCCCACCTGGCTACAGCCTCCCTGCAGGCAGAAATCAGCTCTGCCCTGAGCCTCCTCTGCTGCAGGCTGCACACCCCCAGCTCCCTCAGCCTCTCCTCACAGGGTTTGTGTTTCAGGCCTCTCACCAGCTTTGTCCCCCTTCTCTGGACACCTTCCAGTATCTAAACATCTGTCTTGAATTGAAGAGCCCAGAACTGGACACAGCACTCAAGGTCATAAGGTGAAAAGGTCCTCCCTCATCCTCCTCTTCCTCACACTAAAGAACCTCAGTCCCCTCAGCTGCTCTCTAGGGTCTTCTCCAGCTTGGTTGCTCCTCTTTTCACCTGCTCCAGCCCCTCAATGTCTTGTATTGAGATGCTCCAAACTGAACACAGCTCACTAGGGCCAAACACCTCTCTACTCCTGCCTTTAATAAGAAATGGTTTTCTTTTCCAGCCAAGCATCATCCAGTTGTTTCTTGCAACATAAAAACCCCTACAGTGAAACTTGGCTGCCTGGATGCCACAAAATTTCCATTCCAAGACAGCAAACTTCCTGTTACTGCCTGACTCAATCCCAGTATGTTCACTGTGCTTCCAAAGCCATTAAAATGGTAACAGTGAGATCATGACCACATCCAAAGTCAAGCCTTCCAAGATGCAAATTTAGGTGTCTTCCCATCTAAAAAGCAGCATCCATCATGAGAAATCTCCCTTCCCCAGCCAAAATAAAGTCCCCATTGCATCCACATGGAAATCTTCAGACATCCAACAACAGGAATACAAACTAAGCACATCAGCATGGAAATTCTGCCCATTGCTCCTGCAGGCTTTGGTGGAAGCAGTTAGGATGGCACCACTGAATGGAGAGCAGTAAGCTGAGGCCATAAATTTGGTGTAGAATTTACTTGTAATGAATGGAGAGAGCCCTCAATGCTAACTGACTGCACTCTGTTTCCATTGCTGGTCTCAAAGCAAGCCCAAGCCTGCAGTCTAAAGTGAGCTTAACTTGTGCTTGAAGTTCTTGCTTTGGTAACTGGCGACCAAGAGCCAAGTGCTGGCATAACCAATGTGCCATCAGGCAGTGCAGGGCTCTCTCTGTTCCAGAGGGCTCTTGCTTTAGGGGTTTTCATGATAATTAACACATCCATAGGACTTAAAGAGCTGATTGAGGGCTTCAAGAGGCCATTGGCCTGCTACCAAATTTCCTCTGGAAAGCCAAGGCAGCTACAGCAGAAACTCCAAGGCTTTTCCAAGAGCCAACAGTGTTGTCATCCTGGGTCTGGTGTCTCTGCAGCAGCTCAGGGCTGTTGTCAGCCAGCAGCAGAGTCATAGGAATGTGAAGTGTGACTGATTTATTGCCAGGGGCTTGGAGAGCTGCTGTGCAATTGTCCAGTGTCAGGTGAGTTGTGTGTTGCTGCATGGGGAGGGAGTGGGAAGCAAATCAGACCTTGCAATTCCTTACCACTCTAGTATGGTCTGGAATCACAGAATGGTTTGGGGTAGAAAGGTCCTTAAAGATCATTCAATTTCAACCTCCCTGTTACAGACAGGGACACCTCCCACTAGCCCAGGTTGCTCAGGGCCTCATCCAGTCTGGTCTTGAACACCTAATATCTGAGGGCTGGGAGTCAAGAGGGAGGGACAGGCTCCTCTCACTTGCTCCCTGGGATAGGACAAGGAGCAATGGATGGAAGCTGCAGCACAGGAGGTTCCAGCTCAGCACAAGGGGGAACTTCTTTACTGAAAGGATCCCAGAGCACTGGAACAGGCTGCCCAAAGAGGTTGTGGAGTCTTCTTCTATCAAGACTTTCAAGGCCTGTCTGGTTGTGCTCCTGTGTGACCTGAGCTAGATTGTATGGTCCTGCTCTAGCAGAGGAGTTGGGTTCAATGATCCCTTTGAGTCTCTTCCCACCCCTGATATGCTGTGACCTACAGGCAGGAGACACCCAAAGGCTCCCTAGGCAACCTGTTCAGTGCTCCACCACCCTCACTGTTAAGAACTCCCTAATGTCCACTCTAAAGCTCCTCTCTTCCAGCTTAAATTCATTCCCCCTTGTGCTATCACAAGAAGCCCTTGTAAGAAGTTCCTCCCCAGCTTTCTAAGTAGCCCTCTTCAGGTACTAGAAGGTTGCTCTAAGGTCTCCCTGCAGCCTTCCCTTCTCCAGGCAATGACTGCTGTTGTTGACTCTTCTCCAGATCCACAACTGTTGTTCCACTTCCATTCTCATCTGCTTCAAGGTGAGTGAGATGAAGAGGAAACAAAATACTCTCCCTTCATTTGGGAGCTTAAAAGGCAGAGGGATAGCTACAAAAACATCAGCCACCTTCTCTAAGCTAAGACTAACAAAAGCCACATCCTTAATCCTATCTAGGAAGAACCAGCAGCAAAAAATCTCAACATGTCTTAATGTGCTAGTTCCAAAGTGGCTCAAAGATGGCCTACCTGGGGTAGTTCTGCACCATGAGGGTAGTGGAACACTGCAACAGGTTGCCCAGGGAGGTGGTTGAGGCCCCATCCCTGGAGATAATTGAAGGTGAGGCTGGGCAGAGCTGTGGCAACCTGATCTAGTTGAGGATATCTCTGCTGAGTGCAGAGGAGGTTGGACTGGTTGAGCTTTGGAGGTCCACCCCAACCCAGACCATTCTATGATTCTACTTGTTCAAAACTTTTCAAGTCAGACATAAAATTGCTGCCTTTCCTCTTTGCCACAAATAAAGAAGCCAACCAAACAAAGCCACAACACAACTACCATCTACCTTGGCTGTAAGATCTGAACCAATGCTAGCACACAATGTTCTGCCAACCCAGCCAAGTTGGCTTCCCACTTGGAGGAAACAAGCAAAAAAGTACCTGCCAACTTTGGGATCTCTTCACCATCACAGAAATTTCTTTGCAACAACATCCTTGTGTAGCTTGCAAAATCCAGAAGCTTCCCTGCACAGTGCTGGGCTCCAACATAACTTTACAACATGGAAATGCACTGCAGCAACACATTTGCTCCTGGTAGGCTCCAGGCAATGGCTGAAGGTTCAGCAACACATTTGCTGCCTTTGAGCTCCTGGTAAGCTCCAGGCAATGGCTGAAGGTTCAGCAACACATTTGCTGCCTCTCAGCTCCTGGTAAGCTCCAGGCAATGGCTGAAGGTTCAGCAACACATTTGCTGCCTCTCAGCTCCTGGTAGGCTCCAGGCAATGGCTGAAGGTTCAGCAACACATTTGCTGCCTCTCAGCTCCTGGTAAGCTCCAGGCAATGGCTGAAGGTTCAGCAACACATTTGCTGCCTTTCAGCTCCTGGTAGGCTCCAGGCAATGGCTGAAGGTTCAGCAATACATTTGCTGCCTTTCAGCTCCTGGTAGGCTCCAGGCAATGGCTGAAGGTTCAGCAACACATTTGCTGCCTTTCAGCTCCTGGTAGGCTCCAGGCAATGGCTGAAGGTTCAGCAACACATTTGCTGCCTTTCAGCTCCTGGTAGGCTCCAGGCAATGGCTGAAGGTTCAGCAACACATTTGCTGCCTTTCAGCTCCTGGTAGGCTCCAGGCAATGGCTGAAGGTTCAGCAACACATTTGCTGCCTTTCAGCTCCTGGTAGGCTCCAGGCAATGGCTGAAGGCTCAGCTGAAGCACTTTCCTTTAAGACACACTGTGGGATCCTGCAGCAGAGATATGTCTCTTGGTCATGAACCACTCTGGTGAGTTACTGGTTTCTGCAGCAAGTTCTTTGCTGGCTGCACCTTGCCCAAACTGAAAGCTGGAGTGCAGTGACAGCTGTGAAGAGAGGGCACTGCCAGCAGGTTTGCTGCTGACACCAAGCTAGGTGGAGTGGCTGACACCCCCTCAGGCTGTGCTGCCATCCAGCAGGACCTGGACAGGCTGAAAAGCTGGGCAGGGAGAAATGGAATGAAATTCAACCAGGGCAAGGGATCTGGCATCTGGGAAAGAACAACCCCATGGATCAGTACAGGTTGGAGACTGACCTGTGGGAGAGCAGCATAGAAGAAAGGGTCATGAGGGTCCTGGTGGATGATTCTCCAAAGGATGATCATGAGCCAACAATGTGGCCCTGTGGCCAAGAAGGCCAATGCCATCCTGGGATGGATTAGAAGGGGAGTGGTTATTAGGTCAGAGAGAGGTTCTCTTCCCCCTCTACTCTGCCCTGGTGAGGTCACATCTGGAAGACTGAGTCCAGTTCTGGGCCTCTCAGTTCAAGAAGGACTTCAGGGAACTGCTTGAGAGAGCCCAGCACAGAGCCACAAAGCTGCTGCAGGCAGTGGAACATCTCCTGTGAGGCCAGGCTGAGGGAGCTGGGGTTTGGAGCAGAGGAGCCTGAGGGCTGTCCTCACTGCTGCTGCTAAAGCTGTGCAGGGCAGTGTGGGGAGGACAGAGGCAGGCTCTGCTCAGGGATGACCACTGCCAGGACAAGGGGCACTGGGTGCAAGGGCTGGGTGCTAGGTTGGACTGGATGATTTTGGAGGTCTCTTCCAACCTGACTGATTCTATGATTCAAAGTGGAGCAGTGGAGGCTCCATGGGAACACAAAGGAAAACCTTTTCACTGTGAGGGTGACAGATCCCTGGAGCAGGCTGCCCAGAGAGGTTGTGGAGTTTCCTTCTCCAAAGACATTCAAAATTCACCTGGATGCATTCCTGTGTGATCTGGTTTAGGAGATCCTGCTCTGGCAGGGGGGTTGGACTGGATGATCTTTCAAGGTCCCTTCCAGCTCTTTACATTCTGTGATATGCTTCTATCTACATTAATGAAAGAGCTTCAGCTTTATTAGGGTTATGATACACAATTCTGTATCATATCCCTAATAAATCACATCCCCCACTCCAGGTAGCTCTCTGCTTCTATCAGACACATCTGGATTTCTCATGTGCAGACCTTAAAGCCATAAATACATCCATTAATTACAGCAGTCACATTCTACAGCTACTCCCTCACAAGAGACATAATTGCATGCCCGCGGCCTCATTCACCAGAACAACCTTTGGTTGAAAGGAGGAGACTAAATTTAAACTGAGAATTACTGCCAGAGGTTGAGAAAGGAGAACAAAATACTTCTGGCAACGCCAGATGAAGGATCCTGGAAGTAAACCACCCAAACCTATCATTAAGGAGAAAAAAAAATACTAAGCCAAGCCTTTCCTATTACACAAAAAGCAAAGGAAAAAGGAACATTCACTGCTTTATATCAGTCAGAAATCAGATGATGGAGCATGCCAGCCAGCTCTCAAGTGTTTTTCAGAGAGCCCCTTAAAGCAGCACTTGCTACAGCTCCTTTCCCACAAGAAAAGCTGCTGTAATTCATAATCATACACTTCCCTCTCCCAACTTCCTCAGAAAGCTACACCTTCAATTTGTCAAGAGCAGATGGAGGGGGAGGGAAGACAGCAGGGAGTAAGAAGAGAATAAACCTCAAGTCTGATTTGCCTATTTATGGCATTAAAGGTCTACAAGAAGTAGAATCAGAATCAACCAACTTGGAAAAGACCTCCAAGCTCAGCCAGTCCAACCTAGCACCCAGCCCTAGACAATCAACCAGACCATGGCACTAAGTGCCCCAGCCAGGCTTGGCTGCAACGCTTCCCAGGGACAGCAACTCCACCACCTGCCTGGGCAGCCTATTCCAGTGCCAATCACTCTCTCTGACAACAACTTCCTCCTAACATCCAGCCTAGACCTCTCCCAACACAACTTGAGACTGTGTCCCCTTGTTCTCTTGCTGCTTGCCTGGCAGAAGTGACCAACCCCACCTCGCTACAGCCTCCTTTCAGGTAGTTGTAGACAGCAAAGAGGTCACCCTTGAGCCTCCTACTCTCTTCTGCAGGCTGCACACCCCCAGCTCCCTCAGCCTCTCCTCACAGGGCTCTGCTCCAGGCCCCTCCCCAGCCTTGCTGCCCTTCTCTCAACACCTTCAGCACCTCAACACCTCTCTTGAATTGTATAGCCCAGAACTGGACATTGGTAGCAGCAGTAGTAGTGCTGTAAGGAACTCCAACAAGACAGTCCTGCTGAAGCAGATGCATCCTCATCATTCTTAAGGACCATTCTCAAGTGACCTACCAATGCATCCACATTGGGGTTTGGACTAGGTGACCTTTGGAGGTCCCTTCCAACCTAAGCCATTCTATGATTCAGATTGAAGTTTCTGAATGACCAAGTCCATGTGGACAGTGCAATGCTGGATGCTTTACCTGAGGTACTGGTGGGTGAAAAGCTAGGAATGAGCTGGCAGTGAGTGCTGCCAGCCCAGACCAAATCATGTCCTGGGCTGATCCCCAGCAGCAGGGGCAGGGAGGGGATTCTGCCCCTCTGCTGTGCTCTGCTGAGACCTCACCTGCAGTGCTGGAGCAGCTCTGGAGTGCTCAGCACAGCACAGGCAGGGATCTGTTAGAGCAGAGTCAAAGGAAGCCACAACCATAATAGGAGGACTGGAAAGACTGCTGTGAGGTCAGGCTGAGAGAGTTGGAGGTGTTCAGCCTGGAGAAGAGAAGGGTCCAGAGAGACCTTCTGGTGGCCTTTCAATACTTAAAGGGAGCCTACAAGAAAGATGACAAAGGGCTTCTTAGCAGGGTCTGCTGTAACAGGACAGGGTGTGATGGTTTCACAACGAGGGCAGTAAAACACTGGACCAAGTTGCTCAGAAAGTTTCTGACACTACATTCCTGGAAACATTCCAAATCAAGTTGCTGGGGATTCTGAGCAACCTGCTCTAGCTGAAGATGCCCCTGCTCAGTAGACTCATAGGATCAACCAGGTTGGAAGAGACCTCCAAGCTCATACAGTGCAACCTATCCCCCAGCCCTGTCCAGTCAACCAGACCATGGCAATGAGTGCCTTATCCAGGCTTTGCTTGAACACCCCCAGGGATGGTGACTCCACAGGAGAGAGGAGGTAGACTACATGACTCTATAGGTCCCTTCCCACCTTAACCACTTTATGACTTGCAAATGAAGAAGGAAATAAACTGCTTATCAAACTGGCAGGAGGGGAGATTCAGGCTGGACATCAGGAGAGAGTTCTTTACAATGAAAGTAGTGAAATACTGGAGTATGTTGCTCAGGGCAATGGTTGAGATGCCTCATCTCAGGAGAGAGAATCATAGAATCAACCAGGTTGGAAGACACCTCCAAGCTCAGCCAGTTCAACCTAGCACCCAGCCCTGCCCAATCAACAGCATTCAAGATTCAAGAGCAGACTGGATGTGGCCCTGGGCAACCTGATCTAGTTAGAGGTGTCCCTGCTTACTGCAGAGATACACAGATGACCTTTGAGGGTCTCTTCGAGGAGACCTTACAGTGGCCTTCCAGTATCTGAAGGGGACTCCAGGAGGGCTGGGGAGGGACTATTGACAAGGTCTGGTAATGACAGGAGGAGGAAGAATGGGTTTAAACTGGCAGAGGGGAGATTGAAAGTGGATGTTAGGGAAGGGTGGTGAGATAGGCAGTGAGGGTGGTAAGACACTGGCACAGGTTGCCCAAGGAGGCTGTGGCTGCTCTCTCCCTGGAGGTGTTCAAGGCCAGGCTGCATGAGGCCTTGAGTGACCTGTTCTAGTGGGAGGTGTCCCTGCCTATGGCAGGGGGGTTGGAACTGGCTGAGCTTTGAGGTCCCTTCCAACCTAAACTGTTCTCTGATTCTATGATCTTTCAAGGTCCCTTCCAGTGCCTAACATTCTGTGATCCTGTAACATCCCCATATTGCTTCTGCTGAAAATCTATCACCCCAGGAGGGTCTTAGCCCATATGGTATAGTAGGAAAGCTGAAGTTAAGAGCAGCAGCAGCAGACTACTGACCCTGCAGTTAAGTTGACATGCACAAAACCCCCAAACCACCACCTAAACTCCACTTCTTTTGTGCTTCATGGACTGCTTCAACTCACTGTGACCCATGCTGCTCTCTTCTACAGATCCTGGCAGAAGCTAAGCTTGTAAATTGGCTCTTCAAATGACTGATTAGCACCACTCAAGTGAAATGGCCTGGGAACAGATTGCTCTGAAAGTCTTGATTCCACAGATCTCAAAATCCCTAAGGAATCTTCTTCCTTATTTCCACTGATTCTCAGAAAGACACCACCCCACATGGTTGTTAGGCCAAGAGAGATGATACTTGTCAGACTCTTCAGCCATTTCTGCTTGTTTGAGTATCCAGAGACACTGGAGAGGTCCAGTTACAGTTCATGTTTATTTATGCTGGCCTGAGGCCACCTGGGTTTTCATCTCCAGAGTCAAGGGGATGCCTGCCTTGTCTTGGCTGCCACTCCAGGACAAAGAGCCAAGTCTTCCAGGTGGGAAATCCATGTTAGAAACATTAAGCCTGGCCATGATAGACAAAAACAACCCTGCTTATCACTAGCAAAGGGAATATTTAGCAGAGGAACTTGCTGATTGAAGAGCACAGGTCAGGTGAGGAGAATCCTACTGCCTGCTCCACATGTGAGATTGGCTATTTCCACCTCCTGCTGGCAGAGTGAAAGCAGCATCAGTAGCAACATTACAAAGGCTGAAAGGCTGTAAAATGAGCCATGAAGTTCAGTAAGGACAAGTGCAGGTTCCTGCATGCAGGGAGAAGTAACAACAGGCACCAAGACAGGTTGGGGATGCCCTGCTGGAAAGCAGCTCCATGGAGAAAGACCCTGGAGTGTTGGAGCAAGTTCTGCATGGGCCAGCAATGTGCCCTTGGGGGCAACAGAGCCAATGGCATCCTGGGGGGCAGCAGCAGAAGTGTGGCCAGCAGGGTTAGGGAGGTTCTGCTCCCCTTCTGTTCTGCCCTGCTGAGAGCACAGCTGCAATGCTGTGTCCAGTTTGGGGCTCCCCAGGGCAGGAGGGACAGGGACCTGCTGCAGAGAGTCCAGCACAGAGCCACGGAGGGGAGTGGGGGACTTGAGCATCTGCCCTGTGCAGAGAGCCTGAGAGCCCTGGGGCTGCTTAGGCTGCAGGAGAGAAGGCTGAGAGGAGCTCTGCTCAATGTCTCTCCCTAGCTGAGGGGTGGGTGTCAAGTGGAGGGGGCCAAGCTCTTTTGGGGGGTGCAGAGCAAGAAGCCAAGGAGCAATGGATGCAAAGTGGAACAGAGAAGGTTTCATCTGCACAGGAGGAGAAACTTGTTTGGTGTGAGGGTGCCAGAACCTGGTGCAGCTTCAGGCCATGCCCTCTCATCTTGGCACAAGTTGCCTGGCAGAAGAGCCTAAGTCCCACCTTACTACAACCTCCCTTCAGGTAGTTGTAGAGTGTGATAAGGTCCCACTTGAGTCTGCTCTTCTCCAAACAATTAGCTCTGCTCAAGCTCAAACCAGATAGATACACACAGGAAAAGCTAGAACAAGGCACTGCAAGGCCATCAGACCATCAGTGCCAAACCTTTCCTGCCACACACATGCCATCTTCTCAGGACATGGCACTGTGCCTGCTGCATGAACATCCACAACTACACTGAGAAGGGTTTTGGTTGTGGCTATGAGTTGGGACCATTCATGTCATGATATCATAGAAGGCTATCAGGTTACTCAAGCAAGATCTCCCCTTGGTAAATCCATGTTGGCTCCTCCTGATATCCCTCTTTTCTTCCATGTGGTTAGACATGGCCTCCAGAATGAGCTGCTCCATCTCTTTTCCAGGGATGGAGATGAGGCTGGTCTGTAGTTGCCAGGAAACAGAAATACATCTGTGATGAATTACTGTTCTGATCACACAATCACAGAATTGCCAGGGGTGGAAGGGATCTCAAGGATCAGCCAGCTCCAACCTCACTGCCATAGGCAGAGCCACCTCACACTAGAGCAGGTTGCTCACAGCCTGGCCTTAAACACCCCTCCAGGGATGAGGCTTCCACCACCACCCTGGGCAACCTGCACCAGGTTCTCAGCACCCTCATGCTGAAGAACTTCTTCCAAACATCCAATTTAAATCTCCCCACCTCATTTTGCTCCACTCCTCCCAGTCCTGCAGGCTTCTGCACTTTGGCCACAACAACCCCAAGCAGCACTACAGGTTAGGGACAGAGTGGCTGAGAGCAGGCAGGCAGAGAGGGCCCTGGGGGTGGTGGGAGAGAGGAGCTGAAGCTGAGGCAGCAGTGCCCAGGTGGGCAGCAGAGCCAATGGCATCCTGGGCTGGCTCAGGAGCAGTGTGGGCAGCAGGACAAGGGAGGTTCTTCTGCCTCTGTGCTCAGCACTGCTCAGGCCACATCTTGAGTGCTGTGTCCAGTTCTCAGCCTCTCAATTCAAGAGAGATGTTGAGGTGCTGGAAGGTGTCCAGAGAAGGGAGACAAAGCTGGGGAGGTGTGAGCAGAGCAGAGCCCAGAGGCAGAATCCCCTCTCATGCCCTGCTGCCCACCCTGCTCTGGCTGCAGCCCAACACACAACTGCCTGCTGGACTGCATGAGGGCACTGCTGCTGCCTCCTTGACAGCTTCTCAGCATCCAATCCACCCAAGTCTCTTCCTTCAGACCTGATCCTTTACACTCATTTCTAGCACTCAAACTGTACAGGTAACCAGATCTTGTTGCTGCTACTGAAAATATCATTTGATACAAAAACACAACCAAAATGCTTTCAGCTTGTAACTACCTGGCTGCATAAACACACTCATGTGCATCTCACCTGCTGAAAGGTCAGACCACAGAGACAGTTGATTTGACCAAAGAGATGAAAACACAGGGGCAAGTTTCACCAGTTCTTGGAGCACTTTTTAGTCTCCAGGCAGCACTTGGGAAGAATTCAGGCTCTTGACAGGTTGGACTGGATGATCTTGGAGGTCTATTCCAACCTGGCTGATTCTATGAATGAGCACTTTGAACACACAGCTATTAGCAGGCCAATTGCTCTATCACAGTATCACCAAGGTTGGAAGAGACCTCACAGATCATCAAGTCCAACCCTTTACCACAGAGCTCAAGGCTAGACCATGGCACCAAGAGCCACATCCAATCCTGCCTTGAACAGCTCCAGGGACCACTCCACCACCTCCCTGGGCAGCCCATTCCAGTAGCCAACGACTCTCTCAGTGAAGAACTTCCTCCTCACCTCAAGTGATTGCACCTCTAAGTGCAACACCACCACAAAGGAAACAAAAAGCTGTTGTAGGACACAAGATTTTACCCCTTGCATGCAGGAATTGAAGTAAAAATTGCAACAGAGAGGATTTTGAAGCCTTTAGCACAGTGGCTGCCAACGTATCCCATTTTCCCAACACTCCTTAAGCCTGAAAGGTCTATTTTTCAGTTTCAAGAAGAGAAAGGAGAAGAAAAGGAAGAGAACACTAAAAAAAAACCTTATTCCCATCAGAGCTGCAAATGTGCTGAGGGCTTGACTACAGAGACACATCCAGAACATGACCTCAGCTGAATTTGGCCCTTCCTGAGTGTTATGTGAAAGGTGAAACGTGCTGCTCCACAACCTCTTATTACCAACTCCCTAATATTTAGAGAGCCTTTAAGTGACCTCTTTTTGGGTGTTTTTTTTTTGCAGGAAACCTGACAATAGGGCCAAGGGACCCAAAGCACCTCCCAATTCTGAGCTTTCCAGGTGGGGTGGTTCAGTTTCCCCTTCGTTAAAAGTGGGGTTTTGTTTTAAAACAAGGGGCTGGAAGAAGGTTCAGCATTTCTATGTGGCATGAAAAACTTATTAGCAGCACCACATTGGCTCAAGGATCTTGCTCCCTGCCCAAAACCAAGGAGGTTCACAAGCTACAGAGGTGCTGAGAATGTCCTTGGGGTAAAGCTAAGCTGTCTGGGTTCTTAAACTTTTCCTCCTGCTTAATGGCCTTGTAAATCCCTGGAATTAAGCATCTGAGCACACAGGCAATGTTTTAATCCAACACTATAAACTTTTTTCTACTGTTCACACACTCTGGCATCCCTAATTAATTGAAATCAACATCATTTCAACCAAGCACCTGCTTTTCATTAGGAGTTTCAGCTATTCACTTGTGAGAAGTGAGGAGGAGGAGAACCACAGGGATGATCCTGCTCTGCATCTCTGCTATGAAAACAGGTTGATGGAGCTGGGGTTGATCAGCTTAGAAAATAAAAGACCCAGGGGGATCTTAGAGCTGCCCTTCTAATACCTAAAGAGAACCTAGAAGAAGGCTGCAGAGGGACTTTTGCTAAGGGAGCCTGGAGAAGGGCCAAGGAGGAAGAGTTTGAAGCTGTGGGAGAGCAAGGTTAGACTGGAGCTTAGGAAGAAGTTCTTCAGTAAGAGGGTGCTGAGACTCTGAAACAGGCTACCCAGGGAGGCTGTGGATGCCTCCTCCCTGGGAGTGTTCAATGCCAGATTGGATGAGGTCTTGAGCAGCTGAGCCAAGTTGAGAGGTGTCTCTGCCCATGGCAAGGAGGTCAGAGCAGATGATCTCTGAGGTCCCTTCCAAACTAAGCCATAAAGTTAAATCACAGAATCAACTTCCTCCTCAAAAAGTTTGACAGCAAACAGAGACCAGCCACAGAACTTCTCATTCTGTAGGTTTTCAAGAGTTGAGGCTTGAGCTGTAACTGGGTAGGTTTAGACTAGATAGGAGGGAAAATGTTTTCCCAGTAAGAGTGGTCAGGCAGTGGAATGGGCTGGGCAGGAAAGTGGTGGAGTCTCCAACTCTGGATGTGTTTAAAGGTGGTTTGGATGTGGTGCTTGGGGCTCTGGTTTAGAGTGAGCCTTGCAGAGCAGGGTTATTGGTTGGACTTGGTGATCTTGAGGGGCTTTTTCAACCTGAATGTTTCTGTGATTCTGTGAGCCAGGATCTGCTCTTTCTGTCAATCTTCACAGTGCTCCTGGTGGCTTTGCCACACCTGGCAGCATGGTACCATCAGAGGAACTGGGATGCAGGTACCACCATCACCAGGACTTGCTTCTGCCTTGAGAAGTCTGAAAGCAGCCAGTGCAAGCTGCTCTTCAGCTTCACATGCCATGAAAACATGAGGAAGCCACATGTGCAGCTTGTGAATTTTAACTACAGACAGATCTCAAATCACGAGGAAGTCTTTCAAACTGTGGGATTTATGTGACCAGATGCAAATCTTTCTGGTGCAGACACCTCCCTGTTTTCTTTACAGCCAATGGACAGAAGCAGGCAGACAGCAGTTCATTTCCTCCCAAAGCACCAGTCCTGTCAAATGAATCAACTCAAATTATAGACTCAAAAGATCTTTTTTCAGCCTAAATGATTCTCTGAGATAGAGTCCAACCATGAACCTATCACTACCAAGTCTGCTGCAAAACTACTTCTTTACATGGAACATGTTGGACATGAGGAACAATTTCTCCCCCCAAAATGTTGTCAAAGTCTAGACCAGGCTGCCCAAGGCAGTGCTGGAGTGCCCCTAGCCCTGGGGGGATTTAAAAGCCAAGGAGATGTGGTGCTGAAGGACATGGTTTAGTGGTGAGCTGGCAGTGCTGGGTTAATGGTTGGACTTGCTGATCTTAAAGGTCTCTTTTTCCCAGTTCAAATGATTCTGTGATGTTCTCACCAAAACTATCTTTGAGGAGAATTCATGGGTTAGCTACTCAAGCTTCAGCTGCTGAAAGAGGTGGCTTGGTAAGGGAAAAAGGACATCTGCCAGCAGGAGACTATTTTTAGTTACTTTAATTGTCACCTATCAAAGGTAACTAGCAGTAGAGAGAGGGAACCTGCAAAAAACCAGAGCTGATCTGAGAGGGAACAGAGAAGATTCAGGACTAATTGAAGGATTTTGCCTCAACTCTCAAGGAGCTTTCTTAGCTAGGAAGTATTTGGGGGGTACTGGTGGGTGAGAAGCTGGACATGAGGCAGCAATCACAAGCTCACAGGATATTAGGGGTTGGAAGGGACCAAGGAGATCATCCAGTCCAACCCCCCTGCCAGAGCAGGACAATCCTATCTAACACAGATCACACAGGAACACATCCAGACAGGCCTGGAAAGGCTCCAGAGAAGGAGACTCCACAATCTCTCTGGGGAGCCTTACAGGAAAGAAGTTCTCCCTTGTGCTGAGCTGGAACCTCCTGTGCTGCAGCTTCCATCCATTGCTGCTTGTCCTGTCCCAGGCAGCAGTGAGCAGAGCCTGTCCCCCCCCTCCTGGCAGCCTTCAGATACTTACAAACATTGATCAAATCTCCTCTCAGTCTTCTCTTCTCCAGACTAAGCAGCCCCAGGTCCCTCAGCCTCTCCTCATCAGGCAGTGCCCTCCAGTCCCCTCATCATCCTCCTAGCCCTCCACTGGACCCTCTCCAGCAGATCCCTGTCCCTCTTCAACTGGGGAGCCCAAAACTGAGCACAGTATTCAAGATGAATACAGAGTAGAGGGGGAGGAGAACCTCCCTTGATCTGCTGGACACACTGCTCCTATTACACCCCAGGATCCCATTGGCCTTCTTGGCCAGCAGGGCACATTGCTGTGCCATGGGTAACTTGTTACCCACCAGGACTCCCAGGTCCCTCTCCACAGGGCTGCTCTCCAGCAGTCACCTCCCAGCCTGTCCTGGTGCAGTTTATTATTTCTCCCAGATGCAGGACTCTGCACTTGTCCTTGTTGAACCTGCAGCCTAGAAGGGCAATGGCAGCCTGGGCTGCATCACAAGAAGTGTGACCAGCAGGTCAGGAGGTGATTCTATCCCTCTGCTATGCTCTGGTGAAACCTCACTGCAGTATTGTGTCCAGCTCTGGTGTCCCCAACACAGAAAGGTCATGGATCTGCTGAAATGGATCCACCACCTCCCTGGGCAGCCCATTCCAATGCCAATCACTCTCTCTGTGAAGAACTTCCTCCTAACATCCAGCCTATACTTCCCCCAGCACAACTTGAGGCTCTGTCCTCTTGTTCTGTTGCTGCTTGCCTGGGAGAAGAGACCAACCCCACCTGGCTACAACCTCCCTTCAGGTAGTTGTAGACAGCAATGAGGTCCCCCCTGAGCCTCCTCTTCTCCAGGCTAAACAACCCCAGCTCTACAGCAGGCCTCAGCCCACCAATGCAGCCTGCCCAGGTCTCTCTGCAGAGCATTTATACCTTCCAGCAGATCAACACTCCCTCTCAGCTTGGAGTCATCTACAGTCTTAGTGAGGGTGTCTTGATTCTCTTGTCCTGACCATTCAAAAAGCTATTAAAGAGACCTGGCCCCAGCACTGAGCCCTGGGGTGTACCACTTGGGACCACAAGTCAAAGAAGTGCAAAGGCAACATGAACAAACCCAGGCATGAACAAAGCACTCAGGACAGCCAGCACATATTTGCCTCTTTCTATTTAACAGGGACTTGATATTAGGCAGCATGAGAGCTCTCTTCTAATAGACTGCCAGAATGTAACCAGATCTTCTTAACGTGCCCCCTGGTTGTTTTCCATTCAAAGTACAAAAGACAGACATTGAAAAGGCAGCTTTTGGTTCAAATAGGCTTTACAGAATGGAGAAACAGCACACTGAAAATTTCAGACAGCCTCATAAAATAAGAACTCCTGAATAAGCAACCCAGAGGTAACTTTTCCTATCTGGAATAGGGAGCTGATGCTTCACGCAGCCAACAGTGACACCTACAGCCAACATCACTCAATGCAGTCAACTTCTACAGTACCACAGCATCACAGCATCACCAAGGTTGGAAGAGACCTCACAGATCATCAAGTCCAACCCTTTACCACAGAGCTCAAGGCCAGACCATGGCACCAAGTGCCACGTCCAATCCTGCCTTGAGCAGCTCCAGGGACGGCGACTCCACCACCTCCCCGGGCAGCCCATTCCAGTGTCCAATGACTCTCTCAGGGAAGAACTTTCTCCTCACCTCCAGCCTAAATCTCCCCTGGCACAGCCTGAGGCTGTGTCCTCTCGTTCTGGTGCTGGCCACCTGAGAGAAGAGAGCAACCTCCTCCTGGCCACAACCACCCCTCAGGTAGTTGTAGACAGCAATGAGGTCTCCCCTGAGCCTCCTCTTCTCCAGGCTAACCAATCCCAGCTCCCTCAGCCTCTCCTCGTAGGGCTGTGCTCGAGGCCTCTCCCCAGCCTCGTTGCCCTTCTCTGGACACGCTCAAGCATCTCAATGTCCCTCCTAAACTGGGGGGCCCAGAACTGAACACAGCACTCAAGGTGTGGTCTAACCAGTGCAGAGTACAGGGGCAGAATGACCTCCCTGCTCCTGCTGGCCACACCATTCCTGATGCAGGCCAGGATGTCACTGGCTCTCTTGGCCACCTGGGCACACTGCTGGCTCATGTTCAGGCAGGTATCAATCAGCACCCCCAGATCCCTCTCTGTTTGGCTGCTCTCAGCCACTCTGACCCCAGCCTGTATCTCTCCATGGGGTTGTTGTGGCCAAAGTGCAGCACCCTGCACTTGGAGCTATTGAACCCCATCCCCTTGGACTCTGCCCATCTGTGCAGGCGGTCAAGGTCCCACTGCAGAGCCCTTCTGCCCTCCAACCCAGCCACATCTGCCCCCAGCTTGGTGTCATCTGCAAACTTGCTGATGACTGACTCCATGCCCTCATCCAGATCATCTATGAAGATGTTAAAGAGGATGGGGCCCAGCACTGATCCTTGAAGGATCATTAAAACCCTAAAAAGCCTTTTTGAAAGCACATTAAAGAGTTCCTTTCTTGTCAAAGGTTTCCTTTGTAGCACATCTACTGCTTTTATAAGGACAGGCTGAGAGAGTTGGGGTTGTTCAGCCTGGAGAAGGCTTCAGGGTGACCTTCTTGCAGCCTTTCAATACTTAAAGGGGCATGTAAGAAAGAACAGAGAGGGAACAGTGTTTTTAACATAGCCTGCTGTGATGGTTTGAAACTAGGAGAGATAAAAGCAGACCTTTAAAGATCTCTCCTAACCTAAACCAATCTATGATATTATGTATGGTATGAGCAAGTCAACCTAAGTTCACTTTTGGGTGTTTCTGAAGGTGAAGTATGAAGGTAAACAAGAAAACCTTCTCTAGATGTGCTTTAATTACAGTTGCCAATACCTGAAGGGATCCCACAGGAAGGCTGCAGAGAGACTTCTGCTAAGGGTGTCTAGCAACAATGGTTTGAAGCTGAGGGGGAGCAGGGTTAGGTTGGAACTGAGGAAGAAGCTCTTCAACAGGAGGGTGCTGAGACTCTGGAATAGGCAGCCCAGGGAGGCAGTGGATGCCTCCTTCCTGAAGATGTTTAAGGCCAGGTTGGATAAGGCCTTGAGCAGCCAAGTTGGCAGGCATCCCTGCCCATGACAGAGGAGCTGATGATCTCTGAGGTCCCTTCCAAACTAAGACATTCAAGGGTGTGATGACAGCAGTTCAAGCCTGTGTACTGTGGAGGAGCACAACAAAGGTTTAAAACACATTTGGCAGCTTGGCTGCCAGCAATCTGTATTTTAAAGGACACTTTCCAAGACAGGTTGATCACTTCACAGAGTCACAGAAACATTAAGGTTGGAAAAGACCCTCAGGATTACTAGGTCCAACCAATAATCCTGCTCTACAAGGTGCACCCTAAACCATAGCCTCAAGCAAACCACTTTTAAACATATTCAGGGTTGGGGACTCCACCACCTTCCTGCCCAGCCCATTCCAATGCCTGACCACTCCTTTCCATGGACAAAAAAACCTGCTAATGTCCAGTCTAAACCTACCCTGTTGCAGCTTGAGGCCATTCCCTCCTGTTCTATCACCCAGTGAGAAGAGACCAGCACCAACCTCTCTACAACCTCCTTTCAGGTAGCTGCAGACAGTTATGAGGTCTCAATTCTGCAGTGCATTCATAGAATGGTTTGAGTTGGAAGGGATACTTAAAAGTCATCTACTCCAAAGTCCTTACAATGACTAGGGACATCTTCAATTAGATCAAGTGGCTCAGGGTCCCCATCCAATTTGACCTGGAATGGTTCCAAGGATGAGGCATCTGCCACTTCTCTGGGCAGCCCAGGCCAGTGTTTCATCACTCAGTAAAAAAGTCTTTTATCTAGCCCAAACCTTTCCTCTTTTAGCTTAAAGCCATCACCCTTGCTCCTCTTGCAACAAGACCTGCTAAAAAAAATCAGTCCCCATACTTCAAGACCTCCTTTAAGCACTGAAAGGTCCCTCCCTAAAGCCTTCTCCAGGCTGAACAACCCCATCTCAGCCTGACTTCACCACAGAAGGGTTCCAGCCCTTCTTGTGGCCTCACTCCAACAGGTCCCTGTCTGTGCAGAGCTGAGGACTCCAGAGCTAGAGACAGCACTGTAGGTGAGTGTGCTAGTTTGAATCTAGCTAGAAAGTTTTGATGAGAAAGATTAGGTCACAGGCTGTGAAAGGGAAATAGTGGTGATGTCTAGAATCATAGAATCAAGCAGGTTGGAAGAGACCTCCAAGATCATCCAGTCCAACCTATCCCCCAGCCCTATCCAGTCAACCAGACCATGGCACTAAGTGCCTCAGCCAGGCTTTTCTTGAAGACCTCCAGGGACGGTGCCTCCACCACCTCCCTGGGCAGCCCATTCCAATGCCAATTACTCCACTCATAGGCTTGCTAAGATGTATAAGAACAGGAGTATAAACACAGATAAGGCCTTCGGGCACTGCCTGAGCTCTGGGATGCATTTTTCTCTCTTAACCTCATCCTCCATCTCTCTGATTAATCCACCTGCTTCCTAACCCCCCTGGCTGACCCTCCATTCTTCCCTGGGGCACAAGGCAACATTTGGGGTAAGGCAGAGGGGTGGGAGAAGGTGGAAGGGCAGTTGGGAGCCCCTCTTGGGGATTCAGGTTCCTGGGAGGGCTGTTGTGCTTCTGTATTACCTTTTAGCTTGTCTATTTCTGTATATAAATGTGTATACTGTAAATACCTGCTTGGATATTCTGCTAGCTGTAAATAATAAGCTTCATTCAATTTCCAGAGCTGACTGGAAATCACCCAGACTAGACTCAAAGTGTGTGGGGGGGATAGGTAACACCCAAACCACCACAATGGGGTCTCAGCAGAGCAAAGAGCAAGAATGTGTTGAATGAACTGCTCCTGGCTGGGCAGTGCATCTCTTCTGGATTGCAAGGGAGAACTGTGCAAAAGCTAAATGCAATCCTGTGCTTCAACACTGGAAAAGAATAAAGCAAGCCCCCACCCTCACACTTCGGTGTGGAACTGTTTTGCTCCAATTCCAGCATCATTCTGCCACAGGAGGGTTTGGAAAGTTGCTTTTTAATCCTATTGCTCTAATTTATTAAAATCCAGTTTAATTTTCTGTTGAAGAGGACACAGTTGGGGTTTTCCTCAGCAGCTCTCCAACAAAAACGTTCCATGTTTTCAGTATTTGAAGGATTAAGGCCATGAGCCAACTCCACAGCCAGCTCTTATGCCAGCCTCACAGCTGCCTCTCATGCCAGCTCCACAGCCAGCTTTTATGCCAGCCTCACAGCTGCCTCTCATGCCAGCTCCACAGCCAGCTCTTAGGCAGATCACTCAAAAGTCAGAGAATCATAGAGTAATAGAATCAGTCAGGGTTGGAAGGGACCACAAGGATCAACTAGGTCCAACCACCCTGCCATGGGCAGGGACACTTTGCACTAGATCGAGTTGCTCAGAGCCTCATCCAGCTTGGCCTTAAACACCTCCAGGGATGAGGCTTCCATCACCTTCCTGGGCAGCCTGTTTCAGGGTCTCACCACCCTCATGGTGAAGAACTTCTAACATGCAGTCTGAATCTCCCCATTTCTAGTTTTGTTCCATTCCTCCCAGTCCCATTACTACCTGACATCCTAAAAAGTCCCTCCCCAGCTTTCTTGTAGCCCTCTTAAGATACTGAAAGGCCACAATAAGGTCACCTAGGAGCCTTCTCTTCCCGAGACTGAAGAGCCCCAACTCCCTCAGTCTCTCCTCATGGGAGAGGTGCTCCAGCCCTCTGCTCATCCTTGTGGCCATTCTCTGGACACCTTCCAACACATCCATATCCCTCTTGTAATAGAAGCTCCAGAACTGGTCCACATAGCAGAAGCCTGAAGACCATGAGGAAAATACCAAACCATCATAATTCATCTTCTTGCTACCAGCAGCAAACCCCTCTCCTTTTGCACATGGCAGTCCAGAAGGTGTCTCTGCATTTGGAACTGCTCCTTTCATCCATAGTAAAAAGAAGTTCCAATAGGTGAACAAGACAGCCTGGAAAATCTCACCTAAGCAAAGAGAAGACATCGTACGAGTTACGGACGCAGTTCTGATCCACCTGGAGAAGGCTGCTCTTCAGGGTACCTGAGTGATCCTGAAGGCAAAGAAAGAATCCAGGTCAATTTAAGAATCAAAAGCTTGTTGATTCACAGAATCATAAAAAACACACAATGTCAGGGGCTGGAAGGCACCTCAAAAGCTCATCCAGTCCAAGCCCCCTGCTCAGAGCAGGTCATATAGGAATGTATCCAGGTGGGTCTGGAATATCTCCAGAGAGGGAGACTCCACAGCCCCCCTGGGTAGCCTGTTCCAGGCTTCTGGCACCCTCACAGGGAAAAAATTCCTCCTCATGCTTCCATGGAACTTCCTATGCCTCAACTTCCCCCCAGTGCTCCTTGTGCTGGCATTGGGCATCACCCAGCAGAGCCTGGCTGCAGCCTCTGGGCACTCAGCCTGAACAGCTTTATCCACATGAATGAGGGCAGCCCTCAGGCTCCTCCTGTCCAAGCCCCAGCTCCCTCAGCCTGTACTCCTAAGGAAGATCTTCCACTCCATCTTTGTGGCTCTGGGCTAGACTCTTCCAAGCAGCTCCCTGAGGTCCTTCTTGAAATGAAGTGCACAGAACTGGACACAATATTCCAAATGTAGCCTCACCAGGGCAGACTAAAGGGGAAGGAGAAGCTCTCTCAACCTACTAAGCACAGCCCTTCTAATCCGCCCCAGGATGCCATTGGCCTTCTCGTCCATCAGAGCACATTGCTGGCTCATGGTCATCCCTTCATTCACCAGGACCCCCAAGATCATCCAGTCCAATCTATCACCCAGCCCTACCCAATCACTAGGCTAAGTGCCTCATCCAGTCTTTTCTTGAACACTTCCAGGGATGGCAACTCCCCAGTCTCTCTGGGCAGCCTGCTCCAGGCCTCTGCCACCCTCACACTAAACAAGTTTCTCCTCCTGTGCAGATGAAACCTTCTCTGTTCCACTTTGCATACATTGCTCCTTCTCTTACTGCTGTGCACCCCCCAAAAGAGCTTGGCCCCCTCCACTTGACACCCACCCCTCAGCTAGGGAGAGACATTGAGCAGAGCTCCTCTCAGCCTTCTCTCCTGCAGCCTAAGCAGCCTCAGGGCTCTCAGGCTCTCTGCATAGGGCAGATGCTCAAGTCCCCCACTCCCCCCTGTGGCTCTCTGCTGGACTCTCTGCAGCAGGTCCCTGTCCCTCCTGCTCTGGGGAGCCCCAAACTGGACACAGCATTGCAGCTGTGCTCTCACTGGGGCAGAGTAGAGGGGGAGAACCTCCCTAGCCCTGCTGGCCACATTGTTCCTGCTACAGTCAGGAAATTGTCTCTCCTCCAGCCATTGGCTCTCTTGGCCACGAGGGCATGTTGCTGGCCCATGCAAAACTTGCTGCCCACCAACACTCCAGGGTCTTTCTCCATGGAACTGCTTTCCACCAGGGCAGCCCCAGCCTGTACTGGTACCTGGCTGCTCTTGATGCCCAACCTAAATCTAACCTGCTCCAGTTTCAAACCACTGCCCCTTGTTCTATCATTCCAAGGCCTTCTAAACAGTCCTTCATAAGGGACACCTCTCAACTAGACTCAGCTGCTCATCCAACCTGACCATGAACAGCCCCAGGAAGGAGGCATCCACAACCTCCCTGGGCAAACTATTCCAGAGTCTCAGCATCTTCACACTGATGAACAGAACTTCTTCCTAAGCTGCAGTCTAACCCTGCCCTCCATCAGCTTCAAATCATTCCCCCTTGGCCTGTCTCTAGACACTCTTAGCTAAAGTCCCTCTGCAGCCTTCCTGCAGCATCTCTTCAGATATTGGAAGGCAGCACTAAGGATTCACTGGAGCCTTCTCCTCTCCAGGCTGAACCACCCCAGTCTCCTCACCCTGTCCTCACAGCAGAGCTGCTCCAGCTTTTGGATCATCTTTGTGGCCTCCTCTGGCCTCCCTCCACCAGCTTTATGTCCTCCTTCTGCTTTGGGCAGCAGCACTGGAGGCAGGTTTGGAGGTGAGGTCTGAGCAGGGCAGACCCAAGGGGCAGAATCCCTTCTCTTGCCCTGCTGCCCATCCTGCTCTGGCTGTAGCCCAGCACACAGCTGCCTGCTGGGCTGCATGAGGGCACTGCTGGCTCCTGGGCAGCTCCTCAGCAACCAACACCTTCAAGTCCCTTTCTTCAGGGCCGCTCTCAACCCACTCTGCACCCAGCCTGGATTTGTGCCTGGCCAGCTTCTTGCCAAAATGATGCATTTCAGTGGTCTGAGCAGCCAAGGTGTGAATGTTTAAGTTTAGCAGTTCAACTTCAGCTTGTCACCAGGACTAACAAGCCAGAACAAATATGATTTACCCCTTACCTTCTGTTCAAATGAAGCTCCATAATAGCCATCATTCAGACCAAAAATTATCTCATTTGGGTTTCTTGCATGTATCTGTGAGAAGAAAAATCAACCATTTTACACTCAGTTCACTGTGACTGCACACTGCAAAAGAGAATAAATTGCTCTGTTTAAAAACCTGAAAACAGTTTATCAGCCTTTGAGATTCCAACCATACATGAAAGCTAAGAGAAGACTGGACTGGACCATAACATGGATTTGCTTCACAGCTTTAAAATGTCACATATCACATCAGTGTTATGTATCAGGACCAATACTGTTCAATATCTCCATCAATCACACAGAGAGATTGAGGAGGGAATTGAAGGCACCCTCAGCAAGTCTGCAGGTGACACTGTATTGGGTGGGAGTGTTGATCTGCTGGAGGGTAGAAAGGCTCTGCAAAGCCACCTGGCTGGGCTGGAGCAATAGGCTGGGGTCACTTGTATGAGGTTTAATGAAACAGAGTGCTGGGTCACAACAACATCATGAACACTGCAGGCTTGGGGCAGGGCGGCTGGGGAGCTACCCAGAAGAAGAGAGAGAGGTGCTGGCTGACAGCAGGCTGAACACAAACTGCAGAGTCCAGCAGAGAGCCACGGGGGGGGGGGGGGAGTGGGGGACTTGAGCATCTGCCCTGTGCAGAGAGCCTGAGAGCCCTGGGGCTGCTTAGGCTGCAGGAGAGAAGGCTGAGAGGAGCTCTGCTCAATGTCTCTCCCTAGCTGAGGGGTGGGTGTCAAGTGGAGGGGGCCAAGCTCTTTTGGGGGGTGCACAGCAGTAAGGGAAGGAGCAATGGATCCCAACTGAACAGAGAAGGTTTCATCTCCACAGGAGGAGAACTTTGTTTGGTGTGAGGGTGCCAGAGCCCTGGAGCAGGCTGCCCGGAGAGGTTGCAGAGTCTCCTTCTCTGAAGGCTTTCCAAATCCACCTGGATGCATTCCTGTGTGGACTCCTCTAGGGGATCCTGCTTTGGCAGGAGGGTTGGACTGGATATCTCTGAAGTCCTTACCTCAAAGGCTCTGTGACTCAGTGGGTCTAGCCCCATCCTCTCACTCCTCTACCTTTTTGCTGTTGATCAGCATTGAGAAGATGCCCTCTCAGACGTTCGAGATCACGCTTGATGGGACTCTGAGCACCCTCATCTAGTTGTAATGTCCCTGCTTACTGCAGGGTGTTTGGGCTAGATGACCTTTAAAGGTTCTTTCCAACCCAATGCATTCTATGATTCATGTCCAGATGTGGCCTTACCACAGCAGAGGGGGGAGGAGAAGCTCCCTCAACCTGCTGGCCACACTCTTCTTAATAAACCTCTGGAGACCATCGACCTTCTTGGGTGCATTGCATGCTCATGGTGATCTCATCCACAGGTTGTTATTTACTTGAGGAAAGAAAAAAGGCACTCTTGTCACATTACCTGCTGGCCCAAGTACTTCAACCCATCTAGATTGACTTTCCATTCAATCAGAAGCTGAAAGTGCTCCTTCTTGCCACCCCAGATCCTCACAACAAAACAGGAGACAGAGGTATCAAGACGATCAGGCATCAGTCCAAAGTCCAGACTCCTCCATGTTGGATTCTGTAGGTATTCAAAGAGGGATTAAACCAACTCAAACTACATGAAAGAAGCCTTAAAATGGACAATTCAAATTTCTGGTCAAGTGCATGGTCAGAGATTTAAAAACCTTAAGAACAGTGAACACAGAGCTGAAGCCAACAGGCTCTGCTGCTTTCACTTCAGAAACTCAGCGTGGGCTCAGCCTCCTTCCATTACAAAATGTTCAAGACTTGAGTTCAGAATTTACTAACCCAGTTCAGACAAATTAGGAACTTGAAAAGTGGAAGTGAAATCCCTTTCCAAGTTCTAATTCAGCTTCTGAGAACTAGGGAGCAGCTTCCACTGCAGAAGCTCACATCAAAATGCTGATCTACTCCTCATTAATTAAAGCTTGCATCATTTATTGGCAGGTTTGTTCACATTCTTCTTCTCCTCTGCTGCTGATGGCAGCTCTTGAATGCTGTCATTAAGAGCTTCTCTTCACTCCAACAGATCAGATTTGCACCTCAGGCTCTACAGAAGCAGCACACATTAAGCTAAACTTCAAAGATCTATTCCACTGCAACTCAGATTTGCAAATGTGGGGCACTGCACCAACTTTCACTCACCTCTGATAACCTTTAAATTGAAGATTCATGGCAACTGTTCTGCTTGGCCCAAGCTGCAACCAAAGCAAGTTAACTCAATGCTACTACTGCTAAGAACTATACACCAACTCCAGGAATTCTACAAGCCAGAAGTCACAGGGTGTCCAAAGGTAGAAATGGGAAAGTGCTTGGTATAGCTGTCTCCCTCTGCTGCACACAGAGAGAGTGGCTACTGCAAAATAAAAAGCATAACTTCAGCATCCCATGGAAAGGCCAAGCCTTTCCTTCTGGATTCTGCTCTGAATCCAGTGAGACCACACCTGGAATACTGTAACCAGTTTTGGGCTCTCCAACTGAGAGAGATAGGAATCTGCTGGAGAGAGTCCAACAGAGAGCTACGAGGATGACTAAAGGACAATTTAGTCTGGAAAAGGGAAGGCTGAGAGGGAATCTTATTAATGTCTATAAATATCTGAGGGATGGGTGTCAAGAGGAAGGGGAGAGGCTCTTTTCTGTGGCACCCAGTAATAGGACAAGGAATAATGGACATAACACAAGGAAGTTTCACCTCAACATGGGGAGAAACTTGAGTGTGAGGATGATAGAGCCCTGGAACAGGCTGCCTAGAGAGGTTGTGGAGTCTCCTCCTCTGCAGACTTTCAAAGTCAACCTGGATGTGTTCTTAGGTGAACTGCTCCAGATGATCTTGCTTTGGCAGGGAGGTTGGAGTCAGTGATCTGATGAGGCACTTGGTGCCATGGTCTAGTTGACTGGATAGGGCTGGGTGCTAGGTTGGACTGGATGATCTTGGAGGTCTCTTCCAACCTGATTGATTCTATGATTCTATTATTTCTAGAGGTCCCTTCCAACCCCTAACTTTGTGCTAAAGCAGCTTGGAACAGGCCAAGCATCTCTGAACTGGCTATCTGGAACAAGATAGCCCTGGAAAGAACGGAGAGGCAAAGCTATCCAGTAAGCATGAGGGAAAGAATGCATTCATCAAGCTTTCCTGAGGAGGAGGGAGATTTGGTAGCTATTTAGACACAGGAACAGCAGGTCATTAAAATATCCATTGATTATGCATGGAATTTCCTCAGGATAACTTTCAGTTAGAGCTTTGGTATTCCATCTCCTATTTCCTTTGGTCTCAGACTCCCCTGCTGTTATTCTTTTTCCCAATTTAGAATAAACAAGACTCAAAATCCTAAAGCCTAAAATAAGCTGGACAAAGCCTTGAGGCTGCAGATGGCTCCGCCTTGTTCAGGAGGTTTCCAAAGCACTTCCAAGCTCAGTGTGCTGTAAAAGCTGCAGTTCCACCTTATTAGCATAGATATTAAGGGTCTGTTTATCATCTGTCTGGACTAGATGGAGAGGGGAATAGAGTAACAAAGGATGAGCAAAGTAATAAAGGATGAAGCTGGTGACAGAGCGGCTGGAGAGCAGCCAGGCAGAAAGGGACCTGGGGGTACTGGCAGATAGTAGTGAACAAGAGCCAGCAGTGTGCCCAGGTGGCCAAGAAGGCCAATGGCATCCTGGCTTGTACCAAAAATGTTGTGGCCAGCAGAAGTAGGGAGGTGATTTTTCCCTTGTACTGGGCTTTGGTGAGGCCACTCCTCAGGTTTTGGGCACCTCAAGACAAGAGAGATGTGGAGGTGCCACAACTTGAGACTGTGCCCCCCATCTCCATGGCCTCCTCAGACCCTCCAGGTCCCTTCCCTTTGAGTGTTAGATGCTACCTGCAACAGACCACTGCACCACAGCTGTTAAAACAAGCATGCATTTGTACAACTCATTAACTCTCTACTCCAACCCTTGTGAAGAGAGCTTGAAAAGGTGGAGAAGAACCTGACATAAGAGTGGAAATACACACTTAAGAGTTACCTACCCAGCAGAGAAATCAATACACTGCAGAAAATGCTTAAGTAAAATAGTAACAGTGATTTTTCCATATTAACATAACTTACCAGAGAATTCTTGATCACCTCACTCTTATAAAACTCTACAGAAAAATAAGAGGGGGTGGGGGGAGGGGAAAACAAACAGTTTTAGATTTGCTTCAACACCAACAAAAAAAATTACTGTTTGAAATAGAAACAAAAGCCAAATTAAGGAACACTCAAAGACAAATGGATTCGGTTTATCAGTAGCAGATTCATGGGCAAGACTAAAATGTTATTGTGGCCTTCCAGGATCTGAATGGGGCCTCTAAAATAGCTGAGGAGGGACTTTTTAGGATATGAGGTAGTGACAGAACTAGGGGGAATGGAGCAAAACTGGAGGTGGGGAGATTCAGAGTGGCTTTGAGGAGGAAGTTGTTGAGCATGAGAGTGGTGAGAGGCTGGAATGCGTTGCCCAGGGAAGTGGTTGAGGCCCCATGGCTGGAGGTGTTTGAGGCCAGGCTGGCGGAGGCTGTGTGCAGCCTGCTCTAGGGTAGGGTGTCCCTGGCCATGGCAGGGGGGTTGGAACTGGCTGCTCCTTGTGGCCCATTCCAACCCTGATTGATTCTATGACTCTAAGATTCATGCCACTGGCTGATCCTTGTGCTCCATTCCAACCCTGATTGATTCTGTGATTCTATGCTTCATGCCACTGGCTGATCCTTGTGCTCCATTCCAACCCTGAATGATTCTATGACTCCAAGCTTCATGTCACTGGCTGAGAATTCTACTTTTGGAAAAATAAGCAGCTGTTTTATGCCCTGTAATACAACTGCTACACACAGAGTAGAACACTCATCCAAAAGTTCCAAAGGCTGGAATTTTTTGTACTCTTGGCCTAGTTTCTTAAATTACTGGTAGGGGGGAGAAGAAAGCAACAACAAAAATAAGCTGATTTAAGAGACTTTACCACATCTGTCTTTCTTTTGCTGCTCACATGAAAGCTTTTGTGAAGCTTTATTTTCACTGCTAGTACACGGTGAGGATGCTAACAGTAGCAGGTGGTCAAGGCAAAAAAGAAAGACAGAATTAATGTTGTAGTAATTGAAAGATTAATCATAGGTTGGAAGGGATCTCAGAGATCATCTACTCTAAGCTTCCCACCACGGGCAGGGACACCTCTCAACTAGACTTAGCTGCTCAAGGCCTCATCCAATCTGGTCTTGAATCATAGAATCATAGAATTAACCAGGTTGGAAGAGACCTCCAAGATCATCCAGTTCAAGCTATCCCCCAGCCCTAGCCAGTCAACTAGACCATGGCACCAAGTGCCTCATCCAGGCTTTTCTTCAACACCTCCAGGGACAGTGACTCCACCACCTCCCTGGGCAGCCCATTCCAATGCCAATCACTCTCTCTGTGAAGAACTTCCTCCTAACATCCAGCCTAGACTTCCCCTGGCACAACTTGAGACTGTGTCCCCTTGTTCTGTTGCTGGTTGCCTGGGAGAAGAGGCCAACCCCCACCTGGCTACAATGTCCCTTCAGGTAGTTGTACACAGCAATGAGGTCACCCTCAGGCTAAACAACCCCAGCTCCCTCAGCCTCTCCAGGAGGCAGCCACAACCTCCCAGGCACCTATACCAGAGTCTCACCATCCTCACACTGAAGAACTTCTTCCTAAGCTCCAGTCTAATGCTGCTCTCCCTCAGCTTCAAACCGTTCCCCCTCAGCCTGTCGCTAGACTCCCTTAGGATAAATCCCTCTGCAGCCTTCCTGGAGGAAGTAAAACTAGTAAAAACCACAAGTAGATGAGTAATAAAAGTTGATTTCAAGGCTGGCTTACCTTTGTAGATCTTAGTGTTATCACACAGGTGAAGAGTGAAGTAGGTGTCCAAGAGGCGATAACCATTCCTGTTGATGATGTTCCGCGCTGCGATGTTCCGGAGGTGGCGAAGCCGGCGCTGAGGAGAGCAAAAACCAAACCAAGTAAAGAACTTCCATTGATTGAAATTCTTACCTTCAACTATCTGCCCACTGCCCCTTATCCTCTCACTGGGTACCACTGAAGAAAGACCAGTCCCATTCTCTTGACATTCTGCCTTTAAGTATTGATCAGTGTTGACGAGATCCCCGCCTCGGTCTTCACAGAATTATTGGGGCTGGAATAGAGCTCTAAGATCATCAGGTCCAGCCTGATGATCTGACACCACCACATCAACCAGACCAGGGCACTAAGTGCCACATTCAAGCTTTCCTTAAACACCTCCAGGGACAGCAACTCCAGCATCTCCGTGGGCAGCCCATTCCAGTGCCTAATTACCCTTTCACAGGATCACAGGATGTTAGGAGTTGGATGGAACCTGCAGAGATCAAGTTCAACACCCCTGCCAGAGCTGGACAATAGAATCTAGTGCAGGTCACACAGGAAGACATCCAGACAGGTCTTTAAAGTCTCCAGAGGAGGAGACTCCACAACCTACCCATGAGGAAGTGCTTGCTAACACCCAACCTAACTCCCCCTTGCACAGCTTCAGGCCATTCCGTCTTATCTTGTCACAAGCTGCCTGGCAGAAGAGCCTGACCCTCACCTTACTACAACTTCCCTTCAGAGAGCTGTAGAGTGTGACAAGGTCCCCCCTGAATCTCCTCTTCTCCAGCCAGAACACCCTCAGCTCCCTCAGCCTCTCCTCATCAGCCTTTCCCTCCAGTCCCTTCCCCAGTTTCATTGCTCTCCTCCAGACCTGCTCCAACACCTTAATATCTCTCTTGCAGTGAGGGGCCCAGAGCTGCACACAGTGCTCGAGGTGAGGCCTCCCCAGTGGCAGTAGAGGGGCAGAATGACAGCCCTGGTCCTCCTGATACAAGCCACGATGCCTTCTGTGCCAGCTGGGCACACTGCTGGCTCATGTTCAGCCAGGTGTCAACCACCACTCCCAGCTCCCTCTCCATCTTCTCTCCTCCAGGCTAAAGAGCCCAAATTCTCTCTTTCCTCACGAGATGGATGTTGTGAGAGAGACTGAATCAAGCTCTCTTCCCCTCCTCTCTCCAAGTATCAAACAGCTTTAACATCTGTGGCTAAGAACCCTTGGTTTCTAAATTTTGTCTTCAAACAAACAGTGAATGTGAAACAAGTTAGGAAAGTTGAAGCAGCCAAAGTAATTTTGCTCAGCCACTCTCAAATCATTGCTCAGCAGTGGCTGGGACTTTACCTTTCGAACTCCCTGCATGCTTCAAACCAGACTAGCATGAACTCAACACTCAAACTGCCACTTCAAACAAATAATGTTCTCACCAAATCCTTCAGTGTTATTCTCTTCATTGGTCTCTCAACCTACCAGACAAGGTGTTGGCAAATGGCTCCCTATCCTCTTTAAGGTCACCACAAACCACCTCCTAGCCTCAAATGATTGGTTTAGTTCATCCTTTTACCACAGGCTTTGTTTTACAGCACATTGCCTTTTCCCCAAAAGCTTCATTTGTAACTCTGGAGCCACCTTAGAAGAAACATTCTTACACTGACCAAAAAGTGGATTCAAAATGCTTCTAAAAACAAAAAGAAAACTTAGAATCATAGAATCAAGCAGGTTGGAAGAGACCTCCAACATCATCCAGACCACTCAGCCCTGGCCAATGAACTAGACCATGGCACCAAGTGCCTCATCTAGGCTTTGTTTGAACACCTCCAGGGATGGGCACTCCACCACCTCCCTGGGCAGCCCATTCCAATGCCAATCACTCTCTCTGACAACAACTTCCTCCTCACATCCAGCCTAGACCTGCCCTGGCACAGCTTCACACTGTGTCCTCTTCTTCTGTTGTTGGTTGCATGGCAGAAGACATTAACCCCACCTGGCTACAGCCTCCCTGCAGGCAGCTGCAGGCAGCAATCAGCTCTGCCCTGAGCCTTCTCTGCTACAGGCTGCACCCCCAGCTCCCTCAGCCTCTCCTCATAGGGCTGTGCTCCAAGCTTGCAGCCTCATCCACCCTGGCCTTAGACCCCTCCAGGGATGAAGCTTCCACCACCTCCCTGAGCAACCTGTTCCAGAGTCTCACCACCCTCACAGTGAAGAGGTTCCTAACATTCAACCTAAATCTCCCCACTTCTAGTTTTGCTTCATTCCCCCCAGTCCTACCACCACCTGACACCCCAAAAAGTCCCTCCCTTCTCATTAGAAATTCTCTGTTCTATGAAAGCATCAAGAATTTTTCTATCACAAAGAGGGATTTCCCCCCAAGATAAGATGCTCTACAACCAGAGCAGTCATTCCAAAAAGTCCAGTTAAAAAGAACCCAGACAGCAACAATCAAAACACAAGCAGCTACATGCCATTAGTGCTTTTGCAGCCTCATGACTCACATCACTTAAACCAGCTGTGTTTGCAAGCTGGTAAGGCTGGATCTGCCTCTCATTAAAAGATAAGCAAAACATGCAGATGAACAGAGATAATTCTCACTGCTAACTCCTCAGATGCTTGCCAGTCTATTGGCAACACAGCACTGAAGCTCTCTAGCACTGCACCAAGAACCTTCACGAGATAACACATGCCAAAGAGAGTTACTTTTCAGCACAACACTGGTTTAGGGTGAGCTCAGACAAGCAGAATTGATGCCATGAAAAAGGCTCTTGAACTCCAGCAGCTCTGAGCTTCATGCAGGCAGCCTGAGCTGGTCCGGTTCACTGCTCCTTGGGGTGGTAGAGCAGGTTTAGCAGCTCACTCTAGGGGGTTTGTGACACAAGAGGTTCTTTTGATTGCTGCAATTGCCCAGATGTCCTTTGCAAATCCCAAAGACATCAATGGAGCAGTGAAATTGCTTGGTAGAGCTTCTTATCATCTGATTCCATTGCAAGGCTAGAATCTAGCCTGCAACTGGGTGAAAGCAGCTGCTGGGTAGCAACTCAGCACTCTCCTGCATGAACAGAATGAGTGCTTCCTTCTACCTTGACCACAAACCAAGAGAAGAGAGACTGCAGTTTTCCCTGAGCAGCAGTTTTTGTCTGGCCCTCATGGGCATCATGAGGCACATCAAGAACAGTGTAGCAAGCAGGCCAAAGGACCTTCTCCTTCCCTTCTACTCTGCCCTGATGAGGCCACATCTGGAATACTGTGGTAAGTTCTGGGCAAGCCTGTTCAAGGACAAAGACTTACTGGAGAGGGCACAGCAAAGGGCTACAAAGATGTCTAGAGGACAGGAACATCTCTGATGAGGAAAGACTGAGGGAATTGGGGCTCTTTAGTCTGGAAAAGGGAAGACTGAGGGGGGTGAATCTCATCAACACTGATCAATACTTCAAGGTGGGTGTCAGGAAGCTGTCACCAGGTTTTACCCAGTGCTGCCCAGTGATAGGACAAGGCACAGACTTCAACATAAGAAATTCCATCTAAACATGAGGAGGAACTTCTCTGAGGGCAATGGAGCACTGAAACTGCTCAGAGAGGTGGTAGAGCCTCTGTCGCTGGAGTGATCTTCCAAACCTGCCTGGATGTGCTCCTGTGTGACCTCCTCTAGGTGAACCTGCTCTGGCAGAGGGGTTGAACTTGATCTCCAGAGGTCACAGAATCACAGAGCCTTAGAGGTTGGAAGGGACCTCCAGAAATCACCCAGTCTAACCCCACTGCCAAGGCAGGATCCCCTAGGGTAGTTCACACAGGAATGCATCCATACAGGTTTGGAAAGCCTCCAGAGGAGGAGACTCCACAACCTCTCTGGGCAGCCTGCTCCAAGGCTCTGACACCTTCACACCAAACAAGTTTCTCCTCAGGTTGAGGTGGAACCTTCTCTGTTCCACTTTGCATCCATTGCTCCTTAGCTTCTTGCTCTGCACCACATAAAAGAGCTTGGCCCCCTCCACTTGACACCCACCCCTCAACTAGGGAGAGACATTGAGCAGAGCTCCTCTCAGCCTTCTCTGCTGCAGCCTAAGCAGCCCCAGGGCTCTCAGGCTCTCTGCACAGGGCAGATGTTCAAGTCCTCCACTCCCCCCCCCCGTGCCTCTCTGCTGGACTCTCTGCAGCAGGTCCCTGTCTCTCTTGAACTGGGGAGCCCAAAATTTGGCCCAGTACTGCAACTGTGGTCTCAGCAGAGCAGACTAGACCCTGCTGGCCACACTTTTCCTACTGCACCCCAGGATGCCATTGGCTCTGTTAGCCACAAGGGCACATTGCTTGGCCCATGCAGAACTTGCTGCCCATCAGCACTCCAAGCTCTTTCTCCATGGAGCTGCTTTCCAGCAAAGCAGCTTCCAACCTGCACTGGTCCCTGATGTTATTTCTCCCTAGATGCTCCCCAACCTCTGCCATTGTGTGATTCTGTGATTATGAATACACTGCTGGAAGTAATTGCACCAGTTTCCAAGCATAGATATACCCCAAAGATAGAGAGAAAGGCTGGTCAGGAAAGCTTTAGAAGGAAAACAGACCTTACTACCAGGTAGGTTTCCCTTCTCATGCCTGCAGAGCCGCAAAACCAGCTGCAGGAATTCACCAGCAGTATTCTGGCAGAGCTGCTACTGAGTGCAGCAAGACCATGAACCATGCTCAGCAATGATCAGCTTCTCTGAAAAGTTCAGAAGCTTAATTCTCCTTTAAGCACCTCATTCAGGTCCCATCACTGAGGAAGGATGATCAGAGCAGTTATTTCATGGAACAAGTCTTTCCACTCAAGAACTTTCTGGGAAGCACTCCAGATCTACCCCAGGCCATGAACAAGTCAGACTGCTACAGAAGCAAAGTATTTCAATCAACAACCTTGTTCATACTTTGCCTTTCAGCAGGTGACCTCAGAACTCTACAGTGTGCTACATCTTCTGAAGTTTAAAGGATAGAATCTGCCTGCTCTTTTCAGCCTTAGTTTCCTCAACACTAGGATAGCACAGAATGGTTTGAATTGAAGGGATCTTTAAACATCATCTAGTCCAAGCCTCCTGCAGGGAGACCTACAATTAAAGCAGGTTGCTCAGAGCCCCAAACAACCTGACACAGAATGGTCCCAGGGATAGGGCATCTACTGCTTCTCTGGGCAACCTGGGCCAGTGTCTCACCATCCTCCACCTGAAAGATGTCTTCCTTCTCTCCAGTCTAAATCTCCCTCTTTTTGTTTCAAACCATCACCCCTTGTCCTGTCACAACAGGCCTGGCAAAACAGCCCCTCCTCATCTTCTCTGCAGGCCCCTCTCAAATACTGGAAGGCCACCAGAAGGTCTCCCTGGAGGCTTCTCTTCTGCATCCTGAACACCTCCAATTCTCTCAGCCTGGCCTCACAGGAGAGGGCTTCTCACCCTCCCATCATCAATGTGGCCCACTCTGGCCCTGCTCCAACAGGTGCTTCAGCACTGCAGGGGAGGTCTCAGCAGAGGGGCACAATACCCTCCCTGCCCCTGCTGCCCACACTGCTGAGGATCAGGACAGGGCTGTCAGGGCTCAGTGCTGGCTCAACTCCAGCTTTTCACCCACCAGCACCCCCAAGTCTTTCCCCACAAGGCTGCTCTCCAGCCCGGACTGATACTGGGGATCGCCCCGACACAGATGCAGGACCTCGCACTTGGCCTCGTTGAACCTCGTGGCTTTGACACAGGAACACCTCTCCAGCTTGCCCAGACTAAAACACAAAGTCACCTGGGTTTTGAAGCCAGGATGTCTCATATCCTAAGCAAGCATCATACCCTGGACCAACAAGCCAACAACAAAGCTATGCCCTTCTTGTTTCTAACATCTGCTACCATCAATACAAATCACTGCAGCGGTGGCAAGGGTGGAAGAAGAGAAGAAAAGGGAAGAAGCCAAAAGAGAAGAGCACTGCTGTTAACAAAAGGTCTGGACTGTTCATGGAACCACAGGAGAACAGAAACCACCTACAACAGCCTGAAATATTAATGGAATTCCATAATTATTTGTTCAAGTCCACGTAATGGGTAGCAAAAATAAGCACAGCCAGCTCTGACTCCTCCTCCATCTTAACCACTTTATTACTCTCTTACAAGAATCTGATGACCCTGGGAAAAATCACAAGGATGTAAACATATCTGAGCTGGATGAGAATGGAGCCAAACACCATGCTTCTATCTTCACTACTGATCTGTGACAGTTAGCTAATGCTCAGGCTCCAAGAATGAATTGTGAAGCTCAGGTCATTTAGACAGGCAACAGCTAAGCCTATTCTTCATCACATGGAGCAGCGGAGATGATCTAATGTCCCACTGCTGGGACAAGAGGGAGGTCTGTCTTCTCTCTGTCCCACATCTGCCTCTTCCCACCCTCTCTCTCCTAGTAGCATGATCTGCCCTCTTCAGCACTGTTTATTCACAGAATCATAGAATGTTAGGGGTTGGAAAAGACCTCAAAAGATCAAGTCCAACCCCCCTGCCAGAGCAGGGTCACCCAGGGCAGGTCACACAGGAACACATCCAGGTAGGTTTTGAATGTCTCCAGAGGAGGAGACTCCACAACCTCTCTGGGCAGCCTGTTCCAAGGCTCTGTCACCCTCACAGTGAAAAAGTTTCTCCTTATCTTCCCAAGGTACCTCCTCTACTCCAGCTTGCACCCAGTGCCCATTTTCCTACCACTGGATATCCCTGAGCAGAGCCTGGCTCCATCCTCCCAACACTGCCCTGCACATCTTTATCAACATGAATGAGGTCACTCCTCAGGCTCCTCTGCTCCAAGCTACAGAGCTCCTGCTTCTCCAGCCTGTCCTCAGCAGGAAGATGCTCCACTGCTTTCGGCATCTTTATGGCTTTGAGCTGGACTCTTTCAAGCAGTTTGCTGAACTGAGAGGTTCAGAACCTGACAGACTCTTCCAGATGTGGCCTCACCAGGGCAGAGGAGAGGGACAGGAGAACCTCTCTCTGACCTAATAACCACAGCCCTTCTAATCCACCCCAGAATACCACTGGCCTTCTTGGCCACTAGGGCACATTGCTGGCTCAGGGACTGCTGCCCTCCTAATTCTTTAAAGGAGAACAAGGGGACACAGTCTCAAGTTGTGCCAGGGCAGGTCTAGGCTGGATGTGAGGAGGAAGTTGTTGGCAGAGAGAGTGATTGGCATTGGAATGGGCTGCCCAGGGAGGTGGTGGAGTCGACATCCCTGGGAATGATGAAGCCAAGCCTGGATGAGGCACTTAGTGCCATGGTCTGGTTGATTGGCCAGGCCTGGGTGCTAGGTTGGACTGGCTGAGCTTGGAGCTCTCTTCCCACTTGCCTGATTCTATGATTCCATGAGTTCCTTTCAGTTCAGAAAGAGCTCTGCCCTCTGTACAAGCTGGCACACATTCTGCTTTCACCTGCCTTTCATGTGAGGCTCCTTGCTTGTTTATGACCCACAGCAGCTCTGGAAGAATGTAATGCTAAAATAATTGGAAGGATTTTGCTTAAAGCAGGGTGCAAAGATTACTTAGCAACTACACAAAGGTTACCACAGAAAATCTAATGGCTTTGAACTTAAATGAATTGAGCTGG
The DNA here is from genome assembly GCF_015220805.1 of Pogoniulus pusillus. NCBI lineage: Eukaryota > Metazoa > Chordata > Aves > Piciformes > Lybiidae > Pogoniulus > Pogoniulus pusillus. Next base: position 2,139,491 of record NC_087269.1, on the reverse strand, counting down.
TCAACTATTTGGGTTTCTGAATGTTTGTCATAGTTCAGCCACAGAGCAAAAAAAGAGCTTTCTATGTTTTGTAGTTCACAGCAGACTGGTTGGTTTGGAGTGGTTTAGGTTTGGTTTGATTTCCCCTTTCTCAAAACAACATAGAATCAGAGTGGTTTGGGTTGGAGGAGACCTCCAAAAGTCATCTAGTCTGGGATGATTTAGTCTGGAGAACAGGAGACTGAAAGGAGATCCTCTCCCTCTCTACAGCTGTCTGAAAGGAGGTTATAGTGAGTTAGGGGTTGGTCTCTTCTCCCAGTAACAGCTGATAGGATGGAAAGAGATAGTCTCAACTTGTGCCAGGAAAAGTTTAGATTGGATATCTATCAAAAAAACAAAAAAAGACCCCAAAATGGCCAATTTGAGAGCATCTGAAGGAGCTCAGGAGAACCTCGAGGTGGAGACACCAAGGAGGACACAAAAGACACAGCTGGGACCTCAGGAGATCAGGAAAAAGTCTTCCCTGCAAGAAGCACTGAAACAGGCTGCCCTGGGAGGTGGTGGAGTCACCACCTCTAGAGGTGGTTAAAAAACTTGTAGATGTGGCATTTGGGCCCATGGTTCATGCTTGTGCTAGGCTGACAGCTGGACTCAACCAGAAAGGTCTTTTCCAACTGAAACAGTTCTGTGGTTTTATGGCACTGTGCACTTAAGCAGCAGTTTGACTCTGGGGATCCTTCAGCTTTACACTGAACATGACATCCATGGCATGGAATCCCTTGGTGCCCAGTTTAGAGTCACCTAAGACTCATGGAATTGTCCAGGATGGAAGGGACCACAAGGATCATACAGTTCCAATCACCCTGCCACGAGCAGGGACACCTCACACTAGAGCAGGTTGCTCAGAGCCACATCCAGCCTGACCTTAAGACCTCCAGGAATGAGGCTTCCACCACTTCCTTCAGCATCCTGTTCCTGTCTCTCTCCACCCTCACAGTGAAGAACTTCTTCCTAACATCCAATCTGAGTCTCCCCACTTCTAGTTCTGCTCCATTTCCCCCAGTCTATCACTACCTGACACCCTAAAATGTTCCTCAGCAGCTTTCTTGTTAGTCCCTTTCAGATACTGCAAGACCACAGTAAGGTCTCCTCAGAGTCTTCTCTTCTCCAGACTGAACAGCCCAACTCTCTCAGTCTGTCTTCACAGGAGAGGTGCTCCAGCCCTCTGATCATCTCCATGGACCTCCTCTGGACACCTTCCACCACCTCCAGATCTTTCTTGTAACAGGGGCTCCTGAACTAGATGTAATACTCCAGGTGGGGTCTCACTAGAGTGGCACAGAGGGGGAGAATCACCTCCCTCTACCTGTCTGCTGCTCTGCACAGGTTCTACCTCTTACTTACTGCACCCCAGTGTGGCACATGAGATCTAGCAGTGACCTTCTCTGCACACCAATCATTGACAGTAACTGTATACACCAAGAGGTATGATTTCTAGAAGCAGACAGCATCTACAAGACACATCAGAAGCTTCAGAAAGTGCAGTCACTTAGAAAAGACAAGAGCTGAAACTTGAAATCACTGAAGAGAGTTAGTTCTGTTCCAGCTGAAATCAAGGCAGATGCCCAGGACTGTGTCTAGGTGAGGTCTGCATCTCTCCAGAGGAGACTCTACAACTTCTTCAGGCAGCCTGCTCCAGCTCTGCCACCCTTACAGGAAAGAAGCTCAGACTTAAAACCACAGGAAGGCCAAGAAAACATTTCTACACCCATTCAAGCCCCCCTTGCACACCTAATCACATCCCTCTTGCTAGGAAGATTTATGTAGAAGCTTTGCCATTAAACAGCTTTCCACAGCTCAGCTTTTGACAGCTCAGAGTCAAGAGAGTCACACATGACTTCAGATCTACTTCAGAAGCAAAGCAGAAACGTTTGATGTGCAGTTTTGTAGGCCACACCATAGGGAATCTTTGGAATTCTAGCTTGATGCCCTTTCAGCACACACTTGAAGACAGTGAGGCCCTCAAAGCCACACAACCATGAATTTCATGGATCTCTTGTGAATCTCCTTATAATTGCATCCCTTTGTATCTCAGAGTGCCCTGGAGCAGAGCCCTGTGAGGAGAGGCTGAGGGAGCTGGGGGTGTGCAGCCTGCAGCAGAGGAGGCTCAGGGCAGAGCTCACTGCTGTCTGCAGCTGCCTGCAGGGAGGCTGTAGCCAGGTGGGGTTGGGCTCTGCTGCCAGGCAAGCAGCAGCAGAACAAGGAGACAGAGTCTCAAGTTGTGCCAGGGGAGGTCTAGGCTGGATGTGAGGAGGAAGTTGTTGGCAAAGAGAGTGATTGGCATTGGAATGGGCTGCCCAGGGAGGTGGTGGAGTGGCTGTGGCTGGAGGTGTTGAAGCCAAGCCTGGCTGAGGCACTTAGTGCCACGGTCTGGTTGATTGGACAGGGCTGGGTGCTAGGTTGGACTGGATGAGCTTGGAGCTCTCTTCCAACCTGGCTGATTCAATGATTCAATTTCCTCAGGTGGTTGGGTGCAGCAGCAGCAGCTCACTAAATCATTTTCCATTCTAAGATTCAGCTATTTTCTGACAACAGACTTCAAAAAATTCTGCCTGAGGCTAAGACCAGTTCAAAGATGTGGGGTAGGAACCCAACTACTTTACTTCCTGGGAAGATGCAGCATGAATTTAAAACACTTTCTTCCCTAAAGACTGGATTCAAGGAGGAGACACTGGATCTGTGCAGTGTGATTTACTCACACTAAAGGACCACAGGAGGAGTCAAAACTACTTTCATCAACATGGACTCAAAGCTTCCACAGACACACAACTGGGAATTTTACTTCATAGATGCTTAAATCCCTTTCCTTATGCTTCTGGGCATCCAAAAGTCTTCTGAATGGTTGGCTTCAGACATAAAATACTTACAGAGCTTTCACTTGGGACACAACAAGGCTCTACAGAGGCACCTGGACAGGCTGGATTGAGGGGTCAAGACCAGTTGGATGAGGTTTAACAAGATGAAGTGCAGGGACCTTCACCTGTGTGAAAACTAACCTATGAAATAGTCTAGGATTGGAGAGGAGTGGTCAGAAAGCTGCCTGGCTAAAAAGGGCCCTGGGGGTGCTGGTCAACACCACCTGAAGGAAAGCTGCCATGTGCCCAGGTGGCCAAGAAAGCAAACAGCATCTTGGTTTGGCTCAGCACTGGTGTGGCCAGCAAAGCCACATCTCAAATACTGGGTTCAATTTTAGGCTCCTCACTACAAGAAGGATGCTGAGGGGCTGAAGAAGAGCAACAGGTTTCTAATCATCCATACTCCACCAAAACTACTTCCGTACTACACTCAGTGTTTCAACAAGAACAGTCAGCACATCTCTCTTTGACATGGCCTGTGCAGAAGTATCATTATTCTCCATCTGCTTGAACACAAAGCATTCCTGCTCTGTGAGGACAGCCTGAGAGAGCCAGGATCAGTCAGTCTGCAGAAGACAAGGCTTCAGGGAGACCTTCTGGTGGCCTTTCAGTGCTTGAAGGGAGGCCTATGAAAAAAGTAGGGAGGGGATTTTACAAGGGCATGAAGTGAAAGGACATGGAGTGATGGTTTTAAACTGAGAGAGATGATTGAGAATCGATCGGATGCACACAAGAAGTTCTTTATGTCAGGGTGGTGAGAGACAGGCACAAGTTGCCCAGAGAAGTTACAGAATCATAGAATCAACCAGGATGGAAGAGACCTCCAAGCTCATTCAGTCCAACCTAGCACCCAGACTTGGCCAATCAACTACACTAAGTGCCCCAGCCAGCCTTGGCTTCAACACCTCCAGCCACGGCCACTCCACCACCTCCCTGGGCAGCCCATTCCAATGCCAATCACTCTCTCTGCCAACAACTTCCTCCTCACATCCAGCCCAGACCTGCCCTGGCACAGCTTCAGACTCTGGCCCATTCTCTGTTGCTGCTTGCCTGGCAGAAGAGCCCAACCCCACCTGGCTACAGCCTCACTTCAGGCAGTTGTGGACATGAGGTAGCTGTGGATGCCCTGTGTTAAAGACCAGGTTAGATAAGGCTTTGACTGATCATGGTAGGGGAGTTAGAACTAGATCATGAAGGTCTCTTCCAACCCAGACCATAGTATATTTGTAAAACAGTCCTTCATTAGCTCAACCCAGAGATAAAAGCTGCAACCAGTGAAGTCAGTGCTGTATCTGACAAAATACGTCAGCCTGTGGCACAATCTGCTCCTTCAATGCTAACTGAAATAGCAACAGGAGAATCAGAAACTGACTAACATAGCTCATCGTGCAGTAACTGAAAGAGTCACACAGCTATTTATTGCTCTTAAAGGGAGTCAAGCCACAGAATCCTAGAATCGTAGAACCAGGCAGGGTTGGAAGGGAGCACAAGGAGCAGCCAGTGCCAACCCCCTGCCATACCCAGGGACACCCTACCCTAGAGCAGGCTGCACACAGCCTCAGCCAGCCTGGCCTCAAACACCTCCAGCCATGGGGCCTCAACCACCTCCCTGGGCAACCCAGTCCAGCCTCTCACCACTCTCCTGCTCAACAACTTCTTCCTCACCTCCAGACTCACTCTCCCCACCTCCACCTTTGCTCCAGTCCCCCCACTCCTGACACTCCCTCACAGCCTCCAAAGTCCCTCCCCAGCTTTTTTCGAGCCCCCTTCAGATGCTGGCAGGCCACAAGAAGGTCCCCTGGGAGCCTCCTCTGCTCCAGCCTGCACAGCCCCAACTCTTTCAGGCTGTGCTCACAGCAGAGCTGCTGCAGCCTCTGAGCATCCTCCTGGCCCTTCTCTGGACACTCTCCAGCATGTCCACAGCCCTCTCATGAATCACAGAATGTTAGAGGCTGGAAGGGACCTCAGAAGATCATTCAATCCAGCCCCACTTCCAGAGCAGGATCACCTAGACCAGATCACACAGGAACACAGTCAAGTAGGTTCTGAATATCTCCAGACTACACAGCCTCCCTGGACAGCCTGTTCCAGTGTTGTGACCTTCATAGTGAAAAAATTCCTGCTCATGTTTCCATGGAACAGGGCAACCCACTCTAGGTGACCCTGCTTTAACAGAGGGGTTGGACTAGATGATCTCCAAAAGTGCCCTTCCAACACCCCCCAAAGCATCCTAGAATGGTTTAGGTTGAAAATGACCTCAAAGATCATCTAATTCCAACCTCCCATGCTGTGATTGTCTGTGACAAAAGAAGAATCAAAACAGAGTGTATTTAAATGTAATGCTAGCAGAAAGGGTTCAAAAGCAAACTCAGGAGCCCATGCAGAGCCTTAGGCAAATGAAGTTCCCTAAGTACTGTTTCAACGGCTGAGTTTGCTTACAGTCACTACAACATCAAGAGCCACAGACCAAGCAGGCTGGCAAACACCACAGATCCAAGGAATAAAAGCTGTCAGCAGATCCTATATAAAACTGCTCTCAACTGAGATGAAGAAAAATCTGACAAGCAGTGACCACTGGCTGGGCAAAGCTTCTCTTGCTGGGTATGGGTATTTAAGGACACTAGATGCAGCCATTCTGACTTGAACCAAAGACCTTTAAGAAGCAGCACTTAGACAAATATCAGCTTTCTTGACTGATGCTTCCCCTTCTGAGTTTGTTTAAATAAATCTTTACTCAGTTGCAAGATGAAAGACCTAAACTGTTTCTTTGACATGGTCTAAGGAGGTTTTTCTTCCCCTCTACCCTAGGGAGACTACAGCTGGAATACTGTGTTCAGTTTTGGGATCCCCAGTTCAAGAGAGACAGGGACCTGCTGCAGAGAGTCCAGCAGAGAGCCACAAGAACGAGTGGGGGACTTGAGCATCTGCTTTGTGCAGAGAGCCTGAGAGCCCTGGGGCTGCTTAGGCTGCAGGAGAGAAGGCTGAGAGGAGCTCTGCTCAATGTCTCTCCCTAGTTGAGGGGTGGGTGTCAAGTGGAGGGGGCCAAGCTCTTTTGAGAGGTGCAGAGCAATGAGAGGAGCAATGGATGCAAAGTGGAACAGAGAAGGTTTCAGCTCAACAGGAGGAAAACCTTCTTTGGTGTGAGGGTGACAGAACCTTGGAGCAGGCTGCCCAGAGAGGCTGTAGAGTCTCCTCTGGAGAGAGAGCTGTGGAACCCTTAGGTCCCCTTTCAGATACTGAAGGGCCACTAAAAGGTCTCCTTGAAGCCTTCTCTTCTCCAGACTGCAGAGCCTCAGCTCTCTCAGCCTGTCCTCATAGCAGAGCTGCTGCAGCACTCAGAGCATCTTTGTGGCCTCCTCTGGACCCACTGCAGCAGTTCCATGACCTTATTGTGCTGGGGGCCCCAGAACTGGAGGCAGTGTTCCAGGTAGGGTCTCACCAGAGCAGAGGGGCAGAATCCCCACCCAGTCCTGCTGCTCTCCTGGATGCAGCCCAGCATATGGTTGCCTTCTGGGCTGCCAATGACCATTGCTGGCTCATGTTCAGTTTTTCACCAGCTGACACCCACAAGTCCTTCTCCCACAGCCTGCTCTTGAGCCATTCTCCACTCAACCTCTATTTCTGCTTGGGATTGCTGCAACCCAGGTGCAGGACCTTGCACTTGGCCTTGCTGAGCTTCATGACCTTCCAAACCACATCTCCCTGGAAGTCTGTGTAAGAGCACCAGGTCCATGCTCTGTGTCACAGTGTTTGCTTACTGCAGCAGCACTTCCCTCTCTACTTGTCATTTAAAGCCAAGGAGAAGTGAAAGCCATATTCAAATCTGACACTTTCCATCCACTGTTCTGATTCCCCCCAGCATATTTAGCAGCAAAGAGGAAGTCAAATATTTAAGAGTTAGTCTTTTATACTGTTATATATTCCACTGAATAAAAAAATACATAGGGCTGGGTGCTAGGTTGGACTGGATGATCTTGGAGGTCTCTTCCAACCTGGTTGATTCTATGATTAAGTGCTCTTTTCACACTCTTCTAGCTCTAAAAGGACTTTGGATGCAGCCCTGAGCCCATGGAGCAGCTGTCTTCACTTCTCCCATGCACAAGACCTCTCAAACAACTGCCAGCACACTTTGCATCTCCCATTTCAGCTACCTTCCTCAAGTTAAGAGTGATTTGTACCTTTAAAGAAAGTAACTATGAAATTTTAGCCTTGCTCTGCTTCATTCAGAGTCTTCTCATGTTCCTCTATCTCAAATCACTTTGATCATCTCAAGTACTTAGAGATCCTAAGGCTAGGGGATCTCATGCCCCTGTACCTGGACTGCTAAAAGTGCACCTCAAATTCTGGGTTCAGTTTTGGGCCACTCACTCCAAGAAGGCTGCCCAAGGGAGGTGGTGGAGTCATCCTCCCTGGATGTGTTCAAAAAATGTGTAGACATGGCACTTCAGGACATGATTTCATGGTCATGGACTCAAAGATTCTAGGACTCTAAGGAGGATATTGAGAGGCTGGAGCACAGGATGTTAGGGGTTAGAAGGGACCTCCAAATATCATCAAGTCCATCCCTCCCTGCCAGAGCAGGGCCACAGAATCTATGGTTAGGTCACACAAAAACACATCCAGACAGGGCTGAAAAGTCTCCAGAGGAGACTTCACAACCTCTCTGTGCAGCCTGTGCCAGTGCTCTGAGACCCTTACAGTAAAGAAGCTCTTCCTCATGCTGAGGTGGAACTCCCTGTGCTGTAACTTACATCCATTGCCCCTTCTCCTGTCCCAGGGCACAACTGAGCAGAGTCTGTCCCCTCCCCCTTGACCCCCAGCCCTCAGATATTTACAAGCATTGATTAGATCCCCTCTAAGCCTTCTCTTCACCAGAGCAAACAGTCCCAGGGCCTCAGCCTCTCCTGACAGGGCACAGCTCCAGCCCCTTCAGCATCTTTGTAACTCTGGAGTATGTCTAAATAAAGGCAACAAACCTGGTGAAGGGTCTAGAGCACAAATCATATGAGGAGCTGCTGAGGGAACTGGGGGTGTTTATTCAGGAGAACAGGAGGTGAGGGACAACCTTTTTGCCTTCTGCAACTCCCTGAAAGCAGGCTGTGGTGAGCTCAAGCTCAATCTCTTCTTCCAGAAAGCAAGGACCAGGACAAGAAGAAATGACATCAAGTTGCACCAGTGGAGGTTTCAGCCAGATATTAGGAAACATTTCTTCACTCAATGAATGGTTAAGCCCTGGAACTGGCTGTCCAGGGAGGTGGTGGAGTCACTGCCTCTGGAAGTGCTCAAAACACATGCAGATGTGGTGCCTGGGGACATGGTTTAGTGGTGCACTTGGCAGTGAAAGGTCAATGGTTGGAACTGATGATCTTGGGAGGTCTCTTGCAACCTTAACAATTCCATAATGCACCAAATGTGTTGGACTGTCACTTCTGAGTGCTGAAAATCTGGGTTTGTTTATTTCTGGAATCCAGAAATACCCTCAATCTAGAAAAAAAAAACCTTCCTTTTTTTATTCCTGGGAAGTTCTTCCCAGAAGTACTTTCAAAAGTTCACTTCACTCAGGCCTTTCATTCCTCTGCACCCTGAGAACACAACTATCTGAAGCATTTATGTTAAGCTCTTGCTGTGACTAAAATCCCCAAAGCTCCAAAGCTATTAGTTGTTTAGAATATATAATTCACAGGATGGAAGGGACCCAAGGAGATCATCCAGTCCAACCCCCCTGCCAGAGCAGGACAACACTAGCTAACACAGATCACAGAGGGACACATCCAGACAGGTCTTGAAAGGCTCCAGAGAAGGAGAATTCCTCCAGGAATTCCTTGAGCTGCAGCTCGATGGAACAATTTCCTGCACAAGAAACTTTACAGTACAGATGAAGCTTCACTTCCAGGTCATCAGTGAGATATCTATAGATCTTGCAATCAGCTTCTCATTTCTTTCTAGCAAGGCTCATGGAATCATAGAATCAACCAGGTTGGAAGAGACCTCCAAGATCATCCAGCCCAACCTAGCACCCAGCCCTATCCAATCAACCAGACCATGGCACTAAGTGCCTCATCCTGGCTTTTCTTGAAGACCCCCAGGGACAGTGCCTCCACCACCTCCCTGGGCAGCCCATTCCAATGCCAATCACTCTCTCTGGGAAGAACTTCTTCCTAATATCCAGCCTATACCTACCCTGGCACAACTTGAGACTGTGTCCCCTTGTTCTATTGCTGCTTGCCTGGCAGAAGAGGCCAACCCCCACCTGGCTACAATGTCCCTTCAGGTAGCTGTAGACAGTAATAAGATCACCCCTGAGCCTCCTCTTCTCCAGGCTAAACAGGCCCAGCTCCCTCAACCTCTCCTCATAGGGTTTGTGTTCCAGGCCCCTCACCAGCTTTGTTGCCCTTCTCTGGACATGCTCCAGCACCTCAACATCCTTCTTGAATTGAGGGGCCCAGAACTGGACACAGCACTCAAGGTGTGGTCTGACCAGTGCTGAGTACAGGAGAAGAATAACCTCCCTTGTCCTACTGGCCACACTGTTCCTGATGCAGGCCAGGATGCCATTGGCTCTCTTGGCCACCTGGGCACACTGCTGGCTCATCTTCAGCTTACTGTCTATCAGTACCCCCAGGTCCCTTTCCTCCTGGCTGCTCTCCAGCCACTCAGTCCCCAGCCTATAGTGGAAACCTGAAAAAGATATTTTTCAGTGTCCATAGCAAAGACATTCAAAGGCTTGGAGTAATCTTTCAGTACTTCTGCTTAAAATATCATCTTCTGCAGCTAGACACTTACTGAAGGTCAGGCTGGATGGGGTTCTGAGGAACCTGATCTAGTTGGAAATGCCTCTGCTGCCTTTATTATTTCATGTTCAATGTTGATTTTTTTTGGAGGGGGGGAGTGGAGTTTCTTCTTACTACTTCAGAACTTGCTTGGCTGGAAGAAGTTTTTCAGTTCCTGAATAAGATTTCCATCATCAGTATTGAAAGCAAAGGGCCTCAAACAGGTTTAGGATGGGGATAAGCCATTGTTTGAGTGGTGGTGGGATGGGAGCAAAGGGTTGGAGTTGATGATCTGTGAGGTCTCTTCCAACCTGATGATACTGTGATATCTTGGCCATGTGACACTGACCCAGCCCCTGGAAATGTCCCCATGGGTTTCACAAAACCAATATGAATCTAGTCTGACAAGCCTGTATCAGTGCTAAGTAGAAACAAAGGTGATGCTCTGCAGTTTGCTGAGGACCATCACATGGCTCATCACGGAACCACCTCAGGTCCTTTGTCCTTTTCTCAAACCTCTGTCCCATACTATATGAGCTAAAGTGCTCCCAGGGTTAATTAAGCTCACATGGAAGTCCCAGGAGTCCTGCTTGCTAAGTACTGCTCTTGGGCTCCCAAAAACTCCATCAAACTCCACCTGTTTTTTCATGAAGCCCAGGCTGAAAGTGAATGGAAGCTACAGGGAAGTTGGGGAGTTCCACAAACTGTTCTGCTCTGAACACCTGCTTTTGATGTCTGTGGCTGAAAGCTCATTGCTGTTCCTTCCCACACCTACTTCTGATGTCTGTGGCTGAAAGCTCATTGCTGTTCCTTCCCACAGAAACTTTCACCATCCAACAGGACATGGAAGTGAGAGAGACAATATTGGGTCACCTGGACTTTGGTCCAGCACTAGTCACAGCTGTGCACACTGGCACAGTTTACCCCTTCCCTCCTTACTACCATGTTCATATTTACCAGAGCATGTTCAACTCCCTCCCAAGCAATAAATCTTTGATTTTCACCTTGGAAACCCACTGCTGACATCACCACTGAAACACAGTTGACCAATATGGAACTGAAACTAAAACTTGTGATGAAAAAGATCCCTACTGTATGCCCTAGGATCTCTGAAATATACCCAAGTAAGCTCCAGGGAGCAGAAAATTGCTTATATCAAAGTATCAGTGATATGGCTCCAGGAGTTGAACAACTGCCTGGGAAAAACCAGACCTTGATGGAGCTGATCTGTGGTCTCATTACAGGACTGCCTCATGTACAGACTAAACATCACATTGTCTTCCCCCTGCAATTTGGAAGTAAGCCATAGATAGCCTTCAGAAGAGAGTTTTTTGCAACAGATCATCCAACTTGCCAGTAGAATCATAGAATCAACATCATCTGGTCCAACCTTTCACCCAGCCCTGGCCAATGAACTAGACCATGGCACTAAGTGCCTCAGCCAGGCTTGGCTTCAACACCTCCAGGGATGGAGACTCCACCACCTCCCTGGCAGCCCATTCCAATGCCAATCACTCTCTCTGCCAACAACTTCCTCCTCACATCCAGCCTAGACCTGCCCTGGCACAACGTGAGACTGTGTCCTCTTCTTCTATTACTGGTTGCATGGCAGCAGAGCCCAACCCCACCTGGCTACAGCCTCCCTTCAGGTAGTTTTAGACAGCAATGAGCTCTGCCCTGAGCCTCCTCTTCTGCAGGCTGCACACCCCCAGCTCCCTCAGCCTCTCCTCATAGGGTTTGTGTTCCAGGCCTTTCACCAGCTTTGTTGCCCTTCCCTGGACACCTTCCAGAGAATCAGGAACATGAGATCAAACCTTTTAGAATACACCTGGCAAAGACTGGTGGCAGAGATGCAACCAGCTGGTGAACAGTCCCCTGCAGTTGGTGCACAGTCAAACCAGTGCTTGAAATACTTTGCCTAATCAGTCAAGTCACAGCAGTGCTAAGCTGTTACACTTACAACTTAACAACTCCTCTACTATGCTGGAATCTGCATTGGGGTTTGTTTCCTTTTTGCTTCTGTCTCCATCTTGATCAAAACACATTAGGAAGGAACATTTTTGTCATGGTTCTAGCTGTTTTCACAGAATGTCTGGGGTTGGAAGAATGTTTAGACATTACCTAGACCAACTCCACTGCAGTAAGCATTGGAATGGGCTGCCCAGGGAGGTGGTGGAGTCACCATCCCTGGGGGTGTTCAAGAAAAGCCTGGCTGAGGCACTTAGTGCCATGGTCTGGTTGACTGGATAGGGCTGGAGGATAGGTTGGACTGGATGATCCTGGAGGTCTCTTCCAACCTGGATGATTCTACGATTCTAACATGTTCAACTAGCTCAGGTGGCTCAGAGCTTCATTCAACCTGAGCAGGAATGTTTCTAGGGAAACCCCATGGCAGGGGGGTTGGAACTGGATGATCCTTGTGGTCCCTTCCAACCTTGACTGATTCTATGATAAGGCATCTACCACCTTTCTGGGCAACCCAGAACAGAGTTTCACCATCCTCATTATTAAAACAGTCTTTCTTCTATCTAGTCTGATGTTCCCTCTTTAAAACCATCACCCCTTGTGCTGTTACTACAGGCCTTGCTAAAATGTTCCACTGCAGCTTTCCTGTAGGCCCCCTTTGAATACTGAAAAGCTGTTCTAAGGTGTCCCCAGAGCCTTCTCTTCTCTGGGCTGAAGAAAACCCAACTCTCTTCAGCCTGTCTTTACAGCAGTGGGCTTCCAGCCCTCACATGATGTTTGTGGCCTCCTCTGGAACCAGTCCAACAGGTCCATATGTTTCTTGTGCTGGGGGACCCAGAGCTGGACCCAGTACTGCAGGTGGGATCTCAGCAGAGCAGAGTGGCAGAATCCCTCCATCAACCACTGGCCACCATCATTTCTAAGAGGTCTTCCTCTTCTCCACCAGTTTACTGATGCCCTGGTTCAACATCTTAGCAACAGGGATGCTTCAGTCTGTGGCCATGGATCTGATCTAGTGTCTTAACCACTGACTGATTGAAAGTATTTTGGTTCAAAACAAAAAAAGAAAAGATGTCTTCTTTTTCTCCCTTATTCACTCACTACAAACCATGCATCAGCAGAGCAGGAGCTCCAATTCAAGCCTGCAGGTCTACCTCACAGTTCTTTTTAAAGCTTCACTCTCACTAATGCTGGAATTGACATTAAGAGTTCATCAATCTCAGCACAAGAGCTGCAAGTGCTGGAGGCCCTGCTTCTGGAGCCCATAAATATGTGCTTTCCTGTCTCTAGACAACCACACAACAGCTGTTTTGGTCAGCAATTAGCAGAGCAACATTCAACAGATCATTTGACTGCAGCATGACTTGCTCTCCTTCTCAATACTGCATTTTTTCCCTCCTGCTCCTTCCATCTAGCATAGAAAGCTGAAAGGTTTGGCTTCACCCCACCACCTCTCCTCCTGCTTTGAGCTGCTTAAAACCTGAACTAGTGGAGGGTGTCCCTGCTCATGGCAGGGGAGGTGGAATTAGATGATCCCTGGGGTCCCTTCCAACCCTGACAATTGTGGGACTGTGTTATGCTGTGAAAACGACAGGACTGAGAAGTTGGAGCATTTGACTTGGGATGCCACTCCTGTTTTTCTTACATCAAGAGACTAGGAAGAGAAAATGCTCAAGAATCTCTGCTTTTATAAGGTAATTATTTCCCAGCACGTTTTCAGTTCTGTTAGGCTCACTTCCAGCAAAAGAAAACTATGTCCTGGCACAATCACTTAGGGATACAAATAGGAATGTTATGCTTAAGCAGATGAGTTCCTTTACAGCCGTGTCCCTCCATTTCTCCCACTTGCAAAGCAGAATATAACAACAGAAGGCATCTGTGGGGCAGATCAGCCTGACAGAAGTGTGGTCCCACTGGTAAAAAGGTTTTGGACACAACTTTTCACTCCTGCAAAAGTGTCTAATAGCAGGAGATTGGTTTTCCAATCAGTGTGAAGTTCAGTGGCACAATTAAATCTAGACTAGACCCAAATTACACCCTCAACACTTCAGTTAGAAAAGTCACTGCAGCTGCTGAAAACACTCCCTTTAAGTTCACATTTGAGAACCTGATCTTTAGAGAGATTTATAGCCATGACTCAGACCATCTTCCTCTCATCCTTACAGGCAAAAAAACACAGCACTGGGTGTTCCAGAGGAAACTGCCTACTAGAACAAATCTCCGAGTCGATTTCTGTGCTGGCAGGTAGCAAACAATTCCCTTGCCTGATGGAGCATCAGAGCTACACTCAGAGTAGCCAGATTTTTGCATGACAGAAGCACTGCAACAGACTGGAAAGACTTTTCCCTTCTTTTTCATCGTCCTGCAGCAAAACATCCACAGACTGATTCGCCTCTACAAGGTATGTTGCAAGCCAGGAAGAGACTTTGAAGCTCAGATAACACAGGGAAAGAGGAGGATTCCTTATCTGCCTCGGAGCATCTCGATTTGATTGCAAGCCCTGACACAGAGGCCTCAGCACAGGGTCCTGCTGTTTGCAGAGCACACAGCAAAACAATACCTCAGACTTTGTCACAGCCTTGCACTTACAGTACCATGTCTTCAGCACCCCCTACAAACATCCCACTAGCTTAAACTAAATATTTACTCGACTGGAACGTCCTATAATTGATGAGTCAGATTCTGCTCCTACAAACTCCTACAGAAGTTTCTGCTCCTAGGAAAATAAAAAGCAGCCTGTGTTTTGGTCTCACTTTCACAAATGAAATCACAGTACCACAGTGTCACAGTATCACCAAGGTTGGAAGAGACCTCACAGATCATCAAGTCCAACCCTTTACCACAGAGCTCAAGGCCAGACCATGGCACCAAGTGCCACGTCCAGTCCTGCCTTGAACAGCTCCAGGGACGGCGACTCCACCACCTCCCCGGGCAGCCCATTCCAGTGTCCAATGACTCTCTCAGGGAAGAACTTTCTCCTCACCTCCAGCCTAAATTTCCCCTGGCACAGCCTGAGGCTGTGTCCTCTTGTTCTGGTGCTGGCCACCTGAAAGAAGAGAGCAACCTCCTCCTGGCCACAACCACCCCTCAGGTAGTTGTAGACAGCAATAAGGTCACCCCTGAGCCTCCTCTTCTCCAGGCTAACCAATCCCAGCTCCCTCAGCCTCTCCTCGTAGGGCTGTGCTCAAGGCCTCTCCCCAGCCTCGTCGCCCTTCCCATCCAGCAACTAATAACTAAAGCTCCTCCCTGCAGCATTTCTTTGCTTGGTTCTTGCCCAAGCCTAGGAAAGAATAAACCCAAAAGTTCAGCAGGCAGAAGGCCACATTTGATGTCCTGAAGGATCCACTGCTCCCTGTAAAGTTGATCCTGAGCAGTGCTCGTGTTTATGCTCACTGCCAAAGCACAGGCAAGCATTTGCTGTCAAAATAAGCTCCATACCTTATTTAAGAGCCATCTTCACTCCCCCCTGGCTTTGCCCAGAAGTGGATGCCTGGTAAGCCACGTTTAGCTGAGGAACAGTTAGGGCATCATTTCAAGTTGGCACCTATTGATTTTTTCTCTACTAACTCTTCCTTTTCACAGCTGCTAAGATGTAGCCAAAGTCTACTCAGTAACATTGACTGCACCAAGGCAATAAAGCAAAACTTTGAGCACAGACTCACATCTTGGAGTATCCCTTGCTTTAGAAATGCCTTTGTTAGGGAATTATTCCCCCTCCTCCCCATGGCCAGCACCACTCCTGGACAATAAAAGTCACTGCATGCAAGAGGGGAAAGGGCACAGACCGAGTCTGGTAGGGATTGCTAACCCCTCCCGCAGAGCCTCGACTTCCTCACATAACCTTGCTCCTAATGCTCTCCAGCATTAAAACAATGGGACGGTTGCCCAGTAAACCAAAAGCCAACTACCAGCAAACAGGAAAAACCACAGAGTTAGCTGAAGGAAGGATGTGATGGGGATGGAACATTTCCCCACTGTTCAGAACAGCCTCGTTTTCAAGCGTGCTCGCCCACCCCGCCCATCAAAAGGCACAGCGGGAGAGGAGAGGGCACCCCCCAGCTGCTCCCACCTCACCCAAGCTTAGAGCTGATTTATCTGGGTCTTATCCATGCTGCAAGTGCACAGCTGTTGCCTGCACCCAGCATCTCTGTAAGCACAGAAGCAGCCTTTCAGGAAGAGGAAGCTCACCCCCTCACCCCTTGACTCTCCAGTACTGCCAGAAGAGGCACACAGACCCCTCCCCCATGTAAAGGGGACCTCACCTTCTCATCTCCCTACCAGAGCAAGAGGAAGGGGCTCAAACCCGCTTACCTCACGGACCTTCATTTCATCAGTGCAGGAACCCTGCCTCGGGCAGCCTCACACCTGGAGGGACCTTCCCCCTTACACCTCAGGGAGCATCTCTCTAACTCCTCACCTCAGGGCACCCCGCACCCACGGCAGCACCCCCTCTTCGCCTCAGAGAGCACTCCTCTTCCATAACACCTCTACACCCTAGACCACCCCAAACTTCAGAGACATCTCTCCTCTTTCACCCCAGGGCACCTCCCACCTCAGGAAGCAGCCTCCCTGCCTCTCGGAGGACCCCAGAGCTCAGGGGGCATCTCCCTTCCACTTCAGGGCAGTCAGGGTGCGCTCCACCACACCTCAGGGTACCCTCCACCCTAAGGAGCACCTTCTTTAGCTCTCGGGGGACTCCACATCTCAGGCAGCAGCCTTCCTACTCCTCAGGACACCTCAGAGCCTCACCCCTTACGCTTCGGTGCCCTCATAGCCCCCAGGAAGCGACCTCTTTCACCTCTCAGGCAACCCCTCACCTCACAGGGAACCCCTCTTGCCTCAGGACACACCTCTGCCCAAGGAAGCATCCCCTTTCAAGCATCCAGCACCTTCAGGAGCACCTCCTCCACAACTCAGGGCACCCCATACCTCAGGAGCACCTCTTCCTCACCCCACAGCATCCTACACATCAGGGAGCAAACGCCTGTACCTCAGGACACCTTCCAGTGCCGAGAGCATCCTCTATAGGACCCAGTGCCTCCCCCATCCCAAACCAGGGCCGCCTCCAGGTCACCCCTTTCTACCCGGGGCCCGTCCTACCTGCTGCGAGGGCAGCTCCACATGCAAGGCCCGGGTGGCGGAGCCAGGGGGTAAGGCGGCGGGGACGGCGACCGAGCTCATCCTCACGGCAGGGCAACGGCCGGGGAACGGCTGCAGCGCCCGAGCATGAGCACTGCGGGCCGCTCGCCCCCCGCCGCCACCGCTGCCGCCGGGCACCGAGGGGTTAATGGCGGCAGCAGCTCCGACCCGGGCCGCTGGCTACGGAGCCATATTACCGCAGTGCTGGGGGGCGGGCGGTAGGGGGCGTCCGGGCCGGTCATTGGCCAGCGCTCAGCCGAGGCGGGACCCCGGGTGCGCTCTTCACAAGCCATTGGCTGAGAAGAACGTCACTTAATTCCCCTCTGTCAAACCGTTGGAACGGGACCCATCGCCCATTGGAGGGTCGACTTCCGGAAGGCGGGACGATTCTGAAGGAGCGGCAGACGATTGGGCGAAAGCGGATTTGATTGACTTCGCTCGCGCTCCGTCACGTGTGTGTGGGGAGGGGGAGGAGGAAAAGCTGTTTTGGTCACGTGGTGGGACGAAAATATTTGGCGGGGCGGGGCCGGAGGCGGGGCTGGGGGCGGGGGTGGGGCCGGGGCGGGGCCGGGGTCGGGGCCGGGGGCGCTGCTGCCATGGCAACGCGAGCGGCCCGGCGGCAGCCGCGGCCCGGACACGGCCCAGGGGCGCCCGCGGCTGAGCTCCCCCGTGGGGTGCGCTCCCTCAGCCGCAGGCTCACGGAACGGCTGCCCGCCCCATATCGACCCGGATGGAAGAGACCTCCAAGCTCATCCACTCCAATCTATCGCCCAGCCCTAGCCAGTCAACCAGACCATGGCACTGAGTGCCTCAGCCAGGTTTTTCTTGAGCCCCTCCGGGGACGGCGGCTCCACCACCTCCCTGGGCAGCCCATTCCAATGCCAACCACTCTCTCTGTGAAGAACAATCGTGCCAGGCTGCCCTGCCTGTAAGCCAACCTGTCCCACATGATGTCTGTCTGCCTTACATCTCACCAGCCTGTTCGACATCGCAGCCGACAGCTGTACAGGCTCCCAGGATGTCAGGGGCTGGAAGGGATCCAAGGAGATCGTCCAGTCCAACCCCCCTGCCAGGGCGGGACCATACAGTCTGGCATCTCCTCCTCTGCAACATCACATCCATCTGCCCCACATCACCTCCTCCTTCCCCACATCACACCATGTACCCCACATCACCTCCTCTGCAACATCACATCCATCTGCCCCACATCACACCATGTACCCCACATCACACCGACCTGCCCCACATCACCTCCTCTGCAACATCACATCCATCTGCCCCACATCACCTCCTCCTTCCCCACATCACACCATGTACCCCACATCACACCAACCTGCCCCACATCACCTCCTCTGCAACATCACATCCATCTGCCCCACATCACCTCCTCCTTCCCCACATCACACCATGTACCCCACATCACACCAACCTGCCCACCGCCATCCCACGCAGACAACACCCGAGCATCCAGCTCCCCCAGAAGGAGCACCCCCAGCAGGCTGGCACCCTCCCCACGTACCACGCAGCACCAGGAGCGCCAGTCCTGTCCCCGCACCCAGCCCGGCCTGGCAGCGCCCTGCAGCACCGGCGCGGCGTAGGCGGCTGCTCGGGAGACTCCTGTCCCCATGCCGCTGCCGGGGCGCAGCACAGGCTGTGCCGGGACACCTCTCCGCACCGCCGCGAACACCCGGGAACACCCAGCCCACCTGCCCGGCGGCAGCGCCGCTGCGCCTGTCCCCAGCGCGGCTGTGCCACTGGAAATGCCTGTTCCCACCGGCCCGGGAGGCTGAGCGGGGCGTGCAGGGCTTGCAAGCCCTGTCCTCCTCTCCTGCTCCTGCCTTCCTGTCCTTTTTTCCTCCTTTCCTCGTGTCCACTTCTCTTCCTTTCTCCTGTCCTCTTTCTTCCTTTCCTCATGTCTATTTTCATCATTTCCTCATATCCACTTTTCTTCCTGTCCACTTTTCTTCCTTTCCTCCTGTCCTCTTTTCTTCCTTTCCTCCTGTCCACTTTCCTTCCTTTTCTCATGTCCACTTTCCATCCTTTCCTCCTGTTCACTTTTCTTCCTTTCCTCCTGTCCTCTTTTCTGCCTTTCCTCCTGTCCTCTTTGCATCCTTTTCTCCTGTCCACTTTCCATCCTTTCCTCCTGTTCACTTTGCATCCTTTTCTCCTGTCCTCTTTTCTGCCTTTCCTCCTGTCCTCTTTGCATCCTTTTCTCCTGTCCACTTTCCATCCTTTCCTCCTGTTCACTTTGCATCCTTTTCTCCTGTCCTCTTTTCTTCCTTTCCTCCTATCCACTTTTCATCCTTTCCTCCTTCCTTCCTTCCTTCCTTCCTTCCTTCCTTCCTTCCTTCCTTCCTTCCTTCCTTCCTTCCTTCCTGTTCTCTTTTCTTCCTTTCCTTTTGTCCTCTTTCTTCCTTTACTCATGTCTATTTTCATCCTTTCCTTCTGTCTTCTTTTCTTCCTTTCTCATGTCTATTTTCATCCTTTCCTCTGGTCCTGTTTTCTTCCTTTCCTCATGTTCTCTTCTCTTCCTTTCCTTTTGTCCTATTTTCTTTCTTTCCTCATGTCTATTTTCATCCTTTCCTCCTGTCCTCTTTTCTTCCTTTCCTCCTATCCACTTTTCATCTTCCTTCCTTCCTTCCTTCCTTCCTTCCTTCCTTCCTTCCTTCCTTCCTTCCTTCCTTCCTTCCTTCCTTCCTTCCTTCCTTCCTGTTCTCTTTTCTTCCTTTCCTTTTGTCCTCTTTCTTCCTTTCCTCATGTCTATTTTCATCCTTTCCTCCTGTCCTCTTTTCCTCCTATTTTCCTCTTTAGGCTGGGGACTGACCTGTTGGAGAGCAGTGAAGGGGAAAAGGACCTGGGGGTCTCTCTGGATGGGAGGTTGAGCATGAGCCAGCAATGTGCTCTGCTGGTCAAGAAGCCCAATGCCAACCTGGGGTGGATTAGAAGGGCTGTGGTTAGCAGGTCCAGAGAGGTTCTCCTCCCCTTCTACTCTGTCCTGCTGAGGCTGTATCTGAAGATTGTGTCCAGTTCTGCCTCACCTCCAGTTCAAGAAGGAGCTGAAAGAACTGCTGGAGAGAGTGAAGCACTGAGCCACAGAAATGGTGAAGGGAATGGAGGAGGAGAGCCTGAGGGAGCTGAGCTGGGGCTGTGTAGCCTGGAGAAGTGCAGCCTGGGGGATGGCCTCATTCATGTGCAGGGTGAGAGCCCAGAGGATGGAACCAGGCTCTGCTGGGTGATGTCCAGTGCCAGCCCAAGGGGCACTGGGTGGAATTTAAGCCTCATGGAAACATAAGGAAGAATTTTTTTCCCTGTGAGGGTGCCAGAAGCCTTGAACAGGCTGCCCAGGGAGGCTGTGGAGATATTGCAGACCTGCCTGGCTCTGTTCCTGTGTGATCTGCTGTAGGTGATCCTGCTCTGGCAGGGTGCTTGGACTGGAAGAGCTTTCAAGGTCCTTTCCAGCCCCTGACATTCTGTTCTCCTGCATGAGCAGGAAGTTCTTCACATGGAGGTGGGAGAGATGTGTGCATCCATGCACTTACTGCAGCAGATGGGTGGAATTCCACATTTTATGCTCATCAGCTCCAGGAACATCCACTGAGATGTAATAAATGGCACACTATGATCTTTCAGCAATGCTGCAGGTGGCCTGTTCACGTGGTTAGCAAATTCAAATGACCATTTCCTTGGGCAGCAGTAAATTACAGAGGGTCCTAGGTAATGCCATGCATACAGCAGAGCTTGCTGGTGCTGCTACAGCATTACTGCTCCAAGTCACCTTCCATCAAGCAGGGATGAAAGAAGACACAGCCCTGCCCTGCTGCTGCTTGCAAATGCTCTGGTTGAAAGAATCCAATGATCCTTATTAATTCACTCATTACTTCAAGCCCCAAAGGGTCACAGGATTGCAGGCTGCTGGGGGTTGGAAGGGACCTCCATAGATCATCAAACCACTATTATGTAACAGACTCAGAGAGCTGCTTTGGTTGGAAAAGACCTTTAAGACCATAGATTCCAACCACCAAGCCAACTCCACCATGCTCACTAAACCACGTCCCAGAGTGCCATGTCTAAGTGGTTTTTGAACACCTCCAGGGATGGTGACTCCACCACCTCCCTGGGCAGCCTGTTCCAAGGCCTGACCACTCTTGCAGGAAAGATTTTTTTTCTCAATATCCAGCCAAAAACTTCCCCTGATAAAAGTTGAGGCAAGAAGAGAGCTCCAAGCTCAGCCAGCCCAGCCTAGCACCCAGTCCTGCCCAACCAACCAGACCATGGCACTAAGTGCCCCAGCCAGGCTTGGCTTCAACACCTCCAGCCACGGCCACTCCACCACCTCCCTGGGCAGCCCATTCCAGTGCCAATCACTCTCTCTGCCAACAACTTCCTCCTCACATCCAGCCCAGACCTGCCCTGGCACAAATGCTTCCCTTTCTGCTCTGCACCTCCTCCTCAGGCAAGGTTATTCCAGTCTGGGTTCCTGGGTGTTTCATTGGCATCTCCCTAAGATGCTTTGTGTTTTCCCTTCTCATGGAGTCCCTGGCAGGCACCTCACGAGGGCAGCAAGTCCTCTCTCCATCTTTTTCTTCACTCACTGGGTTAGACCTTGCTCTGCTTCCAAGCACAAAACCAAATCCCAGCCTCTGCTTACACCGCCAATGGCTCCGTTCCCATTATATGACTTTAATTAAGGAGGGTCTCAAAGCAAGCTGGCCCAGAAAGCCACTGGCAGCCTGGGCTGCAGCCAAAGCAGCTCTGCCTGCAGGTGCAGAGAGGTGATTCTGCCACTTGGATCTGCTCTGGGGAGACCTCACCTGGAATGCTGCATCCAGCTCTGGAGCCCTCAACACAGCAAGGACATGGATCTGATGGAGCAGGTGCAGAGGAGGGACAGGAAAGTGATCAGGGGCTTGGAGCAGCTCTGCTGTGAGCACAGGCTGAGGGAGCTTCAACCTGGAGAAGGGAAGGCTCCAGGCAGACCTAAGAGCAGCCTGCCAGGACCTGAAGGGGGCTACAAGAAGGCTGCAGAGAGACTGTTTGCAAAGGCCTGTAGGGACAGGATGAGGGCAATGGCTTGGAAGTAGAGCAGAGCAGATTGAGATTGGATGTGAGGAACAAGTTCTGCACCAGGAGGGTGCTGGAACCCTACAACAGGTTGCCTGGGGAGGTGGTTGAGGCTTCGTCCCTGGAGATATTGAAGGTGAAGCTGGAGAGGGCTGTGGGTGAACTGACCTAGTTGAGGATGTCCCTGCTGACTGGGGAGGGGGTTGGACTGGCTGAGCTTTGGAGCTCCCTTCTAACCCAGACCATTCTATGATCACCCAGTCCAATCTTTGACCCAACACTGCAGATAACTACAGAACCCATCATAGACTCAGTCAGAGTTGGAAGGGAGCACAAGGAGCAGCCAGTCCCAACCCCCTGCCATGCCCAGGGACACCCTACCCTAGAGCAGGCTGCACACAGCCTCAGCCAGCCTGGCCTCAAACACCTCCAGCCATGGGGCCTCAACCACCTCCCTGGGCAACCCATTCCAGCCTCTCACCACTCTCCTGCTCAACAACCTCCTCCTCACCTCCAGCCTCACTCTCCCCACCTCCACCTGTGCTCCAGTCCCCCTGTCGCTAGGTGTCGCTGTTTGCACGCTGGCTGCTGCTGAAGCTGAGGAACAAGGACTTAGGGAATCCAGCATAGACTGCATATGTAAGCCGTTTAATGCATCAATCAGAAGGCTCTTAGACTATTTCAGCAGGCTGTTACAGGATTCCATCAGAATTACATGTTAATTTCCAATTGGTCCATGCTACACCTTGCTACGTATTTTGTGCTTAAGGCATATTCGTTACTGAGTACAAAGGCATGTTGAATATTGAATAAACAAAGGCAGCACTCAGTATAACCAGCTAAGGAGGCATCGTCCTTGTAGGCCAGGATACAGCTGATTCTAAGATAGATCTATGACTGTTTATTACTATGTTTCTTCTACACAGCTGCACAACAAGGACACAACATCTTCACCCGCTGGGTTCAAGTCGCTTACGTATTTATTGCAAAGCAACTGCTCCTACATCCCACATCCCCCCCACTCCTGACACTCCCTCACGGCCTCAAAAGTCCCTCCCCAGCTTTTTTGGAGCCCCCTTCAGATGCTGGAAGGCCACAAGAAGGTCCCCTGGGAGCCTCCTCTGCTCCAGCCTGCACAGCCCCAACTCTTTCAGGCTGTGCTCACAGCAGAGCTGCTGCAGCCTCTGAGCATCCTCCTGGCCCTGCTCTGGACACTCTCCAGCATCTCCACAGCCCTCTTGTCCCAGGGGCTCCAGGGCTGGATGCAGGACTCCAGGTGGGCTCTCAGCAGAGCAGAGCAGAGGGGCAGAATCCCCTCCCTGGCCCTGCTGGCCACACTGCTGCTGCTGCAGCCCAGGCTCTGCTTGGCTCTCTGGGCTGCAAGTGCACACTGCTGGCTCCTGCTGAGCTTCTCCTCCAGCAGCACCCCCAAGTCCCTCTGCTCAGGGCTGCTCTCCAGCCAGGCACTGCCCAGCCTGCAGTTGTGCTTGGGATTGCTCCAACCCAGCTGCAGGACCTTGCCCTTGGAGCATTCATTAGTGCAGGCTTTTGCAGGATCTCTTACTAAAATATTACTTAATTCCCTCCCCTCTGCTGTAGGGTTTGGATTTGCAAGCAGCTGCTGTGCTTTGATGGAAAACCTGATCATTGTAAGCACTGCTTGGAACAAGCTCTGCAAGGAGTGACCTTCCTCTGCTCATGCCAAGTGTGGCTTCCAGTGCCTTATCAGGGCACAGACTGTCAGAAGTGGTTTGAGCAGAGGCTTTTTGTGCAGTCCTAGAGCAGGCACTGGAAACCCAGGCTGAATGTTTGCTCGCAGAAATCAGAGGAGCAAATCATTCTCACTAAGGCAAGGAAAAGGGGAAGCAAGCAACACGTGAGCTTTATCTTCTGGAGCAGGACACTTTGAAGCTCTATTAACCAAGACTGAAAAGAGCAGAGTAAGTTTGGCCCTCACCTTGAGGAACAGCAGTGTCAGCCTGTGAAAGTCAGCCAGCACTGATAGACCAAAGTCCCAGCCCAACAGACCCCAGGTTAAACCCTCCCTTGTTACTAAAAGAGTCCACATGAACTTTAGAGCAACCTGGGCTATTTCTGGAGCACTTCACACCTCCAGCAGAAGGCAGCTGAGAGCTCTGATAAGAGCTGGAAGGATTTCACAGACTCATAGAACCAATCAGGGTTGGAAGGGACCACAAGGAGCATCCAGTTCCAACCCCCCTGCCATGGGCAGGGACACCCTACCCTAGAGCAGCCTGGCCAGAGCCAGCCTCAGCTGAGGACCAGGATCCTGCTCCTTGGGTGCCAGGCAGCAACAAAGCCCAAAGGAGCAGTGGGACATGAGATTTCCATATCTGCTCAGGGAAGGAGGCCCACAGGTGTAGGCTAACTTAGCTCTGTACAAAGAGGCAAAACCCAGGCCTAAGCCCACAAAGACTCCCAATCATGGAATTGCAGGACTGCCAGAGCTGGAAGGGACCTCGAGGATCAGCCAGCTCCAACCCCCTGCCATGGTCAGGGACACCTCACACCAGAGCAGGCTGCTCACAGTCACATCCAGCCTGGCCTGAAACACCTCCAGGGATGAGGCTTCCAACACCTCCTTGGGCTACCTGTGCCAGTGTCTCACACTCTCCTGCTGAAGAGCTTCTTCCTAACATCCAATCTGACTCTCCCCACCTTTAGCTTTGCTCCATTTCCCCTCAGTCCTGTCACTCCCTCACACTCCAAAAAGTCCCTCCCCAGCTTTCTTGCAGCCCCTCTCAGATACTCCAAGGCCACAATAAGGTCTCCTTGAAGCCTTCTCTCCAGACTGAACAGCCTCAACTCTCAGTCTGTCTCCATAGCAGAGCAGCTCCAGCCCTCTGCTCACCCTCATGGCCCTTCTCTGGACACCTTCCAGCACCTCCAGATTCTTCTTGTAACAGAGGCTGCAGAACTGGCTGCAGAACTGGCTGCAGTAGTCCAGGTGGGGTCTCAGCAGAGGGGCAGAATCACCTCCCTCACCTGCTGGCTCTCCATCAGGTCCTTGCCTCTGCTGATCTGGGGAGCCCAGAAGTGTGCAGAAGGATTTGATGATTGCTTGAATCAATCAGTCACAGCATCAATCAGCCATAGAATCCTAGAAGTTGGAAGGGACCTTTGAAGACTGAGTCCAAACACTCTGCCAAAGCAGGGACACATCCAGGGGGGTCCTGAAAATCTCCAGGGAAGGAGAAAGAGGTTTGTCACAGAATCCACCAGGTTGAAAGAGACCTCTAAGCTCAAGCCCAGCCTATCACCTAAGCCTTCTAATTAACTAAACCATGGCACTAAGTGCCTCACCCAGGCTCCTCTTGCACACCTTCAGGGATGATGACTCCACCACTCCCTGGGCAGCCCATTCCAATGCCAATCACTCTTGCTGGGAAGAACTTCCTCCTGACATCCAGACTAAACCTACCCTGGCACAGTTTGAGGCTGTGTCCTCTTATTCTGTCCCTGGGTGCCTGGCAGAAGAGACCAGCTCCAACCTGGCCACAACCTCCCTTCAGGTAGTTACAGAGAGCAATCAGCTCTGCCCTGAGCCTCCTCTGCTGCAGGCTGCACACCCCCAGCTCCCTCAGCCTCTCCTCACAGGGCTCTGCTCCAGGCCCCTCCCCAGCCTTGCTGCTATTCTCTGGACACCTTCCAACACCTCAACATCTTTCTTCAATTGAGTGCCCAGAACTGGACACAGCACCCAAGGTGTGACCTGACCAGCGCTGAGTACAGAAGCAGAATGAATCCCTGGTCCTGCTGGTCACACTCTTCCTGATGCAGGCCAGGATGCCATTGGCCTTCTTGAGCAGCTGGGCACACTGCTGGCTCCTGTTGAGGTGAACAAACTGGAAGGCAGGAATTTCCAAGTGATGGATAAAGGGTAAATGGGGGCAGAGAGACTGACACCTTCCCACCTCACACCAAACAACTCAGGCCACACATCACAGCAACACCAAGGAGACCAAGAGCAGGCCACTACTACTTTTTGCCCAAGTTTATTCCTAGAAATTTGTACAAAAAAAAAAGAGAGAAGAGCAGATTTGATACTTGGTAATACAACAAATCTATCAGACATGGCAGATGGACATTCATCTGTAGAGGCAAGATCCCAGGAATGTCAAGTTACCATCATCTTGCACGGAAAGAAAGGCACATTTGAGCTCCACAACACACTCAAGCTGGACCACTGGGGGAAGGAAATGAAAAGGCAGGTCTGACATGCAAGTAGTGCAACGTTTCAGGTTTGCATGTGGACACCTTTTTGCTCTGAAGAGAAAGGAGGGGGAAATCTTGCTACAAGCAGTGCCAACAGCCACGTAAACAGTTTGCAAACACTTGAGAGCCTAGGCGTGGAGCAGCTACTCCTGAACCTTCACTGCATGAGAGAGTTAAAAGCCATCTCTAGGCAGAAATTATTCCTAGCTTCCCCCAAATGGGATCAACCCCCCCCCACGTGCTTCCATCAATAGCTCCCCAAAGCATTTAACCTGACAGGTTATACCCTAGAGGTCTGCAGGGTTGCACCATCTCATCAGCCCTTGGAGCTTTGTGGCTCTGGAGGAGTCTCACATAGAATCAGGCAGGTTGGAAGAGAGCTCCAAGCTCAGGCAGAACAACCTAGCACTCAGCCTTGCCCAATCAACCAGACCACAGCACTAAGTGCCCCAGCCAGGCTTTGTTTGAACACCCTCAGGTATGGCAACTCCACCACCTCCCTGAGCAGCCCATTCCAATGCCAATCACTCTCTCTGTCAACAACTTCCTCTTAACATCCAGCCTAGACCTGCCCTGGCACAACTTGAGGCTGTGTCCCCTTTGTTCTCTTGCTGGTTGCCTGGCAGAAGAGCCCAACTCTCACCTGGCTACAACCTCCCTTCAGGTAGTTGTAGACAGCAATGACATCTCCAGCTAAAGCTTTGGAAGTGCCTTCCAACCCAGGTGATTCTGTGGTTTTCCAACTCCTGATCTCCTCTATGTAATGTGGAGACTTCTTGGGAAGAGGCTGTCTTTGATGTGTCCATTTGGGTCCATTGCACCCAAATGTTCATAGGAGCTGAAGGCACCACCTCCAACTCAGTGGTGCCCACACTGCATGCTGCTGAGACAGTGTCAGGATGGTGTCACTCAACTCTTGCCATGTTGCCCAGGCATCTTCTGTTGGCTGTAAAGAAGAGGCAGGCTCCTGATCATCTAGGTTGGGGAAAAAAACCTTTAAGGCCATCAACTCCAACCTCTGATCTAGCATTGCCAGGCTGTGCTGCCAGCCAGTGTGACCTGGACAGGCTGAGAGCTGGGTGAAGGCAAACCTGCTTCTGAACTGACAGTCAAAACACAGGTGGTGAAGTCACAGCCACCAAAGCATCCACCACACTGTGCAGCAAGCTCCACCAGACCTATAAACCCAGCTCCATCCTTTGGTTTCCTGCATCACTCCAAACAGGGGAGGTGTTTGGTGTTCTCCTTGTGCTTTTGGAAGAGGCTTTCCCAAAGCCTTCAGTGCTCTGCAAGGATGCCTCAGCACAGCCTCCATGCAATGTGCCTGTAATACTGCAGGTCCTGCTGCTCAGCCTGAAAACCAGATGGATGCTGCTCTCCCTAAACAGCTTTGTGCTGCAGCAATGCTTCTCATCCACAGCTGCTGATGCAACAGCATCGTAGAGCAGATTCTAAAGGCAATCATTTCCCCCCTGACTACCTCAACTCTCACAGCAAGAGGAGGGGAGGTGTTTGGCATTCTCCTTGTGCTTTTGGAAGAGGCTTTCCCAAAGCCCTCAGTGCTCCACGAGGAAGCCTCAGCACAGCCCTTGTGCAATGTGCCTGTAATACTGCAGGTCCTGCTTAGATCAGCCTGAAACCCAGATGGATCCTGCTCTCCCTAAATAGCTTTGTGCTGCAGGAATGCTTCTCATTCACAGCTGCTGATGCAACACCATTATAGAGCAGATTCCAAAGGCAATCATTTCCCTCCTGACTGACTCTCTGGACCCTGACAGCAAGGGGCAGTTGTGCTTTTGTTTCTTTTTCCTGACACAAAGACATCTGTCATGGGATTTATCCAAAAGGAAAACCTTTTTTGTTGGTGGTGGTGTTTTGGTTTTATTGAGTGATCTAGCAATGCTTCAAAACACTTCCCTTGAGAGACACACATACACCCAGACATGCTTTCAAGTAACATGATGACAGTTTGGACTCCTGGAGAAGATGTGTTGATTCCGAGAGGAGGAGGTGGTTGGTGCTGCTGAAACAGTCTCTTTCAGTTGACTTCCAAGACCTCAGACTCTGGCAGGCCAAATTTGCTCTTGTACTTGTCAAAGAGTTTGATCAGAGAGTCTACATACATGCTGTGGTAGAAGTCCACTTCCTTCTGGGATGGGTTGTCAATTTTGGGGATGGTGATGGGCTCCCCAACTGATTGAAAAGAGAAGAGAAAGATCCAGGTTAGGTTGAATGCTCTGCACAGCCTGGAGATCTGCCCTCTGTGGCCACAGCTGTGGCAGCTCAGCACATGGAATCAGTCAGGGTTGGAAAGGACAACAAGGAGCAGCCAGTTCCAACCACCCAACATGGGCAGGGACACCTCACACTAGAGCAGGTTGTCTTGAGCCACATCCAGTCTGGACTTAAACACCTCCAGGGATGAGGCTTCCACCACCTCCCTGGGCAACCTGTTCCAGTGTCTCACCACCCTCATGGTGAAGAACTTCCTAACATCCAGCCTGAACCTCCCCATTTCTAGCTTTGTTCCATTCCCCTCAGTCCTGTCAGTCCTTGACAGCCTAAAAAGTCCCTCCTCAGCTTTCTTTTAGTCCTCTTAAGATACTACAAGGCCACAATAAGGTCACCTCAGAACCTTCTTCTTCCCAGACTGAAGAGCCCCAACTCCCTCAGCCTGCCCTCATAGGAGAGGAGCTCCAGCCCTCTATTCATGCTCATGGCCCTTCTCTGGACACATCCCACTTTGGCATAGTACAGCTTGCCCTTAAAGCAGAGCTTTGTTCAATTCCTCCCAGTTTTGCCACCAGCAAGATGCTCATCACATCTGCAGCCATGTCCAGGTGCATTTTAGCTATGTAAAAGCCAATAGTGCTCCACTGGGGATAGTGCTTGGGAAGTTCCTGTGTGATCCTGCTCTGGCAGGGGGGTTGGACTGAATGAGTTTGAGGTCCCTTGCAACCCCTGACCTTAGGAATCACAGAATGGTTTAGGTTGGAAGTGATCTCAAAGCTCATCCATTTCCAATCCCCTACCATAGGCAGGACACCTCCCACTAGAACAGGTTGCTCAAGGCCTCCTCCAACCTTCTGTAATTCTGTGAGGTTCCATTTGCTCCTGTTTACAGCAGAGTGATAAACCCTTCCTCAAAGAATGAGACACACAGAATGGTAGAGGCTGGAAGGGAGCTCTGGACATCATCTAGTCCAGCCCCTTGGCTAAAGCATGGTCACCCACAGCAGATTGCACAGGATCATGTCCAGGTGGGCTTGGAATCTCTCACCAAGAAAAAGGAGACTCCATAACTCTCTGGGCAGCCTGTGGCACCTCACATCCTTATGTTTAAGGTTGGACCTTCCTGGGTTCCAGTTTGTGCCCATTGCCCCTTATCCTGTCACAGAGCACCACTGAAACCAGTCTGGCTCCATCCTCTTGAGACCTGCCCTGGAACTGTTGCTCAGCATTGAGAAGATGCAAGGGAAGGAAGCAAGGCTAAAAGCTGCAGCTCTTGTGTGTGCTCCTCTACACACACCACAGAAGCCAAACATTTCCCCCTCCCTCTAAGCCTTTCTGCTTTGGGTTGGAAGACTCAAAGGCAAATTTTAGGGTTGGTTTTAAGACTCAGCTGTCAGACAAGAGGACAGAGTCTCAAGTTGTGCCAGGGGAGGTCTAGGCTGGATGTGAGGAGGAAGTTGTTGTCAGAGAGAGTGATTGGCACTGGAATGGGCTGCCCAGGGAGGTGGTGGAGTTGCCATCCCTGGAGGTGTTCAGGACAAGGCTGGATGAGGCACTTAGTGCCATGGTCTGGTTGGTTGGGCAGGGCTGGGTGCTAGGTTGGCCTGGCTGAGCTTGGAGCTCTCTTCCAACCTGGCTGATTCTATGGCAGCATCACACTGCCAGTCCTGAAGGGAGACTTAGCCAGGTGGGGTGGGCCTCTTCTCCCAGCCAACCAGCAACAGAAGAAGGGGCCAGAGTTTGAAGCTGTGCCAGGGCAGGTCTAGGCTGGATGTGAGGAGGAAGCTGTTGGCAGAGAGAGTGATTGGCACTGGAATGGGCTGCCCAGGGAGGTGGTGGAGTGGCTGTGGCTGGAGGTGTTGCAGCCAAGCCTGGCTGGGGCACTTAGTGCCATGGTCTGGTTGGTTGGGCAGGGCTGGGTGCTAGGCTGGGCTGGCTGAGCTTGGAGCTCTCTTCCCACCTGCCTGATTCTGTGAACTCAAGTATGCTGCTACCTAGAGAAACACACAGCATGTGCTTATAGCAGGAACTTACCAACAGTAGTGATGGGCTTGGAGTAAGGTAACAAGCCCCAGGTGTTGGAAGAGAAGAGGCCACGGCCATGAAAGATGCATGGAGCAAAGCCAATGTGCTTCTGAAACTTCTTCTGCACCCATCTTCCCCAGGAGCCCTCCTCAAAGATCACCTGCTTGTACACTTCGTTCTCCCCAAAGGAGTAGACAGGAACCAAGTCAGCACTAGAGAGATGAAAAAGAGATTAGGACTCCACCACCTCTGGGCTGCAGCCAGCCCTGCAGCACCACACTCACTGTTCCGGACCCTGAGGGTGAGCATCCACAGGTTTTTACTGCCCAGAGCTTTGTGTGCAGCACAAACTTGTGACACAGCAGCCACAAGTTTCCCTTCCTGCTGAGGTAGAACTTCCTGTGTTCAGTTTTGGGCACCTCAAGGCAAGAGGGATGTGGAGATGCTGGAGCCAGGGCAGAGCAGGGCAGGGAAGCTGGGGAAGGGCCTGCAGAGGAAATCTGATGAGGAGAGGCTAAAGGAGCAGGGGATGGTTAGAGTGAGGAAGAGGAGGCTGAGGGGAGAGCTCCTGGCTGTCTGCAGCTACCTGCAAGGAGGTTGTGGAGAGGTTGGTGCTGGTCTCTTGTGCCAGGGAATGAGTGCTGGGACAAGAGGGAATGGCCTCAAGCTGCCACTGAGGAGGTTTAGACTGGAGAGGATGGAAAATGTTTTCCCAGCAAGAGTGGTGAGGCAGTGAAATGGGCTGGGCAGGGAGGTGGTGGAGTCCCCAACTCTGGATGTGTTTAAGGGTAATTTGGATGTGGTGCTTGAGGCTCTGGTTTAGGTTGAGCCTTGCAGAGCAGGGCTCTGGGTTGGACTTGGTGATCCTGAGGGGCTTTGCCATCCTGAATGTTTCTGTAATTCCTGGGTTCCAGTTTGTGCCCACTGGCACTTTTCCCATTGCTGGACACCACTGGAGGGAATATCTGCTCCATCCTCTTGTGCTTTTACTTTGGATGTTGATCAGTATAATTTCAAGTTCCTAACCTGTGCTAACTGACATCCATAAGAAGACCCAGCCACATTCTCTGGCTTCATGTGCAGCTCTCCTGCTCTGCAAAAACCTCAGATCATAGAATCAAGAAGGCTGGAAGAGAGCTCCAAGCTCAGCCAGCCCAACCTAGCACCCAGCCCTGTCCAGTCAAGCAGACCATGGCACTAAGTGCCCCAGCCAGGCTTGGCTGCAACACCTCCAGCCACAGCCACTCCACCACCTCCCTGGGCAACCCATTCCAATGCCAATCACTCTCTCTGCCAACAACTTCCTCCTCACATCCAGCCTAGACCTGCCCTGGCACAGCTTCAGACTCTGGCCCCTTCTTCTCTTGCTGCTTGCCTGGCAGCAGAGCCCAACCCCACCTGGCTACAGCCTCCCTGCAGGCAGCAATCAGCTCTGCCCTGAACCTCCTCTGCTTCAGGCTGCACACCCCCAGCTCCCTCAGCCTCTCCTCACAGGGCTCTGCTCCAGGCCCCTCCCCAGCCTTGCTGCCCTTCTCTCAACACCTTCCAGCACCTCAACAGCTCTTTTGAATTGAGGAGCCCAAAACTGGATGCAGCACACAGCATCTTCATATCTATCTCTGTGCCCTACTCAGGGCCAGAGGCCACAACATGTCTGATGTTCTGGTCATACATCCACACAGCACAGCAAGACTGCGGAGAGGAGAATGCATCCATCAGCTGCTGGAGGGCATGAGAAGACCTTTCCCATGCCAGCAGCAGTGCTGTGGCATTGAGACTGTGTCTTACCCATGCCGTAGTGCCAGTTTCACAAATCCTTTCCTGTTCTTCAGGGTCACAGAATTCTTCCCTGGGGTGCAGTTCAGGGACTCTGCTGCTCCTCCAACCACGATGATGATGGCATTGCCACTGCCATTCTTGGACAGGATGTAGTCTATGCTGTCACGGTTCACAGGACATATACCTGCATAGCCAAGAGACATGTGAGGGTCAAGATGTGAGATTATGGAGATCTTGGAAGATTCTGGCCAGCAGGGCCAGGGAGGGGATTCTGCCCCTCTGCTCAGACCCCATCTGGAGTCCTGCATCCAGTTCTGGAGCCCCCACTACAAGAGGGCTGTGGAGATGCTGGAGAGTGTCCAGAGCAGGGCCAGGAGAATGCTCAGAGCCTGCAGCAGCTCTGCTGTGAGCACAGCCTGAAAGAGTTGGGGCTGTGCAGGCTGGAGCAGAGGAGGCTCCCAGGGGACCTTCTTGTGGCCTGACAGTATCTGAAGGGCACCCAGCCCTGCTCAACCAATCAGACCATGGCACTAAGTGCCCCAGCCAGGCTTGGCTGCAACACCTCCAGCCACAGCCACTCCACCACCTCCCTGGGCAGCCCATTCCAGTGCCAATCACTCTCTCTGCCAACATCTTCCTCCTCACATCCAGCCTATGGATGCCCTGAACTGCCCATACTTGCCCTGTTCTCCACACCAAGGCTTTCTGACACCCAGCTCTGGCTAAGAAGGCAGCACAGATCCCTGCTCAGCCCTTTCACACTTGTTAGCAGAAGGAGATCAAAGTTGCTCCCAGCACTGAGCGTGGAAATCCTTCCTCCACCAAGCATGAACCATGCAGATGAGTGGCAGCTGCTGCACTGTGCTGCTCCTCACCACATTTCCACACTACACAGGATTTTCTGGCCATCTCCTCATGCCTCCAAGGATCTCTGCTGTTAGCTCTCATTTCCAGCAGGCCATGAAACAGAATCATTGAGTCGATTTGGCTGTTAGAAAACATGAACCCAGCACTGCCAGATCAACACTAAACCATGTCCCTTGGCACCACATCTACACAGCCTTCAAACCTCTCCATGGGTGATGATTTTACTCCCCTAGGCAGCTTTGAACCACATCAGGGCCAAGTGGGTTGTTCCCCCTCTCCCCAATTACCAAATGCTGTGAAATGCAACAGTTGGTTGTAAATGAGCTTAGGATGTGCAGTGGAAGCAGTGAGGTTTGCTAAGCTTTCACTTGAAGTGATTCATCCCCAATTCATCAAAGGGTTGAGGCAACTGTCAGCACTTCCTAAGTGCTGTTAAAACCTTTGCAGTGATGACCTCAAGGTCCACCATGACAAAGTGAAGACAAATGAAGGCTTTCAGGGGAAGTTAACACAGTCTGAGAGCTCACATCACAGAATCAATCTGGTTGGAAAAGACCTTTGAGATCAAGTCCAACCTATCACCCAACACCATCTCATCAACTAAACCTTGGCACCAGCTGCCACATC
This sequence comes from Pogoniulus pusillus, assembly GCF_015220805.1. Lineage (NCBI taxonomy): Eukaryota > Metazoa > Chordata > Aves > Piciformes > Lybiidae > Pogoniulus > Pogoniulus pusillus. The sequence continues at coordinate 2,105,896 of NC_087269.1, read as the reverse complement.
CAGCCTCTTTTTAAACACTCCACCTTCTGATCACTTTCATGGCTCTCCTCTGGATCTGCTCCACCTTCTGATCACTTTCATGGCTCTCCTCTGGATCTGCTCCACCTTCTGATCACTTTCATGGCTCTCCTCTGGATCTGCTCCACCTTCTGATCACTTTCATGGCTCTCCTCTGGACCTGCTCCACCTTCTGATCACTTTCATGGCTCTCCTCTGGACCTGCTCCACCTTCTGATCACTTTCATGGCTCTCCTCTGGACCTGCTCCACCTTCTGATCACTTTCATGGCTCTCCTCTGGACCTGCTCCACCTTCTGATCACTTTCATGGCTCTCCTCTGGATCTGCTCCACCTTCTGATCACTTTCATGGCTCCCCTCTGGACCTGCTCCAACAGGTCCCCATCTTTCTTGCTTTGAGGACTCCGTAGCTGAGCTCAGTAATCAGGTTGGGGTCTCACCAAGATACCAAATCTCTTTACAGTGCTTTTGGACAAGAGCATCTTTGAGTTAGGGATGGATGCAGAGAAGCAGCAGTCCCCACAGCAGCAATGTTTCTGTGATGCTACCAGAGAGAAGTGGTTGCAGGAGCTTCTACCACAACTTTTCACATGAGAAGAGGACAGATCAGAGGTAAGGGCATAAGAAGGAAGAAGGAACTCTTGCACTTACCACCAGACATTAAGTAGTCCCTCAAAATGGGCATCCTGAAGTTCCCAGCCAGGGTAGCAAGGTAGGGTCGTATTCCAGGGAATTTCTGGCTGACACCTGTGGCCTCTGTGCTGAAGTTGCAAAAGGCACCCAAGCCCATGATGCCATGTGGATGGTAGCCAAAAATGTAATTCCTGGTTGTCAGCAGGTTGTGGGTTTTAACCAGCTAGAAAATAAAAGAGAGAGAGAGGTCAGATGAAGACAAATGTTTTCAGGTGATAAAGAAACAAACCAAAACCAGAAAAGGAGAACAAGACCAAGTGGAAGGGTCTGCATCTGGGGCTGGGCAGCCCCAAGAATAACTCCAGGCTGGGTGAGGAAAGGCTGAGGGCAGCCCTGAGGGGTCTGGGGTGATGCAAAGCTTCACAGGAGCCTGCAGTGTGAGTGCAGCCCAGACACAACCCTGTGCTGGGCTGCAGCAAGAGCAATGTGGGCAGCAGGGCAAGGGAGGGGATTCTGCCCCTTGGCTCTGCTCTCCTCACACCACACCTGCAGCCCTGGGTGCAGTTCTGGAGCCCCCAGCACAAGCAGGACGTGGAAGTGTTGGAGGCAGTGCAGAGGAGGCCACCAAGATGCTGAGAGGGCTGCAGCAGCTCTGCTGTGAGGACAGGCTGAGAGAGTTGGGGCTGTGCAGCCTGGAGAAGAGAAGGCTTGGAGGAGACCTTGGAGTGGCCTTCCAGGATCTGAAGGGGGCTACAGGAGGGCTGAGGAGGGACTATTGACAAGGTCTTTCAATGAGAGGAGGAGGAATGGGTTTGAGCTGTCAGAGGGGAGATTGAAAGTGGATGTTAGGAAGAAGTTGTTTGCAGTGAGGGTGGTGAGACACTGGCACAGGTTGCCCAGGGAGGCTGTGGCTGCTCCCTCCCTGAAGGTGTTCAAGGCAAGGTTGGACAAGGCCTTAAGCAACCTGTTCTAGTAGGAGGTGTCCCTGTCTATGGCAGGGAGTTGGAACTGGATGCTCTTTGAGGTCCCTTCCAACCTAAACCATTCTGTGATTCTAATGCCCAGTCCCCAGCTTGTGTGTCACCCTACCACAGACAGCAGCTCCCAGGTCCTGCATATGAGCTACCCTGGATTTCATGGGCTGTGATAAGAGCTCTGGGCAAGCTGATCTAGTCGAGAATGTTCCCTGCTTACTGCAGAGGGGGTGGGACTGGATGACCTTCAGAAGCCCCTTCCAGCCCAGAACAATCTGTGATTCATGCAGACTTCAGTTCTCGAAGCAGAGGCAGCAGAATCACAGATTGCAGAACCAGGCAGGGTTGGAAGGGAGCACAAGGAGCAGCCAGTTCCAACCCCTGCCATGCCCAGGGACACCCTACCCTAGAGCAGGCTGCACACAGCCTCAGCCAGCCTGGCCTCAAACACCTCCAGCCATGGGGCATCAACCACCTCCCTGGGCAACCCATTCCAGCCTCTCACCACTCTCCTGCTCAACAACTTCCTCCTCACCTCCAGCCTCACTCTCCCCACCTCCACCTTTGTTCCATTCTTTGTCACTCCCTCACAGCCTCCAAAGTCCCTCCCCAGCTCTTTTGGAGCCCCCTTCAGATGCTGGCAGGCCACAAGAAGGTCCCCTGGGAGCCTCCTCTGCTCCAGCCTGCACAGCCCCAACTCTTTCAGCCTGTGCTCATAGGAGAGGTGAACAAACAGGCTGGCCTTAGCCATGAGCTGACTGCCAGCCAAGCAGGAACAGGGTTTGGGCTGCTCTAGCCTGTGCCATTTGTTTCCCTTCTCCTCCCAAGGGCACTCTTGCAAACCTCTTGTCCAAACCAACCAAGTTCTCCGTGGCCCCGTAGCCGCAGCTACGCCTCCTCGCAGGCTCTCTCTCAGCACATTAGTGGCTCCTGGCCCAGCAGGAGGGAGGCTAAAACCCCATAAAAATCAGTGTCCCAGAACAGCAGCAAGTTTGCTTAGTACCTGGTGAAAAAAAAAAAGCTCCAAGCACTTAATCTGCCTGCTGGCCATGCTCCAAGGAGGCAAAATGCACACAAGAGTGGCTTACCGCTGGAACCATCCCTCTTTTCAAGGGATCCTGCTCTACTCTGCATGCCAAAGGGCTGCCAGAGCACCTCAAGCCACCCACAGCAGAGCTGCAGGATCACATTGCTCTAGGGGTCAGCAATGCTCCTGGAGCACCTCCTCACCTGTTTGCACAGCAGGGACACTCCAAGGCTACCTTAGATGAGCACAGCACAAACCAGGTGTCCTGATGGGAGTTAGAACAGGACTAATTCTGCTCAGGGATTTGGCTTCTCAGTTCAGGCACATTGCTTTGTGCACAGCACCATGAAAGTGGTGAGAGGCTGGAATGGGTTGCCCAGGGAGGTGTTTGAGGCCAGGCTGGCTGAGGCTGTGTGCAGCCTGCTCTAGGCTAGGGTGTCCCTGGGCATGGCAGGGGGGTTGGGACTGGCTGCTCCTTGTGCTCCCTTCCAACCCTGCCTGATTCTATGATTCTTTAGGGGTGAGCAATGTTCCTGGAGCACCTCCTCACCTGTTTGCACAGTGTGGACACTCCAAGGCTATCTTAGAGGGGCAGAGCACAAACCATGCATCCTGCTTGGAGTTCAACAGGACTAATTCTGCTCAGGAATTTGGCTTCTCAGCTCAATCCCTGCTCAGTGAGGGCACTTTGTGAAGCTGAGGGCAGGTTTGTACAGGCAGTGGCTTCTCCTAGCAGTAAGAAGCTGATGGGGAGAGTTATTGCCAAGGGTTGGGCTGCAGGAAGGCTTTGGCTGAGACTTGCTGCTGTGCAGACCAGGAGCACTCCTGAATCTAATCTGAGCTACATTGGGGTGCAATTAATAAGAGGTGGCATCTCTGGGGAAGAGCAGGCAGGAGAAGTGACCTTAAACTGCCCAAAAAAGAAGTTCCATCCCAGGGATGTTATATTCAGTATAAAGCTGAGGGGTAACAAGAGCTCTTCTTTAATGGCCAATGTCCAAGCAGGATTCTGTCCACTCAACCTTCAGCTCTGATCCCTGTGTGCCTCAACCCAGCCCCCATCTACCACTGAGCCCAGCCACTAGCAGTGGTGATGATGACAACATTGCCAGCAGGGGTTGGGTTTGATACTGAGTTTGTATCTGATTATTTCAGTTTGTTCTCATTACTTCCATTCCACCTGGCTTAGCTTTCATTTCCAACCCATAATTTGGGAGAGTGATTGGCATTGGAATGGGCTGCCCAGTGAGGTGGAGGAGTCACCATCCCTGGAGATGCTGAAGACTGAATGAGGCACTTAGTGCCATGGTCTGGTTGACTGGACAGGGCTGGGTGCTAGGTTGGACTGGATGAGCTTGGAGCTCTCATCCAACCTGCTTGATTCTATGATGATTTCTGCTCTCTTACTCCCTTTCTCTTCCTTTTGGGAAGGGAGAAGGGCTGGAGAGACTATCACTTGTCTAGTGTTCAGCCCAGTCTTAATCCCTAACACCATGCCCTGGTACAGTCAGGGCCTGATACTGGCCTCTGGTATCTGGCCAGAAGCTCTTTTACTGTTTCAAGTTGCAGCTATGTCACAGCATGGTAAGGGTGGGAAGGGACCTCTGAAGGTCAAGTCTCAAAATGTCACAGGCTGGAAGGGACCTCAGAAGATCATCCAGTCCAACCCTTCTGCTGCCAGAGCAGGATCACCTAGAGCAGATCCCACAGGAACAGGTTGCTTGTAAGCAGTATTAACATTCCCCCTCAGCCTCCTGCCATGCATGCAAGCAGCTTTCCCTGGTGGCACACAAGTGGTCTGAGTTGGGGAGCTACACAACAGGGCTGCTACATCACCCTGCAGAACCAGAATGGTCTGGGTTGAAAGGGACCTCCAAAGCTCAGCCAGTCCAACAGTCAGCAGGGACAGCCTCAACTAGAGCAGGTTGCCCACAGCCCTCTCCAGCCTCACCTTCAACATCTCCAGAGATGGGACCACAACCACCTCCCCAAGCAACCTGTTGCAGTGTTCCAGCATCCTCATGGTACAGAACTTGTTCCTCACATCCAAACTCAATCTGCTCTGCTTTGAAGCCATTGCCCTCATCCTGTCCCTGTAGGCCTTCACAGTCTCTCTGCAGCCTTCTTGTAGCCCCCTTCAGGTCCTGGCAGGCTGCTCTTAGGTCTGCCTGAAGCCTTCTTTTCTCCAGACTGAGCACCCCCAACTCCCTCAGCCTGTCCTTGTGGCAGAGCTGCTCCAACCCTCCCATCATTTTTGTGGCCCCCCTCTGGACCTGCTCTATCAAGTCCCTGTCCTTCCCAAGTGGAGGACTCCAGAAGCAAGGTGTTGGGCTGGATGATCTCTAGAGGCTGCTCCCAAACAGTGCATCCTGTGACTCTCTCCAAGTAGGGATCAACAGCTGGACTCTGATCTTAAAGCTCCTTCAGAAGCAAAACAGCTCTATTAAAGTCCACTACTCTTCATGTTTTCCTGACTCAGTAGGCTTGGGCAGGACCCACAAGCCCCAGTTGCACCTTCAAGCACCAAGTACTAAACAACTGCACCTCCACAAAGGTCTCCCAGGGTCAGATGCCGTAGGAAAGAGTGCAGCTTTCCGAGACGTCACAGCCACGTTACCCACCCTTGGCCAAGGAGAGCCTCAGCAGCCAACAAGTCCCTTTTGTTGAATCATGCTGCAGGGAGCTGAAAGTGCTGTTGCAACACAGCCCAGAGCATGCCCAGAAATATGATTCCCTCCTCCTCCTCCTCCTCCCCATGTCCCCCACTGCTGTCCCTAGATGAGGCTCCAACATTTGTGCTATTTCAGACAGCAGCTGCCAGCCAGGCGTGACGCAGCAGAGGGTGAAGCAAGTTGAGTGCCCCTCTTTACACTTTTCCTCCAGCCCTGAGGACAAGCCAGGCTACAGGAAGCATGGTGGTTGTGGCTAGCTGCTCTGTAGAGCCTCCAGGGTCTGTGTCCCTCCAAGTCAGCCTTCCTCCTCTCTCCTGCGTCCCTCCAAGTCAGCCTTCCTCCTCTCTCCTGCGTCCCTCCAAGTCAGCCTTCCTCCTCTTTCCTGTGTCCCTCCAAGTCAGCCTTCCTCCTCTTTCCTGTGTCCCTCCAAGTCAGCCTTCCTCCTCTTTCCTGTGTCACTCCAAGTCAGCCTTCCTCCTCTTTCCTGTGTCCCTCCAAGTCAGCCTTCCTCCTCTCTCCTGCGTCCCTCCAAGTCAGCCTTCCTCCTCTCTCCTGCATCCCTCCAAGTCAGCCTTCCTCCTCTTTCCTGCGTCCCTCCAAGTCAGCCTTCCTCCTCTTTCCTGTGTCCCTCCAAGTCAGCCTTCCTCCTCTTTCCTGTGTCCCTCCAAGTCAGCCTTCCTCCTCTTTCCTGTGTCCCTCCAAGTCAGCCTTCCTCCTCTCTCCTGCGTCCCTCCAAGTCAGCCTTCCTCCTCTCTCCTGCGTCCCTCCAAGTCAGCCTTCCTCCTCTCTCCTGCATCCAATTTGATGATGACTCTGCTGCCACTCCTCAAAGTGAAAGGGCTCTCCCTTGACCAACTGGGACAAACAGGGCTTCCAGAATGGAGTCATGAATGTTAGACAACACCTCTGAGATGATGGAGTCCAACAATAACATGGTTTAGGTTGGAAGGGACCTCAAAGCTCAGCCAGTTCCAGCCCTCTGCCATAGGCAGGGACACCTCCCACTAAAACAAGTTGCTCAAGGCCTCATCCAACCTGAACACCTCCAGGGAGGGAGCAGCCACAACCTCCCTGGGCAACCTGTGCCAGTGTCTCACCACCTTCACTGCAAAGAACTTCTTCCTAACATCAACCCAACTAAACCATGTCCCCAAGTTCTACGCCCATGGGTTTCCTCCACCACCTCCCTGGGCAGCCTGTTCCAATCCCTGACTGCCCTTGCAGCAAAGAAATTGCTCCTACCCAACCTAAACCTTTCCTGGTGCAACTTGAGGCCATTTCTCTCATCCTGTTATTAGTTACTAGTGAGAAGAGCCCAATCCTCACCTCACTCCAACCTCCTTTCAGGTATTCGTAGAACACCAGAAGGTCTCCCCTCAGCCTCCTCTTCTCCAGACTAAACAATTCCAGTTCCCTCAGCTGCTCCTCATAAAACCTGAAGAAATGGTGCCTGGAAACCAGTCTCCAGGAAAAAAATGGAGTGGGAATAAAACCAAGCAATGATATTGAGAACAACTCTTCCACCTCTCAGATCCTGCTCAGTTCTAGCAAAGACTCCAAGCCTGGTAGCTAAAGACACACATCTTGTTTGGATGCAGCCCTTAGAGCTCTTCTCAGGGCAAAGTAGTGATTTCCAAGCTCCAAGCCTCATCCCTTCACCTCCACCAAGCACAGAATCTCCAAGGCTGGGACAGAGCTCTGAGATCACCAAGTGCAGCCCATAAGCTAACACAGCCACATCAGCTAAGCCATGCCACCAAGTGCCACATCCAGGCTTTTCCTGAAGACCTCCAGGGATGGTGACTCCTCCTCCCTGGGCAATCCATTCCAGTGCCTAATCACCTTTCCATGAGGAAGTGCTTCCTAATGTCCTTGGTGCCATGGTCTAGTTGACTGGCTAGGGCTGGGTGCTAGGTTGGACTGGATGATCTTGGAGGTCCCTTCCAACCAGGTTGATTCTATGGTCCAACCTAAAGCTCCCTTGGCACAGCTTCAGGCCATGTCCTCTTGTCCTGTCACAAGTTGCCTGGCAGAAGAGCCTGACCCCCACCCCACCACAACTTCCCTTTAGGGAAGGAGAGAGTGATGAGGTCCCCTCTAAATCTCCTCTTCTCCAGGCTGAACACCCTCAGCCTCTCCTCATCAGACTTCCCCTCCAGCCCCCTCACCATTCTTGTAGCTACAGCACAGCTGACAGAGGGAGCTTGTCCTTATCACTCTGGGACACAGAGCATTTGTGAGCTGAGCTGGGCAGAGCCCCACAGCTGCTCTCACACAGCCACACTGTTCTGCTGCAAGCTATGGCAAGCTCCCTGCTCCAGTCCTTCCATCCCATGCAAGGACACCCAGCTGCCAGAGGATCCCAGTGATCACACACCTTGTCCAAGCCCCAGCTAAGCTACAGCCTGTTCTCTCTGAGTTTTGCTTTCCAAGCACTATCATGGGGGCACAAGGCTGGGGATACCCACACCATGCTCATCTTCATCACTTCCAGTCCCAGGACTGAAGCTTTCCTTTGGAGGCTGCACATTCTCTATTAGCCTTCTTCCACCTGTCCTCTTGACAAGCAAACCCTGAGCTGCCTTAAGGATGTGCTGTAGGTGTCACTGACAACATTTCTGCTCCTCTCTTCTGAGCATCTAACAGGTTTTTCCTTTTGCCTTCAAGTTTCCCTCCAGCCCTCAACTCCTTCAAGGCCCAGAGCTCCCAAAAGGCAGATGCAGCAGGGCCATGGTGCATTCCAGATGGTGTATCAGGGAAAGTGTGTTCCACAGGTCCAAGGAGGTTCTGCTCCCCCTCTGCTCTGCTCTGCCCTGCTGAGAGCACAGCTGCAATGCTGTGTCCAGTTTGGGGCTCCCCAGGGCAGGAGGGACAGGGACCTGCTGCAGAGTCCAGCAGAGAGCCACGGGGGGGAGTGGGGGACTTGAGCATCTGCCCTGTGCAGAGAGCCTGAGAGCCCTGGGGCTGCTTAGGCTGCAGGAGAGAAGGCTGAGAGGAGCTCTGCTCAATGTCTCTCCCTAGCTGAGGGGTGGGTGTCAAGTGGAGGGGGCCAAGCTCTGTTGGGGGGTGCAGAGCAAGAAGCCAAGGAGCAATGGATGCAGAGTGGAAGAGAGAAGGTTTGAGCTGGGCAGAAGGAGGAACTTGTTTGATGTGAGGGTGGCAGAGGCCTGGAGCAGGCTGCCCAGAGAGGCTGTGGAGTCTCCTTCTCTGGAGGCTTTCCAAGCCCACCTGGATGCACTCCTGTGTGAAGTACCTTAGGAGAGCCTGTTGGACAGAAGGCTTGGACTGGCTGATCTCTGAAGCTCCCTTCCAGCCTCTAAGGTTCTGTGGTTAGTGCTGGGATGGAAGCTGGACCTTTAGCCCCCTGCTCTCACACACCTATTCCCAGCTGCTACCTGAGAACAAACCTGTTGCCCTGGGAGCAAAGGTCCAGTCATCTGCTCCAGAAGATGAGGTTCCTTTAACTAGAGCTAAGCCTGCCTGCAGAAGCAATAAAACAGTGCAATGATGGCTAAAAAAAGAGAAGTGTTAGCATTTGGGGCCAGAAACACCCAAAGGGTTGCCAAATGTATTTGAGGGAAGAGGGTAAGTGGGAGACTTGAGCATGCAGAAAGAGGACTGCAGAGATGCTGCTGGCTCCTGGTGCTGAGCAGCAAAGAGCAGGATGAAGGTAGATGAAGGGTCCAGAGCAGAAGTCATGGGAGGAGCAGCTGAGGGACTTGGGGTTGCTTAGCCTGGATAAAAGGAGGCTGAGGGGAGACCTCACTGCTCTCTGCAGCTCCCTGAGAGGAGGTTGGAGCAAGGTGAGGGCTGGTCTCTGTGCTGAGTGTGTTCTACACCCAGTGAACAATCCTGGCATGCATTAAATACCTCAACCAAGCTAAGCTTTGCTCAAGGACAGGTCAGCAGTGTGCCCGAGTGGCCAAAGTAGCCAACAGCAGCCTGGCTTGGAGCAGCACTGGTGTGGCCAGCAGGACTGGGACAGTGGCTGTCCCCCTGTTCTCAGCACTGGTGAGGCCACATCTTGAGAGCTGGATTCAGTTTTGGAGTCCTCTCACTACAAGACAGACATTGAGAGGCTGGAGCAAGCCCAGAAAATGATAAGAAAGCTGGTGAAGGGTCTGGGGAAGAGCCCTGGTGAGGAGCAGCTGAGGGACCTGGGGTTGTTTACTCTGGAGAAAGGAGGCTGAGGAGAGACCTCACTGCTCCCTACAGCTCCCTTAAAGGAGGTGGGAGTGAGGTGGCTTTTGGTCCCTCCTCTCAACAAACAGATAATAGGATGAGAAGAAACAGCCTCCAGTTGCACCAAGGGAGGTTTAGGTTGGACACTGGCAAAAGTTTCTTCCCTGGAGGGGTTGTCAAGGCCTGGAAGAGGCTGCCCAGGTCAGTGGAGGAGCCTCCAGCCCTGGAGGGATTGAAAAGCCATGGAGATGTGGTGCTGAGGGACACAGTTTAGCAGCGATCTGGCAGCACTGAGTCAGTGGTTGAACTTGGTGATGTTAGAAGTCTTCCTCCAGCCCAAATGATTCTCTGACTCTGATAATCTGTGTGGGTCTCATCTACCTGCAAGCTGAGCAGCAGCAACTACAGAAGCAAGCAGAAGAATTGAGCTCATCCTGCAGGATCCAAGCAGCTGTAGGGAGCATTAAGACAGCAAAGCATCTTGAGGACTGCAATTAGCTGCATCCCACTCAGCAGCACTGTGGAAAGAATTGTCTCACCTCCTTAGCAGGGCAAGCTAGGGCCCAAAGGCTCCTCCAGGCTCGTGGTGTTAGCACTACACAGAGAATCATTTGGGCTGGAAGAGCTCTTGGATGTGATCAAGTCCAACCATTAATCCAGCACTGCCAGGTTACCAAACCATATCCCTCAGCACCACATCTACCAAGCTTTCAAATCCCTCCAGGGGTGGAGAATCCACCACTTCCCAGGCAGCCTCATTCCAGGGCTTGACAACCCTATGAGGGAGGAAATTTTTCCCCAGTATCCAACTTAAATCTCCTTTGGTACAAAAAGGAAGCAAAACAAAGCAGAAGCCTTCATTCCCATCCTGTAAATCATCTCCTGCAACTAGGGAGCAGCTCTGCCAGGAAGCCAACTAGGACAGAGTGCAAGGCAAAGGCTGTAAAAAAGGCAGAGCCTTGCAACAGTTCCTGCTCTGGCACCCTGTTGAGTGTCCCTTCTCAGCAGGAGACCAAGGTGGGCTCACAGCACAGATCTGAAAGGTGAGCCAAAGGTCTGCAAGTCCTTATCTCAAAGGCTATTGCCTGTGCAGATAAGCAGCTGTGCTCACCTGCCGAGGGGCTCCTTAGCATCCTTGGCATGCTAATACTCTTGGTAACCACAGGGTGTTAGGGGCTGGAAAGGACCCCCAGAGATAGAATCACAGAACCAAGCAGGTTGGAAGAGAGCTCCAGGCTCAGCCAGCCCAACCTAGCACCCAGCCCTGACCAACCAACCAGACCATGGCACTAAGGGCCCCAGCCAGGCTTGGCTGCAACACCTCCAGCCACAGCCACTCCACCACCTCCCTGGGCAGCCCATTCCAATGCCAATCACTCTCTCTGCCAACAACTTCCAAACAACATCCAGCCCAGACCTGCCCTGGCACAGCTTCAGACTCTGGCCCCTTCTGCTCTTGCTGCTTGCCTGGCAGAGGAGCCCAACCCCACCTGGCTACAGCCTCCCTGCAGGCAGCAATAAGCTCTGCCCTGAGCCTCCTCTGCTGCAGGCTGCACCCCCCCAGCTCCCTCAGCCTCTCCTCACAGGATTTGTGTTCCAGGCCTTTCACCAGCTTTGTCTCCTGTCCAACCCCCCCTGCCAGAGCAGGACCAGAGAATCCAGCTCAGGTCACACAGGGGAGGGTTAGGCTGGATGCTAGGAAGCACTTCCCCAGGGAAAGGGGAGTTAGGCACTAGAATGGGCTGCCCAGGGAGGTGGTAGAGGCACCATCCCTGGAGATGTTTAAGGCAAGCTTGGCTGTGGCACTTAGTGCCATGGTCAGGTCGCTGTGGTGGTGTTAGGTCAAAGGCTGGACTTGATGGTCTGAGAGGTCTGTTCCAGCCTCAGTAATTCTTGCCCTAAAGGATAGCTTTAGATTGTGGCACTCCCCTCACAACATCCTCAGAGCAGCAGGATGTGACTGGGAGGCTGCTGGGAGCTTGTCTGGGTAGCAGCAGCCCTGATTGCAGCCAGGCACACAGCACTGTGCCCACCCCTGCAAGAGCTTGGGCTTTAGCTGAGAGTTCAGCACCAGGATTTAGCTCACTGGAAGCCTCCTCAGCTGCTTCATGCATTGCTTAGCTTAAAGCACTGTCTGTAAGGCCAACCACTAAGCAGGGGGCAAACTTAAGCTTCTGCTTTCCTAAAATAGCTTCTCAGTGTCAGAGCAGCTGCACAAAGTTCCACTGAACGTGGGCAACCTCTGCTCATCCTGAGGAACTGACCCAGATTCAGGCTGCTTCTCCAACCCACACGAGCTTACAAAACATGACCTGGGCTCTCCAGACACAGGTGTCAAGGGCATGCAGCCAGGCTCAGGGCAGAGGTGCCCAGTGACAGGACAAGGAGCAGCAGGTACAAGCTAGAACACAGCCAGGCTCATGGCAGAGGTGCCCAGTGACAGGACAAGGGGCAGCAGGTACAAGCTAGAACACAGCCAGGCTCATGGCAGAGGTGCCCAGTGACAGGACAAGGGGCAGTGGGTACAAGCTTGAACACAGGAGGCAGCAGAGCCCAACCCCACCTGGCTACAGCCTCCCTGCAGGCAGCTGCAGGCAGCAATCAGCTCTGCCCTGAGCCTCCTCTGCTGCAGGCTGCACCCCCCCAGCTCCCTCAGCCTCTCCTCACAGGGCTCTGCTCCAGGCCCCTCCCCAGCCTTGCTGCCCTGCTCTCAACACCTTCCAGCACCTCAACAGCTCTCTGCAATTCAGGAGCCCAGAACTGGACACAGCACTCCAGGGGTGGCCTGAGCAGTGCTGAGCACAGGGGCAGGAGAACCTCCCTTGTCCTGCTGCCCACACTGCTCCTGAGCCAGCCCAGGATGCCATTGGCTCTGCTGCCCACCTGGGCACTGCTGCCTCAGCTTCAGCTCCTCTCTCCCAGCACCCCCAGGGCCCTCTCTGCCTGCCTGCTCTCAGCCACTCTGGCCCCAGCCTGTAGCATTGCCTGGGGGTTTTGTGCCCAACCCATAGAAAGGTTTATGTTGGAAGGGAGCTCAAAGATCATCCTGTTGAACACCTCCAGGGAGGGAGCAGCCACAACCTCCCTGGGCAAGCTGTGCCAGTGTCTCACCACCCTCACTGCAAAGAGCTTCTTCCCAACATCCACTTTCAATCTCCCCTCTGCCAGTCTGGACATTGTGATCTTGGGTCACCTGCTCTGGGGTGACTCTGCTGTATCAGGGGGAGTTGGACTCAATCTCCAGAGGTCCCTTCCCAGCCCCCTACCATTCAGGGATTCTGTGAACAATCCCTACTGGCATTTCAAGATGCTGACTCAGGTGGAAATCAAGCCTGATCAGCACAAAGATCTGGCCAGAGAGTCTCTTCTTCATGTAGTTACTGTGAGAGAGCAAACCTGATGCCAACAGGTAGAGCTGTGGAGGACTGCAGCAGAGCTGGCCACAAGTTCTAGCATGCAGCTTTGTCAGAGGCCAATACTGGTAGCATTCCAGGCTGGGTAGACTTAGTCTGCATCAGCTGAGCCCACAGCAGCCAGGCACATGGAAGACTTCCACTGTCAGCCCTGCAGTCACTAAAGGTATCATAGTGAGAGGCCTCCATTCCCAAGCTGGTGGTGCCACAACTGTCACCCACTGGGACTTGAATCTCTATTCCAGGGGAGGTGGCCTCAAGATTTGGGGAAGAAAATCTGCAGAACTGATATCTAAGCCCCAAAATAAAGAGTAAATTCTAAGCTAATAACCTGATGCAGATGTGCCCTGTGCTGAAATGGGTGCAGCTGGCACAGCCCCTGGGCCAGAGCTCGCAGAAGAGAATCACAGAATCAGTCAGGGTTAGAAGGGAGCACAAGGATCAGCCAGTGCCAACCCCCTGCCATGCCAGGGACACCCTACCCTAGAGCAGGCTGCACACAGCCTCAGCCAGCCTGGCCTCAAACACCTCCAGCCATGGGGCCTCAACCACCTCCCTGGGCAACCCAGTCCAGCCTCTCACCACTCTCCTGCACAACAACTTCCTCCTCACCTCCAGCCTCACTCTCCCCACCTCCACCTTTGCTCCACTCCCCCCACTCCTGACACTCCCTCACAGCCTCCAAAGTCCCTCCCCAGCTTTTTTGGAGCCCCCTTCAGATGCTGGCAGGCCACAAGAAGGTCCCCTGGGAGCCTCCTCTGCTCCAGCCTGCACAGCCCCAACTCTTTCAGGCTGTGCTCACAGCAGAGCTGCTGCAGCCTCTCAGCATCCTCCTGGCCCTGCTCTGGACACTCTCCAGCATCTCCACAGCCCTCTTGGCCCAGGGGCTGCAGAACTGGATGCAGGACTCCAGGTGGGGTCTCAGCAGAGCAGAGGGGCAGAATCCCCTCCCTGGCCCTGCTGCCCACACTGCTGCTGCTGCAGCCCAGGCTCTGCTTGGCTCTCTGGGCTGCAAGTGCACACTGCTGGCTCCTGCTGAGCTTCTCGTCCAGCAGCACCCCCAGGTCTCTCTCCTCAGGGCTGCCCTCCAGCCACTCACTCTCTTGAGATTCCCACTCTACCAGTGTGTAGCACAGACTGTCCCCAGGACTCCAGGCTACCTATTTGCAAGTGAGGCAAGGCCATTTCTGTGGCTACACTTCAAACTGATCTGATTCTCCTAACTGAATTGTCCCAGAAGCATCCTTGTGAAGAGTCTCCCAACCAAATTAGAACCCAAATCTAACTCATTTGTACACAGTTGTGGGTGAGTATCTGCAGAGGGCTAACAAGAAAGCTTCTGAGGGTCTTTTTAGGGTGTCAGGTAGTGATAGGACTGGGGAGGAATATATCTAAGCTAGAGGAAAGGAGATTCTGATTGGATGTTAGGAAGAAGTTCTTCACCAAGAGAGGGGTGAGACATTGGAACAGGTTGCCCAGGGAGGTGGTGGAAGCCTCATCCCTGGTGTTCTTTAAGGCCAGGCTGGATGTGGCTCTGAGCAACCTGATGTAATGAGAGGTGTCTCTGCCCACGGCAGGGAGGCTGAAGCTGGATGATCCTTGAGGTCTCTTCCAACCCTGAAAACTCTGTGACTTGGTAGTAGAAACTGCATTTGGGATCCCTCTCCAGCACTGGAGCACACTCTGCTCTCCATCAGCTGAGACCTAGGCTGACCAGGCTGTGCAGCCCTGGTGTGTTTTTCCATCTACACCTACACTTGCCAAGGATTACCTGTTCAAAGCAGCCAGAGTGTGGCAAGAGGTTTGTTCCCCTGCAGCACCAAGACTAAACGACTTGGCAGGAGGAGGACTGTTGGAAGCCACTTTTGGCTTCCTGCTGGAACAGGATTTCCAACTGCTTTCTGAGGCTGGACTGTCTTAAGGACAGGTAGATGAAAAACCCATGACAAGGTCCCTCCCTTTTACTCAGGCTGAGTAGAACTTGCCAGCAGCTTTACATAACAGTCCCTTCAGCTGCGTGTCCTTCCAAAGAGGATCAGGTTCCCTCCCAGCTGAGGTTGGCTCCTGTTCCCTTCCAAGTCCTTCAGCTCATTCTGCAGTCCCCAGAGCAGGCTGACAGCCCTGTCCTCTGTCTGCAACACATCTGAACTGGTAGGGGAAGTACAAGCAGAAGGTGGACAAGTTACATGTTGGAGAAGAGCCAATCAGGGATCAGTGCTGGGCCAAATCCTGCCCAGTAGCTTTACTGATGATCTGGAGCAGGGGATTGAGCTCCAAAGCTCAGCCAGTCCAACCCCTTCTGCACTCAGTAGGAACATCTTCAACTAGAGCAGGCTGCCCACAGCCCTCTTCAGCCTCACCTTCAGGCATGGGCTACAAGCACCCCCCCAAGCAACCTGTTACAGGGTTCCAGCACCCTCCTGGTGCAGAACTTGTTCCTCACATCCAAGCTCAATCTGCTCTGCTCTACTTTGAAGCCATTGCCCTCATCCTGTCCCTGCAGCCCTTTGCAAACAGTCTCTCTGCAGCCTTCTTGTAGCCCCCTTCAGGTCCTGGCAGGCTGCTATGAGGTCTGCCTGGAGCCTTCTCTTCTCCAGGCTGCACACCCCCAGCTCCCTCAGCCTGTCCTCATAGCAGTCCTGTTCCAACCCTCTGATGATTTGGTGTCCCTCCTCTGGACCTGCTCCATCAGGTCCAGCACAGAGTTAAGTTGTCACTTACTCTTATTGGGAAATAATCCCTGAAGTACCTCCAAATGGCCCAGTTCCTCACCCACTGGGATCTTCTTCCACCTGAAAGGCAAGAAAACAACCATGTTTGAAAAGCTCTTTCCCCACAGGTGGGAAAAGAAGCCTAGAAAACTCCAAGTTTGCTGCCTCACTGGAGAAAGCAACAATTTCACTCCTCCCAGAGGGACACTGCACCTGTCACTGAACCCAGGTGGAACCATCCCTAGTCAGGACTTCAGCATACCCCAAGCCCAACTTAAAATTCAGGGCAGTGTCTGACTTGTCCACTGCCCAACAAGTTAACAGCTCAAGATAGAAACAGCTCAATGGTAGCCTCAGATTCATCCTTTGGGAAAGGCCTCAGTATAGGAGGGATATGGACTTGATGGAACTGGTCCAGAGGAGGGCCAGGGTTGGAGCAGGACTGCTATGAGAACAGGCTGAGGGAGCTGGGGATATGCAGCCTGGTGAAGGCTCCAGGGAGACCTGAGAACAGCCTGCCAGGACCTGAAGGTGGATACAAGAAGGCTGCAGAGAGACTGTTTGCAAAGGGCTGCAGGGACAGGATAAGGGCAATGGCTTCAAAGTAGAGCAGAGCAGATTGAGCTTGGATGTGAGGAGCAAGTTCTGCAGCAGGAGGGTGCTGGAACACTGCAACAGGTTGCCTGGGGAGGTGGTTGTGACCCCATGCCTGGAGATACTGAAGGTGAGGCTGGAGAGGGCTGTGGGCAACCTGCTCTAGTTGAGGATGTCCCTGCTGAGAGGGGAGGGGGTTGGATTGGCTGAGCTTTGGAGGTCCCTGCTATGAGGTCTGCCTGGAGCCTTCTCTCCTCCAGGCTGAACACCCCCAGCTCCTTCAGCCTGTCCTCAGAGCAGAGCTGCTCCAACCCTCGCCCTCCTGGATGTGTTCCTCTGGGATCTGTGTCAGATAGGATTGTCCTGCTCTGGCAGGGGGGTTGGACTCTCTCTCCTTGGGTCCCTTCCAACCACTAACATCCTGTGAGCCTGTCACCCTCTGAAGCTGTTCCACCAGGTCCTTGCCCTTTCCATGTTGAGGGCTCCAGACCTGGACACAGTACTGCCCCTGAAGTCTCTCCAGAGCAGAGTGGCAGAATCACCTCTCTCCATTCAGCCAAGTCCCACTAAGGAGGGAAGCCACCCATGGCAAGGAAGTGCTTCTTTGTCCAGGTAAGAGGACAGGGACAGTTGAGCAGCAAGGATCTGTGCTTCCATATTTACCTTTCTTTGGTGTGTTCCAGTCAAATACCAGCCAGGCTAAGTACAGAGCAGCAATGGCCCAGCAGTCTGTGCAGAGTATGTACATCAGGATTAAAGTGCAAGCAATACCTGTAGAGGAGCAAGAGGAGAAGCAGCAAACAAGACTGGGTCAGGTTTTGGTCTGTATTTCCAGTTGCATAAAGAGCCCCTTGCCTTTTGACCCTTCTCTGCTGCAGTCTTAGACCCCATCTGATGTCATTAAGCCTCCAACAAATCGGATTGAGCTGAGAACCCCTTATGTAGGGCTGAGGCAGCTACCTGCTTTCAAGTCCTCAGGGATTCTCCAGGTCTCTCTTCTGTAACATCTCCAGCTCGGGCAGCTGCTTCAGTAGGCAACAGCAACACTGCCACAAGCATGAAGAGTTCTTTGTGACCCTCACCAAGGTGTGTGTGGGGGACACAAGCCTCCCACTTCAGTGTCACAGTATCACCAAGGTTGGAAGAGACCTCACAGATCATCAAGTCCAACCCTTTACCACAGAGCTCAAGGCCAGACCATGGCACCAAGTGCCACGTCCAGTCCTGCCTTGAACAGCTCCAGGGATGGCGACTCCACCACCTCCCCAGGCAGCCCATTCCAGTGTCCAATGACTCTCTCAGGGAAGAACTTTCTCCTCACCTCCAGCCTAAATCTCCCCTGGCACAGCCTGAGGCTGTGTCCTCTTGTTCTGGTGCTGGCCACCTGAGAGAAGAGAGCAACCTCCTCCTGGCCACAACCACCCCTCAGGTAGTTGTAGACAGCAATTAGGTCTGCCCTGAGCCTCCTCTTCTCCAGGCTAACCAATCCCAGCTCCCTCAGCCTCTCCTCGTAGGGCTGTGCTCAAGGCCTCTCCCCAGCCTTGTTGCCCTTCACTGAACATGTTCAAGCATCTCAATGTCCTTCTTAAACTGAGGGGCTTGGAGCCAGGTGAGGGTTGGTCTCTTCTCCCTAGTCTCAGATGATAGGAGAGGAAATTGTGCCAGGGAGGAGATAAGGGAACATTTCTTTGCTGCAAGAGTGGTCAGATATTGGCACAGGCTGCCCAAGGTGGTGGAGGAGTCATTGACCATGAGAGTGTTCAAGAAACATCTGGACATGGCATTTTGGAAGTGGCTTAGTGGGCATGGTGGTGTTGGGTTGACAGTTGGACCTGACCAACTTCTAACCTTAATGATTCTGGGATCTTTCAGTCTTTCCATAGCTTCTGTGGTTTTCTAGAGCCAAGCACAGCTAAAACTATTTGTCTCTTGCTAAATAGCAAAGGATGCAAATATGCTCGTCCAGAGGAACCCAGACAGGCAAGGTGGGCTCCAGGGAGACCTTGGAGCTGCACTTCTATATCTGATAGGAGCCTACAGGAAAGCTGGGAAGAAACTATTTAGAAGGGCTTGAAGAGACAGGATGAGAGGCAGTGGTTTGAAACTGGCACAGGATAGATTCAGGTTGGACAAGAAGAGGAAGTTCTGCACAGGGAGGGTAGGGGAATACTGGAAAAGGTTGCCCAGGGATGTGGTGGAAGTTCCATCCCTGGAGACATTCAAGATCAAAGTTGGTAGGGTTCTGAGCAACCTGATTTAGTTGGAGATGTCCCTGCTGACTGCAGGGATGTTGGACAGGATGACCTCTGAGGGTCCCTTCCAAACAGATGCATTCTATGATGCTACTTCACAACATTCACACCTCCCAGGAGCTGCCCTGCTGCAGTGCACATGCAGTAATTAATGCTGAAGTTAATTTCCCTCTCCCATCCCTCCCCAGATTTAAGGTAGAAAAGCTTCAGTTCAGGCCTGATGTTTCACTTACCCATGACAAGGAAAGTGAGGACCCATTGCAGCACAGAGATGATCTGGAGTTGTTTCTCTACCTTGGATTTAGACAGCCAGAACAAATCCTGCAGAGCAGAAAGGATGTTGGATCCTGTGCCTAAAAGAAATCAAAGTTAAGGTTAATTCCATGGTCTGAGCAAAAAAAAAACCCAGAACAGCATTTTCCTTTCAAATAGGAGGTCTCAAATCCAACCTCCAGGCAGTTTGCTTCTGGAGAAAGACTTTTCCAAGGCTGAAAGACTTCACATAGACTGGAAGCATCCTGGAAGGGGAAGGACTCCCTTCTGGCAAGCCTCCAGCTGGTTTGAGGGTACTGGGAGGGATTAATGGGTAACATCAGCTCCCACCCAAACAAGCTTCTATTTACTTGACCATAAAAGTGTGGAAGGTATTAGTACTTAGTTCTGGCACCCCCTGCTTCAAGCTGCCAGTTCCTGGAAGTGCCGTTAGATAAGAGGGAAATCCTTGAGTTCACCATAAGCCAAGGATCAGCTGTCCCACACAGGAGCAGAGGATGGTAGGGATTGGAAGGGACCTAAGAGATCATCCAGTCCAACCCCCTGCCAGTGCAGGGCCACACAATCCAGCTCAGGGCACACAGGAACACATCCAGAGAGGCCTGGACAGGCTCCACACAAGGAGACTCCACAGCCTCTCTGGGCAGCCTGTGCCAGGGCTCTGGGATCCTTTCAGGCAAGAAGTTCCCCCTTGTGCTGAGCTGGAACCTGCTGTGCTGCAGCTTCCATCTGTTGCTGCTTGTCCTGTCCCAGGGAGCAGTGAGCAGAGCCTGTCCCCCCCTCCTGACCCCCAGCCCTCAGGTGTTTATAGACATTCATTCAATCCCCTCTCAGTCTTCTCTTCTCAAGACTAAGCAGCCCCAGGTCCCTCAGCCTCTCCTCATCAGGCAGTGCTGCAGTCCCCTAACTGTCCTTACAGCCCTCCACTGGACCCTGTCCAGCAGATCCCTGTCCCTCAAACTGGAGAGCCCAAAACTGAAGGCAGTACTGAAGATGAGGTCTCACCAGAGCAGAGGAGAAGGAGAACTTGCCTTGATCTGCTGGACACTCTTAATACACCTCAGGATCCCATTGGCCTTCTTGGCCACAAGGGCACATTGCTGTCCCGTGGTTAACTTATTAGCCAGCAGCACTCCCAAGTCCCTCTCCGCAGGCGAGAGGACCCCAGGCTGTGAGCCTGAGCTGTTGCTCAGCCACCTTCCACCAGCTCTGTTGCACAACTCCTCCATGCCTGCTGAAGGAAAGCTTCTGCACTCCAGAGCTTACACAGCACAGCCCCAGGGCTGCTTGTGCAACACCAACCCACAGCCCCAGGGATCCACAGCTCCTCTTGCTAAGGAGAACCACCACAGTGGGTCCTGAAGCAGGAAATATGGGATGAAGGAATTGAAAGTCACTCTTTTAGAAGCTTCAGCTCTCCAAGTAGGTAGCAAACCAAGGGAAAAGCTGAAGTGGAGGAGTTGACTCCCATATGAGGAGCCACCCACTGCCAGTGTTTGCTGAGTAGACTCAACTTGCAGGTCAGGTTTCCCCAGCAGAAGCTCTCATGCAGGTGGGTTTCCCTTGCCTTTAGTATGTCACAAGCACCATAAAACCTGCCTGAAATGCAGCTCAGGCTGCTTGGCCACTCAGGAGATGTTTATAGGCCTGTTTTTCACTCTTCAAGGATCAGCCTGTGGTTAAAAGGGAGGAGATGCTGCTAAGCAGCTATCATGTGGCACAGGTTCCATCCATGCTGTTGCTGGCAAGGTCTGACACTGCTGCTGGTGGTACCAGAGCAGATGTTCACATCACAGAGTGCAGGGGTCTGCACTTTGGCCACAACAACCCCAAGCAGCACTAGAGGCTGGGCCAGAGTGGCTGAGAGCAGGCAGGCAGAGAGGGCCCTGGGGGTGCTGGCAGAGAGGAGCTGAAGCTGAGGCAGCAGTGCCCAGGTGGGCAGCAGAGCCAATGGCATCCTGGGCTGGCTCAGGAGCAGTGTGGGCAGCAGGACAAGGGAGGTTCTTGTGCCCCTGTGCTCAGCACTGCTCATGCTACACCTTGAGTGCTGTGTCCAGCTGTGAGCTCCTGAATTGCAGAGAGCTGCTGAGGTGCTGGAAGGTGTTGAGAGAAGGGCATCAAGGCTGGGGAGGGGCCTGGAGCAGAGCCCTGTGAGGAGAGGCTGAGGGAGCTGGGGGTGTGCAGCCTGCAGCAGAGGAGGCTCAGGGCAGAGCTGATTGCTGCCTGCAGCTGCCTGCAGGGAGGCTGTAGCCAGGTGGGGTTGGGCTCTTCTTCCAGCTGAACATAAAATGTTAAGCCACTTGACTTTGTGGGTGCAGGAGCACTGGTCCAGACTGCCCAGGGAGGCTGTGGAGTCTCCAGAGATATTCATAGAATCAGCCAGGTTGGAAGACACCTCCAAGTTCATTCAGCCCAACCTATCCCCCAGCCCTATCCAGTCAACCAGACCATGGCACTAAGTGCCTCAAAGAAGAGCCCAACCTCCCCTGGCTACAGTCTCCCTTCAGCCAGTTGCAGACAGCAGTGAGATCACTGAGGGGCCCACAGCTGGACACAGTATTCCAGATGTGGCCCTGACCAAGTGTAAGAGAAATCTGTTGCTCTTGCTGAGGAGCCACAGCTTCAAGGCAGCTTCTACTGCAGCTGCAGGGACTTGCAGTCCCCAAACCCTGGCTTACAACCCAGCACGTGGACAAGCCTCACATGGGCTGAGCACTACCAGAGGTCAGTGTCAGGGAGGCTTTGAGCAGTGCTGGTGTCACTGGCCACATCTCCACGGCCTCAAAAACCAATCCAGAAGCCTTAGAGCTGCTTTGCAATCCATAACAGCCCAACCCCATGCAATGCAATCCCTCCAGCACCTGCACTTCACTACCCAAACATGTTTGGGTGGATGATCCCAACACTCCAGCCTTGGATCAGCTGAATCCTTGTCCCCTTCCCCTTCAGACAACTGTGTCCCTCCTGATGAAGATCTGTGCTCCAGCATTTTCCAGATGCTTGCAGAGATTGCAGGCATTGCTAGCCCTGGAAATAGACTGGTATAGGGTGGCATAAGTCAGCCTGTCAACTTGTTTCCTGGACCACATAAAGCTTCTCGTGGCAGGGTTCAGCTCTGGCAGACAGGAGGAGGGCAGAGGTTTGGCAGGCAGCTCAGCACCTGCCCCTGGACAAGTGGTGGCCTGGGTCAGTTATTTGCTGCAAGGAAAAACATCCTCCAGGCAGGTCAGGATTGGCCCAGAGCACAAAAGCCAGTAGTTGTCATAGGCAAGGCAATGCTAACACTTGGAATGACAGGAGCAGGGGTAAAGGGGTCACACTGGCAGAGGGGAGAGGGCAACTGGATGTGAGGAGGAGGTTGCTGGCAGAGAGAGTGCTTGGCATTGGAATGGGCTGCCCAGGGAGGTGGTGGCTGCCCCCTCACTGGAGGTGATCAAGGCCAGGTTGGATGAGGTCTTAGAATCATAGAATCAACCAGGTTGGAAGAGATGTCCAAGATCATCCAGTCCAATCTACCACCCAGCTCTGTCTGAGCAACCAGACCATAGCACTGAGTGCCTCAGCCAGGCTTCTCATAGAATCAGGCAGGCTTGGAAGGGAGCACAAGGAGCAGCCAGTGCCAACCCCCTGCCATGCCCAGGGACACCCTACCCTAGAGCAGGCTGCACACAGCCTCAGCCAGCCTGGCCTCAAACACCTCCAGCCATGGGGCCTCAACCCCCTCCCTGGGCAACCCAGTCCAGCCTCTCACCACTCTCCTGCTCAACAACCTCCTCCTCACCTCCAGCCTCACTCTCCCCACCTCCACCTTTGCTCCAGTCCCCCCACTCCTGACACTCCCTCACAGCCTCAAAAGTCCCTCCACAGCTTTTTTGGAGCCCCCTTCAGATCCTGCAAGGCCACAAGAAGGTCCCCTGGGAGCCTCCTCTGCTCCAGCCTGCACAGCCCCAACTCTTTCAGGCTGTGCTCACAGCAGAGCTGCTGCAGCCTCTGAGCATCAGTCCTTTTTTCTCAAGCACCTCCAGCCACAGCCACTCCACCACCTCCCTGGGCAGCCCATTCCAGTGCCAATCACTCTCTCTGCCAGCAACTTCCTCCTCACATCCAGCCTAGACCTGCCCTGCCACAGCTTCAGGCTCTGGCCCCTTCTGCTCTTGCTGCTTGCCTGGCAGCAGAGCCCAACGCCACCTGGCTACAGCCTCCCTGCAGGCAGCTGCAGGCAGCAATCAGCTCTGCCCTGAGCCTCCTCTGCTGCAGGCTGCACACCCCCAGCTCCCTCAGCCTCTCCTCACAGGGCTCTGCTCCAGGCCCCTCCCCAGCCTTGCTGCCCTGCTCTCAACACCTTCCAGCACCTCAGCAGCTCTCTGCAATTCAGGAGCCCACAGCTGGACACAGCTGGACTCCAGGGGTGTCCTGAGCAGTGCTGAGCACAGGGGCAGGAGAACCTCCCTTGTCCTGCTGCCCACACTGCTCCTCAGCCAGCCCAGGATGCCATTGGCTCTGCTGCCCACCTGGGCACTGCTGCCTCAGCTTCAGCTCCTCTCTACCAGTATCCCCAATCCCTTGAGCAACCTGTTCTAGTAGGAGGTGTCCCTGCTTATGGCAGGAGGATGGAACTGGACAATCTTTGAGTTCCCTTCCAACCTAATCCATTCTAAATCCCTGTAAGGACACAAACCAAGCCCAGTGGCAATGGGCAGAGGTGACACCTGGCAAGTGCATCTGCTTGGGCACGTGACTGGACTGGGGGGAATGGAGCAAAACTACAAGTGGGTAGATTCAGACTGGATGTTAGGAAGAAGTTCTTCACCATGAGTGTGGCAAGACACTGGAACAGGCTGCCCAGGGAGGTGGTGGAAGCCTGGAGGTGTTTAAGGCCAGGCTGGATATGGCTCTGAGCAGCCTGATCTAGTGTGAGATGTCCCTGCCTATGGCAGGGCAGTTGGATGGTCCTTGAAGTCCCTCCCAACCCTGACAATTCTGACTCTACCTTAACATCAAGCACCTGCACACTCCAGATGGACTCAGTGCATCGACTCTAGGCTGGGCCATTATAGATGTTAGAGCTGAGAAAGACATTTGCAGCCCATCCTGAGCCTGCTGTTCATGTCAGACTGAACACCTTGTGGGTTCAACCCTCCATGCAAGCCTTGGTTCCTCTCTTCTTCAGCTGGCCAAGATGGGGAGATGCTGGAGCTCTAGCACAGCAGGCTGGTTACTGATGATGGAGAGCAGGAGGACTTTGAGAAACCAACAGAAATGTGACTTTGGGACTTGAACACAGCAAAATAACCCAATACTTAATACAGCACTTTTAAGGTGAATCCTGCAGAGTAGGGTTATAGGTTGGACTTGGTGATCCTGAGAGCCTTTTCCAACCTGAGTGTTTCTGTGACTTCAGATCCCCTAAGAAAGCTCTTCCCTTTCAGGGCTCAGCTGTGGGACCACACCAAGCATCATTCACACATTTCAAACCACAAGGAGAATTAAGCATAGGAACAGCAACAACTTAACTCTCAGGAAGAGTTCATTAGTCTAATAACCAGGTCTAACAAGGCTCTTTAGACAACCCTCTCATTAATCCTGAGGGAAAGGATGCTGTCCAGAGAGTCAGAGAATCATTGTGACTGGAAGAGACCTTTAAGATCATCAAGTCTAGCTGTTAACACCCCCCAAGCCTTGTTCTCTAAACTGCTCACCAAGTTTGCTGCCCTGCTCTGGGCACACTTCAGCTCCTCAATACCCTTCTTGGAGTGAGAGGCCTAAACCTGTGCCCAGGTGTGGCTTCAGCAGTGCTGAGTGCAGGGAGACAACCCCTGCTGGCCACACTGCAGGCCAGGATGCTGGTGACATTCTTGACCACCTGGGCACATACTGGCTCACCTTCAGCCAGTTGCTGGCCAACACACTGCCAGGTCCATCTCCACTGGGCAGCTTTCATAGAACCAACCAGAGAGACCTCCAAGCCCATCCAGTCTAACCCATCACCCAGCCACTTCCAGCCACTCTTCAAGCCTGGAGCACTGCAGGAGGTTGTTGTGACCCAAGGGCAGGACCCAGCACTTGGCCTTGTTCAATCTCTCACAATTGGCCATTGATGTAGCCTGTCCCAAGCCTTCTGTGGAGCCTCAGTACCCTCAAGCAGCTCAACAATGCCACCCAGCTTGCTGCCAGCTACAAACTTACACCTAAAAACTCTGTCCTGGATCACTTTGTCTGGATTCTGTATAGTCCAGCCCTTGGTATCCATTTGGATCAGTCTTTTGCTAAAGGAAGCATTCTGAACCCTGGAGAAGCACAGGCTGTCATCTTCTACTGATGAGGGCAGTTCCTTATCCTGTGCTGGCCAGCCCCACACCATCCCCCCAGATCCTGGAGTGTTTCCCATTTGCTGTGTTTTCCAGGGCACCTGTTCCAGAACTAGAGACACCCCAATTATGTGGGGTCACAGCCTTAGCAACCAGAGCCAACCTGATCAGCCTAGCACGAGGTGTCCCTGCCCATGGCAGAGGAGTTGGAACTGGATGATCCTTGAGGTCCCCTTCAACACTGAGATATTGCAGCAACAGCTTTCCTGGTTTCAAAGGAGTTGGAACTGGATGATCCTTGAGGTCCCTTCCAACCCTGAGATATTGCAGCAACAGCTTTCCTGGTTTCAAAGGAGTTGGAACTGGATGATCCTTGAGGTCCCTTCCAACCCTGAGATGTTGTAGCAACAGCTTTCCTGGTTTCAAAGGAGTTGGAACTGGATGATCCTTGAAGGTCCCTTCCAACCCTGAGATATTGTAGCAACAGCTTTCCTGGTTTCAAAGGAGTTGGAACTGGATGATCCTTGAGGTCCCTTCCAACCCTGAGATGTTGTAGCAACAGCTTTCCTGGTTTCAAAGGAGTTGGAACTGGATGATCCATGAGGTCCCTTCCAACCCTGAGATATTGTAGCAACAGCTTTCCTGGTTTCAAAGGAGGTGCTGAGCCCCTCACCTCCCACTGCATCTGCTGCCATGGGCTGCTGGCTCCCACTGTACCTGATGCCATGGGGTCTTTGGGGGATACTGCCTACACTAAGCTCCTCATGACTCTGAAGGACACATCTTGCCAAGATGCCCAGAGCAGTGACTTCTCTCTCCTGGAGACCTCATTGCTGCACAGTGACAGGCTGCAGGTGGTTGCTGCCAAGGCAGCTTCATTTGCCAGCTGTCCTCAGAGTCTTACTACACTTCTGTCATCCAATTCCAGCAGTCATCAAGTGCAGTAGGTGCTACCAAGGAGATCATGGAATCAGGCAGGCTTGGAAGGGACCATAAGGATCATCTAGTTCAAACCC
Source organism: Pogoniulus pusillus (assembly GCF_015220805.1). Lineage (NCBI taxonomy): Eukaryota > Metazoa > Chordata > Aves > Piciformes > Lybiidae > Pogoniulus > Pogoniulus pusillus. The sequence continues at coordinate 2,079,823 of NC_087269.1, read as the reverse complement.
CCTGCCATGGGCAGGGACATCTCACACTGGAGCAGGCTGTCTAGAGCCTCATCTCACCTGGCCTTAAACACCTCCAGGGATGAGGCTTCAGCCACCTCCTGGGCAACCCATTCCAGGGTTTCACCACCCTCATGCTGAAGAATTTCTTCCTAACATCCAGTCTGAATTTTGTTTGAGCAAGCATTTGACTCCTGTCTGCAGCAGAGACTCAGCTAGGGGCAGCATCTGGTGTACTTCCAGCACAGTTTATTCCAGATACAGTCCTTAAACACCATCATTTACCTCAGCAGGACCTTTGGTTCTGCATCCCTAGGAGGGGAACTAAACAGGATTTCACACTTGGACACCAGAGAACCTGATCAAGAGCACTTAATTAGGGACCAGCCAAAGAAGTTAGCCAAGAGGAAGCACAAATCATAGAATCAAGCTGATTGAGACCTCCAAGCTCATCCACTCCAACCTAGCACCCAGCCCTGCCCAACCAACCAGACCATGGCACTAAGTGCCCCAGCCAGGCTTGGCTGCAACACCTCCAGCCACAGCCACTCCACCACCTCCCTGGGCAGCCCATTCCAATGCCAATCACTCTCTGCCAACAACTTCCTCCTAACATCCAGCCTATACCTCCCTTGGCACAGCTTGAGACTGTGTCCTCTTGTTCTGTTGCTGCTTGCCTGGCAGCAGAGCCCAACCCCACCTGGCTCCAGCCTCCCTTCAGGTAGTTGTATGTTAGAGAGGTTAAAAACCACCCAAAAGCTTGTCAAAGCCAGATTTCACCTGCTGGCTTTTCAGGACAATTAAGATGCTGATTCCTGGCCAAGACTTACACTGCCTCATCCAGCTTATGGAGAGGGAAATGAAGTTAGATCCTCCAAAGCATTAAGGTTCAAAGTGGCATTAATGAGGTTTCAGCTGGCATCCTGGGTCCCTTCTAGGCAGAGAGAGAGTCCAACAGAGGCTAGGAAGGTGCTGAGGGGCCTGGAGCATCTCTGTGATAAGGAAAGGATAAGACACACCTGGGGCTGTTGAGCTTGGAGAAGAGCAGCCCCAGAGGGGATCTGAGCAATGCTGATCGATAGCAAAAGGATGACTGCCAGGAGTGCGGGGCCAGACTCTTTCCAGTGATGTCCAGCAACAGCAGGAGAGGCAATAAGCACAAACTCAGACCCACCTGAAGATGAGGAGAAACTCCTTTGCTGTGAGGGTGTTAGAGCCCTGGAGCAGGCTGCCCAGAGAGGTTCAGGAGTCTTTTTCTCTGGAGAGATTCCAAACCCTCCTGGATATTGTGCTCCGTGGACAACCTGCTCTGGGGACCCCTGCTTTAGATGGAGGGTTGGACTGGATGATCTCCAGAGGTCCCTTCCAACCCTCACCATACTGTGGCTGACATTTTGAGCTACCTAATTAGCAAAGAACCTGGCACTGAAGCTAGATGAGATAAACCAGAGCAATACTGCCAGGATACTCCTCAGGACCCATGCAAAAACCAGATGCCTACAAGGCAAACTGCTACATCTGATGTGGGATCTGCCAAACCCTTGGAGCAACACAAGACACAGCCCAGCTGAAGTGCACAAGCTGCCTCCACTTCCAGTTTTGTGGTTAGTAGCAGTAGAAAGGGAGCAATTAGTCAGAAAACAACCAATTACCAGTGTGGGGCTTTAGTTCTCCTAACCTAAACACAACTAACCACCAGGCTGCTCCTGCCCCAGGAGACTGCTCCATAATCCCCTATCATCTGCAGCAAAGAATGGCCAGGACTGGAGGTCAGCAAGGTGTTAAAAGAGGGACTTGTGACAACAACAATTCTTTCAGTCCCTTCAGGTAGGAGCTGGGGCAAAATAGATTTGTTTTGGTGTTTATCTCATCTTAGACCTGCATTTCCCTGCAACACTGAACTTGGTCTTCTCAACAGTCACAGCTGGATGCGGGTTAAAGTGATGTAACTGTGAGGGTAGAGCCAGCTGCAGGAGACCAGTCAACAGGTTTAGAGTTAACTCAGCAGTGCCTGAGAGCTCTAGACAAGCATGGCACAGCAGTCTCAGGGCAGAGGTGACCAGTGAGAGGACAAGGGGCAGTGGGCATAAACTGGAGCACAGGAGGTTCCAGCTGAACATAAAATGTTAAGCCACTTGACTGGTCCAGACTGCCCAGGGAGGCTGTGGAGTCTCCAGACATCCATAGAATCAGCCAGGTTGGAAGACACCTCCAAGATCAGCCAGCCCAACCTAGCACCCAGCCCTGCCCAACCAACCAGACCATGGCACTAAGTGCCCCAGCCAGGCTTGGCAAGAACACCTCCAGCCATGGCCACTCCACCACCTCCCTGGGCAGCCCATTCCAGTGCCAATCACTCTCTCTGCCAGGAACTTCCTAACAACATCCAGCCTAGACCTGCCCTGCCACAGCTTCAGACTCTGGCCCCTTCTGCTCTTGCTGCTTGCCTGGCAGCAGAGCCCAACCCCACCTGGCTACAGCCTCCCACTCTGGGATATGCTTTCATGGCAATGGTGGTGTCAGTGATGGTTGGGCTCGATGATTTCAGAGGTCTTTCCCAACTGAAATGATTCAGTGACTCTGTGATCCTAAGAGGAAGGGAATCATTCAGCCAGGAAGGTTATGCAGGAGCTCTGAATGAAGTGCTCACTCGAGAGCAAGCCTAAACCTCTGCCTCCCAGGCAGTTCTGTCACTGATATGGAGGACTAGATGACAAAGGTCAACCTCCTGCAGAGAGCAAGGGCATCTCCCACCAGATCAGGTTGCTCAGGGCCTCATCCAACCTCACCTGGAATGTTTGTTACCACCTCTGGACAGCCTGGGCCAGTGTTTCCCCACCACCACAGCAAGACCTTTCTTCCTTCTATCCAGTGTACATCTCCCCCTCTTTCAGTTTCAAAACATCACCTCTCATCCTGCCACAACAGGCCCTGACCAAAAGTCTGTCCCCAGCTTTCTTATAGGCTCCCTTTAAGGACTGAAATGCCACAGGAAGGTCTCTCTGAAGCATTCTCCCATCTGAACAGCCCCAGCTCTCTCAGCTTGTCCTCTCAGCAGAGGGGTTCCAGCCCTCTGATTATTCTTCTGTCCTCCTCTAGACCTTCTCCAACAGGTCCATGTTCTTGTGCTGAGGACTCCAGAGTTGGACACTGTATTCCAGGTGAGGTCTCACCACAGTGGAACAGAGGAGCAGAGCCTCCTCTCTTGACATGCTGACACCACAACACAGCTAGCAACAGTGCTGCAGTCCTAAACCAGGAGCCCTCAGGTCCCCCACAAAGCAGAAGTGAGGTCTGCCAAATCTCAGGTGAAGCACAAGACCAATTCCACGGGAAAGCTGAGCAAAATCATCTCTCCCTCACCCCAAACATCTGTTAGATGAAAGAAGAGCAGAAAGAAAAAACACTTCAGCAGAGGACAGTCCTAACACAACCAAGCAGCACAAGCAGCCCCATGTGTGAACTGCTGCCCCACATCATCTCTGACCCTCTTTGATTTGCAGGGTCCCAGGTCACCATCACCCCCAAAGCCCACCCTGAGCCTGAGCTCCTGGTTTTTGCTTTCAACCAGAAGGCTTTGAAGCGGGTCCTGTGCCACGTTTGCCCGTGGCAGGCATCAGATCTGGCAAGGGGGTGCGTTGGTGGATGCTGCCATCACCAAGGCAACGTCTCCCCAGGCAGAAGCACATGAAGCAATGAGTAAGGAGGCACAAATATCACTGCAGGACCCCCCCAGGTGGTGCCTCAGAGCAAAACTGACCTGAGGAGAGTTAAGACAGCTTTCCAGCCCTAAGAAGGATTAGCTAGAGATGAGGCCAATCACTGTCCCCAAACCACACTGCACCTTGGATTCTGCACATGTCCTAGATCCATCAGTAAGGTGGCAGTGCCAACAAGGTGGCCACCGAGGTCTTGGGGCAGCCCTGCATATTTCATAGGTCTCCTGAATGATTTATTTCTCTGAGCTTGGCTTGCAGTTAACCCTGGGTTTAGCAGCTCGCAGGCTCCCGACTCAAGTGACCCCTCTCAACTCAAACATGCTGCCCTCTGCTTGTTGTGTAAGCAAGCTAAGGCGCTTTCAGGAGCGGCTCCGAGCACGGGAAGCAGATGCAGATCTTCTCACTTGGTCACAAGGGATCTCACAGGTCCCATCCCTGCCACCAGCAGGTGTGAGGTCTGACAGACCAGTGCCAGCAGTTGTGCGGGCAGGACGAGGGAGAAAAGCAAGAGCTTAGGGGTTAACTCGCCAGCTTCAGGTCCCCTTAGGCCTGATAATGATTTGCTCAATCAACAAACCATTTCGCAGGTCTCTTCAGCCCAGGAGCAATCAGCGCTTTGCTTTTTCAGGGCCCCCCCAAAAAAACCAACCCACCCTTTTGTAACAAGGAGCAACCACTCAAGGACCCTTCACAAGGCACAGAGGGTAAATCGCTGCCTCCTTTTCCTGCAAAGCCCTCCCGGTTTGCAAGCCTCGATGCTCCTCTGGCCAAACCCTTCCAGGAGGAGCAACCAAGTGAAATATTTACACCTGTTGAATTTCTTCCTGCGAGCTCCTTAGAGCTGCTGTTACAAGCTGCTTTTTGGGGGGGCTTTTCCCCTATCGTCTCTGCAGTGCTTTCAAACTGCAAGTTGCAACCTGCAGCAGCTCTGCCCACGATGTGTGCCAGCTGCTGCCACCCCGACCTGCTCCTCTCTCGGCGAGGAAGTGACTCGAAGCACCACGGAGGGCGGTGGAAGCCAACTCAGCCCTGCTTGCCACCCCCAAACCTTCAGCTCCCCGCTGCAAAGCAGCACCGAACCCCCAGCGTCAAGCTATTTCGTGGGTGGTTTCCCCCACCCCCGCTCGTGTTTTGATGGAGGTGTGGGGACCACAGCATCGCAAGATAAGGCTGCAGCAGTGAATTATTGCCAGCCGTGCAGCGTGGCTGAACTACTCCGGTTTCCTTCCTCCCATCGCAAGCAGGAAGGTTAAAGAAAACGAAAGAGATAAAGGCGTTTTAAACAGCAAGTGCAAACTCACGCAGAGAGACCAGAACCTTCCGCACCAGCTTCTGCAAAGCTGTTGGAGCTCCTCAAGCTCACTCAAAAAGCAAAACCTGAGCAGAGAGATGTAATCCTGCCCTCCCTCCCTCCCCCCCGCAGCGCACCACCACTAAGGGAAGCTGCAGCCAGCCTCCCCGCCATTGCACCTCGCTGCTCCTTTCCCCAACCAAACATTCCTGCAGGAAGGAAGAACCAGGAGAATATAACATCTAGGTGCTGCTTCCATCCCACCCTGCGGCGTCAACAGCTGGGATGCTGCTCCCTCGCCGTAGCATCCTCCCAGCGCTCATCTCTGCATCCCCCTCCCCGCGTTCTCCGTAACCCTCTGGTACCTCGCAGCACCCCGGAGTAGGCAGCGATGATGGTCTTCATTGCGGGGGAAGATGGTCAGGTCCCGGCCAGGGCCATGAGATGGAGGAGGGCACCCAGCTCCGCAGCTCCGGGGCAGCCGGCAAGTGGGAGAAGCACCAGCGGCACATCCCTATATAGCTCCGAGGAGGAGGAGGAGGGCGGGGAGGGGCGGGGCGGGTCCCAGCAGGGCTCTTTGGTTCCTCAGCTCGGGAAGGAAAGGTCTTGGGGGTCTCAGTGCTGCAGCTTGCTGCGTGGGATGGGGCTTTGGGAGCCGGGAGCAAGGACTGCGAGGTGAGGTGGGGGGGGGTGCCAGGAGGTGTTGAAGCAAAGCCTGGATGAGGCACTTAGTGCCATGGTCTGGTTGACTGGATAGGGCTGGGTGCTAGGTTGGGCTGGATGAGCTTGGAGCTCTCTTCCAACCTGGCTGCTTCTATTATTCCATGATTCTATGGAGCCAGGCTCTGCTGGGTGATGCCTGATGACAGTCCAGGGGGCAGAAGATGGAAGTTGAGGCAGAGAAAGTTTCATTTAAACACGAGGAGGACTTTTTCCCTTGTGAGGGTACCAGAAGCCTGGAACAGGCTGCCCAGGGGGGTTGTGGAGTCTTCCTCTCTGGAGATATCCCAGACCTGCCTGGATGTGTGCCTGTGTGCTCTGCTGTAGGTGATCCTGCTGTGGCAGGGGGGTTGGACTGGATGAGCTTTCAAGGTCCCTTCCAGCTCCTGGCATTCTGTGATTCTCTTTTCCTTCCCCTCATCACAGGATGAGGGAAAATGCTCCCAAGCCTTTGCTAGCAGAGGGCATTTTGGGACACCATAGACTTGGAGAATGTTTTGGGTTGGAAGGGACTTTAAAGGTCATCTAATTCCACCCTCCCCTGCCGAGGGCAGGGACACCCTCCACTAGATCAGGTTGCTCAAAGCCCCACGCAGCCTGACTTTGAACACTTCCAGGAATGGGACATCCACAACCTGTTCCAGTGTCTCACCACCCTCACAGTGAGGAATTGCTTCCCAATATCTGATATACATCTACTCCCTGTCAGTTTGAGACCCCTCATCCTATCACTATATCCCCTAACAAACAGCCCCTTTCCATCTTCCATCCTTGCTTGCTTCTTGCTCAGGTGCTCTCCCACCCCATTCTTGGCTGATTTTATCTTCCCCAATGGTATTTAAGGAGATTCAGGCTCATAAAAAGCATCAATGAATATAAAATATAGATAAAGATAAGACTTTAGAGATGCTTTTTTATTGTTAATAGAAGCTTTAATGCCATCATTAAGTTTCATTTTCATTAAGACAGCCTTCAGCTGTGCCCAGCCCGCTGACTAAGCCTCATTTTCTCCTCTTTACCCACGAAGTTTAAGGATCATCCACAAAAAATGAGGCATTATTTAGGTTGGCATCAAGATGTTAACATTGCTGCACCTGGCAAGAGATTTCAAGAGCTGGGGACAGAGGAGTCTGTCCCAGTTCTCATGAATGGGTCTGTCCCAGTTCCCATCACATTAAACCAGAGCACTGACCATAGGGGCATCTCTTGTTCCACTTGTTAAAAGAGAGATGAACTTGCTGCACCTCTGGACAGAAGATCAGACCTCTGCCCCTTTCTTAATCACAGTTTCTTCTTCTGGGCTGGCTCAGGAGCAGTGTGGGCAGCAGGACAAGGGAGGTTCTTGTGCCCCTGTGCTCAGCACTGCTCAGGACACCCCTGCAGTGCTGTGTCCAGTTGTGGGCTCCTGAACTGCAGAGAGCTGCTGAGGTGCTGGAAGGTGTTGAGAGCAGGGCAGCAAGGCTGGGGAGGGGCCTGGAGCAGAGCCCTGTGAGGAGAGGCTGAGGGAGCTGGGGGGGTGCAGCCTGCAGCAGAGGAGGCTCAGGGCAGAGCTGATTGCTGCCTGCAGCTGCCTGCAGGGAGGCTGTAGCCAGGTGGGGTTGGGCTCTGCTGCCAGGCAAGCAGCAAGAGCAGAAGGGGCCAGAGTCTGAAGCTGTGCCAGGGCAGGTCTGGGCTGGATGTGAGGAGGAAGTTGCTGACAGAGAGAGTGATTGGCACTGGAATGGGCTGCCCAGGGAGGTGGTGGAGTGGCTGTGGCTGGAGGTGTTGCAGCCAAGCCTGGCTGGGGCACTTAGTGCCATGGTCTGGTTGGTTGGGCAGGGCTGGGTGCTAGGTTGGGCTGGCTGAGCTTGGAGCTCTCTTCCTACCTGCTTGGTTCTATGATTCTCTAATTTGGAGAAGATAAAAAAGAATCTGCCTTTAGGGAAGCAGTTTGAGATCCCCTGAGGAAAATGCTGTTGCAAGCAGTGAGCATATGCAGAGGACAGCCCCAAAACAGCTCCAAAACCCCTTCAACTTTTGCCTTCTTTCCAGGGCACTATGTTGCTGAGCCACCAAGTTTTCCCCTTGCTCCTGGAGGTGCTGCTGCTGCAACATCCACTTCTTGGCCTAGAGAGCTGTGTCTACCAGCATGTTTTGCAAACCCCTCGTGTTTTCAGCTGTGGTGAGCTCAAAGCTGAGATTCAGAGGTGAAAGAGTGATTTGTTTCTCTTCCCAGTCCCCCGAGGCATTCTCATACCCTCCTCTTTTTTGAGTCAGGCTGGCACCAGGACTTGGTCACATCCCAGTTGGCCAAAGGACCTTTCTTCCAACAGTTGCTTGTTGAAACATGGATTAAAATGGAACATTGCAAGAGGTTGTCTGAAGAAAGGGTCTTACCCAACAGCTCTTGGATAAGACCTCCAAAAGGGAGCCCAGAACAGAAATAAATCATAGAACCATAGAAATCACAGACTCATAGAATCAGGCAGGGCTGGAAGGGAGCACAAGGAGCAGACAGTGCCAACCCCCTGCCATGCCCAGGGACACCCTACCCTAGAGCAGGCTGCACACAGCCTCAGCCAGCCTGGCCTCAAACACCTCCAGCCATGGGGCCTCAACCACCTCCCTGGGCAACCCAGTCCAGCCTCTCACCACTCTCCTGCTCAGCAACTTCCTCCTCACCTCCAGCCTCACTCTCCCCACCTCCACCTTTGCTCCAGTCCCCCCACTCCTGACACTCCCTCACAGCCTCAAAAGTCCCTCCACAGCTTTTTTGGAGCCCACTTCAGATCCTGCAAGGCCACAAGAAGGTCCCCTGGGAGCCTCCTCTGCTGCAGCCTGCACAGCCCCAACTCTTTCAGTCTGTGCTCACAGCAGAGCTGCTGCAGCCTTTGAGCATCCCCTCCAGGTAGGGTGTCCCTGGGCATGGCAGGGGGTTGGGACTGGCTGCTCCTTGTGCTCCCTTCCAACCCTGCCTGATTCTGTGATTCTATAAGCGTAACAGAGCCCTGGAACAGGCTGCCCAGAGAGGTTATGGAGTCTTCTTCTCTGGTGACTTTCAAAACCCACCTGGCTACTGTGATCCTGTGCAGCCTGATCTGGGTGACCCTGAATTATTACAGGGGAGTTGGACTGGATGATCACCAGAGGTCATTGCCAACCCTAACTCTTCTGTGACACTGTGAGATAGGTTGAGAGAAAGATGTTGATGTACTGGGACCAACATCTTTGCAAATCATGGAATCAAGCAGGTTGGAAGAGACCTCCAAGATCCTCAGTCCATCCATCATCTTTCTTTGGCCTATAACCAGGGGTCTATTTTTATATACTCCATTAAGCACTGAGAGGTTTTCATAATTAGCTTCTTTTAATTGCTTTCCTTAATGAGTCATTCAAGGCTGAGATCCCACTGCAACAGATATATATATGTAGTGCACACTTATATGGTTTGGATTGGAAGGGACCTCCAAAGGTCATCCAGTCCAACCCCCTGCAGTCAGCAGGGACACCTTCCACTACATCAAGTTGCCCAGAGTCTTGTTGAGCTTCACTTTGAATGTGTCTAGGGATGAGACCTCAACTCCCTCACTGGGCAACTTGCTGCAGTGTTTCAGCACCCTCACAGTACAAAACTTGTTCCTAACATCCAATCTAAACCTCCTTATCTCTAATTTCAAACCATTTCCCCTCATCCTATCACTCCAGACTTTTGCAAACAGTCTCTCTCCAGCCTTCTTGCAGACTCCCTTCAGCTGTATTTATACTTTTCCACACATTTGGGTGCAAAGTCCCTGAATCCTGATCATCTTCTTGCCCTGTCTGCTTCACTGGGCTCCTAGCATGGAAGGGATGCATTAAGAAAATCAATTAAAATAAGCTCATTATATATATAAACAACCTCTCAGTGCTTAATGAAGTGTTTCAGCTTGCAGGAGTAGAGACACAACCACAGAACCACAGAATCACAGAAGGGACCTCAAAAGGTCATCCAGTCCAAACTCCCTGCCAGAGTAGGATCAACTAGGGCAGGTAGGTCACACAAGAACACATCCAGGCAGGCTTTGAAAGTCTCCAGAGAAAGAGACTCCACAACCTCTCTGAGCAGCCTGCTCCAGGGCTCTGTCATCACAGCATCACAGCATCACAGGATGTTAGGGGTTGGAAGGGACCCAAGGAGATCATCCAGTCCAACCCCCTGCCAGAGCAGGACAATCCTATCTAACACAGATCACACAGGAACACATCCAGACAGGCCTTGAAAGGCTCCAGAGAAGGAGACTCCACAACCTCTCTGGGCAGCCTGTGCCAGGGCTCTGGGAGCCTTACAGTAAAGAAGTTCCCCCTTGTGTTGAGGCAGAACCTCCTGTGCTGCAGTTTACACCCTTTGCTCCTTGTCCTATCCCAGGGAGCAGTGAGCAGAGCCTGTCCCCCCCTCCTGGCAGCCTTCAGATGCTTATAAACGAGGCTGTAGCCAGGTGGGGTTGGGCTCTGCTGCCAGGCAAGCAGCAACAGAACAAGGGGACACAGCCTCTAGCTGTGCCAGGGGAGGTCTAGGCTGGATGTGAGGAGGAAGTTGTTGTCAGAGAGAGTGATTGGCATTGGAATGGGCTGCCCAGAGAGGTGGTGGAGTGGCTGTGGCTGGAGGTGTTCTTGCCAAGCCTGGCTGGGGCACTTAGTGCCATGGTCTGGTTGATTGGGCAGGGCTGGGTGCTAGGTTGGGCTGGCTGAGCCTGGAGCTCTCTTCCAACCTGCTTGATTCTCTGATTCTATGACTTATCAAATCCCCTGTGATCCTGACCTGGAGGATCACCTGTTCTGGAGTCATCCTCACAGTGAAAAAGTTTATCCTTAAGCTGCTGTTGCACCTGCTCTGCTCCAGCTTGCACCCTTTCACATCCCCATCCTGGTTAGCAGCTTGAGTACATGTCTTGGAGGCACAACTTGTGACATCCCATTTCTTGGGAGGAAGGAAAAAGCAGGCACAGCTCCAGGAGGACACATCTGAGCTCCGGGACAGCCTCTACCTTCACGTGCTTTGAGCTGCAGCAGCAGGGAACTGGCTGCCACCCAACACACATCTCACTTGTTTCACCACAACTTGTCCTACAACTCCTTTTTACCCTCTGTTCAGCTCACTGCCTGTCAGGAAACAGCTCCAAATCATAGATTGGAAATTGCTTGGCTCTCTTCCCTGCGAGGATCTATTTTCCCAGCAGGAAGATGTGCACCACAGTGCTAAATGTGGAATAAACATGGCTTGTTTTGGCTCCTTGCTGAGTGGTGGTGCAGGAGATAGATGACCCTGGCTATTATTAACCCATGTGCCTGGCAGGATTGTTCTGGAACAGTAACATCTTTTCAAATGCTCTGCTCTTATGGAATCACAGAGACACAGAAGCCTTCAGGCTGGAAAAGCTCCTCAGGATCCTCAAGCACAACCCAGAGCACTGTTCTACAAGCTGCATCCTAAGCCAGAGCCCCAAGCACCACATCCAAATGTCTATTAAACACACCCAGGGCTGGGGACTCCACCACCTCCCTGCCCAGCCCATTCCAGTACCACTCTTGCTGGGAAAACATTTTCCCTCCTCTCCAGCCTAAACCTCCCCAGTGGCAGCTTGAGGCCATTCCCTCTTGTCCCAGCACTCATTCCCTGGCACAAGAGACCAGCACCAACCTCTCCACAGCCTCCTTGCAGGTAGCTGCAGACAGCCAGGAGCTCTGTCCTCAGCCTCCTCTTCCTCACACTACCCATCCCCAGCTCCTTCAGCCTCTCCTCAGCACATGTCCTCCCCAGGCCCTTCCCCAGCTTCCCTGCCCTGCTCTGCCCTGGCTCCAGCACCTCCACATCCCTCTTGCCTTGATGTGCCCAAAGCTGAACACAACCCTCGAGGTGAGGCCTCCCCAGAGCAGAGCCCAAGGGGACAATCCCCTCCCTGCTCCTGCTGGCCACAGCATTTCTGCTCCCAGCCAGGATGCCTTTGGCTGTCTCTGCCCCCTGGCCACACTGCTGCCTCACATTCACCTCTTCGTGCAGCACCACCCCCAGGTCCCTTTCTGCCAGCAGCTCTCCAGCCACACTGCCCTGAGCCTGTAGCAGTGCTTGGGGTTGTTGTGGCTCAAGTTCAGGACCTGGCATTTGGTCTTGTTAAAGCTTATCCCATTACCATTGGGGATGGGTAGTGTGAGGAAGAGGAGGCTGAGGGCAGAGTCTATGGCTAAGTGCAAGGAGGTTGTGGAGAGGTTGGTGCTGGTCTCTTGTGCCAGGGAATGAGTGCTGGGACAAGAGGGAATGGCCTCAAGCTGCCACTGGGGAGGTTCAGGCTGGAGAGGAGGGAAAATGTTTTCCCAGCAAGAGTGGCACTGGGATGGGCTGGGCAGGGAGGTGGTGGAATCCCCAAGCCTGGGTGTGTTCAGAAGTGGTTTGGATGTGGTGCTTGGGCATTTGTTTTAGGGTGAGCCTTGCAGAGTAGGCTTCTGGGTTGGCCTTGGTGACTCTGAGGTGCTTTTCCAACTGGAATGTTTCTGTGATTCTGTGTTCTGAGCAGCATCACAGACATTGCACTATCTAAAGCTTACCTCCTGAAGCTGGATCCACATTATGTGGCCCAAGACCCAACTCCACAGCCTGGCTTTTAACTAGGTCATGCTTTACACTCTTCCCCTCCCCAGACCTCAGTGTCACACTGCCCTGTTATCTCAGAGGTATTTATCACGTTTGCCCTTCAAAGAGTTTGCTTAGGAAGGGGATGTTTGTAAGACAAAGCCTTGCAAAGCCTTTCCTCCAGAAGAATTTCTGCCCCTCAGCCATGCACCAACACAGCCCTGGGACATTTTTCATCTGGACATCTTCAGGGAAGAAACAAGGAAGAAAACATTGAACCAGTGTGGCAAAGCTTGCACTCATCTAGACTCTACCATAAGCAACTTTGATGAGGAGCAGGAAAGGGCACAGCAAAGGGTCCAGTCTCAATTTGCATCCCATAGATTTTCTATCCACCTGTAGGTCAACCATCATAAAGCCATAGAATCACTAAGGTAGGAAAAAAACTCTCAGATCATCAAGTCCAACCATCAACCTCACACCACCATGGCCACTAAACCATGTCCTCAAGTGGCAGGGCTTTTTGGACACCTCCAGGGATGGTCACAGGCTCACAGGATGTTAGGGGTTGGAAGGGACCTACAGAGGTCACCGAGTCCAATCCCTCTGCCAGAGCAGGACCAGAGAATCCAGATCAGGTCACACAGGAACACATCCAGACAGGCCTTGAAAGTCTCCAGAGAAGGACTCCACAACTTCTCTTGGCAGCCTATTCCAGGGCTCTAGGATCCCTACAGTAAATAAATACTTCCTCATGCTGAGGTGGAACTCCCTGTGCTGTAGTTTCCATCCTTTGCCTCTTCTCCTATCCCAGGGCACAACTGAGCAGAGTCTGTCCCCTCCCTCTTGACCCCCAGCCCTCAGATATTTACAAGCATTGATCAGATCCCCTCTAAGTCTTCTCTTCACCAGAGCAAACAGCCCCAGGGCTTTCAGCCTCTCCTCACAGGGCACTGCTTCAGCCCCTTCAGCATCTTCATAGCCCTCCCTTGGACTCTCTGCAGTAGATCTCTGTCCCTCCTGAACTGGGGAGCCCAGAACTGAACACAATATGGTGATTCAATGTCCTCCCTGGGCAGTCTGCTCCAAGGCCTGACCACTCCTGCAGCAAAGAAAGTTTTCCTAATATCCAACCTGCACTTCCCCTGGCACAGCTAAAGGCTGCTCCTCTCCTACCACTGGGCAGAACAGGGCAATGCTGACCTCACTACAATCTCCCTTCAGGTGGTTGTGGAGAGCAATGAGGTCTCCCCTGAAATCTTCTCTCTTTCCTGATGGCTCACCAGAGATTGGGTGCAGGCCAGCACAGGAGCACCAATGCTGCCAACCTCCCATTTCTCATTTGGTGCAGACACTGCAGAGGGACCTGGCCAGGCTGCATGGGTGGGCAGAGGCCAAGGGGATGAGATTGAGCAAGGCCAAGGGCAGGTTCTGCACTTTGGCCACAACAACCCCAAGCAGCACTGCAGGCTGGGGCCAGAGTGGCTGAGAGCAGGCAGGCAGAGAGGGAGCTGGGGGTGCTGGCAGAGAGGAGATGAAGCTGAGGCAGCAGTGCCCAGGTGGGCAGCAGAGCCAATGGCATCCTGGGCTGGCTCAGGAGCAGTGTGGGCAGCAGGACAAGGGAGGTTCTCCTGCCCCTGTGCTCAGCACTGCTCAGGCCACCCCTGGAGTCCAGCTGTGTCCAGTTGTGGGCTCCTGAATTGCAGAGAGCTGCTGAGGTGCTGGAAGGTGTTGAGAGCAGGGCAGCAAGGCTGGGGAGGGGCCTGGAGCAGAGCCCTGTGAGGAGAGGCTGAGGGAGCTGGGGGTGTGCAGCCTGCAGCAGAGGAGGCTCAGGGCAGAGCTGATTGCTGCCTGCAGCTGCCTGCAGGGAGGCTGTAGCCAGGTGGGGTTGGGCTCTGCTGCCAGGCAAGCAGCAAGAGCAGAAGGGGCCAGAGTCTGAAGCTGTGGCAGGGCAGGTCTAGGCTGGATGTTGTTAGGAAGTTGTTGGCAGAGAGTGATTGGCACTGGAATGGGCTGCCCAGGGAGGTGATGGAGTGGCTGTGGCTGGAGGTGTTGCAGCCAAGCCTGGCTGGGGCACTTAGTGCCATGGTGTGGTTGGTTGGGCAGGGCTGGGTGCTAGGTTGGGCTGGCTGAGCTTGGAGCTCTCCTCCAACCTGCTTGATTCTATGATTCCATGATTCTAGTTCAGGTAGTATTGAGGTGAAGAGTCTGCCTCCTACAACTCACTGCTTAATGGTGCAACCACTTTAGAGCCCAGGAGCTGGGCTCAGCTATTTCCATACCACTTGGGGTATATATACATATTGTTCATGGAGCTAAAAGTGATTTCACCTTACAAAAGGATTTGAAATGGAGCCATTTCTAGTCCTTTTTTAAGCTGCACTTACACCTCTTTTTCTTTCATTTTTCACATCTAGAAGCAAAGTTCAAGCCAAAACCTTCAAGCCAAAGCTGTAAGAGAGCTTTCAAGGGAGCTGTGTGCTGCTGGAGGGCATTGAAATGCAACATATAGAAAGAAATGGAAATCATCAAACAGTTTTAAGGAGGAAAAAAAAAAAACAAAGCCACACAAAAATCCATCCTCACTTGTCCCTTTTCCCCACCAGACAGATAGGAAGCTTTGTGCAAGTCACTGAGCAAAACCAGACTCTGGCTGCTGGCAGCAAGTCAAGGTATCGCTGCCTAGCTACAGGCTAAAATTAGAGCACCTAAAAATTAACTACAAGGAGAAAGAACTTTGGTCCCTGCTCTGGTTGAGCACTGGAGAATTAGTAATAGACACTTAACCAGCTCCTCCTTTAAGTCTGGTTGTGAGTACTTTGCAAAACAGAATGGGAAGAGGTTGCAAGAGACTCCCAGAGATCATAGAATCAGAGAATGGTTTGGGTTGGAAGGGACCTCAAAGCTCAGCCAGTTCCAACCTCCTGCCATAGGCAGGGACACCTCCCACTAGAACAGGTCTCTCAAGGTCTCATCCAACCTGGTCTTGAACACCTCCAAGGAGGGAGCAGCCACAACCTCCCTGGGCAACCTGTGCCAGTGTCTCACCACCCTCACTGCAAACAACTTCTTCCTAACATCCACTTTCATTCTCCCTTCTGCCACTTCAAGCCCATTCCTCCTCCTCCTGGCATTACAAGACCTTCTCAATAGTCCCTCCCAGCCCTCCTGCAGGCCCCTTCAAATAATGGAAGTATACTATAAAGTCTCCTTGAAGCCTTCTCTTCTCCAGGCTGCACAGCCCCAACTCTCCCAGCCTGTGCTCACAGCAGAGCTGCTGCAGCTCTCTCAGCATCTTGGTGGCCTCCTCTGCACTGGCTCCAACACTTCCATGTCTTTCTTGTGCTGGGGGCTGCAGAACTGCACCCAGGGCTGCAGATGGGGTGTGAGGAGAGCAGAGCCAAGGGGCAGAATCCACTCCCTTGCCCTGCTGCCCACACTGCTCTTGCTGCAGCCCAGCACAGGGTTGTGTCTGGGCTGCACTCACACTGCAGGCTCATGTTGAGCTTTGCATCACCCCAGACCCCCAGGGCCTTTTCACGAGGGCTGCTCTCAGCCATTCCCACCCAGCCTGGAGTTGTGTTTGGGATTGCCCAGACCCAGGTGCAGGACCTAGTCTAACTCACCTGCCAACACAGGTTCACCTAAAGAATCACAGAATCATAGAATCAAGCAGGTTGGAAGAGAGCTCCAAGCTCATCCAGTCCAACCTAGCAGCCAGCCCTGGCCAATCAACCAGACCATGGCACTCTGACTCTTCTGCATGCTTGGGTATTTTGTATTTGCTCTCAAGTTCAGAATCCATGCACGGTTGAAAACACCTCCCCTTGATGAAAGAAGCAGCATCTGGAAGTAGATAATTCATCTCCTTGCACAGGAAGAAAGTAACAAACCATGCCCACTGCACCCTGCAAGTTGTGGAGCAGAAAGGGCTTCTGAACATCCTGCAGGAGGTTGTCTTCTGATTGCTCCTGGCTCAGGCAGTCTGAGCTATAACCTGAGCCTTTCCATCATGCTGAAGTATTGGATATGGGTCTGCAATTGGAGGGCTTTAGAGACACAGAGACGTGGTGCCAAGGGACACAGTTTAGCACAGGGATTGGTAGAGTTAGAGAATGGTTGGACTCAATCATCCTAAAGGTCTTTTCTGGCTGAGGGCACTGTCAGCAAGTTTGCTGGTGACACCAAACTGGGTGGAGTGGCTGCCACACCAGAAGGCACTCAGTGCCATGGTCTAGTTGACTGGATAGGACTGGGGGATAGGTTGGACTGGATGACCTTGGAGCTCTCTTCCAATCTGCTTGATTCTATGATTCTATGATTCTAAGGCTGTGCTGCCATTCAGTGGGACTTGGACAGGCTGAGGGTTGGGCAGGAAGGAGCCTGGTGAAATGCAACAAGGGCAAGGGGAGAGTGTGGTACCTGGCAAAGAACAACCCCAGGGAGCAGTAGAGGTTGGGGACTGACCTGTTGGAAGGCAGAGAAGGGGAAAAGGATTTGGGGGTCCTAGTGGATGGGAGGCTGACCGTGAGCCAGCAGTGTGCTCTGGTGGCCAGGAGGGTCAATGCCATTCTGGGGTGTATTAACTGTGGTTAGTAGGTTGAGAGAGGTTCTCCTGCCCCTCTACTCTGCCCTAGTGAGGCCACATCTGGTGTACTGTGTTCAGTTCTAGGCCACCCAGTTTAAGAGGGACATGGAACTGCTGGAGAGAGTCCAGCACAGAGCTACAAAGATGCTGAAGGGAATGGAACTTCTCTGTTATGAGGAGAGCCTGAAGGAGCTGGGGCTGTGATGCTTGGACAAGAGGAGACTGAGAGGTGACCTCAGCAACGTTCATAAAGATGGAAAGGTGAGTGCCAGGAGGCTGCAGCCAGGCTCTGCTGGGTGATGCCCAATGCCAGCACAAGGGCCACTGGGGGAAGTTGAGGCACAGGAAGTTTCATGTAAGCTTGAGGAGGAATTTTTCCCTTGTGAGGGTGCCAGAAGCCTGGAACAGGCTGCCCAGGGGGGCTGTGGAGTCTCCCTCTCTGGAGATATTCCAGACCTGCCTGGATGTGTTCCTGTGTGCTCTGCTGTAGGTGATCCTGCTCTGGCAGAGGGTTTGGACTGGATGAGCTTTCAAGGTCCTTTCCAGCCTCTGACATTCTGTGATTCTGCAATTCTGTGACTTTCTAACCCAGCTGATTCTGTGATTCTATGTAGGGGTTGCCTGTGGTGGCTCAATGGATGAAAGATGCCTCACGTCCCAGTGGTGTTAAATTTAGGGGCTTGCATCACAGCCAAACATAAAGAAACCAGCTGAAAATGAACAAAGTCTGCAGGAGAAAGGCACCAGCCTTGTTTCACAACTCCTGCAGGTCCCAGTAGACTCAGTCCACAGACTAATGTGGGCAGTAGGTACCAGACAGATCCAGTCCTGCAACTCTTTACTCACCCAGGGAGTCACAGAATCACAGAGAACCACAGCATGTTAGGGGCTGGAAGGGACCATGAAAGCTCATGCAGTCCAACCCCCCCTGCCAGAGCAGGATCAACCAGACCAGATCACTGAGGAACACATCCAGGTGAATCTTCAGTATCTCCAGAGATGGAAACTCCACAACCTCCCTGGGCAGCCTGTCCCACCCTGACTGCAGTCACATCGAAGTGTTACCTCAAATAGCCTCTGTGTGCTCCACAGCTGAAGGATCAGGCTGGGAAATGCAGTGTAAGGGTGGTTAATAGTTGGTAGCATCCACAAGCTGAAGGCCAAACCTGATCTGGTCACTTTAGGTTGGCTATAGATTGGCTCTTGCTCTCATTCTGTGAAGTTGGAGTATCTAGAAAAGGCATAAAGATATGGAACCATGGAATCCAGAATTGTTTAGGTTGGGAAGAGCTTCAGGATCATTGAGTCCAAATGTTCAGCCAGCACTGCCAGGTCACCCCTAAACCATGCCACTCAGCACCACATCCACACATCTTCTCACTCCCTCCAGTGATGCTGACTCCACCACTGCCTTGGGCAACCTGTTCCAGGTCTTCACAACTCCTTGGGGAAGAAATTTTTCTCTTAATATCCAACCCAAACCTCCCCTGGGGCAACTTGAAGCTGTTTCCTCTTGCTCTGTGGAGCAGGAGAAAGAAGAGGACCAGTCTAGGAAGCAATAGAGCCAAACAAGTTGAAGTCAGTGATTATTTAAAAGCAAGCAGGCAAAACTGTTAAATTCTTACTTAAAATTGAGAAACACTGACAGAGGTTGCCCAGGGAGGGGGTTTGGCTGCTCCCTCCCTGGAGATCTGCAAGGCCACATTGGATGAGGCCATGAGCGACCTGCTCCAGAGGGAGGTGTCCCTGCCTATGGCAGAGGGGGGTTGGAACTAGGTAATCTTCAAGGCCCCTTCCAATTTGAGCCATTCTGTGATGAAGACATGGAGACAGGTGCAGAGAAGGGAATGAAAACAGCATGAGAGGGGTTGGCAAGAACCTCTGGAGACCATCTAGCCCCACTCCCACCAGAGCAGGTTCACGTAGAGCAGCTTGCACAGGAAGGTCTCTAGACAGGCTTTGGACAACTCCAGAGGCAAAGATAACAGAAACACAGAATTGCAGAAGCTTAGAGGTTGGAAGGGACCTCCAGAGATCAGCCAGGCCAATTCCCTTCACACAGGGATGCATCCAGGTGGGCTTGGAAAGCCTCCAGAGAAGGAGACTCCACAGCCTCTCTGGGCAGCCTGCTCCAGGCCTCTGCCACCCTCACACCAAACAACTTTCTCCTCCTCCTGTGCAGATGAAACCTTCTCTCTTCCACTCTGCATCCATTGCTCCTTGGCTTCTTGCTCTGCACCCCCAAAAGAGTTTGGCCCCCTCCACTTGACACCCAGCCCTCAGCTAGGGAGAGACATTGAGCAGAGCTCCTCTCAGCCTTCTCTCCTGCAGCCTAAGCAGCCCCAGGGCTCTCAGGCTCTCTGCACAGGGCAGATGCTCAAGTCCCCCACTCCCCCCCGTGCCTCTCTGCTGGACTCTCTGCAGCAGGTCCCTGTCCCTCCTGCCCTGGGGAGCCCCAAACTGGCCACAGCATTGCAGCTGTGCTCTCAGCAGGGCAGAGCAGAGCAGAGGGGGAGCAGAACCTCCCTAGCCCTGCTGGCCACACTTCTCCTGCTGCCCCCCAGGATGCCATTGGCTCTCTTGCCCACAAGGGCACATTGCTGGCCCAAGACAGCACCACAAAGACTCCAGCAGCCTGCTCCTGTGTCCCCACCACCTTCAATTCCTCCTCATGTTTAGAAGGAACTTTCTATGTTCTATCATTTCTTTTTTCTTTCTGCCTGCACTAAGTGGGGAGAGGAAAAATCCCCACGGGGCCAAGTTACAGCCTGGAAGATGAGTGTCAGGAATCAATTGCCTGAAGTGTTGTGGTGCCTTCATCACAGGGAGCCTTTAAGAGCATGGTAACACCGTGCCTGCCTGGTGACATATGACATGGATGGGCTTGATCCTGCCTTGAGAGGAAGGGCATGGCCCTGCTGACCTCTTAATATCCCTTCCCATCCCTCTGTGCTTGCAGGGCTGGGGCACAGTAATGTCATCTGCACTCTCACCTCCTCTGCTCTAAGAGGATTTCCCCCAGGATGTTCCTTAGCTAATAGGCTCCAGCAGATCTTTCAAGAGGCCATCTTTAGCATGACCTGCTAAATGAGCAATACTTCTTCCTTCTTACTCACCCCAGTGCCCAAAGCCTTTGCCTGTTGCTTATGCTGCTCCGTGCTGGGCAAATTGCTGCCTGCAGCTGCCTGCAGGGAGGCTGCAGCCAGGTGGGGTTGGGCTCTGCTGCCAGGCAAGCAGCAAGAGCAGAAGGGGCCAGAGCCTGAAGCTGTGCCAGGGCAGGTCTAGGGTGGATGTTGTTAGGAAGTTGCTGGCAGAGAGAGTGATTGGCACTGGAATGGGCTGCCCAGGGAGGTGGTGGAGTGGCTGTGGCTGGAGGTGTTGCAGCCAAGCCTGGCTGAGGCACTTAGTGCCATGGTGTGGTTGGTTGGGCAGGGCTGGGTGCTAGGTTGGGCTGGCTGAGCCTGGAGCTCTCTTCCAACTTGCCTGATTCTGTGATTCTATGAACCAGGCTGCAGAGTTGTTTCCTGCCCCTTTGCTTCTCTCTCTCTCTCCTCTCTTTGCGCGTGGGGGAGCGAGGCCTGGAGCGGCCTTCACAGGGGCCTGAAGCCTGAGGCTGCAGAGCTGAATTTTAGCTGCGTCACTCAGGCTTGGTGTGTGGGGAGGGGAGAGAGGTGAGGTGAGGTGTGGTGTGGTGTGGTGTGATACACCTTGAGTGCTGTGTTCAGTTCTGGGCCCCCCAGTTTAGGAGGGACATTGAGATGCTTGAGCGTGTCCAGAGAAGGGCAACGAGGCTGGGGAGAGGCCTTGAGCACAGCCCTACGAGGAGAGGCTGAGGGAGCTGGGATTGGTTAGCCTGGAGAAGAGGAGGCTCAGGGGTGACCTTATTGCTGTCTGCAACTACCTGAGGGGAGGTTGTGGCCAGGAGGAGGTTGCTCTCTTCTCTCAGGTGGCCAGCACCAGAACAAGAGGACACAGCCTCAGGCTGTGCCAGGGGAGATTTAGGCTGGAGGTGAGGAGAAAGTTCTTCACTGAGAGAGTCATTGGACACTGGAATGGGCTGCCCGGGGAGGTGGTGGAGTCGCCGTCCCTGGAGCTGTTCAAGGCAGGACTGGACGTGGCACTTGGTGCCATGGTCTGGCCTTGAGCTCTGTGGTAAAGGGTTGGACTTGATGATCTGTGAGGTCTCTTCCAACCTTGGTGATGCTGTGATACTGTGATATGGTATGGTATGATATGGTATGATATGGTGTGGTATGATATGGTGTGGTATGATATGGTGTGGTGTGGTATGGTATGGTGTGGTATGATATGGTGTGATATGATATGGTGTGATATGGTATGGTATGATATGGTGTGATATGGTGTGGTGTGATATGGTGTGGTATGATATGGTGTGATATGGTGTGGTGTGATATGGTGTGGTATGATATGGTGTGGTATGATATGGTATGATATGGTGTGATATGGTGTGGTATGATATGGTATGGTATGATATGGTGTGATATGGTATGGTATGATATGGTGTGATATGGTGTGGTGTGGTATTAGGGGGCAGAAATTTGAGCCCTGGGTTTTTGGCCCTGGTTGAGAGGAGAGTGGTAGGAAATTTTGGCCTAAAAGAGGCTTTTGGATAACTGTGGCTGAGATGTGCTATGGATCTGGTGTGTTGGGTGTGGAAGTGTGGGCAGCAGGGCAAGGGAGGGGATTCTGCCCATTGGCTCTGCTCTCCTCAGACCCCACCTGCACTCCTGGGTGCAGTTCTGCAGCCCCCAGCACAAGCAGGACATGGAAGTGTTGGAGCCAGTGCAGAGGAGGCCACCAAGATGCTGAGAGGGCTGCAGCAGCTCTGCTATGGGGACAGGCTACAAGACTTGGGACTCTGCAGCCTGGAGAAGAGAAGGCTTAGAGGAGACCTTGGAGTGGCCTTCCAGGATCTGAAGTGGGCTGCAGGAGGGCTGGGGAGGGACTACTGACAAGGTCTGGTAATACCAGGACAAGTAATGGGTTTAAGTAACGGGTTTAAGTAAAGAGTTTAAACTGGCAGAGGGGAGATTGAAAGTGGATGTGAGGAAGAAGTTGTTTGCAGTGAGGGTGGTGAGACACTGGCACAGGTTGCCCAGGGAGGTTCTGGCTGCTCCCTCCCTGGAGGTGTTCAAGGCCAGGTTGGATGAGGCCTTAGAATCATAGAATCCTCCAAGGATTCTATGGAAGAGAGCTCCAAGCTCATCCCAGTTCAACCTAGCCCCCAGCCCTATCCAATCCACCAGACCATGGCACTAAGTGCCTCATCCAGTTGTTTCTTGAACACCTCCATGGACAGTGACCTGTAGGGAATGTCAGAGGGTTGATGTAAAGGACATCATGGAGCCCCCACAATGCAGCTGAAGGCCACACTGTGATTCCAGCAGGCGAGCACACAGTGACCACGAGGAGCAAACCGAGGTGCTTAGCCTTGCTAGGAGATCCCACAGCTTAAAAGGATCTCCTTTGGAGATCACAGCAGCTAAGCACTTGGTAAACACTGCTGGGAATCCTGCCCTTACTCCATCTCCCTGGTGGCAGCATCCTACAGCGTTGTTTACATGCCCTTGGCAGTGCAGTTCAAAGTACTCTGTGATGTGGAGGTGGATTTCTCCAGCACCCTCACCTACCCTTGGCCATGAAGGGTATGTTTGCAGTAAGCAATCAAGGTCTGTGCTAGCTGAAGGTGGTGCAATTTTTTTCTGTGTCTTTTTTTCCCCCCCCCATGGCTTATTTTTGTTCCTCTGCCTGAACACTGCAATCCTGGGCAAGCTGCTGTGGCTGCCCCCTGCTTTAGCACGGGGGTTGGACTGGATGAACCCCAGGGGTTCCTTTCATCCTCCACCATTCTGTGAAGAAGTGAAGTCAGGGGATAAAAGAGGTAGAAAAGCAGCTCATTGGGTTCAAACCAGATAGAACAAAAAGACCTCACAGAGAGAGTGATTGGCATTGGAATGGGCTGCCCAGGGAGGTGGTGGAGACACTGTCCCTGGAGGTGTTCAGTACAAGCCTGGATGAGGCACTTAGTGCCATGGTCTGGTTGATTGGCTAGGGCTGGGTGCTAGATTGGACTGGCTGAGCTTGGAGCTCCCTTCCAGCCTGGTTGATTCTATGACCTTGGAGGTGTTCAGTACCAGGCTGCACATGGTCTAGTGGGAGGTATCCCTGCCCGTGGCAAAAGGGAATGGAACTAGATGATCTTTAAAGTCCCTTCCAATCCAAACCATTTTGTCATTCTATGAGTCCATGATTCTCTGACTATCCCCTCCCCAAAAGAGGTCTCCTCTGGAGACCTGTGGTTTTGGTTGATGCTTCAATGCTTTACATGATTTTGAAGGCAAGGTGATGGATTTCAGATGCATGTGCAATTTCACTTCCTTTCTTGACAAGGAAAAAGGCTCTGTGGCAGGAAAGGAAGATGTCTAACACACCACATTTGGGGCCTTTATTGAATTCAAAGCAAGGGATCTTTCCCTGAGCAGGAAATCTTTCTCTGAGCAGAAAGCCACACATTTTTCTAGCTGTTTGCTCCAACCTTGTAACCTCATCCCTTGGGCAGTAAAACAGTTTTGTGGGACTAGAGCTAGAGAAGGGGCAAAAAAAGAAACAGAGACATTTTGCTTGGCTTTCCTCCTCTTGTAGAATTAGTCCAAGTTTTGCATTCATCAGTTGTTGAAGGTTTTCTTCTGAGCTTCAGGATCTGAACCCACTAAGCAAGGCAAATCCAGATTAGAGCTTCTCAATACTGGAGAGATCAGGAGAGAAGTGGTCAGAGGATGACACAGGGGAGAGGAGAGGAGAGGAGAGGAGAGGAGGGGAGGGGAGGGGAGGGGAGGGGAGGGGAGGGGAGGGGAGGGGAGGGGAGGGGAGGGGAGGGGAGGGGAGGGGAGGGGAGGGGAGGGGAGGGGAGGGGAGAGGAGGGGAGAGGAGGGGAGAGGAGGGGAGAGGAGGGGAGAGGAGGGGAGGGGAGAGGAGGGGAGAGGAGGGGAGAGGAGGGGAGAGGAGGGGAGAGGAGAGGAGGGGAGAGGAGGGGAGAGGAGGGGAGAGGAGGGGAGAGGAGGGGAGAGGAGGACCACCTTGTTTTGTCAGTTGAGAAAATTTCTGTGTGCTTTCCTTATTAAATGCAACTCCTGCAGACACAGTACCAAAATGAGGTGCTCTGCAGGAGTTTTGTTGGCTCCTTGCAAGTGAAGAAAGGGACATGAGGAAGAGGAAAAGAGCTGAAGGGAGGGAGAGAAGAAGGTGATGATGTGAGGGTTCTTACAGAGGTCAAGTAAAGCTGATCTGAGCAGATGGTTTCCTGCCACCAAATCTTCCACGGTGCAAAAGCTCATGAAGTGCAGAGTTGAATGAAGCTCTGGATATCATAGCATCATAGAATCAACCAGGCTGGAAGAGACCTCCAAGCTCATCCAGTCCAACCTATCCCCCAGCCCTATCCAGTCAACCAGACCATGGCACTAAGAGCCTCATCCAGTCTTTGCTTGAACACCTCCAGGGATGGCAACTCCACCACCTCCCTGGGCAGCCCATTCCAATGCCAATCACTCTCTCTGCCAACAACTTCCTCCCAGCATCCAGCCTATACTTTCCCCTGCACAACTTGAGACTGTGTCCCCTTGTTCTATTGCTGGTTGCCTGGGAGAAGAGGCCACCCCCCACCTGGCTACAGCCTCCCTTCAGGTAGTTGTAGACAGCAATGAGGCTTGCCCTGAGCCTCCTCTTCTCTAGGCTAAACAACCCCAGCTCCCTCAGCCTCTCCTCATAGGGTGTGTGTTCCAGGATACTGGGAAGAAGAGGCTATTTAAAGCCTTGATCACCTACCAAACATGACTTTGTGAGCCATATTTCTTGTCCCAGATCACCTCTCCCTTCTCCTGACCATTCTTTCTCCTTAGGAAACGTCCTTGTGGTCAAATGAACTTCACGGTGACAGCGTTGCTGTGGCTGCAGACTGGACCAAGGGATTCCCAGAGTCAGGTAGGAAGAACCCTCTGGATGACCATATCTCCTTTATTGGTTTTTTTCTTTTCTGGTTGTTTTGGGGATTTTTTATTTCTGGCCTCAGTAGGGTGCAGCATCAAGATGCTGCTGAAGGTGCCCACCACCACTCTGGGAGTATGAGCTTGCTGATAAACTGTGCAGCAGGTGGTGAGAAAAGAGCTGAGGGAAATGAGAGACAGGAAGAGCACCAAGCAAAAAGATGATCCTATGTGGGTCTAGGCAAAATTGTATTTCAAACCCCATTTGCATCCAGCAGAAATTATCCTCAGCATCCCATTTCTGAATGAAAATAATGCAGAGGCAACTTTCTGCCTGCAAATGGCCTCCAAGCTGGACTGGAAGTGTGGGTTTTGTGCTAGAGAGATTCAACAGTGCTGGCAATAGGTGGGATTTTCTTTTGTTTTCTTCTTTATATCTTTTATGTTTCCTACAAAGAAGGAAAATTCTGGCTTTACAGCCATAAAAATGCTGGGAAAATTAAGTTCTTGGCTGCCCAGAGAGGTTGTGGAGTCTTGTGTGGAGAGATTCAAGACTCACCTAGGCAATCTGCTCTGGGTGACCTTGCTCTAGCAGAGGGGTTGGGCTGATCTCAAGAGGTCCCTTCCAACCTCCACCACCCTGTGATTTTCACTGCACTGTATGGACCATTTCTTAACCATATCTAAGCTGAGGTTGTGAAATAGTTCCAGAGACAGGGAGAAACTTGGAGTTTGACCTCCCTGATTTCATCTTGCTTGAGGAGCTCTATATAAATTCCAGGTGTCTGTATTCTGGGATGTTATATTTAGCTTTGTGCTCCTCAAAGAGCTTGCTCAATTCGTCCAGGTATTTCTGGTGGACCTGATCCACCTCTTCATTGGAAGGTTTCTGCTTCTTCTGCACTGGAATTGGCTTCCCAACTGGAAAAGAAGCACAGGTGTTAGGAAGAGCCAGCACCAGGTCTCTCTGAACATTCTCTTAGCACAGAGCTGGGGTCCAGCTCTTGAAGGATTCAGAGAGCAGATCAGCATGATCAGTCATGTCCTAACATTTGGGATGTAACACAATCAAGGAGGTAGGGAGGTGGAGGTTCAAATCCTGGCTCCAAAGTCACATCTGTCCTTGCCTCAGTTTCCCCACCCTCAAAGTTAGTTAAAGCCAAAGACCTTCTGTGTAGCTCTTTGAAGTACAAAGTTCTACATCCCAAAGCAGACCCTACAGCTGCTCCTAACACCTCCAGATGTGCTGCAGGTAACAACAACATCAGCCTAGTTTTGGTGTTGGTCTTTCCAAGTTATTCTGGCATGGCCCTGGGAATCTGTATTGCACATAATGAAACTGAGGCAAAGGGAGGTCCAAGATGACCTAAATTCACCAGTGATGGGAGTTGCTCAGATTAAAGTGTGAGGTGTCCCTGCCCATGGCAGGGGTGGGGGAACCAGATGATCCTCGCAGGGGTGTGGGAATTGGATGATCCTCGTGGTCCCTTCCAACCCTGACTGATTCTGTGATGCTATGATTCTATGAAAGCTCCTGTGAAACATCTGATTTTCAGTGAGAACCTTATCTTTAGCTAAGGTTTTGTCAAAGGCAGATCTAATGAATGCTTTTGTCAAAGGCAGATCTAATTAATTTGATTCCTGGCACTGGAAGAAGCTCCTCCCCATCTCCCAGAGCCACAACCAGCAGGACTGGGACAGAGAAGTCCATGAGGTACCTCTCTTGCTCTGCTCTCGCACTCAAATAGTGTTTGTCAGGTGATAGAGGATTTCATCACCATGTAAGGCTGCTCCCCTCATCAGATTAATGAAGAGCCTCTGTGAGACTGCACAGCTCATAAAACCATTGAGACAATCCAAACAGGTTGTAAAACAATTAGAAGTAATTGCTGGCTGTCAAACCTCATCAGTGGGGCAAGACTGAGAATACCTTTCCAGACACCCTCTTTAATTAGCTTAATTCAGAATATCAGCCATGCTGCTGGGCCAACCATGGGGTTGTTTAAACCAGGCAAAACATCTCCCACTCCCAAAACCCCTGTCTTTAAATTTGGTATCCATGGGCACGGCCTCTGGTTGAGACAATGTGAACTGTTTGTGTTGGGGCTTGTGGTTGTGTCTGCACTGAACACACCTGCAGACTTCTGATGTGTTCACAGAGTGAACTGAGTTGGAAAGGACCTTTAAAGGTCATCTGGTCCAACCCCCTCACTGCAATAAGCAGGGACATCCCCAATTAGATGAGGTTGCTCAGAGCCCAATCAAGCTTGGACCATGAATGTCTCCAGGAATGGAGCCTCCACTGCCTCCCTGGGCAACCTGTCCCAGTATTTCACCATCCTCATAGTGAAGAACTATTTCCTAATGTCCAATCTAAACCTCCCTTGCTCTAGTTTAAAACCATTCCCCTTTGTCCTGTCAGTACAAGCCCTTATAAAAAGTCCTTCCTCAGCTTTCTTGTAAGCCCCTTCAGGTACTGGAAGGCTACAATAAGATCTCCCTAGAGAGGTCTCTCCCTTCTCCAGCCTGACCAGACCCAGCTCTCCCAGTCTGTGTTGCCCTACTTGCATGTGTAAAATTGGCTTGGAAGGACTTTAATCCATCCACTTGGCTTGCAAAAAGTTTAATCCAATGCAGTTGCAGAGGTTCCTATCACAAAGTTGTGCTGAGGTAGAGTTTGGCTGCATCCTACAGGGCTGGTGGAGTGGCCATGTCTGTTCTGGGGCTTCCCCAGCACAACCCAGATGATTTGTGCTGTCATAAAACAAAGCCAGAGTCCCAAAACACTGTGATATGTGAATCAGAGAACACCAGGCTGGGAGAACCTCAAGGATCTTGAGATTGGATTAGATGATCTTTTGAGGTCCCATCCAGCCCCTAAGATTCTGTGATTCTGTGATCTCATGAACCTCATGGACTTGATGGAGTGGGTCCAGAGGAGGGTCATAAAAATGATCATGGAGTCAGAGCAGCTCTGCTATGAGGACAGGCTGAGGGAGCTGGGGGTGTGCAGCCTGGAGAAGAGAAGGCTCCAGGCAGACCTAAGAGCAGCCTTGCCAGGACCTGAAGTGAGCTACAAGAACGCTGCAGAGAGACTGTTTGCAAAGGGCTGCAGGGACAGGATGAGGGCAATGGCTTCAAAGTAGAGCAGAGCAGTTTGAGATTGGATGTGAGGAACAAGTTCTGCACCAGGAGGCTGCTGGAACACTGCAACAGGTTGCTTGGGGAGGTGGTTGCAGCCCCATGCCTGAAGATACTGAAGGTGAGGCTGAACAGGGCTTTGGGCAACCTTATCTAGTTGGGGCTGTCCCTGCTGAGTGCAGAGGGGTTTGGACTGACTGAGCTTTGGGAGTTCCTTTCCAACCCCACCCATTCTATGATTCTATGATCATTTGGACCAATCTTTCTCATCAAGAGCATCTGTGCAGCAGCTGGGGATACTTTTGCCAGCACATTTCTAGACCACCTCAGCTTGTACTTTCTGGCATGCTGCTCCAGAACAGCTGGAAGCTGGCACACACCCACGGACTGTCCTCACTGTGGCCAGGCTGAGTGTGGCTTGGTTAGGCTGGTGAGCCAGGGAGGGACTTACCCACGGTGCAGATGGGCCGGCGGTAGGGCACCAGCCCAAAGCTGTACTGGAAGATGCCTCGTGCGTGGAAGAGGGGCAGGGAGATGCCCATGATCTGCTGGAGCTTCTGCTGGATCACTCGGAGCCAGGAGCCCTTGGGGTTCCACACCTGATCATAGAGGTCATTCTCCCCAAAAGAGAAGACAGGGACCAGTGGAGTGCTGCAAGGCATCCAACCCAGGTGTATGCAGGTTAGCAAAGTCCTCCCCAAAACACCTTCCTCCTCCTCCAAAATCAACCCAGTAACGAGCCACAGAGCAGAGCATCCCTCCCCAAGCAGCTGCTGACCCAGTGCCCTGCCTCACCCGTGCTGGATGGCCAAGCGCACAAACCCCTTCCTGTTCTTCAGCAGCAAGGTGCAGGACCCTGGGCGGGCATCCAGTGCCTCCTGTGCTCCACCCACGATGATGGTCAGAGCATTCCCACCCTCTGGCTTCTTTAGCACATAGGAGGCACTCTCCTTTTCAGAGGAGACAAGGCCTGGCAGGGCACAGAAGAAGAATCACAGAATTAATCAGGTTGGAAAAGACCTTCAAGATCATCCAGGCCAACCTAGCACCTAACCCTTCTGATTATCCAGGCCATGGCACTAAGTGCCCCAGCCAGCCTCTTGTTAAACATCTCCAGGGATGGAGACTCCACCACCTCCCTGGGCAGCCCATTCCAGTGCCAATCACTCTCTCTGCCAGCAGCTTCCTAACAACATCCAGCCCAGACCTGCCCTGGCACAGCTTCAGACTCTGGCCCCTTCTGCTCTTGCTGCTTGCCTGGCAGCAGAGCCCAACCCCACCTGGCTACAGCCTCCCTGCAGGCAGCTGCAGGCAGCAATCAGCTCTGCCCTGAGCCTCCTCTGCTGCAGGCTGCACCCCCCCAGCTCCCTCAGCCTCTCCTCACAGGGTTCTGCTCCAGGCCCCTCCCCAGCCTTGCTGCCCTTCTCTCAACACCTTCCAGCACCTCAGCAGCTCTCTGCAGTTCAGGAGCCCACAACTGGACACAGCACTCCAGGGGTGGCCTGAGCAGTGCTGAGCACAGGGGCACAAGAACCTCCCTTGTCCTGCTGCCCACACTGCTCCTGAGCCAGCCCAGGATGCCATTGGCTCTCTTGACCACCTGGGCACACTGCTGGCTCACATTCTGCTACTATCTACCAGCATCCCCAGGTTGCTTTCTTCCTGCCTGCTCTCAGCCACTCTGGCCCCAGCCTGTAGCTCTGCTTGGGGCTGCCAAAGTGTAGAACCCTGCACTTGGTCTTGTCCAGTCTCATCCCCTTGGCCTCTGCCCACCCATGCAGCCTGATCCAGACCAGGACACCATTGGCTCTCCTGGCCACCTGGGCACACTGCTGGCTCCCTCTCATTTTGAGAGCCTCCCTGTAGCTCAGCAATCTCAGCTCAGCTCCTTTGAAAGGTGCTGGGTTCCTGTACAGCTCTGCTGCATGAATATCCACTTATCCCTTTGCTGGCTGGCCCAGAAGTGAGAAACAGAGGTGAAAAAGTTTTAAAAAAAGGGATAAAAAAAGGAAAAAAGGAAGAAGTAAACTAAGAAGTAGCTGCACTTGAAGCCCTAGGGGAAAAATCTGTTTTGGTTTGTTGTCAGCTGAAGCTGTGTCGAATCCTGAATCGTTCTACAGTCCATGAAATGTTTGCTTCAGGTCAAAAAGGCACAGAAAATTTCTGTGGCTGCTGATCTGAAGTGGAATTCCATGCAGAATTTGCTCTTTTGATGTCTTTGATCTTGTCACTTTGGGACATGGTTTAGTGGTCACAGTGGTGTTGGGCTGATGGTTGATTTGATGATCTGAGAGGTCTTTTTTTTCCAGCCTTAAAGTGATTTTCTTGCAGAGGTAGAAATCTTCCCCTCAAGAGGTGACAAAGTAACCTTGTTTGGATCAAAGTAAATAAATAAATGGCTGCTTGTTCCTTGGAATAGTTTGCAAGTTAAAAGCTCTTTGTCAAATGGGTTCAATCAACCTGAAAATGAGCTGTGTGCCAAACTCCCACTTTAGGGTGATTAAAGCTTCCATCCCCTGGGTCATAACTCTCCCATATCTCGCTGTTATGATTCCTTGCTCTCCATGTAAATATTTTTCTAGCAGCAGAAGGCAGAGTTTATGTGAAAAACAGGGTGAGGAATGCTCTGGGCTATCTCAGATGGACTTGGATGCCTGTGTTTAGTCTGTCGAATCCTGGCCCTGACTCACACAGAGTCACAGAACTGTTTTGGTTGAAGAGACTTTTAAGATCATTGAGTCCAACCTTCAGCCTGACACCACCAGGACCATTAAACCATGTCCTGAAATGCCATGTCCACAGGTTTCTTCAACACCTCCAGGGACAGTAATTCCCCTACCTCCCTGGGTAAGCTCTCCCATTCCCCAGGCCCACCATGAAAGTCATCTCCTGCTGGTCTCCAAAACTCTCTCCCTTTCTCCTCTCTCCTTTTGATGTTTTCCTATTCCTTTTAATGTCTTCTTCTCTTGCCACATGAGTTTGCAACAGTGTGAGCTGCTCTTGGCATCCATACAGTGGTTTGGGTTGGAAGGGATCTTTAAAGGTCATCTGGTCCAACCCCCACTGCAGTCAACAGGAACATCTTCAAATCCATCAAGTCACTCAGAGACCCATTCAAATTAACCTGGAATGATTCCAGGGATGAGGAATCTACCATCTCTATGCACAGCCTGGACCAGTGTCTCATCACTCTCATTGTAAAACTTTCTTCCTCATAATCTGGTCTGAATCCTTGGTTTTTAGTTTGAAGCCATCAGCCCTTGTCCTGTCACAACAGGACCTGCTCAAAAGTCTTGTTCCTATCTCTTAGCAACAGCTTTTAAGTACTGAAAGGCCACCAGAAGGTCTCCCTGGAGCCTTCTCTTCTCCACTCCTAACAGCTCCAATTCTCTCAGCCTGGCCTCACAGCAGCCCTCCCAGAATGGTTCTGACCTCGTTTGGCACTGCTCCAGCAGGTCCCAGCCTGTGCTGTGCTGAGCCCTCCAGAGCTGCCCCAGCACTTCAGGGGAGGTCTCAGCAGAGCACAGCAGAGGGGCAGAATCCCCTCCTGCCCCTGCTGCCCACACTGCTGGAGATCAGCCCAGGGCAGGGCTGGCAGTGTCAGTGTCAGCTCACCTTCAGCTTCTCACCCAGCAGCACCCCCAGTTCCTTCTCCACAGGGCTGCTCTCCAGCCCTTCATCCCCCAGCCTGTCTTAACACCACGAATTGCCACAGTCCAAGTGCAGGACCTTGTACTTGGCCCTATTGAATCTCATGAAATTCACATGGGCTCATTTCTCCAGCTTGTCCAGATCCCTCTGGATGGCATCTCATCCTCTTTTCCCTGCAAGCAGCAGCAGCCCCAGAAAAAAACAGGTTTTCTCCTTCCTTTAGTGGCAACCACAATTTCAAGCCTGAATATTCTTTCCATGGGAAAAGAGATAATACAGGACCACCCCATCCTGCTGGTCTCAGTATTTCTGCTCATGCTTTGCTCTGCATTTTGCTGTTCCAAAGCATCAGGCACAATCATTCCTTGAGCTCAGAGCAGATCTGTGAAGTTGAACCACAGACATAACACCTAGAAGGAGAACTTCAGAGTGTTTTGGGTTCCACCTCCAGCAGCTGTGTCCACGAATGGGCCATCATAGAATCAAGCAGGTTGGAAGAGACCTCCAAGCTCAGCCAGCCCAACCTAGCACCCAGCCCTATCCAGTCAACCAGACCATGGCACCAAGGGCCTCATCCAGTCTTTTCTTGAACACCTCCAGGGACAGTGCCTCCACCACCTCCCTGGGCAGCCCATTCCAATGGCAAATCCACCACATCTAGGGACAAACAGCCCCATGAATCCTCTTTCCTTGCTGTCTTCGTGCTCTGCTGCTCTGAGCAGGATCTGACTCCTCACTCACCATTCCTATCCCATCACTTGTGCATGCTGCCACCTTACTTACCTCCACTCATCAGGTAGTCCCTAAAGAAGGGGATGCGAAACCAGAGCGAGAGCATCATCAGGTGTGGGGTGATGCCAGGGAAGAGTGTGGAGAAGTCTGATGCCCCTGTGCAGAAATTGAGAAAGGCTCCTGCTGCCAGGACCCCGTGGGGGTGAAATGCCATCAGGTAGTTCTGCCTTGGGTCCAGTTCTGCTGTCTTCACCAGCTGCACACAGGGATGGAAGAAAAAAGGGTCGTGAGAAGGAACTGTCACCTTGAGGGGTGGGAGAACTGGCTAAGGAGAGCAGATAGGGGGGATTCTTGGAGGTGAATCTCCAGAACCAACCATGACTTCTGTTGGAAAAGATCAACTGGAACAACTCAATCCTTTTTCATTGTCTCTATTTCCATCTCACTCCACCCACTGGCCCAAAATCACATTTCCTAGAGCATAGTTCTTTGTGATGCCTTGAGCTGGCTGAGATGCTGCTGGGGACCTGCTTTGTTTAAAATGTCTTCAATACATTTCCTAGTGTGAGGAAATCAGGGTTTAAAAGCTGGCAAGGTGTGGTTATTCCCATCACTTTCTCCCACCCCACAACAAAAAAGAGCAAAGAGAGTGCAGAATCACTCTAGTTGTGATCCATGTAAAGCTGCTGCCTGGAGCAGGGACATGGCCCTGCTTGACAAGACATTGTGGACTGTGTCTAGTTCTGGAGCCCTCATTAAAGGAAAGATGTGGATGTACTGGAAGGTGTCCAGAGAAGAGCCATGAGGATGAGCAGAGGGCTGGAGCTGCTCTGCTGTGAGGCCAGGCTGAGAGAGTTGGGGCTGTGCAGTCTGGAGAGGAGAAGACTCTGAGGAGACCTCACTGTGGCCTTGCAGTATCTGAAAGGGACTAACAAGAAAGCCTCTGATGGACCTTTTTAGGGTATCAGGGAGTGATAGGACTAGGGGGGGTCAGCCCCATTGCTGGAGGTCTTTAAGACCAGGCTGGATGTGGCTCTGAGCAACCTGCTCTAGTGTGAGCTATCCCTGCCCACGACAAGGACACCTCACACTAGATCACATTGCTCACAGCCACATCCAGCCAGGCCTTAAAAGCTTCAAGGCATGAGGCTTCCACCACCTCCCTGGACAACCTTCCATGTCCCACCACCCTTATGCTGAACAACTTCTTCCTAACATCCAATCTGAACCTTCTCACTTCTAGTTTTGCTCAATCCTTGAGAAGAATTCCTTAGGAGGCCACTGACTGTTAAACATCATAAACCATTACCTGGCTCTGATGGGAAACCTCACTACAAGCCTTCTTGGGCTGTGTTCCCACTCCTCCCCAGAAGGTTATGATACACATGTTGGGGACCTTGTCATGATAGACATTTTGGGGACCTTGCTTTGAAGCTCATTCAGACATTCTTTAATCATAGAATAAAAGAATTGAATCATGATTGGAAAAGACTTTCCAAGATCATTGAGTCCAACCTTCAACCTAACACCACCACAGTCATAGAATCATAGAATCATAGAATCAAACAGCCTAGAAGAGAGCTCCAAGCTCAGCCAGTCCAACCTAGCACCCAGCCCTATCCAGTCAACCAGACCATGGCACTAAGTGCCCCAGCCAGGCTTGGCTTCAACATCTCCAGCCACGGCCACTCCACCACCTCCCTGGGCAGCCCATTCCAATGCCAATCACTCTCTCTGCCAACAACTTTCTCCTAACATCCAGCCTAGACCTGCCCTGGCACAACTTGAGACTGTGTCCCCTTGTTCTGTTGCTGCTTGCCTGGGAGAAGAGCCCAACCCCACCTGGCTACAATCAAACACTTCCAGGAATGGAGACTCCACCACCTCCCTGGGCAGCCTGTTCCAACCCTGGACCACCCTTTTCAATAAAGAAATTCTTCCTAACACCCAATCTAAACCTCCCCAGGTGCACTTCAGGACAGCTTTGTTGCTTTAACAAGCTAGATCCCTTTGGATTTTAACATGGAGTACTGAGAGCAGTTCTGGAGTCCCCACACAAAAAGGACTATTGGAGCAAGTCTGGAGCAGGCCACAAAGATGCTCAGAGGGCTGCAGCAGCTGTGCTATGAGAACAGGCTAAGAGAGTTGAGGCTCTGCAGCCTGGAGAAGAGAAAGCTTCCAGGAGACCTTGGAGTGGCCTTCCAGGGTCTGAAAAGGGCTCTAGGAGGGCTGGGGAGGGATTGTTGGCAAGGTCTTGTAATGACAGGAGGAGGAATGGGTTTGAGCTGGCAGAGGGGAGATTGAAAGTGGATGTGAGGAAGAAGTTGTTTGCAGTGAGGGTGGGGAGACACTGGCACAGGTTGCCCAGGGAGGTTGTGGAGGACAGAAGCACAGAATGTGATCTTTGATCACATTCTGTGCTTCTGTCCTCCACAACCTCCCTGGAGGTGTTCAAGGCCAGGTTGGATGAGACCTTGAGTGACCCGCTCTAGTGGGAGGTGTCCCTGCCTATGGCAGGGGCTTGGAACTGGCTGATCTTTGAGGTCCCTTCCAACCCAAACCATTCTCTGACTGTGTCAGCCTGGTCCCATCAGCACTGAGGGAGCAGCTAATGGTCCATGTGCTTTCCTGGAAGCAGCCAGAACCTGAGGTGCATCACGAGGCTGCGTTTGACTTTCTTACGCCGTAGCTAATTTTCCATCTGGCCCAGGGCTCTGTTGACTGTACACATGTGCCCACTCAACCACCTGCTCCTAATGAGGGCAACAGACAAACAAGAGTCCCACTGATGCCTGGAGGCAGCATGACCAGGCAGGAAGAAGGGCAGATGGCTGAATGACGAAGTGCCCAGGGCAAGTGCCAGCGTTTGCTCGGTTTTCTCTAATCTCAGCTTGCATCAATGTTTCCTGCATCCATCTTCAGCTTCCAAATAGCCTTTCAGCTCTGGGTGGTTTCTAGGGAGGGAGGTGAGATGCTGCAGTGTGTGGGAAACCACTACATTTCCAGCTGTGTGTGTGCAAGGTGGCAAGAAGGGTGAGGGGAGGGTGGGTGACAACAGGCTCAACATCTGGTTGCACCCCAAGGTCACGCCACTCTCCTTGATAATGAGGAGCTGCAATGAAGGAACCATAGAGTCACAGAATGGCTTAAGTTGGAAGGGACCTCAGAGATCATCTATTCCAACCCCTCTGCCATGGACAAGGACACCTCTCAATTAGACACAGCAGCTCAAGGCCTCATCTAGGCTGGTCTTGAACATTCTACAGGCAGGAGGCAGCCACAGCCTCCCTAGGAAACTCGTTACAGTCTCACCACCCTCCTACTGAAGAACTTCCTAAGCTCTAGTCTAACTCTGCTCTCCCTCAGCTTCAAACCATTCCCCCTTGGCCTGTGTCTTAATATCCTTAGCAAAAGACCCTCTGCAGCTTTCCTGCAGGATGCCTTCAGCTACTGGAGGCAGCTCTGAGGTCTCCCTGGAGTCTTCCCTTCTGCAGGCTGAATGACTCCAACTCCCTCAGCCTATCCTTACAGCAGAGGTGCTCCAGCCCTTGAATAATCTTTGTGGCCTCCTCTGGACTGGCTCCAGTAGGTCTATGTCCTTATTCTACTGGAGACACCAGAACTGGGGACCCCAGAACTAGTTGTAGTATTCAAGGTATGGTCTCCAGCCACTGTCCCCAGCTGGTATCACTTCCTGGGGTTGTTGTGGCCAAAGTGTAGAACCCTGCACTTGGCCTTGTTCAGTCTCATCCCATTGGCCTTTACTCACCTGGTAGGCAAGATCCCTCTGCAGGGCTCTGCTACCCTCCAACAGCTCCACAGCTGCTCCTAGCTTGGTGTCATCTGCAAACTCACTGATGGAGGTCTCAATCCCCTGCTCCAGATCATCAATAAAGACATTGAACCAGACTGTGCCCAGCACCTATCCCTGGGGGCACCACTAGTGTCAGCTGCCAGCTGGATGTGGCACCATTCACCACCACTCTCTGGGCACATCCCTCCAGCCAGTTCTTGACCCATATCAGAGTGAGTCTGTCCAAGCCAGGAGTTGCCAGCTTGGCCAGGAGCTGCTTGTGGCAGATGGTGTCAGAGGCTTTGCTGCAGTCCAGGTAGACTCCATGCACAGCCTGCCCCACACTCAGCAGGCAGGAACCTGATCACAAAAGGAGATCAGGTTGGTGAGACAGGACCTGCCCTTCCTGAACCCATGCTGGCTGGCTCTGATCCCTTGGCCATCCTGTAGGTGCTTTGTGGTGGCACTCAAGATGACCTGTTCCATGCCCTTGCCTGGCACTGAGGGCAGGCTGAGAGGTCTGGAATTTCCTGGTTCGTCCTTCTGGCCCTTCTTGTGGGTGAGCATCACATTGGCAGCTTCCAGTCTTCAGGGAACTTTCCAGTGAGCCAGGACTGTTAATAAATGATGGAGAGTGGCTTGGCCAGCTCACCCTTCTAGTATCCAGGTCTAGGCTGGATGTTAGGAGAAAGCTCTTCACAGAGAGAGTGATTGGCATTGGAATGGGCTGCCCAGGGAGGTGGTGGAGTCACCATCCCTGGAGGTGTTGAAGCAAAGCCTGGATGAGGCACTTAGTGCCATAGTCTGGTTGATTGGCCAGGGCTGGGTGCTAGGTTGGGCTGGCTGAGCTTGGAGGTCTCTTCCAACCTGCTTGATTCTATGATTCTATGATCTGCCAACTCTCTCAGCACCCTAGGATGGATCCTATCTGGTCCCATGGACTTGTGAGGATCCAAGTGGCTCAGCAGATCCCTTACTGCTTCCTCCGAGATTACAGGGGGACTGCACTGGTCCCTGGCTCCATCTGCCAGCTTAGGAGGCCAGTTGTCCTGGAGACAACCTGTTCCAAGGGAGCTCAGCTGCTCAAGATCTGGTGGATGTGGTGCCATGGGCAGCTGGAGTGTATGAGCTCAGCTGCTCAAGAGCTGAAGGATCTGGTTTATGTTTCTGCAAGAGCTGTGCCCTCCAGTAGCACTGACCACATCTTAGCTACTTCCTTGCATTGCTTTCCTCTTTCAGCTTTGTAGCTAGGCTTCTTCCAGGGCATAAGCAAAGGAAGGAATATTTGTGTGCTCATGTGGGGATGGCTCAGCCACAACTTACAGACAAACCCAAGAGGTTGTAAAGAGACTGAGAAGGAAATCTGCAGCAGAGGAGAGACTTGAGCGAAGTCTCTGACTTCACAGATCAGGCCCCTGAACTCTAAACCTCCCTTCTCCTTCTGGAAACTCTTTAACACAGAAACTGAACCCTCCCATCTAGATTGTTGCCACTCTTCATTTACTTCTTCTCTTCCCTCCTGGCAGAGGTCAACCTCTGCTCCCAGCCTGCCAGGATAGTTAATACCTGACACAGCCCAGCTCAGCTCTCCTGCACTCCAGCCCTGAAGTACTTAACAGGGTTGAGGCTGAGGTGCAGAGAGATAGGACTCAGCTCCTTCCAGCCTTGGCTGGGTTATCACTTCCACATCCACCAGATGACATTTGCTGCTCTGCTCTTTCTGGGTGAACTGAACCTTTAATAATTGTCAAGAGACTTAAGGGTCCAGCCAAGTTGCTCTGTGCTTAAGCAGCTGAGACAAGGGCTTGACCCAGAGTTCTGTTGATGAGACAAGATTGGTTTCTTATCTCAAAGGCATCTGAGGGATGCCTAATGAGTGCATATGGCCTATGTCCAAAGGCAAGAAGCTGGTGGCAGCTCAGGGTTGCCCTCTCCAAACTGAGCTATGGTTTGCTGGCTTCCCTGAGCTTCCCCCCTTGACATGGTCTGGATGCTGGCTGGTGTCTGGGATGCTGACAACAGCAGTGACCACTTGTCAAAGGTGTTGTCATAGAATCAGAGAACATTAGGGGTTGGAAGTGACCTCTAGAGAACATTTGGTCCAACTTCCCTGCCAAAGCAGGATCACCTAGGGCAGGCCATGCAGGAATGCATCCAGGTTGGCTTTGAGTCTCCAGAGGAGACTCCACAATCTCTCTGTGCAGCCTGCTCCAGGCCTCCAGCACCTCACAGTAAAGAAGTTTCTCCTGATGTTGAGGTGGCACCTCCTGTGTTCTAGCTTATATCCATTATTCCTTGTCCTATTACTTGTTGCCACTGAAGAGAGCCTGGTCCCCCTCCACTTGACACCCACCCCTCAGGTATTTATAGACATTGAGCAGAGCTCCTCTCAGCCTTCTCTCCTGCAGCCTAAGCAGCCCCAGGGCTCTCAGGCTCTCTGCACAGGGCAGATGCTCAAGTCCCCCACTCCCCCCTGTGGCTCTCTGCTGGACTCTCTGCAGCAGGTCCCTGTCCCTCCTGCCCTGGGGAGCCCCAAACTGGACACAGCATTGCAGCTGTGCTCTCAGCAGGGCAGAGCAGAGCAGAGAGGGAGCAGAACCTCCTTGGACTTGCTGGCCACACTTTTATTATTGCACCCCAGGATGCCATTTGCTCTGCTGGCCTTCCAGATCCCACCAGAAAGGCTTCAATTTGTGTTTAACAGAATGGGATCTACTTTGTGCTTCTGCTTGGTGGAGAAATATCTTGACAGCAACAGTTCTTGTGTGCTCATAGTGATTGCTCTGTGGCAGAAGCCCTCTTTATTCTGTCTGCTCAATGAGGTGATCTCTTCTCCATGCAGTGTCAGGGGGCTTAGGGAAACAGACTTTGAGGAGCTCTGAGAAGAGCTGGTGAGGATCTCAAGCAAATTAATCCAAATTCATCACAAACAGGATTAATTAAATGACATTAGCATCCCAAGAAGAAGCTCTTAGCATGTTTCAAGGTTTGTTTGTTTGTTTTAATTCATTTTGGAGTGGAATTAAGTTAATTGGAATTGGGGCTTCTGAGTGACTGTAGCAGCCCAGCAGCTTAAAAAGGCTTCTTTAGTCACCCTATGAAGTGTGGCTGAGGGGTCCCAGTCAGAGCCATGGAACAGAGCACAGAATTGTTTAGGTTTGGAAGAAACCTTTCAGATCATAGAGTCATAGAATCAGGCAGGGTTGGAAGGGACCTCAAGGAGCAGCCAGTGCCAACCCCCTGCCATGCCCTACCCTAGAGCAGGCTGCACACAGCCTCAGCCAGCCTGGCCTCAAACACCTCCAGCCATGGGGCCTCAACCCCCTCCCTGGGCAACCCAGTCCAGCCTCTCACCACTCTCCTGCTCAACAACTTCCTCCTCACCTCCAGCTTCACTCTCCCCACCTCCACCTTTGCTCCAGTCCCCCCACTCCTGACACTCCCTCACAGCCTCAAAAGTCCCTCCCCAGCTTTTTTGGAGCCCCCTTCAGATCCTGGCAGGCCACAAGAAGGTCCCCTGGGAGCCTCCTCTGCTCCAGCCTGCACAGCCCCAACTCTTTCAGGCTGTGCTCACAGCAGAGCTGCTGCAGCCTCTCAGCATCCTCCTGGCCCTGCTCTGGACACTCTCCAGCATCTCCACAGCCCTCTTGGAATGGGGGCTCCAGAACTGTATGCAGGACTCCAGGTAGGGTCGCAGCAGAGCATTGGGGCAAAATCCCCTCCCTGGCCCTGCTTGCCTATGATGGGGAGTTGTAACTAGATGATCTTTGAAGTCCCTTCCAACCTAAACCATTCTATGGTTCTGCCTTCTTCATTTAAAGTCTCCTAAACCAAACTGCTGTGGGATAACCAAACTGCTGTGGGATCTCTGCCCTGCTGTGGTTGCAAAGTCTGTTTCCATGGATGTTACATTCACTAATCTGCTCTTAAGTAGGATAAACCTCCTTTCAACTTTGTCCTAAGCAAATCCTCCTGTCTTTTGCTGTCCACTGCCAGCTCCAAAGAGCATCTCTAGCAGGATGAAACATGCTGCTAGTTTCTCTCTGGGCTGAAACCCAACAGAGAAGCTCAGAAACTCAGCCAGATGCAAAGGAGGTGTTGTGGTGAGGTGAAGAGCAGAGGGTAGCCCACCAAAGCCCACCATGTCCTTCTCTGAAAAGGGAGAAAACATTCCTGGTAGGACTTGGTTCATGTGAGCTGGAGCTGTTCCCTCTCAGCAACACCTCCCAGAACTGCAGCACACTCAAATAAACCTTGTCAAGAACGAGCTATGGGATGGAGCCTTCTCAAATCACAGCTCCTCTAATGGCTCCCTCTAGTTACAGTAACAGCAGCAAGTCCCTGAGCACAACGACAGAGGTTGGGACTCTGCCAGTTCCTGCAGATAATGAGGTCCAGTTGGCATTTAGATAACCCCAAGCTTAGTGAAATGTCCTGTAGCTCTGTGCAGGCAGAAAACAGAGGAGCCCACAGGGATCTTTTCCACAAAGCAGTCAATTTCCAGGCTGCCCTTAATATAAGAAGGTAAGAAGGTGCCTGCTGGGGTTGATCTGAATGATGACAGCACCTGAAGACAAAATTTGTCCCTCTAAGACCTTAATTTTAGCTCCTTGCTGCTAGATTCTGCTCAACACCCAGGTTGTGTGATCCAGAGGTGAAATATCCTGCCTAAGCCAAGCATCCAGTCCTGATTTAGAGTCACCAAAAGAGGTGGAACTAACTGCTAGGTATAGCTCAACACCCAGGTGGTGTGATGTAGAGGTGAAATATCCTGCCTAAGCCAAGCATCCAGTCCTGATTTAGAGTCACCAAAAGAGGTGGAACTAACTGCTAGGTTTAGCTCAACACCCAGGTTGTGTGATGCAGAGGTAAAATGTCCTGCCTGAGCCAAGCATCCAGTCCTGATTTAGAGTCACCAAAAGAGGTGGAACTAACTGCTAGGTTTAGCTCAACACCCAGGTTGTGTGATCCAGAGGTGAAATATCCTGCCTAAGCCAAGCATCCAGTCCTGATTTACAGTCACCAAAAGGGGTGGAACTAACTGCTAGGTTTAGCTCAACACCCAGGTGGTGTGATGCAGAGGTAAAATGTCCTGCCTAAGCCAAGCATCCAGTCCTGATTTAGAGTCACCAAAAGAGGTGGTGACTTCTCTTTGAGGACTGCAGTAGAGATGGTTCTTGCCAAGCTTATCTTTCCCCCACTGTATCCTCACCTTTTGCACACCATAATTTGGTAACCTCCTCAGCCAAGGTTACCAAAGCAGCTTGGCCATCTGAAGGTGGATGCTGACAGCAGTTTTAGAGTGGGAGGAGGGGATGGGGATGGAGAGGAGAATCACAGAATCTCAGGGGCTAGAAGTGACCTCCAAAGCTCATTCAGTCCAATCCTCCTGACAGAGCAGGATCACCTACACCAGATCACACAGGAACATATCCAGGGAAGTCTGCAATATCCAGTTGGGTTTTGAATGTCTCCAGGGAGGGAGACTTCACATTCCCCCTGGGCAGCCTGTTCCAGTGCTCTGTCACCCTCACAGGGAAAAAAATCCTCCTCATATTTACAGATTTATTCCCAAACTTCAGTTCAGTAACTCAGCCTCTCCCTGTCTGGACATGGATGACGTTTTGCTGTTTGAGAGCAATGGAGGAAGCTTCCCTGACCCTTAGATGAACCTCTCCATGACAGGCTTTACCCACTAAAAGGCCCATTAGGTATCTATGGAAGTTCCTGTGCCTCAACTTCCACTATTGCCCCTTCTCCTGGCATTGGGCATCACCCAGCAGAACCTGGCTCCAGCCTCTGGGCACTCACCCTGCACATCTTCATCAATATGACTGAGAAGCAGTGGAGATGTCCATTCACTTGGCCATGTGATGGGAAAACTGGTTTGTAATGTCATGCTGAGCATGATCATCATAATGATGGGGAAGAGACTGTGTGAGTGGAGGTAAAGAGGTTCTTGAAGGTGTCAGCTTCTTAAATTGAGTGCCCAAAACTGGACACAGTACTCAAGGTGTGGCACTGAGTCCAGGGGCAGAAGGACTTCCCTGGTCCTGCTGGCCATGCTATTCCTGATCCAGGCCAGGATACCATTGGCCTCCTTGGCCACCTGGGTACACTGCTGGCTTGTCTTCAGTCAACCAATATAGTCAGCTCCAAGGGGAACAAATCCATCAGCAGAGTGATATTCGTGTTGGGATGGTATCAGCAGAGGGTGCTCCTTGCACACACTGTGGAGACGCAGCTCAGAGCCTGCAGCTGCCAGACGCTGGCTGCAGCAAAGCTCAGGTTCCCCTTACCCAGATCACCAGAAAAACAGATGCTCATCACCAACCTCTCTTTGCTTCTTCAGCTGAAAACACGCCCAAAGATCCCTTAAAGGCACCATTTAAAGCCACTTCCTGAAACAAAAATAGCAGCCAGCTCTTCCTGCCCCCAAACACTGCTGCTTGGCCATGCTAAATTTGCTGCTGGGATTGGGGAGGATTAGGAGCCACATTTAATCTTCCCAGGGTGACTTAATTCTCCAGGGCTAAACAAACTCAGACTTCACACAAATGCAAGCCAGGATGCTGGGTGCTCATCCTGTCCACGCAGCCCAGATCCCATTCTCCTTGTGCATCTCTTCTGCTTTGGGCTTTGAAGAAGTGGGGTTGTTGAGTGTGGAGAAGAGAAGGCTTCAGAGATATCTTACTGTGGCCATTCAGTACTTAAGGGGGAGGCTACAGGAAAGATGAGGAGAGGGTTTTTTTGCTATGGTGTGTAATGATAGAACATGTGAGAATGGTTTGAAACTGAAATGAGCAGACAGTGTGAGTTTGCAGCCTAGAAGGAAATCACACCCAGGGTTGCATCCAAAGCAGAGTTGGCAGCAGATGAAGGGAGGTGATTCTGCCACTTTGCTCTGGGGAGACCTCACCTGGAGTGCTGCATCCAGCTCTGGAGCCCTCAACACAGCAAGGACACGGATCTGATGGAGCAGATCCAGAGGAGGGGCAGGAAAATGATCAGGGGGTTGGAGCAGCTCTGCTGTGAGGACAGGCTGAGGGTGTGCAGACTGGGGAAGAGAAGGCTCTGGGGAGACTTAATGTCCTGCCAGGACCTGAAGGGGGCTACAAGAAGGCTGCAGAGAGACTGTTTGCAAAGGGCTGCAGGGACAGGATGAGGGCAATGGCTTCAAACTAGAGCAGAGCAGATTGAGATTGGATGTAAGGAACAAGTTCTGCACCAGGAGGGTGCTGGAACACTGCAACAGGTTGTCTGGGGTGGTGGTTGCAGCCCCATGCCTGGAGATATTGGAGGTGAGGCTGGAGAGGGCTCTGGACAACTTTATCTAGTAGAGGCTGTCCCTGCTGAGTGCA
Organism: Pogoniulus pusillus; assembly: GCF_015220805.1. Classification (NCBI taxonomy): domain Eukaryota; kingdom Metazoa; phylum Chordata; class Aves; order Piciformes; family Lybiidae; genus Pogoniulus; species Pogoniulus pusillus. The sequence continues at coordinate 2,036,244 of NC_087269.1, read as the reverse complement.
GAGGGGGTTAGACTGGATGAGCTTTGGAGGTCTTTTTTTATCTCAGACCAGTCTATGATTCTATGAAAAAGAAGAGGCAAAGGAGCAAAGCTCATAGAGCAAAGGTGGAGGTGGGGAGAGTGAGGCTGGAGGTGAGGAGGAAGTTGTTGAGCAGGAGAGTGGTGAGAGGCTGGACTGGGTTGCCCAGGGAGGTGGTTGAGGCCCCATGGCTGGAGGTGTTTGAGGCCAGGCTGGCTGAGGCTGTGTGCAGCCTGCTCTAGGGTAGGGTGTCCCTGGGCATGGCAGGGGGTTGGCACTGGCTGCTCCTTGTGCTCCCTTCCAACCCTGACTGGTTCTGTGATTCTAAGAGATTCAGACTAGATGTTTAATGTGAGGGTGGTGAGACACTTCAGCAGGTTACCCAGAGGAATTGTGGATGCCTCTTCCCTGGAAATGTTCAACCAGAGGCTGGACAGGATCTAAACCTGGTTTAGTGGAAGCTGTCCCTATCCATGGCAGAGTGATTGGAATTAGATGATCTTTAAACTCTTTCCCAACCCAATCTATTCAGTGCTTCTGTGATGCTAAGTGAGAGCTCCATGGGACCCTCTAGCTCTGAACATTCAGACCAAAAGCTCAGCTTTGCTCCTCATGATAGCAGAGAGCAGGGAGGTCTTCACACTCTGTGCTTCACCTAGAGAGCTCCTTGCTGCAGGATGCTGGGAATGCCAAGTGTTTTTCCATGCTCTTGTAGTGATCAATGGTCACAGCTACCTGCAGCAAGGGCTGCTCAATTCTGTATTGCCTTAGGAAGTCCTTGAGCAAAAAAAAAATGCAGATGGCATAGGAAATGTTTAAGGGAGGTATTTTGGAGTTGGATTCAATGATCCTTATGGATCCCTTCCAGCTTTGGTATTCTGATTCATGAAGCAGTATTATGTGGCTGATTGATTGACTGATTATAATACTCTTTTTCATTGCTATTTTGGTTGTTGCTGTCCCTTCGTGGAGCTTCAGCTCCCTTCTACAGGATCCATCCGCACTGCTGAACCCTGCTTGCCTTCAAGCAGTGAGCTGCAGCCAAACCCAGGAGTCATGCTCCCTCTACTGGTTTTACTGGTCCGTCTTTATAGTGAGGGTGGTGAGCTGGGGAGGGACTTTTCACCAGGGTTTGTAGTGATAGGACAAGAGGGAATGGACTGAAGCTGGAAGAGGGGAGATTTGGGCTGGAGAATAGGAAGAAATTCTTGCTACTGAATTAGAAGATTAGGACGAAATTCTTGCCAGTGAGGGCGGGGAGACATTGGAATGGGCTGCCCAGGGAGGTAGGGAGGGCACCCAGCCCTAGCAATCAACTAGACCATGGCACTAAGTGCCTCATCCAAGCTTTCTTTGAACACCTCCAGGGACAGCGACTCCACCACCTCCCTGGGCAGCCCATTCCAATGGCAGATCTACCAGCAACTCATGCCACAGCTGCTGCTCCCAGATTGCTTCCAGTTATCAAGGTAAAGCTGGTCACAGACTCATAGAATCAGGCAGGGTTGGCAGGGAGCACAAGGAGCAGCCAGTGCCAACCCCTGCCATGCCCAGGGACACCCTACCCTAGAGCAGGCTGCACACAGCCTCAGCCAGCCTGGCCTCAAACACCTCCAGCCATGGGGCCTCAACCCCCTCCCTGGGCAACCCAGTCCAGCCTCTCACCACTCTCCTGCTCAACAACTTCCTCCTCACATCGAGGCTGAGCCTACTCCAGCTTCACTCCATCCCCCTGCAATCTGAACCTCCTGCGAGCTGATGAGGTTGGTGACGCTTACCGTGATGGGGAAGTAGTCTCTCATGTACCTCCAGACCACACAGTTCTGCAGGAATCGGATCCTCCTCCCTCCAGTCTTGGGTTTTTCCCAGTCCAGCATCCACCATGTGAAGTAGAGGACACTGAGCAGCCAAAACCGAGTGAAGAAGAGGCCGATGAAGGCAGCCACGCAGCACTGTGCTGAGAGAAGAGCCAGCAGTGAGTTGGCAGTTGGGTTAGGTGGACTTTAGGGGATGAATGCTTCACTTGCAAGGATGCTATCTGGACCTGAGATGGAGTCCAGGCCTTCACTGGGCTTGCTGCTGAACTATTTTGTCCAGTGTGAAGGCACCATTGGTGTAGGGATGGTTTCATTCTTCTCTGCCCCAGGAAGCTGGAGGAGAACTAAGCACCACCCTTGGAGCAACTTCCTCTTTCTGTAAGGGGTCCAGAGAAGGGCCACGAGGATGAGCAGAGGGCTGGAGCTGCTCTGCTGTGAGGAGAGACTGAGGGAGTTGGGGATGTTCAGCCTGGAGAGGAGAAGGCTCTGAGGAGACCTTATTGTGGCCTTTGACTATCTGAAGGGGGCTTCATGCTGAGGGACATTTTAGGGTGCCAGGTAGTGATAGGACTGGGGAGAATGGAACAAAACTACAAGTGGGGAGATTCAGTTTGGATGTTAGGGAAGAAGCTCTTCAGCATGAAGGTGGTGAGAGGCTGGCACAGGTTGCCCAGGGAGGTGGTAGAAGCTTCATCCCTGTGTGTTTTCAAGGCCAGGCTGGATGTGACTCTGAGCAACCTGCTCTAGTGTGAGGTGTCCTTGCCTATGGCAGGGAGGTTGGGATCCCTTCCAGCTCTGACAATTCTGTGATTCTATGAGTCTCCAAAGGCCACCATGCCCCCCTCTTCCCACAGAACTGAAGATCTTCTCACAGAGTCCTCCTAGATTAGTTTTATCTCTCCCTTTGCTGTCTGGCTCTTCTCTAGAGTCAGTCTGGTCTCTGCAACAGTAATTGTGGAAGCATAGAATTGTTTTGGTTGGAAAACCACTCCAAGATCATTGAATCCAACTATCAACCTGAGGCCAGCATGGCCACTAAACCATGCCCTGAGCTGCTGTGTCCACACATTTCTTGAGCACCTCCAGGGACAGTGACTCCACCACCTCCCTGAAATGACAGCAAAGTGAGGAACCATCTCCTGCCTGTAAAGCCCTCAAGAGCTTGGTCTTGAGCTATCCATTTATCATTTCACAGGAGCACAGGATGTTAGGGGTTGGAAGGGACCCAAGGAGATCACTGAGTCCAACCCCCCCACCAGAGCAGGACCATACAATCTAGCTCAGGGCACACAGGAATGCATCCAGACAGGGCTGGAAAGCCTCCAGAGGAGACTCCACAACCTCTCTGGGCAGCCTATGCCAGTGCTCTGTAAGCCTTACAGTCAAGAAGTTCCCCTTTGTGCTGAGCTGGAGCCTCCTGTGCTGCAGCTTTCATCCACTGTTCCTTGTCCTATCCCAGGCAGCAGTGAGCAGAGCCTGTCCCCTCCATCCTGGCCCCCAGCCCTCAGATAGTTATAGACATTTATTCAATCCCCTCTGAGTCTTCCCTTCTCCAGACTAAACAGGCCCAGGTCCTTCAGCCTCTCCTCATCAGGCAGTGCTGCAGTCCCCTCATCATCCTCCTAGCCCTCTGCTGGACCCTCTCCAGCAGATCCCTGTCCCTCTTCAACTGGGGAGCCCAAAATTGAATGCAATATTCAAGGTGAGGTCTCAGTAGGGCAGAGTAGAGGGGGAGGAGAACCTCCCTTGATCTGCTGGACACACTCCTCCTAATACAGCCCAAGATCCTTGATTTTTGGCTTCTGATTATCCCATTTAGAAGGTTTTACCCTTTATTGATTTTTTTCCTTATTGATTTTGGATCTTTTCCAAACTTCTTAGGTTCACTTTCAGCTCCATGCTTGGCCTCTGGAGTCCTTTCAACTCAGTGTCACCTCAAATCTTATAAGAATGCTCAATTCCACTGCCTGAGACATTAATGATTTGGGACTTTCCCAAGTTGTTAAAGATTTTTTCTGAGCTGCTTCCAGTTAGTGATTGGCTTTGCCTTCTACTTCCCACCTCTCTCAAGCCTCCTGTTTTGGCACAGGAACAAGCTAAAGGAAATTCTGTGTGCAAAGAAGCATCACCTGGTGCAGCAAATCCCACCCAAATCCAACATTCTCTGGGAAGTGCTGATGGCCACCAAACTGCCATCCTCAACATGAGGAAGAACTTCCCAGAGCACTGGCACAGGCTGCCCAGAGAGGTTGTGGAGTCTCCTTCTCTGGAGGCTTCCCAGCCCTGCCTGGATGTGTTCCTATGTGACCTGAGCTAGATTCTCTGGTCCTGCTCTGGCAGGGGGGTTGGATTGGATGACCTATGGAGGTCCTTTCCAACCCCTAACATCCTGTGATCCTAAAAATTGCCTGAGAAGAGCTGTGTCCTTTTCATCTGTGCCTCTAAAAGCCCAACCTGCAATGCATCCCTCAGGTCAGAACAAACCTCTGCTCCTACCTGGTCTTTTTAACTCCTGGGGAGAACAGAATACAGCATGGAATGTAATTAGGCCAAGAGGAATAGACTGAAGATTTAAACTGGGGATGAGGAAGAAATTCTTGCCAGTGATAGTGTGGAGACCCTGGCACAGGTTGCCCAGGGAGGTTGTGGATTCCTCCTCCCTGCAGATGTTTGAGGCCAGGCTGGATGAGGCCTTGAGCAACCTGGGCTGGAGGGAGATGTCCCAGCCCATGGCATGGGGGTTGGAACTAGCTGATCCTCAAGGTCCCTTCCAACCCAAGCCAGTCTCTGTATCTATGCCATGAAGCTCCAGGGTCCACATGACACATCCACAGTGAGGAACAATGCAGAGGTTGCAGTTTTGCTGCATCCAGGAGCCAGGTTATCAGGGGCTGCTGCAACACAGTGCAATGCTTAACCCTCTTCTTATCTCACCATGCAAAGCTCAAAGGACATTCTGCAAGATGAGGAGTTGTCCTGGTCCAAATCCATGCACTTATCATCAAAGGGAGGCTTTATCTTGCCATTATAGTTATGATATAATTATTGTGACATGCAATAATTAATTACTGCCTCCATTCACTTGCAGTACAGAATCTGCACACAGAGACTTCCAATCCATCTCAAGATTACTTTGTTGTGTGCTTGGAAAGCCTCGTGGTGTCCTGGTTGCTGTTGGAAAGGAGCCCTATCCTGTCCCAAAATGAACCCTTCCATTCCCAGAATGGACCTTTAGTCTTAAAGCACTGTGCATGGGACAAAGGTAGCAGGAAAGTTCCAGTCAAGGCACAGCTAAATCCTGCTGCCTGTATCCAAACCCATCCCAGCCCTCAGAGAAGCACAGAGTGGTGGGAAGGGAATTCTGGAAACCAGCTAGTCCCATCCCCTCAGGTCCCAGACTTTCCTCCTCAAGCTAAGGCTGGACATTAGGAAAAAGGTTTTTCATGGAGAAAGTGGTCAGGCAGTGTGGAATGAGCTGCCCAGGGAGGTGGTGGAGTCACCTGGATGTGTTTAAGGGTCCTTTGGATGTGGTTCTTGGGGCTATGGTTTAAGGTGAATCTTGTTGAGTAGGGTTCTAGGTTGGACTTGGTGATCCTGAGGGGCTTTGCCAGCCTGGATGGTTCTGTGATTCTGTGAGATGCTCCAGGCCCCTTAGATCTTCCCAGCCTCCACTGGACTCTCTCCAGTAGTTCTCTGTCTCTCTAGAACTGGGGAACCCAGAACTGGATGCAGAACTCCAGGCCTGGCCTCACTAGGTCAGAATAGAATGGGAGAAGAACCTCCCTTGACCTGCTGGCCACACTCCTCTTAGTGCACCCTAGGGCACCAATGGCCTTCCTGGCCACAAGGGCACATTCTTAGTTCATGCTGAACTTGTTACCCACCAAGACTCTCAGGTCCTTCTCTGCAGAGCTCCTTTCAAGTAGGACCAACCCCTCCCTTGTCCTGCTTGTTCCCTCCCAGGTGCCCTTGTTGAACTCTCTAATTGCCCTTGTTGAACTTCATGAGCTTCACAGAATCACAGAACCTTAGAGGTTGGAAGGGACCTCCAGAGATCAGCCAGTCCAACCCCTCCTGCCAAGGCAGCATCCCCTAGGGTAGTCCACACAGAAGTGCATTCAGATGAGCTTGGAAAGCCTCCAGAGAAGGAGACTCCACAACCTCTCTGGGCAGCCTGCTCAAGAGCTCTGCCACCTGCATGCCTAAGAAGTTTCTTCTCCTGGAGCTGAAACCTTCTCTGCTCCAGTTTGCTCCTTGGCTTGTTGCTACTCACCACCCAAAAGAGCCTGGCCCCCTCCACTTGACACCCACCCCTCAGCTAGGGAGAGACATTGAGCAGAGCTCCTCTCAGCCTTCTCTCTTGCAGCCTAAGCAGCCCCAGGGCTCTCAGGCTCTCTCTGCAGAGGAGATGCTCAAGTCCCCCACTCATCCCTGTGGCTTTCTGCTGGTCTCTTTCTCTCCCTGAACTGCCCAGCCTGTGAAGGTCTCACTGATGGCAGCACAGCCTGGCAGGCTGTCAGCCACTCCTCTCACTTTGGTATCATCAGTAAACTGCCTGAGGGTCCCCTCTGTCCCTTCACTCAGGTTGTTGATAAAGACATTGCACTAAGTCCTGACCCCTGAGGAACACCACTAGCTCCAGGCCCCCAGCTAGACTCTGCACCACTGATCCTAGAATCAAGCAGGTTGGAAGAGAGCTCCAGGCTCAGCCAGCCCAGCCTAGCACCCAGCCCTGCCCAACCAACCAGACCATGGCACTAAGTGCCCCAGCCAGGCTTGGCTGCAACACCTCCAGCCACAGCCACTCCACCACCTCCCTGGGCAGCCCATTCCAGTGCCAATCACTCTCTCTGCCAACAACTTCCTCCTCACATCCAGCCTAGACCTGACCTGCCACAGCTTCAGACTCTGGCCCCTTCTGCTCTTGCTGCTTGCCTGGCAGCAGAGCCCAACCCCACCTGGCTACAGCCTCCCTTCCTAAATCCACACACTCTCCTTCCTTCTTGGGTCACCTCCCAGAGGCAGATCAGCAAGGACAACCTAAATCCACCTCCTTGCTTCTTCTGCTTCTTCTCTGCAGGACAAAGCAGGAGAGATAGGTGGCAGACATTAATATCTGCTCGTTGGGAGGCTGTTCCCCATGATCATTGCCTTCTCTTCTTGAAGAAATCAGGAGCAATGAAGGTTTCTGGACTGGGGACCACATCAGAGCTGCTCAGATGAGAGCCAGATTTCCCTCAGCATCTGCTTTCCCACAAACAACTGTCACTGTCTGGGCTGCCTGCCAGACAAACACTTTAAAGGGTATTGCATAGGTGGCATTAGGCAATGGGCCAAGGAACCTCAGCAGATATCTCCATCCTGGGGCCAAACTTCAGCTGATGTACAACCCACTGTGCAGCCTGCAAAGAGCTGTCAGATGTTGGGTGTGCTGCTGGAAGAGATGACAACCTGTCATGATGGGGAGGGGGCTAGGGGAACCCTGCAAGTCCTTGGTGTACTACAAACACATCTTTGAGCCCCATCAGCTGCCAGGGCTCTGCTAGAGCCATGTAAGCTCTTCCAACTTAGAATTGTAGAGTGACTTGGGTTGGAAGAGACCTTAAAGACCTCAAAGAACGTCTAGTTTCAATCCCCAGCTTGGTCAAGCCTTCCACAGAAGCAAGATTTCTGGTGAGGATGGAGGCTGCAGGCCCAATCAGCACACAAATGGTGGTGAAGATGTGGTCAGAACAAGGCTCTGACCTGCTGCCTTCACAGAACTCTTTATGGGAAAGGGGAGAATTTTAAGGGAGGAATTTAATTTAAGGGAAGAGTTACCTTTAGTGTTCAGCCAGAGCATCACTAAAATGTCATGGACTCATAGAATGGGCTGGGTTGGAAGGGATCCCAAAGCTCAGCCAGTCCAGCCCCCTCCCCACTCAGCAGGGACAGCCTCAACTAGAGCAGGTTGCCCAAAGCCTTCTCCAGCCTCGCTTTCATCACCTCCAGGGATGGGACCTCAGACACCTCCCCAAGCAACCTGTTGCAGTGTTCCAGCACCCTCCTGGTGCAGAACTTGTTCCTCACATCCAAGCTCAATCTGCTCTGCTCTACTTTGAAGCCATTGCCCTCATCCTGTCCCTGCAGCCCTTTGCAAACAGTCTCTCTGCAGCCTTCTTGTAGCTTCCCTCAGGTCCTGGCAGGCTGCTCTTAGGTCTGTCTGGAGCCTTCTCTTCTCCAGGCTGCACACCCCCAGCTCCCTCAACCTATCCTCCTAGCAGAGTTGCCCCAACCCCCTGATCATTTTCATGGCCCTCCTCTGGATCTGCTCCATCAGGTCCATATCTTTCCTATATTGAGGGCTGCTTCCACCTTCCTGTCCCATAGCTCCATCAGCCTCATGCTGCAGTGTCTTGATCCATGGATGCACACTGAGAACCAGGTAGTTTTGGAGGTGTGGTTGCAAACAGACATGATCCTCCTGATGCTCTATCTGCAGGTCTCTTCTCCTGCCAGGCAGCACAACTGCACATGATAAACTGCTATGAAATGGTTTAAGCCCTTAGCATGACAGAATGATTCAGTCTGGAAGAGACCATTAAAGGTCATCTTGTCCAATTCCATTGAAGCCATCAGGGACATCTGCAACTAGATCAGGCTGCTCAGAGCCCAGTCCAACCTGACCTGGAATCTTTCTAGGTTTCTACCACCTCTCTGAACAACCTGAGCCAGGATCACACCACCCTCAGTGTACAACATTCTGCCTTTTCTCTAGTGTGAATCTCCCTCTCCTAGGTCCAAACCATCACCCCTTGCTCTGTCACAACAGGCCATGCTAAAAACTCTGCCACAGCTTTCTTCAGGTCCCTTCAAGCACTGCAAAGCCACAAGGTGTCCCTGGAGCCTTCCCCAGGCTGAACAGCACCAACTCTCTCACAGCATCACAGCAGATGGCTTCCAGTCCCCCACCCCCCACCCTTGAGACCTCCTCTGTCCCTGCTCCAACAGGTCCATGTCTCTCCTATGCTGAGGATTGCAGAACTGGACCCAGCACTGCAGGTTGTGCCCCAGCAATGCAGAGATGAATCATCTCTCTCAACCTGCTGCCCACAGAGGTACTTACACAGAGCCCTTTCAAGGCAGACATCACCTTGGACTGGAAGAGGAGGTCTAAGGGCCTCACACAGAGCTCTGCAATCACATCACTTCTGTTGTTTGAAAGTGGCAAGATGATTGGGCTGAGATGAGCTGCTGCACTGCCTAGGTTGCCATGGAAAGGGAAGAGACAGCTCTTCCAATTAAAACCAAAGCCTAAGGTCCCTTCAGCTGACAGTCACTGGTGGTGTTCCCCAGGGATCAGTGCTGGGCACAGTCCTGTTCAAGAGCTTTATTGATGATCTGGAGCAGGGGATTGAGTCCTGCATCAGTGAGTGTGCAGATGGCACCAAGCTAGGAGCAGTTTGGAGGGTAGCAGAGCCCTGCAGAGGGACCTGGCCAGGCTGCATGGGTGGGCAGAGGACAAGGGGATGAGACTGAACAAGGTCAAGGGCAGGTTCTGCACTTTGGCCACAGCAACCCCAAGCAGCAGTAGAGGCTGGGGCCAGAGTGGCTGAGAGCAGGCAGGCAGAGAGGGAGCTGGGGGTGCTGGGGGAGAGGAGCTGAAGCTGAGGCAGCAGTGCCCAGGTGGGCAAGAAGGCAAATGGCATCCTGGGCTGGATCAAGAATAGTGTAGCCAGTAGGACAAGGGAAGTCTACTGCTGTGCTTAGCAGTGCTCAGGCCACCCCTTGAGTGCTGTGCCCAGTTGTGGGCTCCTGAATTGCAGAGAGCTGCTGAGGTGCTGGAAGGTGTTGAGAGAAGGGCAGCAAGCCTGGGGAGGGGCCTGGAGCAGAGCCCTGTGAGGAGAGGCTGAGGGAGCTGGGGGTGTGCAGCCTGCAGCAGAGGAGGCTCAGGGCAGAGCTGATTGCTGCCTGCAGCTGCCTGCAGGGAGGCTGTAGCCAGGTGGGGTTGGGCTCTGCTGCCAGGCAAGCAGCAAGAGCAGAAGGGGCCAGAGTCTGAAGCTGTGCCAGGGCAGGTCTAGGCTGGATGCTGTTAGGAAGTTGTTGTCAGAGAGAGTGATTGGCATTGGAATGGGCTGCCCAGGGAGGTGGTGGAGTCTCCATCCCTGGAGGTGTGTAAAAGGAGGCTGGATGAGGCACTCAGTGCCAGGGTTTAGTTAATTAGAGGGGTCAGGTGCTAGGTTGGCCTGGATGATCTTAGAGGTCCTTTCCAACCTGGTTCATTCTGTGCTTCTGAGGTTCTCAATACCAGCCCTGGAGCCCCTAACAGTGTCAGCTTGCACAGACACTGTAGCCATGGGCACAATGAAGCCTGGCAGCCTGGTCAGGCTGGCCCAGGCTGTGGACTATGCTCTGTTATCCCAATGGTGACTCAGGTTGACACCTTTGAGTCACCTCTACTGATTGAAAGGGTTCAAAGGCTGGGCACTGTATGCTGGATCTACAGAGAAGGTGTGCACAGATCTCCTGCCCTTGCACTGGGTCTCACAGAATCATAGGATGGTCTGGGTTGGAAAGCACCTTTAGAGGTCTGACCCACCCCTGCAGCTTGCAGGGACATCTTCCACTAGATCAGGCTGCACAGAGCCCATCCAGCCTAGCCTGTTTTCAGGGCTGGGGCATCTACCATCCCTCTGGGCAACCTCTTCCAGCCCTCTGGGCAACCTGAGGCAAGGTCTCAGCACCCTCAGTATAAAAAATGTCTTCTAGATAGTTGAAACCTCCCTCTTTCAGTGTTAGACCACCACCCCTTCTCCTGTCACAACAGAGCCTACTAAAAGACCTGTCCCCATCCTCTTATTGGACTCTCTAAGGACTGGCAGACCACAAGGACAATCCCAATTCTCTCATCCTGGCCTCACAGCAGAGGACTTCCTGCCCTCCCCCATCATTGTTATGACCTCTTCTGGCCCTGCTCCAATAGCTCCCTGTCTGTGCTGGGGAGCCCAGGGTTGGCCTCAGCACTGAAGATGAGGTCTCAGCAGAGCCCAGTAGAGGAGGATGAGCAGAGGGGAAGGTTTGTTTTGCCAGGGGTCAGCCTTGCATTGATGCTTCTGCATAGTGTGACTGGAGCCCAGGCTTGGGTTCATGGAGACAGTGGAATTGAGAGGCAGCAGGAAGCAGTGCAGTAGGTTTAGGCACTGGTTTTGGTGCCCTGCAGAGGCCTGGCTCTGTTGTATCAGGAGGGGGCACTGGGATCCTGCAGAGGGAAGTGCAACGGGGTCACCACTCCGTGACTTGCATCCCATTCATCACGCACCATGCACTCTGCTCCCAGCAGCTGAGGCAAACGTCCTGCTGTGAGCTAGAACAGCGCTGATTCTGCTCAGGGATTTGGCTTCTCAGCACAGGCTCTGTTCAGTGAGGGCACTTTCTGGAGCTCAGGGCAGGTTTGCACAACCAGAAGCTGCTCCCAGCAATGAGAGGTCTGATGGGGAGAGTCCCTGCCAAGGGTTGGGCTGCAGAAAGGCTCTGGCTCAGTTCCTGTGCAAACCAAGGGCACTGCTAAATACTGTGTGCCAAGCTGGGGTGTAGCAAGTCAGGGGTGGCACCTTTGGGGGTGAGCAGAGTGACTCACAAGTGACCAACAAGAGATTCCATTCCATGGGTGTCATATTCACTACAAAGCTAAGGGATCACCAGGGTCAAGCTGCTTCTTCAGTGACTGATGCCCAAGGAGGACTCTCTCTGTTTGGCTTTTGACCCTGATCCTTGTGTTCTTGAATCCAGTTCCTGAATCCAGCTCCTGAATCTGCTTCCCATCTGCTGCTGAGTCCAGTCTGGGACTTCCCCAGTGCTTACCACAGCATCAATGACCATCAGGGGTTGGGTTTGATAGGGGTTTGTGTCTATTTGCATCTATACTTTATCTAGCTACAAAGAATCATTAATTACTGTTAATTGTATGCAATTGCTGCTTCAATTCCCCTTTATATTTACTGTTATTCCTTTCATGGAAGCTGCTTTAGTTCTCTTTTCCAACCCCTCATTTCCTTTCCCCTCCCTTTGGGATGGGAGAAGGGATAACAAACATCATCTGTCACTTGCCTAGTGGCCAGCCCAGCCCTAAGCAGTGACAAAATGCCACTTTCTTTTGTCTCAGTGCCCTTGCTGGGAGCATCCTCAAGGAAAGCAGCAGCATGGACAATGTTGGTCTGTTGGGAGAGTGCCAGGGCTGAGCTGCTGTACTCACCCAGCACCCCGTGGTGAATGAATGAGGCTCTCAGCCCATGATTGGCTTCTCACAGGATGCATTTGCACAACCATAGCAACAGCTGCCTGCAGCCCAGCAGCTGCTGGCATCTCTGGCAGCAGCTTGAAGCTGTGTTTTCAGCAGTGCTTCCCTGGCAGCAGCAGGACAATCTTGTCTGAGAGAGAATGGAGCAGCTGGTGTGCCAAATCCTGCCCAAGGAAGGGCTGATCTCTCTGCCTGAGGGCTAAAACTGAACGCGGCACAGGGTGTTTGGCAGCTCATGGGAGGGAAATCAGGGTGGAGCAGATCCAGAGGAGGACCGTGAAAATGATCAGGGGGTGGGATCAGCTCTGCTAGGAGGACAGGCTGAGGGAGCTGGGGATGTGCAGCCTGGAGAAGAGAAGGCTCCAGGCAGACCTAAGTGCAGCCTGCCAGGACCTGAGGGAAGCTACAAGAAGGCTGCAGAGAGACTGCAAAGGGCTGCAGGGACAGGATGAGGGCAGTGGCTTCAAAGTAGAGCAGAGCAGATTGAGAGTGGATGTGAGGAACAAGCTCTGCACCAGGAGGGTGCTGGAACACTGCAACAGGTTGCTTGTGGGGAGGTGGCTGAAGCCCCATCCCTGAGGATGTTGAAGGTGAGGCTGGAGAAGGCTCTGGGAAATCTGATCGAGTTGAGGCTGTCCCTGCTGAGTGCAGAGGGGGTTGGACTGGCTGAGCTTTGGAGCTCACTTCCAACCCAGCCCATTCTATGATATCCTTTAGCACTGAGCTTCCACAGTGGTCAAACTGGGAGCTTTGGGGTGGAAAGCTCCAGGCTTTAAAGAAAAACAACAGCAAAAACTTCATCAACCCAGCAAAAACTTCAGCAACCCAGCAAAAACTTCATCAACCCAGCAAAAACTACTACAGGAATCACCTCTGCCCCTTTCCCACCCCACACTGCATGTTCCCTTTTTACTCCCCAAACCCAGAGCACCTGAGTTCTGTTGGAGTCTCCTCCCAGCCCAGCTGTGACCACTTTGCCCTCCCTGCCCACTCCCCTTTTGAACCTGGGTGCTATTGGAGGCTCCTCCCAGCCCAGCTGTGACCACTTTGCCCTCCCTGCCCACTCCCCTTTTTAATGGGCCCCAGGAAAGGCAGCAGCCCTAAGCTGTGCCCAACTGGGCAGAGGGATCCTGCTCCTGGCATCACTGGTGAGTGCTCATGGTGCACACTGGGTGAATGGGAGTGGGATCTTAAAGGCTGGGGGGCCTTGGTGGCCCCCCAGCTAAGTAGGAATAGACCTAATGATCACCCTAACATCACCTCTGGGTGCTGGCTGGGTCTCTTTACTTAGGCTGAGCTCTTCTCTATTTAGTTGCTTTTTTTCTGCTCTGGGAAGGAGAAGGTTCTGAGGTGACCTTACTGTGGCCTTGCAGGATCTGCAGGGGGCTACAAGAAAGCTGGGGAGGGACTTTTTAGGGTGTCAGGGAGTGATGGGAGTGGGGGGAATGGAGCAGAATTGAGAGTGGGTAGGTTCAGACTGGATGTTGGGAAGAAGTTGTTGAGCATGAGGGTGCTGAGACCTTGGCACAGGCTGCCCAGAGAGGTGGTGGAAGCCTCATCCCTGGAGGAGTTTAAGGCCAGGCTGGATGTGGCTGTGAGCAGCCTGCTCCAGTGTGAGGTGTCCCTGCCCATGGCAGGGGGGTTGGAGCTGGATGATCTTGGAGGTCCCTTCCAGCATTGACTGTTCTGTGATTCTATGATTTCCCCTCCATCTGCAGAAGGATTGGGCTGCCCAGGGAGGTGGTGGAGTTGCCATCCCTGGAGGTGTTTAAGAGGAGGCTGGAGGAGGCACTCAGTGCCATGGTTTAGTTAATTAGAGGGATCAGGTGCTAGGTTGGACTCAATGACCTTAGAGGTCTCTTCCAACCTGGTTGATTCTATGGTTCTGTGCCACTTCCAATTCAAACCTTTCTATGAATCCTGGGCAACCTACTGTGGGTGATCCTCTTGGAGGGTTGCACTCAATCATCTCTGCTGGTCCCTTTCCAACCTCTGCTGTTCTGTGATCTGGGTAAGAGCCTCCCACACTGCTCTTTATCCAATGAAGCAAACAGAGATGTGTGAGTGCAGCATCTGCTGCTAATCACTTGTCCTAACTTGCCCTGGGATTCACCACAGGTGCCCAGAGGATGCCTTTTAATGCTGATTTCCACTGGCCCTAGACCATTGATCCCAGGTCTTCCTTAGGCTGGAGGAGAGAAGAGGTAAAAGGTGCTGGGAGATGGCCAAGTTGGAGAAATGGGTCTGGGTGAAGCTCCTGAGATCCAGCAAGGCTAAATGCAAGGTCCTGCACCTGGATCCAATTGGGTAAATGGGTCTAGGTGAAGCTCCTGAGATCCAGCAAGGCTAAATGCAAGGTCCTGCACCTGGATCCAGTTGGGGAAATGGGTCTAGGTGAAGCTCCTGAGATCCAGCAAGGCTAAATGCAAGGTCCTGCACCTGGATCCAATTGGGTAAATGGGTCTAGATGAAGCTCCTGAGATCCAGCAAGGCTAAATGCAAGGTCCTGCACCTGGATCCAGTTGGAGAAATGGGTCTGGGTGAAGCTCCTGAGATGCAACAAGTCTAAATGCAAGGTCCTGCACCTGGATCCAGTTGGGGAAATGGGTCTGGGTGAAGCTCCTGAGATGCAACAAGTCTAAATGCAAGGTCCTGCACCTGGATCCAGTTGGGGAAATGGGTCTGGGTGAAGCTCCTGAGATCCAGCAAGGCTAAATGCAAGGTCCTGCACCTGGACCAGAATGATTCACACTGTTAATACAGGCTGGAGAATGAAGGGATGGAGAGGAGCCCTGCAGAGAAGGATTTGGAGGCACCAGTGCATAAAAAGCAGGACCTTAAAAGGAGGCTGTAAGATGGGGATGGTCTTTTTAGGAGTGCTTGTTGTGGCAGGATGAAGGGTGATGGTTTTAAACTGCAAGAGGAGGCTTCAGACTAGATTTTTTTACTATGAGAGTGCTGACAACCCTGGTCCAGACTGCCCAGAGAGGTCTCATCTCTGCAGACATTCCAGGTCAGACTGGACAGGGTTCTAAGCAATCTAATCTAGCTGAAGGTGTCCCTGCTGACAGCAGGGACCACAGAATTAACCAGGTTGGAAAAGACCTTTGAGACTGAGTCCAACTTATTTCCCAACATCTTCTAATCAACTAAACCATAGCACTAAGTGCCTCATCCAGTCTCCTTTTAGGCACCTGCAGGAATGGTGACTCCAGCACCTCCCTGGGCAGCCCATTCCAATGCCAATCACTCTTGCTGTGAAGAACTTCTTCCTCCTAACATCCAGCCTAGACCTGCCCTGGCACAGCTTAGGACTGTGTCCCCTTGTTCTGTTGCTGCTTGCCTGGCAGCAGAGCCCAACCCCACCTAGCTACAGGCTCCCTGCAGGCAGCTGCAGGCAGCAATCAGCTCTGCCCTGAGCCTCCTCTTCTCCAGGCTGCACACCCCCAGCTCCTCTCCTCACAGGGCTGTGCTCCAGGCCCCTCCCCAGCCTTGCTGCCCTTCTCTGGACATGTTCAAGCACCTCAACATCTTTCTTAAACTGAGTGCCCAAAACTGGACACAGTACTCAAAGTGTGGCCTAACCAGCACTGAGTGCAGGAGCAGAAGGACTTTCCTGGTCCTGCTGGCTACACTATTCTTAATACAGGTCAAGATGCCATTGGCCTTCTTGGCCACCTGGGCACACTGCTGGCTCATGTTCAGTTGGCTGTTGACCAATATAGTCCCCCCAAGGGGAACAAACCCAGCAGCAGAGTGACACTCCTGTCAGGATGGTACAAGCAGAGGGTGCTCCCTGGGCAGCCCATTCCAATGCCATTCACTCCTGCTGGGAGGAACTTCTTCCTAACATCCAGCCTGAACCTGTCCTGGCACAGCTTGAGGCTGTGTCCTCTTGTTCTGTGCCTGGGAGAAGAGACCAACCCCACCTGGCTACAACCTCCTTTCAGGCAGTTGTAGACAGCAACAAGGTCTGCCCTAAGAATCATAGAACCATAGAATCAACCAGGTTGGAGGAGACTTCCAAGCTCACCCAGTCCAACCTAGCACCCAGCCCTGGCCAATCAACCAGACCATGGCACTAAGTGCCCCAGCCAGGCTTGGCTGCAACACCTCCAGGGACAGCCACTCCACCACCTCCCTGGGCAGCCCATTCCAGTGCCAATCACTCTTGCTGTGAAGAACTTCTTCCTAACATCCAGCCTGAGCCTGTCCTGGCACAGCTTGAGGCTGTGTCCTCTTGTTCTGTGCCTGGGAGAAGAGACCAACCCCACCTGGCTACAACCTCCTTTCAGGCAGTTGTAGACAGCAACGAGGTCTGCCCTGAGAATCATAGAACCATAGAATCAACCAGGTTGGAGGAGACCTCCAAGATCACCCAGTCCAACCTATCAGCCTCCTCTGGAAGCAGAAGTAGATGACCTTAGAAGGTGCCTTCCAAGCTAACCCACTCTACAACCCTCACAGAAGACAAAGGGGCTGCCTCTTACCCAGGCACAGGAAGCTGAAGACCCATTGAGCCACTGATGCGGTCTGAAGCCTCCTCTGCAGGGGCAAGGAGCGGGGAGCGAACTCGATCTTCATCTTGGCCTTGGTGTGCAGGTCTCCAGAGGAGAAGGAAGCTCTGCAGGTGGCAAATGCAAAGTGCAAGGTCTCCTGTCAATATTTACCCAGCTGGGCAGCACAGAGATTGTGCAAAGGGCAATGCTGCTAGTGGCTGCCCACAGCCACCTTCCTGCATGAGGAGGAGAGGGATGCTGCCAGCAGGTGTGACCAGCTTTATGCCAATGTGACTCACCACGTGCTTAGGCAGTGAGGGTTTGCCCTAGGCAGCCCACAGAAGCAGGCTCAGGAGAACCTCATGAGGTTCAACAAGGCAAAGTGCAAGGTCCTCTACCTGGGTCAAGGCAATCCTCGTTATCCACATAGGGTGGGGATGATGAGGTTGAGGGCAGCCCTGAGGAGAAGGACTTGGGGGGTGCTGGTGGGTGAGAAGCTGGGCATGAGCCAGCAATGGGCACTGGCAGCTCAGAAGGCTGATGGCAGCCTGGGCTGCATTCAAAGAAGCATGGTCAGGGTTGGAAAGGAGCACAAGGAGCAGCCAGTCCCAACCCCCTGCCATGCTCCAGAGCTGGATGCAGGACTCCAGGTGGGCTCTCAGCAGAGCAGAGCAGAGGGGCAGAATCCTCTCCCTGGCCCTGCTGCCCACACTGCTGCTGCTGCAGCCCAGGCTCTGCTTGGCTGAAGAAGTTGAAGATGTCCCTGTTGCAGATGTCCCTGTTGGCTGTAGGGCAGGGGTTGGACTGGATGACCTTTGAGTATCCATTCCAACCCAATCTAATCCATGATTCTATGGCTCCATGATTCTACAGACAAGCAACCTCAGACCTCTCTCAGGACATGGATGGATGGATGGATGGATGGACAGATAGATATGCCAGAAAGGTGTCCCTGAGCATCCTTACACACACTTATGTGGGTGTATGAGAAAGGAGCTCCTACCTTTGGTTTTAATCTGTACCTCCAGGCACCTGCATGGTCTGAACCTCTGCCTCGTCACACGCAAGGAGCTGCCATTCACTGGGGAGAGAGAAAAGAAATGAAAATCAGATATTGGTGGGGGAAAAAAAACACCTCAGGGAGCTGCCAAAGCCTCTCAGGTAAACAAAGAAACCATCTTGTAAGAGGCCTGAGTCTGCCAAGGGTCTGCCTGTAACCAGGATACAGAAGAAAGCCCCAGAGAGCCAGCCTTAAGCAAGCAGCCGCCTACAAACGCCTCGCTCGCTTCTCCAAGGGACGTTTCAAGTCCCCAAGCTCACCACTGCCAGGAATTACACAGCAAAACTAAGAACAGCCTCTTGGCAAAAGCACATCAGGGCTGTCAGCTGGATAATAAGCCTTCCTTTTCATCAGGTCCTAAGAAGATGTGAGGCTATGTCCAGTTTGCGCTGTTAGATTCCGGTTTTGAGTCTCTAGAGAGAACAAGGCTCTGGTGGAACCCCCAAAGGCTCTGGTGGAGCCCCCAGATGCTCTAATGGAACCCCCAAAGGCTCTGGTGGAACCCCCGAGGGCTCTGGTGAAATCCCAAAGGCATGTTCCTAAAGATATGGGTTGCTTTAATTGAGCTGAAGCTGGCTCAGGATTCCATTTGAGCCTCTCCCCATCCTTTGTCTTCCGCTGCCGATGTCGAGACCCTGCCTGCAGAAAGCAAAGGAGGTGATTAACTCCTGGCAGCTCTGTTGCCTGGAAACGAGATGCTTCCTGGGGAGAAGCCATCAGCCCGGCTTCAAAATGCTGGGGGGGAGGTCTGCAGGTCCAGGGCTTGCAGCCTTACTGGGCTGTGCAAGCCTCAGGCCAGTCAGAGAGGTTCACAGGGAGGCTAAGGAGGGGGAAGGCACAGAATCACACAATGTTAGGGGCTGGAAGGGACCTCAAAAGCTCATCCAGTCCAGCTCCCCCTGCCAGAGTAGGATCACCGAGGGCAGGTCACACAGGAATGTGTCCAGGTGGGGTTTGAATGTCTCCTGAGAAAGAGACACCACAGCCTCTCAGGGCAGCCTGCTCTAGGGCTCTGTCACCCCTCACAGTGAAAAGCTTTCCCTTTGTGGTCACTTGGAGCCTCCTCTGCTGCAGCTTGTACCCATTGCCCCTTGTCCTGCCATTGCACAGCCCTGAGCAGAGCCTGGCTCTGCCCTCCTGTCACTCACACTGCACATCTTGATAAACATGAATGAGGGCAGCCCTCAGGCTCCTCTGCTCCAAGCCCCAGCTCCCTCAGGCTCTGCTCACAAGAGGTGTTTCTCACTGCTTCCAGCAGCTTTGTGGCTCTGCACTGGACTCTTTCAAGCAGTTCCCTGAGGCCCTTCTTGAAGCGAGTGGCAGAGAACTGGACACAATATTCCAGATGTGGCCTCCCCAGGGCAGAGTAGAGGAGGAGGAGAATCTCTCTCAACCTGCTAACCACTTCTAATCCACCCCAGGATGCCCTTGGCCTTCTTGGCCACAAAGGCACATCTCTGGCTCGTGGGCATCCTTCTGTCCACCAGGACCCACAGGTCCCTCTCCCTCTGTGCTGCACTCCAACAGGTCAATCCTTTGCAGGGACATCCCTGATGGGGAGATGGCATTTCAAGGTGTTTTCTGTCTTGCAGCCTTGTCCTTACTGGAGCCCAGTCACGTCAGAGAGGTTATTTTGCCCATGCAAAGGGTCACACTTGAGCCGTGGGAACACACAGGAAGCATTTTCTGCTCTCAGAAATCTCCAGCTAAGCCCTGGAGCAGTTGCACTGCTTGTTCCCCGAGGGCTTGTGTTGCAAGGAGTCTCAGCTCTTTGCTTGTGGCTTATTAGGAGAAGCAAAGTCCCATCTTCTGGATTTATCAGGAACAAATTGGCTCCTTGGAAGAGCTGACCAAGGAGTAAAGCAAGGCTCAGCTGGGTAATGAATATTCATGTCCTGCTCTGCTGTGCAAATGTGGTTTGCTTTTTTGTCTTTCTGCTCCCTTAAATCAGCAGGGAAGGGGAAATACCTACTTAGGGAGGGCTTTGAAATCTTCTGCTTCAATGAGTGAGGGATCAAAGATTTCCAGACAGTCAGGAGAAGCCACGAGAGAGGCATCTCCTTGTTGGGTGGAGATGAAACAGAAGCTGATGCTTGTGGCAGAGCTGTGTCCCTGAAAGACTAAACTAGCTCAGCAGCAGGTGATGTGCCCCAAAACTGAGCCCTGGTCTCTGCAGCTCATGTCCTGATACTCAGATCAACCTTATGAATGGAGTGGTCTTGGTTGCCAAAGATGGTTGAATCAGCTCTGGGCAGCCTGATCTAGTGGAGAATGTCCTTGGCCACTGCAGGGGAGTTGGACTAGATGACTTTTGGAGGTCCTTTGCAACCCAGAGCATTCTATGGTTCTGTGATAAAGTACATCCTAGGGATACCAGGTGCTCTGAAGCCATCCAGGCTCTACAGATATCATCCAGCCCCAAGTTCATCCTCTGTTCCCCTGGAAAGTAATCAGGGGCCCTGTACCCACCTCAGTCTCCTCTGATTCTTTGGGAATGGAGAAGGAAGCAACCATGGTCAATATATTTCTTGCTCTAGCTCCAGTGGCCCTAGCATGGCCAGGGCAGTAATTCCTCAACCCATCTTCACACCAGATCCTGTCTGGGCTACCAAGCTGGTCAGGGCAATGCCAAGCACAAGTCCAGACTGGGCAGTGCCTGGCTGGAGAGCAGCCCTGAGCAGAGGGACTTGGGGGTGCTGCTGGAGGAGAAGCTCAGCAGGAGCCAGCAGTGTTCACTTGCAGCCCAGAGAGCCAAGCAGAGCCTGGGCTGCAGCAGCAGCAGTGTGGCCAGCAGGGCCAGGGAGGGGATTCTGCCCCTCTGCTCTGCTCTGCTGAGAGCCCACCTGGAGTCCTGCATCCAGCTCTGGAGCCCCTGGGACAAGAGGGCTGTGGAGATGCTGGAGAGTGTCCAGAGCAGGGCCAGGAGGATGCTGAGAGGCTGCAGCAGCTCTGCTGTGAGCACAGACTGAAAGAGTTGGGGCTGTGCAGGCTGGAGCAGAGGAGGCTCCCAGGGGACCTTCTTGTGGCCTGCCAGGATCTGAAGGGGGCTACAAAAAAAGCTGGGGAGGGACTTTGGAGGCTGTGAGGGAGTGTCAGGAGTGGGGGGACTGGAGCAAAGCTGGAGGTGGGGAGAGTGAGGCTGGAGGTGAGGAGGAAGTTGTTGAGCAGGAGAGTGGTGAGAGGCTGGACTGGGTTGCCCAGGGAGGTGGTTGAGGCCCCATGGCTGGAGGTGTTTGAGGCCAGGCTGGCTGAGGCTGTGTGCAGCCTGCTCTAGGGTAGGGTGCAGCTTTCTGTGTAACCTTCAGTAACTCACTCAGCCTCTCCCTGCCTGCACATGGATGATGATTTGCTGTCTGAGAGCAACAATAACAATGGAGAAAGCTTCACTGACCCTTAGATGAACCTCTCCATGACAGGCTTTACCCACCCAAAGCCCCTTTTAGTTCTCTCTCCACTTATATTTGCCTTCTCTTGCTCTGTTTGCTGACTTGGGTTTGAGATGTGGATAAATTAGAGTGGATGCTCTCCTTGGGAGCATCAGAGGGAGGCCACCACTGATCTATGACTATAAATGCATCGGGGACCTCTGAGACCAGCCAACAACTCTCACTACAAGTCCCAAGTTAGCACCTGCTGGAAAATGTTGAAGCTGTTTAACTTTTATTGCTCAATTCTCACCTCCATCCATTTAAGTCTCCTCTTTTCCTCCCCATTTTTCCTGTCTCTCATCATTTCTCCTTATTCCCTAACACGCTTGGCCACACACTTGTGGCCCATGATGTAGCTCCAACCACATTCTCTTTGGCCTTTCCCTTCTCAGCTATTTATAGTCACTTATCCAATCTCCTGGGGCCTGCATTTAGTCTGGGTACATTAAGTTCCTTTAATCCCTCCATAGGTCATCCTCTGTAATCCGTTTACCAGTGGCCCTTGCGACTCTGCTGATCAATGTCCATCTCATGAGTGCCAGGAGGAACCCATAAAACCTTGAGTCGCCAAGCTGCAGGCTTCTGAAGTCACCAAGCTCTGCAAATCAGTGGAGTGGGGCACAGAGCACTGCCACAGGCTGCCCAGAGAGGTTGTGGGGTCTTCTCTGGAGCCTTTCAAGGCCTGTCTGGATGTGTTCCTGTGTGATCTGTGTTAGATAGGATTGTCCTGCTCTGGCAGGGGGGTTGGACTGGATGATCTCCTTGGGTCCCTTCCAACCCCTAACATCCTGTGATGCTGTGATGCTCACAAGGCTTCATGAGTCCAGCAGGTTGTACATGGACACCCAACCAGGGTCAGGACTGAGAAGTTTGACAGAAGATCTGAAGGGATGCATGCAAGGGGCAGTGCAGTGCATGTAGAAGAAGCCAGGACAAGCACTGAGAATGTCTGACACAGAAGATCTGAAGGGATGCATGCAAGGGGCAGTGCAGTGCATGTAGAAGAAGCCAGGACAAGCACTGAGAATGTCTGACATGAAGGACCTGAAGGGATGCATGCAAGGGGCAGTGCAGGGCATGTAGAAGAAGCCAGGACAAGCACTGAGAATGTCTGACACAGAAGATCTGAAGGGATGCATGCAAGGGGCAGTGCAGTGCATGTAGAAGCCAGGACAAGCACTGAGAATGTCTGACATGAAGGACCTGGAGGGATGCATGCAAGGGGCAGTGCAGTGCATGTAGAAGCCAGGACAAGCACTGAGAATGTCTGACATGAAGGACCTGGAGGGATGCATGCAAGGGGCAGTGCAGTGCATGTAGAAGAAGCCAGGACAAGCACTGAGAATGTCTGACACAGAGGATCTGAAAGGATGCATGCAAGGGGCAGTGCAGTGCATGAAGAAGCCAGGACAGGCACTGAGAATGTCTGACACAGAGGACCTGGAGGGATGCATGCAAGGGGCAGTGCAGGGCATGTAGAAGAATCCAGGACAAGCACTGAGAATGTCTGACACAGAGGACCTGGAGGGATGCATGCAAGGGGCAGTGCAGTGCATGTAGAAGCCAGGACAAGCACTGAGAATGTCTGACATGAAGGACCTGGAGGGATGCATGCAAGGGGCAGTGCAGTGCATGTAGAAGCCAGGACAAGCACTGAGAATGTCTGACATGAAGGACCTGGAGGGATGCATGCAAGGGGCAGTGCAGTGCATGTAGAAGCCAGGACAAGCACTGAGAATGTCTGACACAGAGGATCTGAAGGGATGCATGCAAGGGGCAGTGCAGTGCATGTAGAAGCCAGGACAAGCACTGAGAATGTCTGACATGAAGGACCTGGAGGGATGCATGCAAGGGGCAGTGCAGGGCATGTAGAAGCCAGGACAAGCACTGAGAATGTCTGGCACAGAGGACCTGGAGGGATGCATGCAAGGGGCAGTGCAGTGCATGTAGAAGCCAGGACACTGCATAGCTCTCCTGCTTTGCTCTGCAGAAGGAGCTGGTCAAAGCTCTTTGTTGAGTCCCTTGTTGGAGCTGCCCACAAATTGACTCCCAAGTGCCCCAAAGCAGGAGCTAGAAGCACCCTCCAGATCAATCTTCAGGAGCTAGAAGCTCTCCCCAGATCCATCTTTTCTAGTCATTGATAACCTTGTTTCCCCTCCCCAAAGCCTCTCATTCATTTGTTTTGCTAGAACTTTCCACCAAACCAATTTGCCCTCCAGTGGGCAAAATTATCAGAAGGAATATGAAGGTTTAGCAGTTGTCAGAAATCATGGGTCCATAGAATGGTCTGAGTTGAAAAAGGAACTCCAAAGCTCAGCCAGTCCAGCCCCCTCTGCACTCAGCAGGGACAGCCTCAGCTAGAGCAGGTTGCCCACAGCCCTCTCCAGCCTCACCTTCAATAGCTCCAGGCATGGAGCCCAAAATACCTCCCCAAGCAACCTGTTGCAGGGTTCCAGCACCCTCCTGGTGCAGAACTTGTTCCTCACATCCAAGCTCAATCTGCTCTGCTCTACTTTGAAGCCATTGCCTCGTCCTGTCCCTGCAGGCCTTTGCAAACAGTTCTTGTAGCCCCTTCAGGTCCTGGCAGGCTGCTATTAGGTCTCCCTGGTGCCTTCTCTTTTCCAGGCTGCACACCCTCATCCTGTCCTCACAGCAGAGCTGCTCCAACCCCCTGATCATTTTCTCATCCTCCTCTCCACCTGCTCCATCAGGTCCATGTCCTTGCTGTGTGAGGTCTCCAGAGCTGGATGAAGCACTGCAGATGAGGTCAGAGCAGAGTGAAGCAGCAGAATCAGCTCTCTGCATCTGCTGCCAAGGCTGCTTTGAATGCAGCCAAATGCAGGATGGTCTCCAGTAATTTATATTGGACTGGAAAAAAACCTTGGCTCCATTTGAGGATGCCAGGATGAGAAAACTCACCATCATTTAAGGAGACCCTAAAACAGCCTGGTTATTATTGCACTAGAGATAGAATCATGGAACTGTCAGGGCTGGAAGGGACCTCCAAGATCATCCAGCTCCAATCCACCTGCCATGGGCAAGGACACCTCACACTAGAGCAGGTTGCTCACAGCCACATCCAGCCTGGCCTGAAACACCTCCAGGGATGAGGCTTCCACCACTTCCCTGGGAAACCTCTTCCAGTGTCTCACCACCCTCCTGCTGAAGAACTTCTTCCTAACATCCAGTCTGAATCTCCCCATTTCTAGCTTTGTTCCAGTCCCACCCAGTCCCTATCACTCCCTCACACCCTAAAAAGTCCCTCCCCAGCTTTCTTGTAGCCCACTTCAGATACTGCAAGGCCACAAGAAGGTCTCCAGACTGCACAGCCCTCAGAGAGATCTTCAGGGCTATTCCCTGTCTCCACACCAGTAGATCTCAGTATGGGTGGAATAGAGAACCACTGCCCAGAGGTTTGCCCAAAGTCAATGCTTGGGCTTGCTCTGGCACTCATCTGGTATCATTGGCATCATGCAAACATCTGGGCAGGATTGTGCTCCAGAGTGATACAATCTCCTGTACTCTCCCCTGGTGAGGCCACATCTTGAATACTGGGCTCAGATTTGGGCCCCTCAGTAAAAGAAAGGCATTGAGGTGTTGGAGTGTGTCCAGAGCAGGGAAGTGCAGTTGCTTGGAGGGAAGGTCTGGTGAGGAGTGGCTGAGGGAGCTGGGGTTATTTAGCCTGGAGAAGAGGAGACTGAGAGGAGACCTCATTGCTCTCTGCAACTCACTGAAAGGAGGTTGGATTGAGTTGGGGGTTGGGCACTTCTCCCTAGGAGCAAGAGATAGGACAAGAAGAGGAAATAGCCTTCAAGCTACAACTCCCTGAAGGGAGGCTGGAGCCAGGTGGGGTTGGGCTCTGCTGCCAGGCAAGCAGCAACAGAACAAGGGGCCAGAGTCTGAAGCTGTGCCAGGGCAGGTCTAGGCTGGATGTGAGGAGGAAGTTGTTGGCAGAGAGAGTGATTGGCATTGGAATGGGCTGCCCAGGGAGGTGGTGGAGTGGCTGTGGCTGGAGGTGTTGAAGCCAAGGCTGGCTGGGGCACTTAGTGCCATGGTCTGGTTGACTGGATAGGGCTGGGTGCTAGGTTGGCCTGGATGATCTTGGAGGTCTCTTCCAAGCTGGCTGATTCTATGATTCTAAGTTGCACCACAGGAGGTTTAGGCTGGAGATAAGGAAAAATATCTTTGCTGCAGGAGTGGTCAGGGACAGGCACAGGCTGCCCAGGGAGGTGGTGGAGTCACCATCCCTAGAGGTGCTGAAGAAGCCTATGGCCATGGTGACTTGGGGACACACTTTCATGGCCATGGTGGTGCTAGGTAGATGGCTGGACTTGATGTTCTTAGATGTCTTTTCCAACTGACACACTTCTGTGATGCTCAGATCCACTGCTGAGTGGTGCCCATGTCCTTGGCCAACCCCAAGACCAACATCCCACCATGTGGCACGATGCCTGGCCGTGCTCTTTTCCCAGAAGGGGCAGGAGAAGGAGCAGGGACATGCTTGGCTCTGTTCTTTTCCCAGAAGAGGCTGGAGAAGCAGAAAGCTCTTCCTGCTTTCTGCTGTGCTGGTTGTAATTTAAACAGAGAGACATTTTTATTTCTTTAACTCACATCCTCTTGGAGAGAGGTTTGCAGCCAGAACATCACTTCTGCTGATTAGACCTAATGGATTTGACTTGAGGTAAGAGATTGAATTCTTTCCATAGCTGATTCCTGACAGAGGATGAGCAACCAGGCTGCATGATTTATGCAGAACTGGATACTCCACTGCAGGAGATGCTAAGGACCTTGGGTTTAGTTTTCATTCTGCAGCTTCTCACTCCATCCAGGTCTGCCTGCTGTCTGCAGAGCAGAGTCTCCTGATGCAGCAAAACCTCACTGAGCAGCTTTGACCCTGCCTTTTCTTTACCATGTTGGGGTGAGATGAGGTCAACTGCAGATGAGGGAAGCTCACAGAAAGGTCCATAGATTGATAGAATGGTTTGGGTTGGAAAGGACCTTAAAAATCATCTAGTTCCAGCAGGTTGAGGGGAGCTTCTCCTTCCACTCTGCTCTGCCTTACAGAGGCCACGCCTGAAGCACTGCACCCAGTTCTGGGCTCCTCAGTTCAAGGATGACAGGGAAGCAGAGGAGACAATGCAGTGAGGGGCTGCAGAATTGCTGAGGGGCCTGAAGCATCACTGTGAGAAGGAAGGGCTGAGAGCCCTGGGGCGGCTGAGTCTGGAATAGAGCAGCCTGAGAGCAAGTGTGCACGCAGCTGAGCATGTCAGGAGTGTGTGCATGTGTGTGTGACTGTGCACATGTGTGACTGCAGGTAGAATGTGGTTTATGTGTGTGTGTGTGAGACAGTGCACGTGTGTGACTGCAGGTAGAATGTGTTTTATGTGTGTGGCTGTGCATGTGTGCACGCAGCTGAGCATGTCAGGGGTGTGTGTGTTTATGTGTGTGACTGTGCATGTGTGTGAATGCACATAGAATGTGCTATACATGTGTGTGTGCACGTGTGTGAATGCAGGTAGAATGGTTTTATGTGCGTGGCTGTGCATGTGTGCACAGAGTTGAGCATGTCAGGGGTGTGTGTGTCTATGCAAGTGTGACTGTGCATGTGTGTGGATGCAGGTAGAATGTGTCTTACATGTGTGTGCATGTGTGCGGCTGTGCATGTGTGCACACAGCTGCGCATGTCTGCCTGTGCACACATGCATCTGCCAGGGCCGTGTCACACCTGTATGTGTGCAGGGCTGCCCACGCCTGACGTGTGTGTGTGTGTGTGTGTGTGCACATGTACCTGCCAGGGCTGTGTCTCACCCGTGTGTGTGCAGGGCTGCCCACGCCTGACACGTGTGTGTGTGTGTGTGCACACATGTACCTGCCAGGGCTGTGTCTCACCCGTGTGTGTGCAGGGCTGCCCACACCTGACATGTGTGTGTGTGTGTGTGTGTGCACATGTACCTGCCAGGGCTGTGTCTCACCCGTGTGTGTGCAGGGCTGCCCACGCCTGACACGTGTGTGTGTGTGTGTGCACACATGTACCTGCCAGGGCTGTCTCTCACCCGTGTGTGTGCAGGGCTGCCCACGCCTGACGTGTGTGTGTGTGTGTGCACATGTACCTGCCAGGGCTGTGTCTCACCCGTGTGTGTGCAGGGCTGCCCACGCCTGACACGTGTGTGTGTGTGTGTGCACACATGTACCTGCCAGGGCTGTGTCTCACCCGTGTGTGTGCAGGGCTGCCCACGCCTGACACGTGTGTGTGTGTGTGTGCACACATGTACCTGCCAGGGCTGTCTCTCACCCGTGTGTGTGCAGGGCTGCCCACGCCTGACGTGTGTGTGTGTGTGCACACATGTACCTGCCAGGGCTGTCTCTCACCCGTGTGTGTGCAGGGCTGCCCACGCCTGACGTGTGTGTGTGTGTGTGTGTGTGCACACATGTACCTGCCAGGGCTGTCTCTCACCCGTGTGTGCAGGGCTGCCCACGCCTGACGCGGGAGTGTGTGTGTGTGTGTGCACATGTACCTGCCAGGGCTGTCTCTCACCCGTGTGTGCAGGGCTGCCCACGCCTGACGCGGGGGTGTGTGTGTGTGCACATGTACCTGCCAGGGCTGTCTCTCACCCGTGTGTGCAGGGCTGCCCACGCCTGACGTGTGTGTGTGTGTGTGTGTGTGTGCACATGTACCTGCCAGGGCTGTCTCTCACCCGTGTGTGCAGGGCTGCCCACGCCTGACGTGTGTGTGTGTGTGTGCACACATGTACCTGCCAGGGCTGTGTCTCACCCGTGTGTGTGCAGGGCTGCCCACGCCTGACGCGGAGGTGTGCGCGTCGGTGCCTGCTACGGCCCAGCCCTGCAGGTCTCTCCCCGCGGCCCTTACACCGCACAAGCATGAGTTGGAAGGCAGAAGGGCTCTGCAGTGGGACCTTGACTGCCTGGACAGATGGGCAGAGTCCAATGGGATGGGGTTCAATAGCTCCAAGTGCAGGGTGCTGCACTTTGGCCACAACAACCCCATGCAGAGATGCAGGCTGGGGTCGGAGTGGCTGAGAGCAGCCAGACAGAGAGGGATCTGGGGGTGCTGATTGATACCCACCTGAACATGAGCCAGCAGTGTGCCCAGGTGGCCAAGAGAGCCAGTGGCATCCTGGCCTGCATCAGGAATGGTGTGGCCAGCAGGAGCAGGGAGGTCATTCTGCCCCTGTACTCTGCACTGCTTAGACCACACCTTGAGTACTGTGTTCAGTTCTGGGCCCCCCAGTTTAGGAGGGACATTGAGATGCTTGAGCGTGTCCAGAGAAGGGCAACGAGGCTGGGGAGAGGCCTTGAGCACAGCCCTACGAGGAGAGGCTGAGGGAGCTGGGATTGGTTAGCCTGGAGAAGAGGAGGCTCAGGGCAGACCTTATTGCTGTCTACAACTACCTGAGGGGAGGTTGTGGCCAGGGGGAGGTTGCTCTCTTCTCTCAGGTGGCCAGCACCAGAACATGAGGACACAGCCTCAGGCTGCTCCAGGGGAGATTTAGGCTGGAGGTGAGGAGAAAGTTCTTCCCTGAGAGAGTCATTGGACACTGGAATGGGCTGCCCGGGGAGGTGGTGGAGTCGCCGTCCCTGGAGCTGTTCAAGGCAGGACTGGACGTGGCACTTGGTGCCATGGTCTGGCCTTGAGCTCTGTGCTAAAGGGTTGGACTGGATGATCTGTGAGGTCTCTTCCAACCTTGGTGATGCTGTGATACTGTGGTACTGTGAAGCCACACCCCCTGTAGGCCACACCCCTTTAGCCCCCACCCTCCTCACGCGCCGAGGAGGCGTGGCCAGGCCCGCTTTCGCCCCTCCCCTGCCCCCCCATCCCTGCCTGCGCCCGGCGCTGCCTGGGCGCGGAGCGGTGCGGAGCGGGTGCGCTCCTGGCGCGGGGCCGCCATGGCGTGGCCCTGCATCACCCGCGCCTGCTGCATCGCCCGCTTCTGGAACCAGCTGGACAAAGCCGACATCGCCGTCCCGCTCGTTTTCACCAAGTACTCGGAGGCCACCGAGCATCCCGGCGCTCCCGCGCATCACCTTCCTCAGCCTCCTCCTCCTCGCCCCGCTGCCCCCATCGAAACCCAGCCCGCTGGGGAGGCAGCGGCGGCGGCGGCAGCAGCGGCGGGGGTTGGAGGTGGCGGGGAAGCGGTTCCCGGTGCTACGCGCCCCGGCCCGGCTCCCCACTCCTCTCCCCCCGCTGATTCGGTGATGCGACACGATTACAAACCCTGGAAGGTGCAACGACCGGAACCCAGCTGCAAACCCAAAAGCGAGTACCAGCCCTCGGACACCCCCTTCGAGAAGGAGACCCAGTACCAGAAGGATTTCCGTGCCTGGCCCATCCCTAAACGCGGGGATCATCCCTGGATCCCTAAACCGGGACCTTCCCCAGTCCTTGCCCTGGACCGCGGCTCCCCGGAGAAACCAGCTCAGGAGAAAAGACGGAAGGTTCTTCCCGAGAAGAAGGAGGAAGATGCCGAGGCGGAGGATGAGCATCCCAAAGGAACACGGGCCGGGGATGGGAGAGAGAAGGGTCGGAAGAAGGTGGAGGAGGCGGGCGGGGGCAGGGCGGCCGCCGATGCTCTCAACAGGCAGATCAAGGAGGAGGTGGCAGCGGGGGTCAGCTCGTCTTACAGGTGAGGCTCCCCTCCTGCTGCTCCATCCTTCTCCTCTCCCTTCTCGTCGATCCGCACCCTGGCAGTTGGGTGACCCCCTCGGCCCTTCTCCAGTTCCTTCTTGCCCATCTCTACCCTGGGAGTTGCGTGAATGCATCTCGGGAGCATTCCGGGATGGGGGGGATTTGCTTGGCGGGGGCGGTGGGGGCGGAGAGGATGTCCTTAAAATTCCTCACCTCTCTGGGGGTCACTGGAGGGCTGTGGACAGGCGCTGTGCAGGTGGTGAAGCCGTGGTCCTTTTTGTCCCCTGGCATTTTGCAGCAGCTTCCCGAGTCCTCTGCCCCCCACCCCGACCACATCCCCAAATTCAGAGTCACCTACCGCACTGCCTTCTAGCAGAGGGAGATTTAGGATCGCATCCTTGGGCTGTGCCCAGGCACTGCTGCTGCTTTCCAGGCTCCCCCCTTGGCTACCGCGGTGCAGCCAACCCCAAGGACCAGCATCCTGAGCACCTCCCTGCATCCCCCAGGCTCCCACCCACTGCTAGGGCACCCAGTGAAGTGCCACACGCATGGGAAGGTGCCAGGCAACACCCCAGGCTGGGAGCATCCCCCGGACAAAGCATCCCGGGATGCAGGTGATACACGTCCTAGGCCGCTTGGGTGGGGCAGCTGCTGGATGCTGCCATGTTTAGCGCAGCTCACATCCCTCTGTCTGTGTCCCCCACCCCCTTCCATCATCCCCCCCACCCCCCTTTCACCCTGGTTTGGAAAAGAGAGGCCCTTGTTTCACCCTGGGGAGAGATCCCATGTGGGATTGGGGAGGCAGAGCTGCTGTTGTTCTTTCTCTCCGGGTCGAAGGGGCTGGATGTGTCGGGAATGCAAATCCAGAAGTGATGGGGTGGCTGCTCTGCCAGGAGGGTTGGCTGCAGTTGTGGTTTCCAGAGCTTTCTTTGGCAGAGCCCACCACTGCCAGGGCTGGGGTGGAAGTGGTGGAGAGCAAAGGTGGGGTTTGTTGTGACAAAAAGTGTGGGCACAGCCTTTCTCCTCCTCCTCCTCCTCCCTGTACCTGTGTGGTTACCAAGGTGCTTATGCCTTTGAAGGGTTGATTTTTCTCCCCTCAGGCAGGTAGAGAATTCATGCAGATCCCAAGTGAAGCTGGGGTTTGACTCCTCTGTCCCACCATGCCCACGGCAGAGCTGGCAATCATCATCTTTCCTGTGTCCTCGGGTGGGCAGTGGCTCAAACAGGGAAGATTTGGGGGTGGGTTTGGCTGCAGTTGTGTGTCCTTTCAGGCTCTTAGTGGGGATGAGAGCTATGCTGTGTGCTCAGGTGCATCCAGGCGTGGTGCTGCTGGTTGGTTGAGACGTGAGGGCACGGCCAGGGATTTTCAAGGTCTCTGTTTTGCATGGATGGAGGGTGTGGGGTTGTGGGGAGGGGAGGGGGGTGAAAAGGCTCTGGCAGAAGTGACACAGCCCTTCACAGCAGGCCAAAACAGATTGATTTTTGACTCAGCTTTTTTTTCCCTGGTGGTCATCTTCCAAGGTCTGGAGCTCAGTGACAGCAGAGGGTTGGACTAGATGATCTCCAGAGGTCACATCCAACCCCTGCTATTCTTTGATTCTCTAATTCTATAGCAGGAAGCTGTCTAGAACTGGACAGCTATTGTGTTGCTCTCCTCCACTGGTGTAAAGGGCAATTAGACTTAATCTATTTGCATATTGAAATGCAGATTACTCAGCCTCCCATCATCCCACCCTGTGCCATCCCTCCTGTCTGCTCCAGCAGATTCCTACAGGCTGGCTTGTGTGTGTGTGTGTGTCCCCAAGCAAAAGGGTTGGGTCAGCAGGTCGAGGGAGGGGATTCTCCCACTCTGCTCTGCTCTGCTGAGACCTCACCTGGAGTGCTGCATCCAGCTCTGGAGCCCCTGGGACAAGAGGGCTGTGGAGATGCTGGAGAGTGTCCAGAGCAGGGCCAGGAGGATGCTGAGAGGCTGCAGCAGCTCTGCTGTGAGCACAGCCTGAAAGAGTTGGGGCTGTGCAGGCTGGAGCAGAGGAGGCTCCCAGGGGACCTTCTTGTGGCCTGCCAGGATCTGAAGGGGGCTCCAAAAAAGCTGGGGAGGGACTTTTGAGGCTGTGAGGGAGTGACAGAAGTGGGGGGAATGGAACAAAGGTGGAGGTGAGAGTGAGGCTGGAGGTGAGGAGGAAGTTGTTGAGCAGGAGAGTGGTGAGAGGCTG
Organism: Pogoniulus pusillus; assembly: GCF_015220805.1. Lineage (NCBI taxonomy): Eukaryota > Metazoa > Chordata > Aves > Piciformes > Lybiidae > Pogoniulus > Pogoniulus pusillus. The sequence continues at coordinate 2,004,289 of NC_087269.1, read as the reverse complement.
GACTGGGTTGCCCAGGGAGGTGGTTGAGGCCCCATGGCTGGAGGTGTTTCAGGCCAGGCTGGCTGAGGCTGTGTGCAGCCTGCTCTAGGGTAGAGTGTCCCTGGGTATGGCAGGGAGGTTGGCACTGGCTGCTCCTTGTGCTCCCTTCTAACCCTGACTGGTTCTATGATTCTATGAACTCAAATGTTGAACCCTGGAACCTGAAGGTTTCAGCCCTCCTTGTGTTGCTGCTCATCCTTCAGGCCACTCTCAGGGGCTTCCTTTTTCCCCTTGGGTCCTTCTCTGCTCTCCTACTTCCATGTTTTTTTTCCTTGAGGCATACTGGAGGAGAAGTGTTTGCTCTGATGTTCAGCCCTGGAACACAAGCACCTCTTCATTAATGCATGAGTGATGCTGTGGCTAATTGTGCTCATTTTCTGTTCAAATCAGGCATCTTCTAAGTGTTGTTTATTGTTTGGGTTCCTTCTAAAAGACAAAATCTCCAACTCCTCCTTGCTATGAAGAACCTCCCTGCTGCAGGGAGTCCCTGCTGGGTGGGTTTCAAACAAGAATGAAGACTCCACAGTCTATTTGAGGACCCTTTTGGGCCACCCATCAAGCCAAATTACCTCCTGGTGATCTTTTTGTTAGAGAGGAGCAAGGATGGCTGAGATGGGGATTGTTCTCCATGGCCTTTGGTGGACTTGTGTGTGGATGAAGCATAGAATCAAGCAGGTTGGAAGAGAGCTCCAAGCTCAGCCAGTCCAACCTAGCACCCAGCCCTATCCAGTCAACTAGACCATGGCATTGAGTGCCTCATCCAGGCTTTTGAAGGTCCCCCAGCAGCAGAGAGCAGGGGGAAGATTTCCTTACAGCCCTCTGCTGCCGCTGCAGATCAGCGTAATGTGATGCTCTGAGGCTGAGGAACAGTTCCTTGGTGAAGCCAAAGAGGCACCAGTAATGATTTATTAAACTCATTCTGTCCCCCTGAGGTGAGGGAACAGAGCATGGCACAGAGCAAGCAACCAGCCCAAGGTCATCAGGGAAGTCCATGCTAAAAGCCTCTCTACTCAGGGCTGCTCTCAAGCCAGTCACTGCCTAGCCTATGTTGGGCAATACCAAGCATCAGCACAGGCTGGGCAGTGCCTGGCTTGAGAGCAGCCCTGAGGAGAGAGACTTGGGGGTGCTGGTGGAGGAGAAGCTCAGCCTGAGCTATCAGTGTGCTCCTGCAGCCCAGAGAGTACCAGAGCCTGGGCTGCAGCAGGAGAAGTGAGGGCAGCAGGGAGAGGGAAGTGATCTTGTCCCTCTGCTGTGCTCTGCTTAGACCCCACCTGGAGTACTGCATCCAGTTCTGGAGCCCCTATTATGAGAGGGGTCTGGAGGTGCTGGGAAGTGTCCAGAGAAGGGCCATGAGAATGATCAGAGGGCTGGAGCTGCTCTGCTGTGAAGAGAGAGTTGGGGCTGTTCAGTCTGGAGAGGAGAAGGCTCCAAGGTGACCTTCTTGTGGCCTTGCAGTACCTGAAGGGGGCTACAAGAAAGCTGGGGAGGGACTTTTTAGGATATCAGGCAGTGATAGGGCTGGGGTAGTGGAGCAAAACTAGAATTGGGTAGATTCAGACTGGATGTTAGGAAGAAGTTCTCCAGTATGAGGGTGCTGAGACCCTGGAAGAGGTTGCTCAGGGAGGTGCTTGAGGCCCCATCCCTGGAGGTCTTTAAAGCCAGTTTGGATGTGACTCTGAGCTGGGGAGGGACTTCTTAGGATGTGAAGCAGTGCTAGGACTGAGGGGAGTGGAGCAAAACAAGAAGTGAGGAGATGCAGGTTGGATGTTAGGAAGAAGCTCTTCAGCATAAGGGTGGTGAGAGCCTGGCACAGGTTGCCCAGGGAGGTGGTGGAAGCCTCATCCCTGGAGGTGTTTAAGGCCAGGCTGGATGTGACTCTGAGCAACTTGATCTAGCATAAGGTGTCCCTGCCTGTGGCAGGGAGTTGGAGCTGGATGATCCTTGGGGTCCTTTCCAACCCTCACTGATTCTATGAACAGGAGGAATTCCCTTTCCTAGCTTCTTGATACCCAGGCAAAGCAACGCTGCAGAAGCTGTGCACTTGTGACCTCCTCCCAAGTCTTCCTGGACCTTCAGAGCAGAGGTGAAGGCCATGGGGGATGGAGGCTACTCCCAGAGCAAGACATGGATGATTTGTTTGCATTAGCATTTGAACCCAGCTGCCTCCAGCCAGGCCAGAACAGCTCTGACAGAGCTTTGCATGCCTGCAAGAGACTTCCTGCACCCAGAGATCCTACAGGATGCATTGAGACTTACTTATGTTATGTTTTGATGATCTCTCCATTATTCATCTTTGGATCATTCCTCTTCATCTTTATTTATAGGCACTTGTTAAATATTTTGAATCTGGGATTTGGTTCTGCACTTAATGCCCCAATAAGTTGTCCCTGCAGGCAGGTTGGACAAGGTGACCTTCAGGGGTCTATTCCAACCCAATGCATGCTGTGATTCTGTGGTTCAAGGGACACAGTGGGAGGAGATGCTGCTTCCTGATGGTTTGCACAAGGTTAAGTGACTTCCAGGAGCAGATCTGCTTTGAAGGTGATCAACTCATGCATGCTGGGCATGAGTTTTAACAAGGCAAACTGCAGGGTTCTGCACTTTGGCCACAACAACCCCAAGCAGTGCCACAGGCTGGGGATAGAGTGGCTGGAGAGCAGCCAGGCAGAGAGGGAGCTGGGGATACTGGTTGGCAGCAGCTGGGCATGAGCCAGCAGTGTGCCCAGGTGGCCAAGAAGGCAAATGGCATCCTGGGCTGGATCAGGAATAATGTAGCCAGCAGGACAAGGGAGGTTCTTGTGCCCCTGTGCTCAGCACTGCTCAGGCCACCCCTGGAGTGCTGCATCCAGCTGTGGGCTCCTGAATTGCAGAGAGCTGCTGAGGTGCTGGAAGGTGTTGAGAGCAGGGCAGCAAGGCTGGGGAGGGGCCTGGAGCAGAGCCCTGTGAGGAGAGGCTGAGGGAGCTGGGGGGGTGCAGCCTGCAGCAGAGGAGGCTCAGGGCAGAGCTGATTGCTGCCTGCAGCTGCCTGCAGGGAGGCTGTAGCCAGGTGGGGTTGGGCTCTGCTGCCAGGCAAGCAGCAACAGAAGAAGGGGCCAGAGTCTGAAGCTGTGGCAGGGCAGGTCTAGGCTGGATGTGAGGAGGAAGTTGTTGTTAGAGAGAGTGATTGGCATTGGAATGGGCTGCCCAGGGAGGTGGTGGAGTCTCCATCCCTGGAGGTGTTTAAGAGGAGGCTGGAGAAGGCACTTGGTGCCCTGGTTTGGTTAATCAGAAGGGTTAGGTGCTAGGCTGGACTGAATGAGCTTTGAGATCTTTTCCAACCTGCTTAATTCTGTGGTTCTGTGATCTGCTTGCCCATTAGTGCTCTGTGACTGTTCCTCTTTGGCTGTGCCTTGAAACTGAGGCAGAGGTGCTGAGTGACCTACCTGAACCCACACAGTGCATTGGCACTTGGGCTGGGGCCAGGGAGTAGCTCCAGAACATCATCCTCCAGTTGTTCTTCTGGAGTTGAGGTGCTGGAAGCCACCACTGTGACCTGGGCTGCAGCAGCAGCAGTGTGGGCAGCAGGGCCAGGGAGGGGATTCTGCCCCTCTGCTCTGCTCTGCTGAGAGCCCACCTGGAGTGCTGCATCCAGCTCTGGAGCCCCTGGGACAAGAGGGCTGTGGAGATGCTGGAGAGTGTCCAGAGCAGGGCCAGGAGGATGCTGAGAGGCTGCAGCAGCTCTGCTGTGAGCACAGCCTGAAAGAGTTGGGGCTGTGCAGGCTGGAGCAGAGGAGGCTCCCAGGGGACCTTCTGGTGGCCTGCCAGGATCTGAAGGGGGCTCCAAAAAAGCTGGGGAGGGACTTTTGAGGCTGTGAGGGAGTGTCAGGAGTGGGGGGACTGGAGCAAAGGTGGAGGTGGGGAGAGTGAGGCTGGAGGTGGGGAGAGTGAGGCTGGAGGTGAGGAGGAAGTTGTTGAGCAGGAGAGTGGTGAGAGGCTGGAATGGGTTGCCCAGGGAGGTGGCTGAGGCCCCATGGCTGGAGGTGTTTGAGGCCAGGCTGGCTGAGGCTGTGTGCAGCCTGCTCTAGGGTAGGGTGTCCCTGGGCATGGCAGGGGGTTGGGACTGGCTGCTCCTTGTGCTCCCTGCCAACCCTGCCTGATTCTGTGATTCTATGATCCTTGTGGTCCTTTCCAACCCTGCCTGATTCTATGACTTTATTTCACCCCTCTGCAGGGGGTCAGATGAGTAGTAAGATGAGGATTTCCCCCCTCCTCCTCCTCCCAAAAGCAACACTTTGAATCCTTGATTTTGACTGTTTCACCCAAAAGATATTTTTTAGTATTACCAAAACCAAATGAATTTTGGTGGCTTTTTCCCCCCCCCTGACCAATTTCCCTTCCCAGCAGAGGGAAGGAAGCATGGGAAAGGCTTCAATGGGCAATTTTGGGCTGCCTCTGGTATTAATGAAATGCCTGTTGCTAATGTTCTGTCATTCATCTCAAGCCCTGGAGGTACTCAAGATGTGGAGCAGATGAGAATGTGTAGTAGCTCTGAAGATGAATGAGTCAGTGCTGGAGACTCACTCTCTTGTTTTTGTGAGATGCAGAGGAGAGGGAAGTCCTTCAGTACAGAGGAGTGCTGAAGCAAGCTCTGTGAGGGCAATATTCTGAGTGCTGCCTTCACTTTTGGGGTACCTCACTCCAGGAAGGACATTGAGGGGCTGGAGCAGGTCCAGAGAATGGCAAGGAAGTTGGTAAAGGGTCTGGAGGACAGGTCTGGGGAGGAGCAGCTGAGGGAGCTGATGGTGTTCAGCTTGGAGAAGAGAAAGCTGAAGGGAAACCTCAATGTAGAGCTCCCTGAGAGCCAAGTCATAAGTGAGAGGATTACTTCAGCAGGAGAGTGGTGAGAGGCTGGAATGGGCTGCCCAGGGAGGTGGCTGAGGCTCCATCCCTGGAGGTGTTTAAGGCCAGGCTGGATGGGGCTGTGTGCAGCCTGCTCTAGGGTAGGGTGTCCCTGGGCATGGCAGGGGGGTTGGAACTGGCTGATCCTTGTGCTCCCTTCCAACCCTGACTGATTCTGTGATCTTAAAGGTCTTTTGCAGCCCATATTATTCTATGGTTGTCTACTCCATCATTATAGTGATGGAAATCCTAGAATCATAGAACCAAGCAGGATGGAAGAGAGCTCCAAGCTCAGCCAGCCCAACCTAGCACCCAGCCCTGCCCAACCAACCAGACCATGGCACTAAGTGCCCCAGCCAGGCTTGGCTGCAACACCTCCAGCCACGGCCACTCCACCACTTCCCTGGGCAGCCCATTCCAGTGCCAATCACTCTCTCTGCCAGGAACTTCCTCCTCACATCCAGCCCAGACCTGCCCTGCCACAGCTTCAGACTCTGGCCCCTTCTGCTCTTGCTGCTTGCCTGGCAGCAGAGCCCAACCCCACCTGGCTACAGCCTCCCTGCAGGCAGCTGCAGGCAGCAATCAGCTCTGCCCTGAGCCTCCTCTGCTGCAGGCTGCACACCCCCAGCTCCCTCAGCCTCTCCTCACAGGGCTCTGCTCCAGCTCCCTCCCCAGCCTTGCTGCCCTTCTCTCAACACCTTCCAGCACCTCAACAGCTCTCTGCAATGGAGGAACCCAGAGCTGGACACAGCTGGACTCCAGGGGTGGCCTGAGCCATGCTGAGCACAGGGGCAGAAGAGCCTCTCTTGTCCTGCTGGTGATGAATCTCAGGCCTAGAGCTCAGAACTGGAAGTTTTCATCCCATTCTGCACATGGCAGCCAAGGTCAATCCCTTCCTTCTTCTGCAGTCTCCTGATCCACCTCTTCATTCCTGCTGCCTACATCGTTGTGTCATTAGGACGCCTCACCAGTGTTGCCCTACTTCTTTTTCTGCCAAAGCCAACTGGAAAAGATGTTAAACACTGCTAACCTCCTCCCAGGCTGCAGCTCAGCCTCCCCACACTCCTAGCATACTCATTCCCCTTGCCCAGTTTCCCCCTCTGCTGATGTTCCTCTTCTCTGCCTTAATTAAGGATTTCCCACGTGGCCCCACCAGCAAATCCTCTGCTGAAACCAGAGAGATTTGCATCTTGCTTTTGTCTGCTAAGTCAGTTTAGTGGATCAAAGGATGTCTCAAACAAGCCTCCTTCTGCCCTCCCAGTCACTGCTGTGTCTGTTTAGAGCACCAGCTTCTCCTGGGTGCAGAGGCAGACTCCACTTTCACTTGGTGGCTTCCAGCTATAGCTCAAAGACAAGCAGTAAAAAAAAGGGAGAGGAGAAATAAAGAGCAGAGGACAGGGATCAGCTCATTTAAACAGCAGAACTTTCCTTGTCTGTGCTATTTCTCCTCCCTGGAAGTGTTCAAGGCTAGGATGGATGAGGCCTTGAGCAGCTGAGTCTAGTTGAGAGGTGTCCCTTGGACAGTTGGAGTAGATGAGCTCTGAGGTCCTTTCCAACCTGAGCCATTCTCTGATACAGAGCTTTGCTTTTCCTGTCCCCTACCACCTGAACAAGGCTTCACTGTCACGTTGCTTCTGCACCCTGTCCAACATCAGCCTTGTCTTCCTTTGCTCTTAGCTGAAGGTGTCCATAACACTGATGCTGATAGCTTCAAATCACAGAGTGGTCTGGGTTGGAAAGGACCTCCAAAAGCCATCCAGGCTACCAAGCTTGCCATGCTGGAGCAACAGCATGGATCATCTCCTGCTAGCATGGAATCAACCAGGTTGGAAGGGACCTCCAAAAGCCATCCAGGCTACCAAGCTTGCCATGCTGGAGCAACAGCATGGATCATCTCCTGCTAGCATGGAATCAACCAGGTTGGAAGGGACCTCCAAAAGCCATCCAGGCTATCAAGCTTGCCATGCTGGAGCAACAGCATGGATCATCTTCTGCTAGCATGGAATAAACCAGGTTGGAAGGGACTTCCAAAAGCCATCCAGGCTATCAAGCTTGCCATGCTGGGGCAACAGCATGGATCATCTTCTGCTAGCATGGAATCAGAATCAACCAGGTTGGAAAGGACCTCCAAAAGCCATCTAGGATATCAAGCTTGCCATGCTGGAGCAACAGCATGGATCATCTTCTGCTAGCATGGAATCAGAATCAACCAGGTTGGAAGGGACCTCCAAAAGCCATCCAGGCTATCAAGCTTGCCATGCTGGAGCAACAGCATGGATTATCTCCTGTTAGCATAGACTCAGAATCAACCAGGTTGGAAGGGACCTCCAAAAGCCATCCAGGCTACCAAGCTTGCCATGCTGGAGCAACAGCATGGATCATCTTCTGCTAGCATGGAATAAACCAGGTTGGAAGGGACCTCCAAGATCATCCAGTCCAACCTATGCCCAGCCAGGGGGGGCAAAGGCAGTTTTAGTCCAGTTTTATAGGGTGGAAGTTGAATTCACCTTGATTTAGAGCTCAGCATACTGGATGCAGCCTTCTCATGGCCTGTCTGTTGTTTCTTATGTTCATGTGTATAGAGAACTGTAGGATGGGTTGGGTTGGAAGGGACCTTTAAAGGTCATCTACTCCAAACCCCCTGCAGTCATCAAGGACATCTGCAGCTAGAACAGGTTGCTCAGAGCCCCACACAACCTGACCTGGAATGGTTGCAGGGAAGGATCATAGAATCAACCTGCTTGGAAGAGAGCTCCAGGCTCAGCCAGCCCAACCCAGCACCCAGCCCTGCCCAACCAACCAGACCATGGCACTAAGTGCCCCAGCCAGGCTTGGCTGCAACACCTCCAGCCACAGCCACTCCACCACCTCCCTGGGCAGCCCATTCCAGTGCCAATCACTCTCTCTGCCAACAACTTCCTAACAACATCCAGCCCAGACCTGCCCTGCCACAGCTTCAGACTCTGGCCCCTTCTGCTCTTGCTGCTTGCCTGGCAGCAGAGCCCAACCCCACCTGGCTACAGCCTCCCTGCAGGCAGCTGCAGGCAGCAATCAGCTCTGCCCTGAGCCTCCTCTGCTGCAGGCTGCACACCCCCAGCTCCCTGTATCTATCCACACAGACACACAGGGACAAACCAAGCTGCTCACCACACTCCTGCTGCAGCATCCAACTCCTCCCCAAGCCCAGCACTGCAGGTGTTGCAGAGCAAGCACAGTTTTGCTTTCTATTAATAACTCCTTTTGCTCAAGCAGTGCCTTCACCTGAAGGGACCCTGCAGAGCTTTGCAAACGTGGTGTGAGCATGAAGAGACTGCTCTGAGCCTGTGAGATCTGCTCCTGAGGCCACAGAGCAGAGGATCACAGAATGGCAGAGGTTGGAAGGGACTGGCAGAGCTCATCTGGTCTGACCCTCCTGCAAAGCAGCATCACCCAGGGCAGGTCACACAGGAACACAGACAGAAAACTCTCTAGAGAAGGAGACTCCACAACCTTCCTAGGCAGCCTGTGCCAGTGCTCTGGCAGCCTCACAGTAAAGAAGCTTCTCCTCGTGTTGAGGTTGAGCTTCCTGAGATCCATTTTCTGTCCATTTCTCCTCATCCTATCAGAGGACACCACTGAAAAGAGCCTGGCACCTCCTTCTTGACAAGTCAAGAGAGATGCTGAGGCACCTGGGATGAGACTGAACAAGGCCAAGGGCAGGTTCTGCACTTTGGCCACAACAACCCCAAGCAGCACTGCAGGCTGGGGCCAGAGTGGCTGAGAGCAGGCAGGCAGAGAGGGCCCTGGGGGTGGTGGGAGAGAGGAGCTGAAGCTGAGGCAGCAGTGCCCAGGTGGACAGCAGAGCCAATGGCATCCTGGGCTGGATCAGGAATAATGTAGCCAGCAGGACAAGGGAGGTTCTTGTGCCCCTGTGCTCAGCACTGCTCAGGCCACCCCTGGAGTGCTGTGTCCAGCTGTGGGCTCCTGAATTGCAGAGAGCTGCTGAGGTGCTGGAAGGTGTTGAGAGAAGGCCATGAGGATGAGCAGAGGGATGGAGCTGCTCTGCTGTGAGGACAGGCTGAGGGAGTTGGGTCTGTTCAGTCTGGAGAGAAGGCTCTGAGGTCACCTTCTTGTGGCCTTGCAGTATCTGCAGGGGCTACAGGAAAGCTGGGGAGGGACTTTTTAGGCTGTCAGGGAGTGATAGGACTGGGGAGGATGGAACAAAGCTGGAAGTGGATAGATTCAGATTGGATGTTAGAGAAGAAGTTCTTCAGCGTGAGGGTGGTGAGAGCCTGGCACAGGTTGCCCAGGGAGGTGGTGGAAAACTCATCCCTGGAGGTGTTTAAGGACAGGCTGGATGGGGCTGTGTGCAGCCTGCTCTAGGGTAGGGGGTCCCTGCCCATGGCAGGGGCGTTGGAACTGGCTGATCCCTGTGGTCCCTTCCAACCCTGCCTGATTCTGTCATTCAATGAAATCAATTCTATGACCCAGGCTGCTGTGAGCCATGGGCTGGCTCCTGGCAGCTCCACATCCATCCACAGCACTCCTGCTGCCTGCAGTCAGCTTTCTCCTGCATGGCAACGTCCTCCCCATGTCAATTAGCTCTTGCACGGTGTTTATCTGCTCAGCTTTACAGGTGCTGGCTTGGAAAGCAGCCAGAGCTCTCTCACTGAAGTACTTTGCAAGGTCAGTGATGCTCTGCTGCTGCTTCTTGGCTGCTGCTTTTCTTCTCTGGTTCCTTAGAAGGGTTGGAGGCTGTGCAGGTGCTTTGCTGCTTCTCCAGCTCAGGGTGGGAGTGAACAGTGAAGGTGCTTAAAGAAACCAATGTCTTTCTGGAGAGGAGCTAGGTATTAACTGCAAAGAGCAAGGATGGTGTCAAGTGGAGGGGGCCAAGCTCTTCTGGGGGCAAGAAGCCAAGGAGCAATGGATGCAGAGTGGAAGAGAGAAGGTTTCATCTGCACAGGAGGAGGAGAAAGTTGTTTGGTGTGAGGGTGGCAGAGGCCTGGAGCAGGCTGCCCAGAGAGGTTGTGGAGTCTCCTTCTCTGGAGCCTTTCCAAGCCCACCTGGATGCATTCCTGTGTGGGCTGTCCTAGGGGATGCTGCTTTGGCAGGGAGGTTCCACCCACGTGAGGAGGAAGTTGTTGAGCAGGAGAGTGGTGAGAGGCTGGAATGAGTTGCTCAGGGAGGTGGTTGAGGCCCCATCCCTGGAGGTGTTTAAGGCCAGGCTGGATGAAGTTGGGGGCAGCCTGCTCTAGAGTAGGGTGTCCCTGGGCATGGCAGAGGGGTTGGAAGTGGATGATCCTTGTGGTTCCTTCCAATCTTGACTGATTCTATGAGTCTATGATTCTATGATGCACCCTGGCTGGGTTTGCATGGGGGTGTTGCAAGCTGGCTGGGTTTGCATGGGGCTGATGCACCCTTACTGGGCTTGCTTGGGGGTGATGTATCCTGGCTGGATGGCAGCCTCCCACCAGGTACTCCAAACATCCAGGAGATGAACACAGCAAGTCCGTCCCAGCCAGAGCTCATCTTGGTGTCAGCCAGTAGCTATGGCAACCTGCAGGGAGGATTCCCAGAGAGGGATGTGCTGGCCAGGACTCTGGTGGAGAGAGGACACAGGGAAAACCACATGTTCCCTCCCAGGAACTGGGATGCCTTTTAGCAGCATCATTGTGCAGGAAGCAAAGGAGATACTGAACTGAGAAGCTGTGGGGTAAAAGCCTCATGGTGTGATTTCTGAGATCACATAGAAGAGGTCATTTCATCCACTTGTAGCAACTCCAGAAGGCAGCCAGCCTGCAGAGGAGGTGCAAAGCTCCAGTGCTTGAGCCTGCCCCAGAGCAGGGGCTGGACTTGAGTTTTGAGGTTGTCCCTAGCCCCACTTGCCACAATTCTGCTTCCAGAGCTCCCTTCCAGCCACAACCATCCCCTGATGCTCCAGAGCTCCCTTCCAACCACAACCATCCCCTGATGCTCCAGAGCTCCCTTCCAGCCACAACCATCCCCTGATGCTCCAGAGCTCCCTTCCAGCCACAACCATCCCCTGATGCTCCAGAGCTCCCTTCCAGCCACAACCATCCCCTGATGCTCCAGAGCTCCCTTCCAACCACAACCATCCCCTGATGCTCCAGAGCTCCCTTCCAGCCACAACCATCCCCTGATGCTCCAGAGCTCCCTTCCAACCACAACCATCCCCTGATGCTCCAGAGCTCCCTTCCAGCCACAACCATCCCCTGATGCTCCAGAGCTCCCTTCCAACCACAACCATCCCCTGATGCTCCAGAGCTCCCTTCCAACAACAACCATGCTCTGATTCTATGACACAAGAGCAGGCTCTGAGCAGATACCACAAGGATCAATGGGAAAGGCTTCATCATCCAGGGCAGGATGGAGATTGAATGCAACAGAGCAGAGGGGAGCCACAAATGGCCCAGTTTAACTGCTTCAGCTTAGCTCTGAGCAGAGGCAAACCCAACATGACAGCTTCAGGGCAAGCATTTTCCCCAGCCTCCTTTGGTCAGATGATGTTTCCCCTCCTGGTTGGGAACAGTAATGATTTATTTAATTATCTGGGGGTAATGCAATATTTAATTGTTACTCAGTATAAGCTTCTCATGAAGTGTTGCAAGGGATGAGTTAGTTATGGGAAGGGAAGGAGGTTTCTGGTTTGTTTGAGCCTTGCAGCTCTGTCAGTTGTAATAAAGATCAGGAGAAGATCTGGAGATCAATGAAGATCTGGAGAAGAGGAGGCTCCCAAGTGGCCTTCTTGTGGCCTTTCAGCACCTGAAAGCTTTTGTAGCTCTGTGCTGGACTCTCTCAAACAGTTCCCTCAGCTCCTTTTGGAACTGAGGGGCCCAGGACTGGACACAATCTTTCAGATTGGCCTCACCAGGCAGGAGAACCTCTCTGGACCTACTGCTCACAGCCCTTCCAATCCACCTCAGGATGCCATTGGCCTTCTTGGCCAGCAGAGCACATTGCTGGCTCATGCTCAATCTCCCACCCACCAGGACTGTCCTTTTCCCCTTCACTGCTCTCCAGCAGTTCAGTTCTTTCCCAGGTGCAAGACACTGCCCTTGCCTTTGTTAAACCTCATTCAGTTCTCCCTGCCCAGCTCTGCTGCCTGCTTGAGTCCCACTGAATGGCAGCAGCACAACTCTCCACCCATAGAATCAAGCAGGTTGGCAGAGAGCTCCAAGCTCAGCCAGCCCAACCTAGCACCCAGCCCTGCCCAACCAACCAGACCATGGCACTAAGTGCCCCAGCCAGGCTTGGCTGCAACACCTCCAGCCACAGCCACTCCACCACCTCCCTGGGCAGCCCATTCCAGTGCCAATCACTCTCTCTGCCAGCAACTTCCTAACAACATCCAGCCTAGACCTGCCCTGGCACAGCTTCAGACTCTGGCCCCTTCTGCTCTTGCTGCTTGCCTGGCAGCAGAGCCCAACCCCACCTGGCTACAGCCTCCCTGCAGGCAGCTGCAGGCAGCAATCAGCTCTGCCCTGAGCCTCCTCTGCTGCAGGCTGCACACCCCCAGCTCCCTCAGCCTCTCCTCACAGGGCTCTGCTCCAGACCCCTCCCCAGCCTTGCTGCCCTTCTCTCAACACCTTCCAGCACCTCAGCAGCTCTCTGCAATGGAGGAGCCCACAGCTGGACACAGCTGGACTCCAGGGGTGGCCTGAGCAGTGCTGAGCACAGGGGCACAAGAACCTCCTTGTCCTGCTGCCCACACTGCTCCTGAGCCAGCCCAGGATGCCATTGGCTCTGCTGCCCACCTGGGCACTGTTGCCTCAGCTTCAGCTCCTCTCTGCCAGCACCCCCAGGGCCCTCTCTGCCTGCCTGCTCTCAGCCACTCTGGCCCCAGCCTGTATCCCTGCAGAGCATCTTCTATTATCCATGCTTTGGATTCCTGACATCTTCTTCTCAGAGGGAGAGGAAGGAGAACTCAAACCCACATCCCTTTACACATCACCTTGAGGTGGCAGCCCCACTGCACACACATTTGTGCCATCCCACTGATGGGTGCAGAGATTCTCTTTGCTTGTGCCAGAGCTACTCCAGCAGAAATCCCTTGAATCCATTAGCTGGGGAGGGGGAGCAGATCCAACAGGATGAATATTTCACACCACATGTTTCTGCAGCTGCACTTCCACTCTGTCCCCAGCGTGGCACACAAGCAGGGGAAGTCAGGCATAGGGAGATGTGCTGCACATGATGTATGGACTCTGACAATGGGATAATGGAAAAGAGGAGATGGATGAATGCAGATTAACCTACATTTGGCTCCCATCACCTGCTTCTGCCATGCTGCTGTCTGTGCACATGTATTTGAGCTTGGAGTAGAAGGTCTCTAAGGTCCCTTCTGACTTAGAATCAGAGAATGGTTTAGGTTGGAAGAGACCTCAAAGCTCAGCCAGTTCCTAACCCCTGCCATGGGCAGGGACACCTCCTGCTAGAACAGGTCACTCAAAGTCTCATCCAACCTGGCCTTGAACACCTCCAGGGAGGTTGTGGAGCACAGAATCACAGAACAGTTGGGCTTGGAAGGGATTTCTGGAGCTCTTCTAGTCCATGCCCCCCTGCCAGAGCAACTCTGCTTAGGTCATTCACCCACTGAATGCTTCTTCAGTTGAAATTAAGACCTCCTGAGTCTTTTTTTGCCCTGACAGAACCATAAACGAGCTGGGTGTGACCTAAGTAGATGAAAGAAGGGAGCTGAGGCTTGAGCAAGGATCTTAAGGGAAAGGATTACTGAGCTAAGGAAATGCAATGAAAGGATTTTCCCTCCCTCCTCGTGACCCTTAATGCTGTTTTTATTTCAGGGGCTGTGAGGTCTTGAAGTGAATTTGCTTTTGTGCTGTGGGTATTAAGGCAGAGAAGTCCTGCTCCACAGTTTGCACCACACATCCAGAACGAGTGGGGAGGAAAGAAGGGGAGATTAGAGTGGGAGTTGGTCTGGGTGCTGTGGGAAAGGTCAAGAGGTTAAACTGGGCTGAGCAGACAGGCAAAGAGGGGGACACAGTGGAAGAGTCATAGAATGAATCAGAGAATCATAGAATCATGGAATCATAGAATGGGCTGGGTTGGAAAAGACCTTCGAGATCATTGAGACCCACCTAAAGGACACATTCCTTAGCTGAAAGAGTGCTCAGGGACTGGGATCAGGCTGCACATTCCTTAGCTGAAAGAGTGCTCAAGGATTGGGATCAGGCTGCACATTCCTTAGCTGAAAGAGTGCTCAGGGATTGGGATCAGGCTGCACATTCCTTAGCTGAGAGAGTGATCAGGGACTGGGATCAGGCTGCACATTCCTTAGCTGAAAGAGTGCTCAGGGATTGGGATCAGGCTGCACATTCCTTAGCTGAAAGAGTGCTCAGGGATTGGGATCAGGCTGCACATTCCTTAGCTGAAAGAGTGCTCAGGGATTGGGATCAGGCTGCACATTCCTTAGCTGAAAGAGTGCTCAGGGATTGGGATCAGGCTGCACATTCCTTAGCTGAAAGAGTGCTCAGGGACTGAGATCAGGCTGCACATTCCTTAGCTGAGAGAGTGCTCAGGGATTGGGATCAGGCTGCACATTCCTTAGCTGAGAGAGTGCTCAGGGACTGGGATCAGGCTGCACATTCCTTAGCTGAGAGAGTGCTCAGGGATTGGGATCAGGCTGCACATTCCTTAGCTGAGAGAGTGCTCAGGGATTGGGATCAGGCTGCACATTCCTTAGCTGAGAGAGTGCTCAGGGATTGGGATCAGGCTGCACATTCCTTAGCTGAAAGAGTGCTCAGGGATTGGGATCAGGCTGCACATTCCTTAGCTGAAAGAGTGCTCAGGGATTGGGATCAGGCTGCACATTCCTTAGCTGAGAGAGTGCTCAGGGATTGGGATCAGGCTGCACATTCCTTAGCTGAAAGAGTGCTCAGGGATTGGGATCAGGCTGCACATTCCTTGGCTGAGAGAGTGCTCAGGGATTGGGATCAGGCTGCACATTCCTTAGCTGAAAGAGTGCTCAGGGATTGGGATCAGGCTGCCCAAGGAGGGGATGGAATCTCCATCCCTAGAGGTGCTGGAAAAACCTTTGGCCATGGCACTCAGGGATGTGCTTTAGTGACCATGGCAGTGTTAGATCCATGGTTGGACTTGGGTGATCTTGGAGATCTTTTCCAACAGAAATGCTTCCATGGTTCTGTGCCTCTGCCCCACCTCTGTGAGCCTGAGAAACCATCAGCAGCTTTTCTGCACCACTAACCATGGGGAGGGCTCCTGGACTCCATCTCCCCAACAACTGCATGAGTCCCACGGTGCTGAACTGGTAAATACTGAGACCATCAAAGCTGTCTCAGGGGAGTCTGGGAAAGAGACAGCAGAAGGCACTGGAGCAGATGGCTGAGTTGTGAGATCTCCTCCTAATGAGGGAAACAAGGAGTGATGTGAGTGAAAGCAGCAATTACAGGGCACTGCTGGTACCAGGCTGTCTGCCTGAGAGCCACCACGAAAGGAAACCAGGCTAAGGAGCACTGGCAGAGAGCTTCAGATGGGAAGTGGGCAGCAAGTAGGCTCTGGAAGGAGGATGCTTTGTAATTAACTGGATGCTCTCAAGGGCTTCTCTGGTGTTTGCACAGGGGGGAGAGCCTCCAGAGTGACACACAGACCAAATGGGCTGTGGTTTTACAGCCTCCTGTTGGAAAAGGGGAGAGGAAAAAGGGTCTGGGGGTGCTAATTGATGGGAGGCTGAGCATGAGCCAGCAATGTGCTCTGGTAGCCAGGAAGGCCAATGCCATTCTGGGGTGCATTAGAAGGGCTGTGGCTGGTAGGTTGAGAGAGGTTCTCCTAGCTCTCTGCTTTGCCCTGGTGGGGATGCATCTGGAGTACTGTGGCCAGTTCTGGGACCCTCAGGTCAAGAGGGAGATGGAACTGCTTGAGAGAGCCCAGCACAGAGCCACAAAGATGATAAAGAGTGGAACATCTCTGCTAGGAGGAGAGCCTGAGGGAGCTGGGGCTGTGCTGCTGGGAGAGGAGGAGACTGAGAGGTGACCTCATTCCTACTGATGAAGCTGTGCAGGCTGAGTGCCCAGAGGCTGCAGCCAGGCTCTGCTGGGTGATGCCCAGTGCCAGCCCAAGGGGCACTGGGGGGAAGTTGAGGCATAGGAAGTTCCATGGAAGCACGAGGAGGGTTTTTTCCCCTGTGAGGGTGCCAGAAGCCTGGAACAGGCTGCCCAGGGGGGCTGTGGAGTCTCCCTCTCTGGAGATACTGCAGACCTGCCTGGATGTGTTCCTGTGTGATCTGCTGTAGGTGATGCTGCTGAGGCAGGGGGCTTGGACTGGAGGGGCTTTGGAGGTCCCTTCCAATCCCTGACATTCTGTGACTCTATAGTTTTACTTTGTTGGCTAGACCAGGATCAAAGTGGATGTCTTTGGAGCCTAAGCCTGTGAGTGCTTTGCTTTCTGAGATATTTGAGCTTGGAGGCTCTGAGCTGCTGGAGAGCATTTAGGAGAGATCTGCTTCTTCAACACTCAGGCTTCAGTGGTCTGTCAGAAAATCAGAGGCCATCCTGGTTGCTTGGCCTTTGCTTTCTCTATTCTGTAGGCATCTGGGAGATATACTCACTGCTGTGAGCAGCAGTTGAGGCTTTGACCTTGCATCTCTATCAGCTTTGCAGGTCTGGTCCTGTTCAATATCTTTATTGATGATCTGGAGCAGGGGATTGAGTCCAGCAGCAGTGAGTTTGCAGATGACACCAAGCTAGGAGCAGTGTGGAGCTGTTGGAGGGTAGCAGAGCCCTGCAGAGGGACCTGGCCAGGCTGCATGGGTGGGCAGGGGCCAAGGGGATGAGAGTGAACAACAACCCCAAGCAGCACTAGAGGCTGGGGCCAGAGTGGCTGAGAGCAGGCAGGCAGAGAGGGCCCTGGGGGTGCTGGTCCCTTCCAACCCTCTGTGATACTCAGATACAGGCATAGAGCAGCTGCTCCAGCCAGGAGCAAATAGTAGGGCCCCAAATGCAGTGGTGAAACAACAGCTGCTCTTTGAGCTTCACCATCTTCCCCCCTCACAGAAGCACAGAAACATGCAGGCTGGCAAAGCCCCTCAGGATCACCAAGTCCAATCCAGAACCCTGCTCTACAAGAGTCACTTTAAACCATAGCCCTCAGCACCACATCCAAACCACCCTTAAGCACATCCAGGGTTGGGGACTCCACCACCTCCCTGGGCAGCTCATTCCAGTGCCTGACCACTCTCTCCAGGAAAAAACTTCTTCCTAATGTCCAGTCTGAACCTACTCAGCCTCAGCTTGTGGCCATGAACCTTAACCTCCTGGACTGCTGGATCCATTTCTGCTCCCATGCCAGGAGGAGCACTCACCCTGTCTTGCAGCCTACAAATGAAGTCCAAGTGCAAGACTCATTTGGAGGTGTGTTACAAGCACAGAGAGGAGGGATGCAAGGAGTCCCTGGAGGGAGCAGAGAAATGCAGCTGGTGGAGTAACAGTGCTGTGGCCATAAACCTTAACCTCCTGTACTGCTGGATCCATTTCTGCTCCCATGCCAGGAGGAGCACTCACCCTGTCATGCAGCCTAGACATGAAATCCAAGAGCAGGACTCATTTGGAGGTGTGTTACAAGCACAGAGAGGAGGGATGCAAGGAGTCCCTGGAGGGAGCAGAGAAATGCAGCTGGTGGAGTAACACTGCTGTGGCAGAAGAGCTGTTTGATTTCAGTCCTGCCCTTCCTCAGGGAGAGAACCATGCAAAATTTGGGTGATAACTGAGGAAATTCAGCTAAAATCTTACCTGCCCTTCCCACCATCACCCTGGCTCCATCTCTTGCCTCAAGGGCAGACCTTGCAGTTCCTATGCAGCTGAACTGCAGCAGCACTAAAGCATCTCCAGGTTGGAGAAGAGCCAGGATCATTGCTGGTTCATGGTCAGGAGGTCTTTTATGCTTGCATTTAACTACCTCCACCTCACCTCTGCCCCAGCTGTGTGCCTCTGAGCTGCTTGGCCTTCTGCAGAGCTCATCCTAACCCTCAGCCATGTGTTTGTGGTGTTTCAGACGTGGCTGCATGTGCAATAGTTCTGCCTCCTTGGAAGGCTGTGCTGCATGGCCCTCAGGCAGTGCAGTACCTCTGATTTGTGAGCTGCTGACTCCAGCAGCTTTCCTAGATGGATCACAGCAAGCTTCTGCCCTGCCAAATGCCTGACTTCATTCTGTGCAGTGCCTTAGTCGCTCACACCCTGCTTCAACCAGCGCTGGGGTGGCCTTGTTGAAGGCTCAGCACTTTCCTCCTCTTCTGTGCCAGTGCTGTGCTTAGAGTTGTACAATCGTTTTGGTTGGACTTAAAGATCATGTCCAGTCATTAACCAGACAGTGCCAGGTCCCTACTAAACCATAGAATTCATTGAATCACAGAATCAAGCAGGTTGGCAGAGAGCTCCAAGCTCATGCAGCCCAACCTAGCACCCAGCCCTGCCCAACCAACCAGACCATGGCACTAAGTGCCCCAGCCAGGCTTGGCTGCAACACCTCCAGCCACAGCCACTCCACCACCTCCCTGGGCAGCCCATTCCAGTGCCAATCACTCTCCTTTCATCATCCTCACAGCCTCCCTTGGACACTCTTCAGTACTCAGGACTGGTCAGGCCACACCTTGAGTGATGTGTCCAGCTCAGGGCCACTCAATTCCAGAGAGATGTTGAGGTGCTGGAAGTTGTGGAGAGAAGGGCAGTGAAGCTGGTGAGGGACCTGGAGCAGAGCCCTGTGAGGAGAGGCTGAGGGAGCTGGGGGGGTGCAGCCTGCAGCAGAGGAGGCTCAGGGCAGAGCTGATTGCTGCCTGCAGCTGCCTGCAGGGAGGCTGTAGCCAGGTGGGGTTGGGCTCTGCTGCCAGGCAAGCAGCAAGAGCAGAAGGGGCCAGAGTCTGAAGCTGTGCCAGGGCAGGTCTAGGCTGGATGTGAGGAGGAAGTTGTTGGCAGAGAGAGTGATTGGCATTGGAATGGGCTGCCCAGGGAGGTGGTGGAGTGGCTGTGGCTGGAGGTGTTGCAGCCAAGCCTGGCTGGGGCACTTAGTGCCATGGTCTGGTTGGTTGGGCAGGGCTGGGTGCTAGGTTGGACTGGCTGAGCTTGGAGCTCTCTTCCTACCTGTCTGCTTCTATGATTCTGTGATTCTATGATTCTGTGATTCTATGATTCTATGATTCTGTGATTCTATGATTCTGTGATTCTATGATTCTATGATTCTATGATATCTCTCTCTGCTTTGGACTGGGGAGCCCAGGACTGGACACAACAGCTTGGTGCTTTAGTGGCATTGTTAATGCACTGCTTTGTCCTGTCCTACCACTTGTTCCTTGGGACAACTTGCTGTGCCCCAAGCAGGGATGCCCACAGATGTCCTTCCCCATCCTACTCACACTTGCTCCATTGTGCACTGTCCAAGTCTCCAGGCCCTGCTTTACTGTGTCACATTGTTGAAGTCTATGTAGACAGTTGGGTATTGGCTCTCTCAAACTGACTTGCTCTGTGTGTGTTTGTGTGTCCATGGCCTAGAGGTTGATTATTAATGTCTGGGACAAAATAATCATAGGCACCAGGAGCTTCATTATACCATTGACAGCCTCCCCTGGAGCTTGACAGTAAATGATTGTCTACAAGATAAAGCTGTCATTAAGCATCCATGCAGGAGCTGGAGCCAGGGCAGTTGATGAAGCAGGCACCAAGGGAGGAGATCACAGAAACACAGAATGGTAGGAGTTGGAAGGGACCACCAGAGATCAGCCACTCCAACCTCACTGCCTAGGATCCCCTAGGGCAGGTCACACAGGGATGCATCCAGGAGGGTTTGGAAACTCTCCAGAGATGGAGACTCCACAACCTCTCTGGGCAGCCTGCTCCAGGGCTCTGTCACCCTCACTAAAGAAGCATCTCCTCATGTTGAGGTGGAACTTTCTGTGTTCCAGCTTGTGCCTGTTGCTTCTTGTCCTGTCACTGGACACCACCAAAAGAGCCTGGCACCTTCATCCTCACACCCAGCCCTTGGATAATGGAAGGGCAGTCCACACAGGAGTGCATCCAGGTGGGCTTGGAAAGCCTCCAGAGAAGGAGACTCCACAGCCTCTCTGGGCAGCCTGCTCCAGGCCTCTGCCACCCTCACACCAAACAACTTTCTCCTCCTCCTGTGCAGATGAAACCTTCTCTCTTCCACTCTGCATCCATTGCTCCTTGGCTTCTTGCTGTGCACCCCCCAAAACAGCTTGGCCCCCTCCACTTGACACCCACCCCTCAGCTAGGGAGAGACACTGAGCAGAGCTCCTCTCAGCCTTCTCTCCTGCAGCCTAAGCAGCCCCAGGGCTCTCAGGCTCTCTGCACAGGGCAGATGCTCAAGTCCCCCACTCCCCCCCGTGCCTCTCTGCTGGACTCTCTGCAGCAGGTCTCTGTCCCTCCTGCCCTGGGGAGCCCCAAACTGGCCACAGCATTGCAGCTGTGCTCTCAGCAGGGCAGAGCAGAGCAGAGGGGGAGCAGAACCTCCCCAGCCCTGCTGGCCACACTTCTCTTTCCGAACTCCAGGAAACCACTGACTCTCTTGGCCACCCTTCCTTGTGCAGGTCGAGGCAATCCTAGGCACAAATCCAGCCTGGGCAGTGCCTGGCTGGAGAGCAGCCCTGAGCAGAGGGACTTGGGGGTGCTGCTGGAGGAGAAGCTCAGCAGGAGCCAGCAGTGTGCACTTGCAGCCCAGAGAGCCAAGCAGAGCCTGGGCTGCAGCAGCAGCAGTGTGGCCAGCAGGGCCAGGGAGGGGATTCTGCCCCTCTGCTCTGCTCTGCTGAGAGCCCACCTGGAGTCCTGCATCCAGTTCTGGAGCCCCTGGGACAAGAGGGCTGTGGAGATGCTGGAGAGTGTCCAGAGCAGGGCCAGGAGGATGCTCAGAGGCTGCAGCAGCTCTGCTGTGAGCACAGCCTGAAAGAGTTGGGGCTGTGCAGGCTGGAGCAGAGGAGGCTCCCAGGGGACCTTTTTGTGGCCTGCCAGCATCTGAAGGGGGCTCCAAAAAAGCTGGGGAGGGACTTTAGAGGCTGTGAGGGAGTGTCAGGAGTGGGGAGACTGGAGCAAAGGTGGAGGTGGGGAGAGTGAGGCTGGAGGTGAGGAGGAAGTTGTTGAGCAGGAGAGTGGTGAGAGGCTGGCAGGGGTTGCCCAGGGAGGTGGTTGAGGCCCCATGGCTGGAGGTGTTTGAGGCCAGGCTGGCTGAGGCTGTGTGCAGCCTGCTCTAGGGTAGGGTGTCCCTGCCCATGGCAGGGGGGTTGGAATTAGATGATCCTTGTGGTGCCTTCCAACCCTGAGTGATGCTATGAGTCTGTGATTTTCACTCTGGGTTGAGCCACACTTTTCCAGATGAAGCTCCTGTGCAGGACTCCACCATGAAGTTGTGATCTTCTCTTTTCCCACCATTCATCACCTCTAATGGGCACATCAGGAGGAGGGAATTGGGCTGCAGCCAGCAGGATATTTGGACATCCTGTGTTGATCCTGAGCAAGCAGAACCCCTCTTTAAAGTCCTCAAAGGAGGTGAAATCTTTGAAGTCCTTAAACCTGCCTCCATCTCCTTCTCCTTCCCCTCCTTGGCTTCGCTCTGCCTGGAGCAGATGAAGACAATCAGTGCCTGCATGAGTGCTGCTGAGCACTTCCAGCCATGGCTTCATGCCCAGAGCTTGGAGTTCACATCAACCTCGTGGCTCCTGGCTGGGATGGAGGCAGATGTTGAGGTCACCTTCACCTGCAACCACCTTTGGCCATCTTCAGCCAAGGGGAAAAATGCAATTAAAATGAAATAAGCAGGGTGGATGATGCCTCAAGCAAGAGCAATGTGGATCCAGTGCTCTAATGAGAGGTGTCCCTGCCTGTGCCAGGGGCTTGGAACTAGGTGATCTTTGAGGTCCCTTCCAACCTAAATCATTCTATGATTCTATGACTCTAGATGTGGAGAGCAACCATTTGTGTCATGACTCCAGATGAGGCCACATCCTCCCCAGGCTGCTGTCGTCTTGTAGGGTCCTGCAGGATTATTCTGCCCCTGTGCTCAGCACTGCTCATGCCACCCCTGGAGTCCAGCTGTGTCCAGTTGTGGGCTCCTGAATTGCAGAGAGCTGCTGAGGTGCTGGAAGGTGTTGAGAGAAGGGCAGCAAGGCTGGGGAGGGGCCTGGAGCAGAGCCCTGTGAGGAGAGGCTGAGGGAGCTGGGGGTGTGCAGCCTGCAGCAGAGGAGGCTGAGGGCAGAGCTGATTGCTGCCTGCAGCTGCCTGCAGGGAGGCTGTAGCCAGGTGGGGTTGGGCTCTGCTGCCAGGCAAGCAGCAAGAGCAGAAGGGGCCAGAGTCTGAAGCTGTGCCAGGGCAGGTCTGGGCTGGATGTTGTTAGGAAGTTGTTGTCAGAGAGAGTGATTGGCACTGGAATGGGCTGCCCAGGGAGGTGGTGGAGTGGCTGTGGCTGGAGGTGTTTCAAAGATGAATGCATGGTCTGGGCTGCAGCAAGAGCAATGTGGGCAGCAGGGCAAGGGAGGGGATTCTGCCTCTTGGCTCTGCTCTCCTCAGACCCCACCTGCAGTCCTGGGTGCAGTTCTGGAGCCCCCAGCACAAGAAGGACATGGAAGTGTTTGAACCAGTGCAGAGGAAGCCACCAAGATGCTGAGAGGGCTGCAGCAGCTCTGCTGTGAGCACAGGCTGAGAGAGTTGGGGCTGTGCAGCCTGGAGAAGAGAAGGCTTGGAGGAGAGCTTGGAGTGGCCTTCTAGGATCTGAAGGGGGCTACAGGAGAGGGCTGGGGAGGGACTATTGCCAAGGTATGGTAATGACAGGATGAGGAGGAATGGGTTTGAAGTGGCAGAGGAGAGATTTAAAGTGGATGTTAGGAAGAAGTTCTTGACATCATGAGGATAAACTTCTTTGGTATGAGTCTGGCAGAGCCCTGGAGCAGACTGCCCAGAGAGATTGTGGAGTCTCCTTCTCTGGAGGCTTTCCCAACCCCTCTGGATGCATTCCTGTGCAGAGAGTAGCCTATAAAGACCTGAGGGCTGGGTGTCAGGATGGAGGTACCTGCTGCTTTTTGGTGGTGTCCAGATATTTATCAATATCTGAGGGCTGGGGGTCAGGAGGGGGGGACAGGCTCTGCTCACTGCTCCCTGGGATAGGACAAGCAGCAATGGATGGAAGCTGCAACACAGCAGGTTCCAGCTCAGCACAAGGGGAACTTCTTTACTGTAAGGCTCACAGAGCCCTGGCACAGGCTGCCCAGAGAGGCTGTGGAGTCTCCTTCTCTGGAGGCTTTCAACCCCAGTTGGATGCATTCCTGGGTGGACTCCCCTAGAGGATGCTGCTTTGGCAGGGGTCTGGCCTGGCTGATCTCTGCAGGTCCCTTCCAGCCTCTAAGGTTCTGTGTTTCTGTGATTCCCACCACCGCTGTGTTGCTTTAACTCCTGAGCCTCTTCCCTTTGTCTTTTGATCTTCAGAAACGAGTTCAGACCCTGGGTAGATGTCAAGCCTGTGAAAGCTATAAAAGCCAAGCCCCAGTACAAGCCACCAGAGGAGAAAATGACTCATGAGACCAGTTACAGTGCTCAGTTCAAAGGGGAGAGCAGTAAGCCCACTGCAGCCGACAACAAATACCTGGAGCGCAGGAGGATACGCACCCTCTACAGTGAGCCCTACAAAGAACCACCCAAGGTGAGGAACCTGGCAGGAGGGACCAGCACTGCTCCTGGTGGCATGTGTCCAACACAGTAAGGTTGGCCTGAACACTGCCCTGCTGTTGCCTTCCTCCTGTGCTGTCTTCATTTCAGCCCAGTTGGTGCGTTTAGGGATCCGCCTTGGAGGTGATGGTGGATGAAAAGCTGAGCTATGAGTTGGCAGTGTGCACTCAGGGTCCTGAGGAGGAGAGCCTGAGGGAGATGGGGGTGTGCAGCTTGGAGAGGAGGAGCCTGAGGGATGCCCTCATTGATGGTGATAAAGATGTGCAGGGTGAGTGCCCAGAGGATGGAGCCAGGCTCTGCTGGGTGATGCCCAATGGCAGCACAAGGGGCTCTGGATCACAGGATGTTAGGGGTCAGAGGAGACTAAAGGACATCATCGAGTCCAAGCCCCCTGCCAGAGCAGGACAATCCTATCTAACACAGATCACAGAGGGACACATCCAGACAGGCCTTGAAAGGCTCCAGAGAAGGAGACTCCACAGCCTCTCTTCCACTGGGGGGAAGTTGAGGCATAGGAAGTTCCATGGAAGCATGAGGAAGAATTATCTCCCTGTGAGGCTGCCAGAAGCCTGGAACAGGCTGCCCAGGGAGGCTGTGGAGTCTCCCTCTCTGGAGATATTGCAGACCTGGATGTGTTCCTGTGTGATCTGCTCTAGGGGGGTTGGACTGGATGAGCTTTGAGGATCCCTTCCAGCCCCTGACCTTCTGTGGTTCTATGATTCTATGATAAGGTTTCTTCACCTACTCAGCCCTGCCCTGCCACGAAGGGAGGGGAGCAGCTGGGTGCCAATTTCTTCCTTGTTCTTGCCCTGGCACTGGGCATTGCCAAGAAGATGCTGGCTCCATCCTCTTGCCACTCACCCCTTATATATGAATCAACACAAACGAGGTCACCCCTTAGTCCCCTCCCCTCCAAACTCCAAGCCCCAACTCCCTCAGTCTCTCCTCAGAAGACAGGAGACCGTTTTTTGTGCCTCTAACCTTGACGCTCCCATCTCAACCCTCTTCTCCACCCGTCCTTGTGTCTCTCCATCTCTGTGTCGCCCTTTGGCCTGCTCCCCTTCCCTGCAGGTGGAAAAACCCAGTGTGAAGCCTTCCAAACCAAAAAAGACCACCACAAGCCATAAACCCCTGAAAAAGGCCAAAGACAAGCAGCTGGCGTCCGGCCGCGCTGCCAAGAAAAAGAGCGCCGAGACCTCCAGCGCCGCCAAGCCAGAGGACAAGGAGAGAAGGAAAGAGATGAACAATAAACTGGCTGAGGCAAAAGAGTAAATGTCACTGCACTTTCCTTTCTTTCTGCTTTCCTTTGCCCCCTTTTCCTGCCTTTTCTCCTTTCCTTTTCTTTTTCTTTCTTTTCCTTTCCTTTCCTTTCGTTTCGTTTTCTTTTTATTTCTTTTTCTTTCTTTCCTTTTCATTTCCTTTTCTTTTCTTTTTCTTTTCCTTTCCTTTTCTTTTTCTTTTCATTTCCTTTTCCTTTCCTTTTCTTTTTCTTTTCATTTCCTTTTCCTTTCCTTTCTGTTTCTTTTCTTTTCCTTTCCTTTGCTTTTCCTCTTCTCTTCTCTTCTCTTCTCTTCTCTTCTCTTCTCTTCTCTTCTCTTCTCTTCTCTTCTCTTCTCTTCTCTTCTCTTCTCTTCTCTTCTCTCTCTTCTCCTCTTTCTTTTCCTTTTCTTTTCTTTCCTTTCCTTTCTTTTCCTTTTCTTTTCCTTTCCTTTTCTTTTCTTTTCTTTTCTTTTCTTTTCTTTTCTTTTCTTTTCTTTTCTTTTCTTTTCTTTTCTTTTCTTTTCTTTTCTTTTCTTTTCTTTTCTTTTCTTTTCTTTTCTTTTCTTTTCTTTTCTTTTCTTTTCTTTTCTCTTCTCTTCTCTTCTCTTCTCTTCTCTTCTCTTCTCTTCTCTTCTCTTCTCTTCTCTTCTCCTTTTCTTTCCCTTTAATCTTTTCTTTTCTTTTCCTTTTCTTTTTCTTTCTTTTCTTTTCCTTTCCTTCTTCTTTCCTTTCTTTTTCTTTTCTTTTATTTTTCTTTCTTTTCTTTTTCTTTCATTTTCCTTTCCTGTTATTTTTCTTTCTTTCCTTTTATTTTTCTTTTTCTTGCCTTTTTTCTTTTCTTTTTCTTTCTTTTTTTCCCTTTCTTTTCTTTTCATTTGTCTTTTTCTTTCCTTTCCTTTTTCTTTTCCTTTCATTTGTCTTTTCCTTTCCTTTCCTTTTTCTTTTCCTTTCATTTTCTTTTTGTTTCCTTTTCTGTCTTTTTTTTTCTTTTTCTTTTTCTTTTTCTTTTTCTTTTTCTTTTTCTTTTTCTTTTTCTTTTTCTTTTTCTTTTTCTTTTTCTTTTTCTTTTTCTTTTTCTTTTTCTTTTTCTTTTTCTTTTTCTTTTTCTTTTTCTTTTTCTTTTTCTTTTTCTTTTTCTTTTTCTTTTTCTTTTTCTTTTTCTTTTTCTTTTTCTTTTTCTTTTTCTCTCCTTTTATTTCCATTTCCTTTTATTTTTCTTTCTTTTCTTTTTCTTTCCCTTTTCTTTGATCCAATAAAAAGGCCACAAAATTAATTAGAGGCTTCTAATCTGCTTGGGGTTTTGTTTGTTTTCCTCTTTTTTTGGTCTGACTGTATCAGAAGCTTTTCTGTTTTATTTCCAAGGAGGATTAGGGAATCCTTGTTTCTGAGGTCAGGTTGGGTCATTGCTTTGCCTGCACAACACAGCTCTGTGCAGAGTGAGGGAGAAGAGGGGTTCTAGGAGATGAAGGTGATGGTGTCCAGAAGCCTGTCCCTTTCCTCAGGTTTGGTCCTTCAATGCTTTGATGGTGTGGAAGTGCCTGTTGAGCCATGGAAGGTTCCCATGAAGCCCTTTTTAGGCTTGGCTGTTGTTCAGTCTCCCACTAGTGTCATCAAGGGGAAAGGTTTTGCAGGCTGGGAGGACCAAAGGTTCGTTCATGGCACCGTGGATCTGCTGTGAATCCACTGCAGTCAGTGGTGTGGCCAAGAGTGATTTCCTCTGGTTACACTGGTGGGACTTTTGCTCCAAGAAGCAATGGGAGAGGAGATCCCATGCAAATAAAGGGCCAGATCCTCTCCTAGCTTAGCTAGGGAGTGGCAGGTCTGGCTTCATCAAGGTAGCTTCACCCATCAACACCACTTGAAGTCCTTGGTTTAAAATAAGGAGGAGTGAGGGAAGGAGCAGAGAGCAGTGAAGGCTTCCCAAGCACGTGGCAGGCCAGACTGTGTTCTCAGCAGGTTGTTCTTCCCTATTGTTTTCCCCTAAAGTTATGGATCCTTTTAGTTATTCCTGGGTTTGGTTTGACTCTTGGTCTGCTCTCTTCACTTCTGGGATGCCAGCAGGCAGAGGCAGCTCTCAGGAAGAGGTTTAGTTTGCAGACCTGACCTTGCAAGGGGCAGAAAGAAATGAGTCACCAAGGTTGGCTAGAGGTGTCAGCCCCCCCTTGCTTTGACTCTGCTGGCTCTTCAGCATCCTAACCAGTTGCTGGGATCCCTAGACTCCCTCCAGGCAAGATCTCAGGGTTTCAATCCAATTTACTGTGCTCTTACTCTAGGAATTCCCCGTGCCCAGCAAAACTACTTTGGAAGCTGGAAACACAGCAGGACCATTTGTCAGCTGGCCCAACAGACTGGCACTGCATGCCCCAGAATCTGGCAGGGAGGGTGAATTAGATGATCTCCAGAGGTCCTTTCCAACCCCTACCATTCTGTCATCTGGGTCATTGAATTGATGTGAGGTGGGAGAGGAATGGTCCCAGTCCAAATTTGTGTGCCTAGCTCCTGGCTTGGATCCTAAATATTTAAGGTTTGATCTTGAGCCCACAAAGTGAGTGGTGAAACTCTCCTGCAGCAGAGTAGCTCCAGACCAAGAGGCAGAGTTCTCCTTTCTTTTTGCAGCTCCATATTTCTACCCCAAGACTCAGCCCAGCTTTGAGCCCTTCAAACCATTGGGAAGGACTTAGGGTTGGACTCGATGACCTGAAGGTCTTCTTCAACCAGGTGGTTTTGTGAAGAACAGAGAAAGAGATGGGAAGTAGGGTAGGGAGGTGATGTAAGAGGAGAGTATCAGAACTGTGTTGTTGTAGAGGTGCTGGAATGAGGAAAGGATCTTTTAGAGAGGCGAAACCACCTGAAGAGAAAAAGGGATGGGCTGAGAGGGTGGTGAGAAGTCCCCTTTTGGAGGTCCCACCCTGGTAGGAATTGGTTCTTTTGGGAAACATAGGGAAGTGATGGGCTAGGAGGCTGAGAGAAGGCTTCCAAAGAGGAGGAAAAGCTCTGTGGTATCCAGATAGTGTGATGTTTGCTGGCCTTAGTGAGGGCTCAACGCCAAGCCCAGTGTGTTGTGTGATGTGTCCTGTTTGCCTTGTGCTGACAGCCTAAACCTTTTATGAGTAGCCAGTTCAGTGTAGTGTTCTGAAGTCAGTGGTGTTATCTCCAAGCTTAGTGGTGTTAGAACTGTGTGCTAATGAAGCTAGTTGGGGGTCGTGTCTGTGGAATAAAAACTCTCTCTTCATCTCTAGAAATATATCTGTGGAAACCTCCCAACATTGAGGAGGAAACCGGGGGGGGGGGGGGGGGGGGGGGTATGAAAAAACAACCAACAAACAAAGATCCTCCAGGAAGTAAAACTGTGGAAACCCTTTGCCAATGTAGTGCTCTTCTTCTTTGCCTTGCCTTTGTTTTGCTTGGGTTTGTTCTTTGGGTTTGGTTTGGATGTGCATGCTCCGTGGAGATGCTGCCCTGTCCCTCCCCACCGTTGCTTTGCTGAGTGCTCAGAAGCTCCTGCAGCATTTTGCTCGAGTGCAAAGCTCAGCTCTGTCTCAGCCTCCCCCCCCCCCCGCACCCAGGGACAGCTGAGCCAGACAAGCCTGAGCTTCCACGACTTAGAAGGTTGATTCCTTGGCATTTAGGTGCTTCATGCATCTTCACACTCCTCAGTGCCATCATTCCCTGTCCCAAGATAGAGCAACAGGCGCGAAGGTGATGCGCGGCAGCAGGTGGAACACGGCAGGAGGGCACACAGACAGCTGCCAACAGTGCACTTGAGCTCACTCTTACCTGAGCAGTTCTCCCTGCTGCTCTTTGCACCTCAATTTGAGCACCACCATTTCACCCTGATTTCATAGAGGCTTGAGCCCTTAAGCCCAAAGGTAACCAAATTTCCCCCAAAGGACATCATGAAGATGCTCAGACACTGACTGGATCGAACCTCTTGGGCTTCAGGGTTGCTTCTTCTCGACAGAGAGCATCCCTCACAGTGCTTGAGTTAAAGAGGCACAGTGAGTGGGTGGGATATGACCTTAGGTTTCCTTGAGACATGAAATTGTTGGTGGCATCTAACCACAAAGCTGGGGTTGAAGTGCCAGCCAGTGGTCTAAATTCCCTCTCTACTGAAGAGCACTGCAACAGGCTGCCCAGGGAGGGTTGTGCAGTCTCCCTCTCTAGAGGTATTCCAGAGTTGCCTGGATGTGTTCCTGTGTGATCTGCTCTGGGTGATCCTGCTCTGGCAGGGTGGGGGTTGGACTGGATGAGCTTTTTGAGGTCCCTTCCAGCCCCTGACACCCTGTGATTGCCTGAATCTATCCGAGGGCCATCAAGCTCCCTGTATTGGCCACCTCTCTTTAGGTGGGGGCTGAATGATCCTTGGAAAGTTTCAATCTTTGCAGACAGAACCTGAGAGATTGGTAGGACCCAGGGACCTCCCTTTCAGCTAGCCACAAAATAGAGAGAGAAATGCTCACATTGACTCCATCCTCCCCAGGTCCTCCACATAACCTCCAAACCCACCTTCCTGGCACTGCACTGAATGCCAGGAACCACAGCAGAGCAGATTCAGAGCCCTCAGGGGCCAAAGCCTCTACCTTCCACAGACTTTATGCCCATCCAACCCACTCAGGTGTATCAGAAAGGAGACCCAATCTCTGCTTGTTTCAAGTTCACTTGGGGCTTAGTGAGCTTGTCAATCCCACTGGGAAGAAACAAAACAAAACAAGAGTGCTCTGCTGGTTCTGTGTGTTTCCACCAGGCTGGTTCTGTGCTATCCAACCAATCTGGTTCTGTGCTGTCCAACCAGGCTGGTTCTGTGCTACCCAACCAGGCTGGTTCTGTGTGTTTCCACCAGGCTGGTTCTGTGCTACCCAACCAGGCTGGTTCTGTGCTATCCAACCAGGCTGGTTCTGTGCTACCCAACCAGGCTGGTTCTGTGTGTTTCCACCAGGCTGGTTCTGTGTGTTTCCACCAGGCTGGTTCTGTGCTATCCAACCAGGCTGGTTCTGTGTTTTCCAACCAGACTGGTTCTGTGCTACCCAACCACGCTGGTTCTGTGCTATCCAACCAGGCTGGTTCTGTGTTTTCCAACCAATCTTGTTCTGTGCTACCCAACCAGGCTGATTCTGTGCTACCCAACCAGGCTGGTTCTGTGCTACCCAACCAGGCTGGTTCTGTGCTACCCAACCAGGCTGGTTCTGTGCTATCCAACCAGGCTGGTTCTGTGCTACCCAACCAATCTGGTTCTGTGCTACCCAACCAGTCTGGTCCTGTGCTACCCAACCAGGCTGATTCTGTGCTCTCCAACCAATCTAGTTCTGTGCTTTCCAACCAGTCTGGTTCTGTATTTTCCACCAGTCTGGTTCTGTATTTTCCAACCAGTCTGGTTCTGTATTTTCCACCAGGCTGGTTCTGTATTTTCCACCACTGATTTGTACTAATTTGCTTTTCCATGTTAAGTGAGAAATGTTCTGCTCCCTTTTTGTCAGACCCCCTGAAAGTTCCTCTGCTGTTTCTTGCTTGCTCTTCTCATTCCTGTGTTGTACCTGCTACTCCTTTCTGCCAACCAAACACAAACGGTGCTAAACTGCTGGCCCCAGCTCCTCTCCCCTCCAACTGCTTTTGCAACGCCTGCTGCTTCCTTTGCAACCCCTCACCCCCTCCTCCTCCTCCTCCTCCCCAGGGGTAGGGAGGGAGGTGTGCAAAAAGATTCCTGGCTCCCAGGACTTCCACGAACTCTTTGCCTCTTGGAGGTGGATCTGAAGTGTCTAAGGAAAGAATTTTGTGGCCTGGGTTTGGTTGCATCTCACCAAATTGTCTCTTTGTAACCGTGTCGAGCATCACCACCACCTCCTCCTCCTCCTCCTCTTCCTCCTCTTCCTCGGTGCTTTTTACAGTCTTGCTGTTCTGATGAGAGTGACACACACAAAACACATAACCTCCCCTTCCCTTTCCCCCACCCCTCCCCTCCACACACGACCCCCCACCCCCAAATTAATGTATAGCCAATTGATTGTGACGTGCTTGTGAACTTTGCTTGCTCAAAGGGTTTGGTTTTGGTTCTTCCTTTCCTTTTTGGGTTCATTTTTCTCCCCCTTTTTTGGTTTTATTTTTTGTTTTGGTTTCTTTTTGGGGTTTTGTTTTTTGGGGGTTTTGTTTTTTGGGGGTTTTGTTTTTTGGGGGTTTGGGTTTTTTTTTTTCCCAATGATAAATAAATGCTAAACACAAATTACCACCTCCTGGATCTTATTTTCTCATTAAGAAGCACAGCTCAGTGAAAAGAAACATCTTTCCCCACCCCCCCACCCCACCTCTCCTCCAACGAGCAGGTTTGTGTTGCTTAGAGCCACCACTGCCATGCCCAGCCTAGGGGATGAGCTGTCACAGGCTTGACTACTCCCTTTAGATGGCTGCAGCCCTCAGCCTGGCCTGATGTGAGTGCTGAGTGCTTGCACGTGTGAAGATGGCCAGTGAAGTCCTGTGGATGGAGCAGGGAGTTGGCTTTTGTTTTCTACCTGGGCAGCATCTTGAGGGTTCCTGTGGTGAGTGACCTGCATGCAGGCTGCTGCTGCTGCTGCTGCTGCTGCTGCTGGCGTCCGCATCGCATCGGATCAGCGAGCAGAAACCAGAGCTGGAGAGGGAGGGGAGGTGATGTGGATCAGGCCATTTCATTTACACACCCTTCTCCAACTTGCCTGCAGCTTTTGCTGTGGTTCCAAACCGCCTGAAAAGCCCCTGGGAGGGGTTGAGGGGCTAGGAGCCCTCATTGAAAGGAGGTGGGTTAAGCGCTTCGAGCGTGCTGCAAACTAAGGCGCCGTGGAACAGGCACTTTGGCAGTGACTGTGGAAGTGCAAAGCCTTTGTTGCCTGTCTGGAGAAATTGGTGGCTGAGAAGAAAGCAGAGCTGAGGGCACTGCTTGATGTCCCTGCTCACTGCAGCGTGGTTGGACCAGATAACCTTTAAAGGTCCTTTCAAACCCAAAGCATTCTCTTGAGTCTCTGAGGTTTGATTGCAAATGGTGAGCCCTAATCTTAGCTTCAGCTCCTTTTAAGCAGCCTGCAAGCTCCTTCCTGTGATCTTTATTATTGAGCATATTTTCTTTTCTTAATGGTTATCCCAGTAACATCCCCACCAGCTGGGAACAATTCCCTGCAATCTGAAACCTCTCCTCCTCCACCTGAGCTCTGATGACTTCCCACGGAGCACCAACCTTGCTCTTGCCTCACCATTTCTGGGTGCTTCTTTCTCATCTCTGCCTGGTTTACAAAGGACTTTCTGACTTGATCCCACCTCTGACTAGCTGCTAATAACAATGCTGCTTTCTGATGTCCTGCTCTATCACCTTCCCTTTCCCTTCTCCACCACCTTCATCCCTTCATCAATCACATAACTACTTGATCTGTAGGGTGGTTTAGGTGAGCTGTAGGTCCTAGGATTTATCATTTCACCCCTCCACAGCTGGTAGTGGAGATCCTTATTAAAAAGATTGGTTGTTGATGGGCCCACAAAATCTTCCTCCCATGACCAGAAGACACAAGAGTCTTCTCCATGCTGCACCACGGATGGATGATCCATCTGGTCCTACCCAGCTGCCCACACCCAGTGCTGGAAAATGTGCCCTTGCTGCTCTGTTGCTCTCTGAGTTCACTCAGCAGTGCCAAGCCTGAACCCCCAAAGGGCCAGGATGCATCTCCAAGAGACCTGCTGGGCTGATGGCAGACATATGGACCTTGCCTCCCTGGTCTTTAACCACCATTGCCTGAACCCCCAAAGAACCAGGATGCATCTCCAAGAGACCTGCTGGGCTGATGGCAGACATATGGACCTTGCCTCCCTGGTCTTTAACCACCATTGCCTGAACCCCCAAAGAACCAGGATGCATCTCCAAGAGACCTGCTGGGCTGATGACAGACATGGACCTTGCCTCCCTGGTCTTTAACCACCATTGCCTGAACCCCCAAAGAACCAGGATGCATCTCCAAGAGACCTGCTGGGCTGATGACAGACATGGACCTTGCCTCCCTGGTCTTTAACCACCATTGCCTGAACCCCCAAAGGGCCAGGATGCATCTCCAAGAGACCTGCTGGGCTGATGACAGACATATGGACCTTGCCTCCTTGGTCTTTAACCACCATTGCCTGAACCCCCAAAGAACCAGGATGCATCTCCAAGAGACCTGCTGGGCTGATGACAGACATATGGACCTTGCCTCCCTGGTCTTTAACCACCATTGCCTGAACCCCCAAAGAACCAGGATGCATCTCCAAGAGACCTGCTGGGCTGATGGCAGACATATGGACCTTGCCTCCTTGGTCTTTAACCACCATTGCCTGAACCCCCAAAGAACCAGGATGCATCTCCAAGAGACCTGCTGGGCTGATGGCAGACATATGGACCTTGCCTCCCTGGTCTTTAACCATCATTGCCTGAACCCCCAAAGAACCAGGATGCATCTCCAAGAGACCTGCTGGGCTGATGGCAGACATATGGACCTTGCCTCCCTGGTCTTTAACCACCATTGCCTGAACCCCCAAAGAACCAGGATGCATCTCCAAGAGACCTGCTGGGCTGATGACAGACATGGACCTTGCCTCCCTGGTCTTTAACCACCATTGCCTGAACCCCCAAAGAACCAGGATGCATCTCCAAGAGACCTGCTGGGCTGATGACAGACATGGACCTTGCCTCCCTGGTCTTTAACCACCATTGCCTGAACCCCCAAAGGGCCAGGATGCATCTCCAAGAGACCTGCTGGGCTGATGACAGACATGGACCTTGCCTCCCTGGTCTTTAACCATCATTGCCTGAACCCACTGCTATTGGCTCAACCCTCCAAGCCATTACAGCCTGGCACTGCCCACCTTTTTCCAAGGGCTGTTCTCAGAGCACTGAAGATGAGCTGCCAAAACTGAAATGCTTTGACTTAGAAGAGCATTTAATGTGGAGGTGCTGGCTGGACTAAAACTGGTTCTAATTGCCCATGTGGACAATTACCTGCTCTAGGGTAGGGTGTCCCTGCCCATGGCAGGGGGGTTGGAACTGGCTCATCCTTGTGGTCCCTTCCAACCCTGACTGATTCTCTGATCCTGTGTGGGTGTCTGGGTGTCTGTTTGGACTGAAAGACTCAAGCCTGCTCCTCAAACTCTCAGTAAGAGAGTGTCTGAGCTTTGCAGAGCTTGGACTGCACAGTGTGAGCAGCCCCATGAGGAGTGACCATCATGGTTCTGGTTGTAATCAGTTGCTTTCAAGGACATTGTGTGCTGAGGCTTCAGCACTCACACCCAGGAGCCTTGTGCATGAGCGGATGAAGAAGTTCCTGCTTGATGCTCTCCATCCTGTTCCCAGGAGCTTAATTGCCTTGGGCACAGGAATGCAATTTGCTGGGTTTGCCACTTGCAAATCTCAGAGCTGCCTCAGTTGTCATCCTGGCATCCCTGAGTGGTAAAGCAAGGTCAAAGGAGGAGTGTGGATGGCTATGCCAGCAGCTGACACACCAGCCCTCAAACAAATGCAGCCTCTTGGGCTGCATTTAGGGTTTGCTTAGAGAGGAGCCAGAGCAGGAGAGAAAGAGACTTCTAAAGAAGATAGCTCTGTCATAGCTGCTACCTCCCAACATCCAAGGAACAACTTCCACCCTCAATGGCAGCAGCAACATCAAGTGGAGAAGAGGAGCTGTGCAGGAAGAGGAACTTTCCTGGCATGGCCATGTTCAACCACTAAGAACCATGGTTTTGGCAGAGTTGGAACGTTTTGGGCTGCCCAGGCCTGGGCTCCAGCTCTCCCTCTTTCCACCAGTGTCATGGTAAGTTTGAGCCCACTGGGGGGTTAACAGCCTGCCTCCATTTACCCTTGTTCCAAAAGCCCATGGCACTTCAGGCAGGGTTTGGTGGCCAGGGCAGTGTTGGGTTGGTTGGTTGGACTTGATGATCTCAGAGGTCCTTCCCAACCTTCATGTGAGCTCTCTGGCTTGGGAGATGTGGCACTGATGCCACTGGGGCTACTCACACAAGGAGGGGGAAGAGAGCTCTGAGTCCTTCAGGGCTGCTGCTTTGGTGTGGACTGCTCTAGTGCTTGCTAACAGTCTCCATTTCTGTTGCAGGGTGCTTTGGAAACAGCTTCCTAATGGTGACTGTTGTGTGGAGGAGCTGTGAGGCCAAGGCTGAGAGTAAAGCCTGCTACAGATCTGTGTGACCTGTGCTAGGTTATGGTCCTGCTCTGGCAGGGAGATTGGACTCAATCATCTCTGGAGGTCCCTTCCAACCCCTAGCATCCTGTAAGCCTCTAATGGATTGAAGGCAGCTTTATGCCTTCTAAACCAGCAGCTTTAGTTTTCCCTGCAGGGAGACCTCATTGCTCTCTACAACTACTTGGAAGGAGGTTGTAGCCAGGTGGGGTTGGGCTCTGCTCCCAAGCAACCAACAGAACAAGAGGATGCAGCCTCAAGCTGTGCCAGGGCAGGTCTAGGCTGGATGTGAGGAAGAAGTTCTTCCCAGAGAGAGTGATTGGCATTGGAATGGGCTGCCCAGGGAGGTGGTGGAGTGCCCATCCCTGGAGGTGTTTGAGAGGAGGCTGCATGAGGCACTGAGTGCCATGGGTTAGTTGATGAGGAGGTGTTAGGTGATAGATTGGCCTCTGTGAGCCTGCAGGCCTCTCCCAAGCTGGCTAATTCTGTGATTCTGGTGAGAAAGAAGTTCTTCAGCAGGGGGGAGCTGAGGCTCTGGAACAGGCTGCCCAGGGAGGCTGTAGCTGCATCCTCCCCGAGGGTGTGCAAGGCCAGGTTGGATGAGGCCTTGAGCAGCTGAGTCTAGCTGAGAAATGACCCTGCCCATGGCAGGGAGGTTGGAGTAGATGACCTCTGAGGTCCCTTCCAACCTGAACCATTCCATGAGGATTATGTCCGTGACCTGCATGACCTTGGAAGGTCCCTCCCAACCCAGTGTGTTCTATGCTCTCCCTGGCTCTGAGAGAGGTCTGGAGAGCTGGATCACAGCAGAGGGTGGCAGCCTCCTGCACAGCATGTGATGGAGGAGACCTCACCAGGTGATGGCTGCGGCAGATGGAGCTGCCCTCATCGGTTAAAAGGCACCCAGGAGTGTTTGGTGGTGCCAGTACCTGGTGGTTGAGGTAGGGAAGTCCTTAGAGTTGATCCCTGGGCTGACGTCATGGCCTGGTTCAGGGTTTAGTACCCAACTGAGGACCACTTCAGCTGTGGTCCCCTTGTGTGGAGCCATGGGAGGCACCTTGAGCTGAAGGGACTCTGTGCTTTAGTGCTCTGGGGGAGTGGGGCAGTGGATGTCCTTGTCCCTCGTCCCTCTCCCCAAGTCTTGCTGCTCAGACTCCTCTCTCCCTCTTGCCTCCTTCCCACGCAGTCTTCAGTGCCCACACCAAACTCCCTCTGTCCCACCCTGCTCTTCCTCTTTGCCTTCAAAAGAGCTTTCCCTCCATCTTTCCTGCCAGCTTTCCCACCTCCATCTCTCTATTGCTCCTCCAAACTCCTGCTCCCTCCAACCTTCTTCTCTCTGCAACCTCCTGCTCCCTCCAACCTCCTGCTCCCTCCAACCTCCTGCTCCCTCCAACCTCCTGCTCTCTCCAACCTTTTGCTTTCCAAACTCCTGCTATCCAACCTCCTGCTCTTTCCAACCTCCTCCTCTCTCTAACCTGCTCTCTCCAACCCTCTGGTCTCTGCTATCTTTTGCTTTCCATCCTTCTCCCTCCAACCTCCTTCTCTCTGCAACTTTCTGCTTTCCAACCTCCTGCTCTCTCCAACCTCCTGTTTGTTCTCTCCAACCTCTTGCTCTCTCCAACCTCTCTCCCTCCAGAACCTCCCCCTTCTGTATCATCCTAATTACCCAGCTCTACCAGAGGCCTTCTCCTACCAATGCCCTCCAGTTACTGTCTCATGTCCTGTCTCTGTTGGACTGTAAACCTTCTCTGCCTGTACTGTGTGACAACCTTCACTGCCTAGAATAAACAATACCTCACCAACCACTTGCCCTTTTCTCTCTCTTGTTTCTTGGTGTGGCTTCAGTAGATGTGCCTGCACTGTGTGTCTGTCCTTGTGGGCAGTTCTTCAGCAGCTGCTTTGGCTGCCTGAGCTTTATCCCTTGTCTTTGGGTGCCTCTACTCATGGTCTTGCTCGCTGGTACCTTGCTTGCTTCTCTTTCTTCACAGCCACAGAGACAGACAAGTTTTGTTGGCCAGCACATTCAGAGCTGTGTCACCTCCTGTCCTCTGCAATTCTCCTGCCTCTGATAAAGAGTTTGGCCTCTCTCCAGCTTCCTGCAGAGATGTCTTGGGCTGGCAGGTGGTTCAGCAAGAGCAGTGACTGAGGAGGATGAAGGAGAACTCTTCCTAGCCCAGAGCAGAAGCAGCTGATGGGAAAGGAGCTGCCACTCAGAAAGCAGTGGGCAGAAGTGTGTCAGTGGAAATCCAAGCAGATGCAACCTCTCAGGGGATGAACCAGAAGGACATGTATCAGAGGTGGATGCAGAAGGACATGTATCAGAGGTGGATGCAGAAGGACATGTGTCAGAGGTGGATGCAGAAGGACATGTGTCAGAGATGGATGCAGAAGGAGATGTATCAGAGGTGGATGCAGAAGGACATGTTTCAGAGATGGATGCAGAAGGACATGTATCAGAGGTGGATGCAGAAGGACATGTATCAGAGGTGGATGCCCAGGAAGGTGTCTTCCAACCTGGTTGAGTCTATGATGCCTGTGCTCCAGAAGGTGCCCTGAACATCTGCTTCCTCCATCTCAGGCTAGGACCACACCTTCTTGGGGTCCCTTCAACCTCTGAGTACAGCAGGGACCTAGTTGCCACTAAGTCCCAGGTGGCTCCTTGCTGCCTTCTTGTCCTAATTTATTGCCTGGAAGTGCTGCTTTGGGCTGTGCTGGCAGTGCACATGGAGAGGATGCTTCATGCACACATGGAAGGATACAGGAGCAGCTCAGTCCCTCTGGCTTACTGTGACCCTTTGCTGACAGTGATGTGACAGCAACCTGCCTGGAAGCAAAGAAGTCTCCTTGTGCTGGGTGAGCAGCTGAGCTGACAGCATGGCCAACAGCCTGGCTCCATGGGCCATCTGCAGAAGCTGGGGCTGAAGCCCTGACCCGAGGCCCAGCTGCAGCTACTCGGTGGATGTGGATGGGAGATGGATCAGGCAGAGTTTGGGCCCCTGGAATTCCTTCTGTGATGCTGTGTAAGAGGCAGAGGACATTAAATGAGTGCAGAGGTCCAATCCTCCAGGACAAGTCCTTCAGCTGGGTTGTGCCTGACATCTCCAGGCTGTAGGGATTTCAGTGTAGATACCAGAAACAAGGAGTGGGAAAGAGTCCCACGGTGTAGGTAGGTGATGTACTGTGTCCCTTCCAGTGCTACAGGCTGGGGACAGAGTAGCTGAGAGCAGGCAGGCAGAGAGGGAGCTGGGGGTGATGATAGAGAGTAGATGAAGATGAGCCAGCAGCGTGCCCAGGTGGGCAGCAGAGTCAATGGCATCCTGGCCTGGCTCAGGAAAATTGTGGCCAGCAGGACAAGGAAGAATCTTCTTCCCCTCTGCTCTGCCCTGCTGAGAGCACAGCTGCAATGCTGTGGCCAGTTTGGGGCTCCCCAGGGCTGGAGGGACAGGGACCTGCTGCAGAGAGTCCAGCAGAGAGGCACGGGGGGGAGTGGGGGACTTGAGCATCTGCCCTGTGCAGAGAGCCTGAGAGCCCTGGGGCTGCTTAGGCTGCAGGAGAGAAGGCTGAGAGGAGCTCTGCTCAATGTCTCTCCCTAGCTGAGGGGTGGGTGTCAAGTGGAGGGGGCCAAGCTCTTCTGGGGGGTGCAGAGGAAGAAGCCAAGGAGCAATGGATGCAGAGTGGAAGAGAGAAGGTTTCATCTGCACAGGAGGAGGAGAAAGTTGTTTGGTGTGAGGGTGGCAGAGGCATGGAGCAGGCTGCTCAGAGAGGCTGTGGAGTCTCCCTCTCTGGAGGCTTTCCAAGCCCACCTGGATGCATTCCTGTGTGACCTGCCCTGAGGGATGCTGCTTTGGCAGGGGCTTGGCCTGGCTGATCTCTGGAGGTCCCTTCCAACCTCTCAAGTACTGTGGCTCTGTGAAGTGCTGAGCTCCTTGCTGCCCACCTCATACCTACAGCAGAGCAGATTTCACCAAGGCACTTCCTTCTCCTCCAGCCCTTGCAGCTCCCAAGCTGGTGCAGATTCCCAGGGCAAGCAATAGCAACCCCTCTGCTTGCTTAGGTACAAGCCTGGGCTGAAGCTCTGTTTCCCTGATAGAACTCACAGCATAAGCCCAACTCTTTGGTGCTGTTGCCTCTTCCAAGGATTGCAGCTGAGACTAGTGCAGCATTAAGGACATTTTCCAGGTCAAGGAGTACTTGGTCTTTTGTCACAGGCAGTAAACTTCAGCACAGAAGAAGCAATGAAGCCTTCAGAAGGCAGAAGTGACTCACTGTGTCCTACAGCTTCACTGTTAATTGCCTTGGCCCAGGAATCAATGAGTTTGTATCTTCTGAGGACCATGAACTTGCCAATGTCTTCCTAGGGGAAGGCTCTGACCAAGAGGACCCACAGAGCACATCTCTGGGAATCACAGAATCAGACAGGGTTGGAAGGGACCACAAGGAGCATCTTGTTCCAACCCCCCTGCCATGGGCAGGGACACCCTACCCTAGAGCAGCCTGGCCAGAGCCTGATCCTGATTCCCCAAGCCTATAGCACTGCGTGGGGTTGTTGATGAGGATAAAGGTGATGCTGAGGACATGAGGCTTTCTGGCAGGACATGACTCCTGTGTCTGGTTGTCCCTTATGAGCTTGCCACAAGAGAGGAGAATGACTTGGGGTTATCTGGAGTGCAGGACATCAGCTGAAAGGGGCTCATGGTTCTTTCTCAGCACCCAGTTTCACAGCTCTGTGTGCCTGGAGCTGTTTGGCTGTTGCCAAGCCACCAGCAGAAGATTTCAACTGCTTCTAGTTGCTCTGGAAGGCAGCTTTTCATTTTCCACCTGCCTGGAGCTGGGTCTGTCTCTATCTGTCATTGCTTTGAATGAAGATTGATTTTGTAGAGGAGAATCATAGAATCAAGCAGGTTGGAAGAGAGCTCCAAGCTCATCCAGCCCAACCTAGCACCCAGCCCTGGCCAATCATAGAATCAAGCAGGTTAGCAGAGAGCTCCAAGCTCATCCAGCCCAACCTAGCACCCAGCCCTGTCCAATCATTGAATCAAGCAGGTTGGCAGAGAGCTCCAAGCTCATCCAGCCCAACCTAGCACCCAGCCCTGTCCAATCATTGAATCAAGCAGGTTGGCAGGGAGCTCCAAGCTCGTCCAGCCCAACCTAGCACCCAGCCCTGTCCAATCAACCAGCTCATGGCACTAAGTGCCTCATCCAGGCTTGGCTTGAACACCTAAGAGGAGAAATGCCATCAGCTCTTGTTGGAGCTGCTGGAGTAACTCAGGTAACACAGAGCTTTGAGACCTGGCTTAGTGGGCAGAGTGGTGCTGGGTTGATGGTTGGATTGAATGATCTCAAAGGTCTTTTCCAGCTGAAACAGTTCTGATTCTATAGGAGACCACCAAAAAAATCCAAACCCTGAATCCACAGATGGACAGGGATGAGCCACAGGAGGTCTTCCACAGCTGTGAAGAACAGGATAGTGGTGCTGGAGCCCATCAGCATCAGAAGCAAGTTTAGAGCCCAAGTGACAAGATTCCACCTCCCTGTTGTTGCATCAGGACCAGCAAAAAAGGAGACTCTTACCATATGGTAGCCATCCACTGGTGGCTTCCAGACACCATGTGCTGCCTCTGGGAAATGAATCCCAGCTGAATTCCATACTCTTCCTCCATCTCTCTCTTAGATGTGCCCCAAGTAATGATCTGTCACCTCCAGTTCATCTCTCCTGCATTGCCCCATTACACAATTCACCCAACAGCTGGCAGCCCTCCTGAGAGCAAAGATCCCCAAAGCCTTTCCCTGCTTGGCCAAGACAAAGACAATTTAGGAGTGTTGCTGCTTGTGTCTTAGGACTGGTTTTACTGCTTCAGCCTTTCCTTTTGAACCTTCTGGTTTGCACCTTCCCAGCTGGCTCTTCCCAAGGTCTTCTCCTCCTGCTGACAAGTCCATGTTTGCCCCTGGATACCAATTCTTGGGGAAAACAAGGTCACTACCTCCCCCTGACACTCCTTCCAGTTGAAAACAGCTTTGGAAGGAGCTTTACTGGGAAGGACTTCAGACAATCATCTGCATTCAGTGCATTGGAATGGGCTGCCCAGGGAGGTGGTGGAGCTGCTGTTCCTGGAGGTGCTCAAGAAGAGACTGGATGAGGCACTTAGTGCCATGGTCTGGTTGGTTGGGCAGGGCTGGGTGCTAGGCTGGACTGGCTGAGCTTGGAGCTCTCTTCCAACCTGCCTGATTCTATGATTCCATGGTCTGGTTGATTGGGCAGGGCTGGGTGCTAGTTTGGACTGGCTGAGCTTGGAGGTCTCCTCCAACCTGCCTGATTCTATGATTCTTTTATACCCTTGGACCACTTCTCTTTAACATCTTCATTGAGGACCTTGATGAAGACAGCAGTGAGTTTGCAGATGACAACAAGTTGGGTGGCAGTGTTGGTACTACAGACCCTACCTGGAGTAGTATGAGAAGTTCTGGATTCCCCAGCACAAGATGCCATGGTCTGGTTGATTGGCCAGGGCTGGGTGCTAGGTTGGACTGGCTGAGCTTGGAGGTCTCCTCCAACCTGCTTGATTCTATGATTCTTTTATACCCTTGGACCACTTCTCTTTAACATCTTTATTGATGACCTTGATGAAGACAGCAGTGAGTTTGTGGCTGACACCAAGTTGGGTGGCAGTGTTGATACTCCAGACCCCACCTGGAGTACTGTGGGAAGTTCTGGAGCCCCCAGCACAAGATGCCATGGTCTGGTTGGTTGGCCAGGGCTGGGTGCTAGGTTGGCCTGGCTGAGCTTGAAGGTCTCTTCCAACCTGCTTGATTCTATGATTCAAACAACAAAGCAGCCAGGGGCTGGAGATGGGACAATGGGGCACAGCCTGTCTCTTCTCCAGGAAGCTGGATCTTAGCCAGCCTGGACTGCATGGCTGAAGGATGCTCCTGAGGAAGGAGCCAAGGGATTAAAATGAAGAAGCATCCACCATGCAAACATGCACTGCCTGCTCCAACCTTCTGGGTTGCCTCAGCAGAGAGGTACCAGAGGAAGGCTGCTGAGAAGAGTGAATTCTCTTTGGTGACTCCAGCAGGGGCTAAGGAAAGTGCTGCTGCAGGGTGATGTCAACCAGTTCATCTTCATGTAGGGAGGGAGCCTCCTCTCTCAAGAGGGCAGCAGCAAGAGCAGGGCAAGGAAGCCATCAGTCTGCTGCTGACCTACCTACAGCCTGGATCATCACATACACACTGCTACAGGAAGACCTGAGGTCTCTGCCCATGCTTACTGCATCCTCCCTTGCTAGACCAGCTGTGAAGATGTGCTTAGAGGGGAGTGATTTGGCATGGCACACTTCAACCTGCCCAGTTGGCATGTGCAAGTGTCCTAGGGCATGCTCCCCACTGGCAAGGATGTGCAAGCAGCTCCAGCCTTCTCCAGGGACCAGGCCTGTCCTAACAGCTGTCTGTACCTGGATGTGGTGTTCCCTGCTGGTGGGACATCCCTCCAAAGAGGAGCTGCCCTGCCTTTCCCCCTTATCCCTCCATTTGTGGTGCTGGGCTCACCTCATTCCCATAGGAACTGGGAAGCTGGAAGGGCTCAGCTGTTTTCCCACACTGAGGCCTTAAAGACCTCTGCCACCAGCTTCTGGCAGCAAATGTCTCTTCAGTGTAAGCAGGAGGAGGAGGCTGAGGGTGAGTATTTGAGCAGCTGCCCTACCAGGGCTCTGCACATGGTCCTGCCTCAGGAGCCTCTCACTCAGGGATGCTTAGACTCAGCTGTTTGAGTTGGACTGCTTCCATGGGCCAAAGAGAGAGTAGAACCACAGATTGTGTGGCCATCTATGGTCTGCCACAGATGCCAACCAGCAGCTGGCCATGGCAGCAGCCTCTCCTCTCCTTTAACCTACTGGCTGAGACTGTTCCAGAGTCAGGCTGGGGGACAAGAGAAGGCTCTCCACAGTCACTTCATGCAACTCCCATGCCAAGCTGCCTGCTTGAAAGCTGAGCAGCTTTCTTCTGCCTCTCCACCTGCTTTCTGCAGCCTCACAGATCCCTCTCTCTCCATCACACACCTCCTCCTCCCTGGAGATCCTCCTGCTCTTTCTCTTCCCTAATGAAGACTGATTGCCTTGTTCCCTACAGGTCTTCCCTTCCCTGTCTCTCCCTCTGCACTTCAACACCCAACCTCCTCTCCAGCATCCATCCAGAGCTCCTGGCAGCAATTGCACTAACTCCCTGGCTTTGCTCTCTTATGCTCCCATCCAAGACTACCCCAGGTACAGAGCTGACCCCAGAACTCATCCTACCACACATCCAACGCCTTGGTGCCACCATCACCTCCTGGTGCCTCCCTGGGCAGCATGGAGAAGAAGGGGTGCTCTCAAAGGGGGGGTTAGCATGTGGTTTTTAAGCTGGCCTTGCTTTCCTGTTGGTTGTTTTAACAGGCCTCCAGGTGCTTCCTGAGCAGCACAAGAGCTTGGCCCCCACCCCCTGCTTGTTAAGGTTCTCAGCATCACCCCTGAGGTTCCCCTTCTTCATGAGACCTTTTTCCAGCGAGGTGCTCATTCGGCGCAGGTCTCTAAATCAATTGGCAAGCATTTTTGGGCAGCTGCTGGGTGAGCCTGACCCTGGGGCACATTGGAAATCAGGTCAACAAGTCCCCAGCTCCAATCACAAGACATGGACCAGGTTTTGGAACCAGGACCAGGCTCACCAAGCAGCCTGTGGAGGACACAGCAAACACACTCAGGCTGCTTGGGGGAAAGCCACTTGCCGGCGCGGTGGGTGGCGGTTTGGTGCTGTGCTCTGGCTGCTTGTTGCTCTGCCAGCTTTGCAATGATGCTGCTCTGTTCTCTGCCCCCAGGAGCCCTGAGAAAAACACTGGTGCTACAGACCAAGAACCATCAACCCTAGTGCAGGACCAACCCACGTGAAGCTGAGAACCTCCTTCTGAGCTAAGCGGTTGGAGCAAACGCGTAGCTGGAGCAGCCATAGAGTTGGAGCCTATAGTCTGCATGAAATGTGTCTTGTCTGGCTGGCAAACAATAAAGCTGATGATCAGAGTCGAGTGGCAGCTTCTCTTGTCTCTCAAGCACCCAGAAATGGCTGTCAGCAGGATCTGTGTGATGCAGTTTGCATGTCTGTGTCTGTGCCTTGATTTATACCCAGTAAAATCAGAGGAAGAAGGCAAAAAAGCATCCTACAATGGGTCCAGTTCTCCCTTTGTTCCTAGCTGGTTTGAATGGTTTCTCTGGTTTCCATGGGCAATAGAGACATCAGATTCCATCCCATAACTCCTGGAAGTTTTATGTTGGGGATTGTTCTGGAAGCTTAGAAATCACAGAATCATAGAATCAGGGTTGGAAGGGACCACAGAGGGTCATAGAATCAGTCAGGGCTGGAAGGGACCACAAAGGGTCATAGAATCAGTCAGGGCTGGAAGGGACCACAAAGGGTCATAGAATCAGTCAGGGCTGGAAGGGACCACAAAGGGTCATAGAATCAGTCAGGGCTGGAAGGGACCACAAAGGGTCATAGAATCAGTCAGGGCTGGAAGGGACCACAAAGGGTCATAGAATCAGTCAGGGCTGGAAGGGACCACAAAGGGTCATAGAATCAGTCAGGGTTGGAAGGAACCA
Organism: Pogoniulus pusillus; assembly: GCF_015220805.1. NCBI lineage: Eukaryota > Metazoa > Chordata > Aves > Piciformes > Lybiidae > Pogoniulus > Pogoniulus pusillus. The sequence goes on along the minus strand of NC_087269.1, from coordinate 1,959,637 downwards.
CAAGGCTCATAGACTCAGTCAGGGCTGATCAGGTTGCCCACAGCCTTCTTCAGCCTCACCTTCAAGATCTCCAGGGATGGAGCCTCAAACACCTCCTTGAGCAACCTGTTGCAGTGTTCCAGCACCCTCCTGGTGCAGAACTTGTTCCTCACATCCAAGCTCAATCTGCTCTGCTCTACTTTGAAGCCACTGCCCTTATCCTGTCCCTGCAGCCCTTTGCAAACAGTCTCTCTGCAGCCTTCTTGTAGTCCCCTTCAGGTCCTGGCAGGCTGCTATTAGGTCTGCCTGGAGGCTTCTCTTCTCCAGGCTGCACACTCCCAGCTCCCTCATCCTGTCCCCATAGCAGAGCTACTCCAAGACCCTGATGATTTTCATCTGCACCTGCCCCATCAGGTCCATGTCCCTGCTGTGTTGAGGGCTCCAGACCAGGATGCAGCACAGTTGTTGTTCTAGGAGATCTTGGGGCCCATCACTTGTCCCTGAACTAGAAACCACTAAGTTAAAAAGGCATCACAGATCCAGGCAGCCAGTGCAGCTATTTCATGAAGCCAGAATTGTTTGGGTTGGAGAAGCCCTCTAAGATCATCAAGCCCAACCACCAAGGCCATTAAACCACCTCCCCAAGTGCCATGGCCACCACCTCCCTGGGCAGCCTGTTCCAATCCCTGACCACTCTTGCAAGGAAGAGGTCAACCAAAGAGCAAGAAGGAGCTCCCAAGTGCCCTCCCTGCATGTTCTGTGACATTTCCTTCTCTGCTTGTCCTATCAGACTGCAAAGAATTGGGGGCTGGGAATTTCCCTCATTTTCTTCCCCTCCCTGCTCTGCCTGCCCCTCCTTTATCCTGAGGTATTACTGTAATGGATGTGATTAATGGGAATTATCCTCCCACCAGCAAGATTAATTCACTGCTGCTCAATTTTACATGACTGCTTTTATCTGCAGCCCTCTTCTTACCTCCTCACAAGTCAGCTTTGCTTTGTGCCAGCAGCCAACCAGGGCTGAAAGGCTGAGGGAGAGGAGGGAATTCTCCCAGCAGAAATAGGAGAGACACAGGAGAGCTGGACAGGCTGGAAGGGAATCACAGAATAGAGACATAGAATCAACCAGGTTGGGAGAGACTTCCAAGAGAGCTCCAAGCTCATCCAGCCCAGCCTAGCACCCAGCCCTGCCCAACCAACCAGACCATGGCACTAAGTGCCTCATCCAGACTCCTTTTAAACACCTCCAGCCACAGCCACTCCACCACCTCCCTGGGCAGCCCATTCCAGTGCCAATCACTCTCTCTGACAGCAACTTCCTCCTCACATCCAGCCTAGACCTGCCCTGGCACAGCTTCAGACTCTGGCCCCTTCTGCTCTTGCTGCTTGCCTGGCAGCAGAGCCCAACCCCACCTGGCTACAGCCTCCCTGCAGGCAGCTGCAGGCAGCAATCAGCTCTGCCCTGAGCCTCCTCTGCTGCAGGCTGCACACCCCCAGCTCCCTCAGCCTCTCCTCACAGGGCTCTGCCCCAGGCCCCTCCCCAGCCTTGCTGCCCTTCTCTCAACACCTTCCAGCACCTCAGCAGCTCTCTGCAATTCAGGAGCCCACAGCTGGACACAGCTGGACTCCAGGGGTGTCCTGAGCAGTGCTGAGCACAGGGGCAGCTCCACTGCTTGCAGCTTAGCTCAATTTACACTACCTGGCCAAGTGTTATGGCTCCTTTGGCCACAGAGACTCAGCAATCAGAATGGCATTTGCCTACCTGACCATGTTGGGTTCTGATTTGGTGAGCAGAGCTTGCTCACCCTTATCTGGGCAAGACACCAGCAAGTACCTAAACACCTGTGGCTACCTCTTTATCACTTTGGGAGGGGGCAAATGGCCCAAGCCTTTGTTTTCTTCCCACATCAGCAGAAGAATCAAGCCAAGGCATCTAACAGGCTTATCAGCCAGCCAGGACAGCTTGTCTTGCCCCAAAACAGCACCCAAGAATTGTTCCTCCCAGCCTATCTCTGCTCCATTACCTCAACAAGGAAAAGCCATTTCAGGACAGAGGTTTCAATGATACATCATTGATGAGGGATTAATTATTAAAGCAGGTTCATGAAAAATGGAAGCCATTTGCCACAGGGAAGGAGTCCTGGCAGTAACCTGGATCTGTCACAAAGCCTGGTTGCCACCAAGCAGGAAAGCCTGCCCCTTGCCAGAGCAAAGAGGGGTAAGCTATGAAAGATGCATGAGGGTAGGAGAAGAAATGATGTGATTGGAGTGACAGAGTGGGAGATAAACCACTTCGAGGTGAAGGAAACAAAAGAGAAGAGGCAGTGGAGGAAAGGGAGGGTGGAGAGAGGTTAAATAATTCAGGGCAGGGTGTTTAAGTGCCTTGAAGGAACAAAGGACTACATAAGTCATCTAGGAATCATTGAGGGGGAAAATAAACCCCCAACCAAAGCTGCAGGCTGGTCACAGAATTAAAAAGAGCTGTTTGGGTTGCCTGGGTCATTTGGATAGACCTTGGCTGGTGTAGATCAGCAAAGAGCCACAGAATCATGCAGGCATAGAACTGGTTTGGTTGGGAAATGCTTCTAAGGGCACCAACTCAAACCTGAAAGCACCATCGTAGAGTCATAGAATCAGGCAGGTTGGAAGAGAGCTCTAAGCTCAGCCAGCCCAACCTAGCACCCAGCCCTGCCCAACCAACCAGACCTCAGCACCCTCATGCTGAAGAACTTCTTCCTAACATCCAATCTGAATCTCCCCACTTCTAGTTTTGCTCCATTTCCCCACTCCAGAGTGAGCCTGGAAGCCTTCCCTTAAAATGATAGAAGCAGCCAGGTTGGCAGAGAGCTCCAAGCTCAGCCAGCCCAACCTAGCACCCAGCCCTGCCCAACCAACCAGACCATGGCACTAAGTGCCCCAGCCAGGCTTGGCTGCAACACCTCCAGCCACAGCCACTCCACCACCTCCCTGGGCAGCCCATTCCAGTGCCAATCACTCTCTCTGCCAACAACTTCCTAACAACATGCAGCCCAGACCTGCCCTGGCACAGCTTCAGACTCTGGCCCCTTCTGCTCTTGCTGCTTGCCTGGCAGAAGACTTGTTAAAGTGTTTGGGTGTACTTCAGTGAAGAAGCTACTTCTAATGCCCAACCTGAACTGGCTGGGGCACTTAGTGCCATGGTCTGGTTGGTTGGGCAGGGCTGGGTGCTAGGTTGGGCTGGCTGAGCTTGGAGCTCTCTTCCAACCTGCTTGGTTCCATGATTAATCTATGATTAGTATGATTGTGGTCTCCATCCCTGGAGATATTGAAGATGAGGCTGGAGAGGGCTGTGGGCAACCTGCTCTAGTTGAGGCTGTCCCTGCTGAGTGCAGAGGGACTTGGACTGGCTGAGCTTTGGAGCTCCCTTCCAACCCAGCCCATTCTATGATTCTATGGTTCTTATTTTGGGATAAAAGGTCTTTACATTGGACTAAAAGGTCCCCATCCCTGGAGATAGTGAAGGTGAGGCTGGACAGGGCTGTGGGTGAGGCTGGACAGGGCTGTGGGCAACCTGATCCAGTTGAGGATGTCCCTGCTGAGTGCAGAGGGGCTTGGACTGGGTGAGCTTTGGAGCTCTCTTCCAGCCCATTCTGTGGCTCTCTGATTTTACATCCCCTGAGGTTCCTTGCCAGGACAGAAGGGGCAGGGGCAGCCTCCCTGTGGTCAGCTCCACACTGCTGCCCAGATTGAGCAGGTCAGATGAGCCACCCCTGTGTTCCCTTCCTGATTCAGGGCTCCATCCCTTCCTCATCATAGAACCAACCAGGTTGGAAAAGACCTCCAAGATCATCCATGCTTCTGCTGGGCTTGTTCTCCTCCTCCCCAGTGCCTTGTCAGGAGCTGAAGCTGCACAGCCTCCTCCTCTCCAGCTTAGAAGACTGAATCACAGCATCATAGAATCAACCAGGTTGGAAGAGACCTCCAAGATTAGCCAGTCCAAGGGATAAAAAATGGTGAGTTTGACATTTCTGGCTGAAGTTTCAACTGTCTCCTTTGGTAGTACCTTGGCTTCTTTGCCAAACTCTTCTCTGATTCCAGTCCCTGAGGTGGCAGCAGATCTCTGGAAGTGCTGGCACAGCCTGAGCCCACCTGTGACACTTTCAGCTCTTCCAACATCAAACCAACCCAGAAATGCAAAATCAGAGCATCACAGAAGCAGTGAGATTGGAAGAGACCTTTGGAGCTGATCAAATCCAACAGCTCACCTAGAGCTCACAGTCTCACCCAGATGGTGCCTCCCTCTGCCTTCTCTGCACCTCCTGCTCCAGGGTAACATTCATTGTGACAGCTCTTGCAGGCAGAACAGAACTCTCAGGGCTGGAAGGGATCTCAAGGAGCAGCCAGCTCCAACCCCCCTGCCATGGGCAGGGACACCTCACACCAAAGCAGGCTGCTCACAGCCACATCCAGCCTGGCCCTAAACACCTCCAGGGATGAGGCTGCCAACACCTCCCTGGGCAACCTGTGCCAGGCTCTCAGCACCTTCATACTGAACAACTTCTTCCTAGCAGCCAATATCAATCTCCCCAGCTTTGTTCCACACCCCCCCACACACACCCCCCTCCCCAGGTCCTATCACTACTTGACACACTAAAAAGTCCCTCCCCAGCTTTCTTGTAGCCCCCTGCAGCCACTGCAAGGCCACAGTGAGGTCTCCTCAGAGCCTTCTCCTCTCCAGCCTGCACAGCCCCAGCTCTCTCAGCCTGTCCCCACAGCAGAGCAGCTCCAGCCCTCTGCTTATCCTCATGGCCTGCTCTGGACACCTTCCAGCACCTCCACACCTCTCCTGTCACAGAGGAGATTCTATGATAACCTTTAAAGATCCCTTCAAATCCAGGTCACTCTGGGATTCCAGGGGTCTAAGTCTTTGGCTAAGACTGTCATAGAATCACAGAATCAAGCAGGTTGGAAGAGACTTCCAAGCTCAGCCAGTCCAACCTAGCACCCAGCCCTGCCCAATCATAGAATCAAGCAGGTTGGAAGAGACCTCCAAGCTCAGCCAGTCATTGCTGCCTGCAGCTGCCTGCAGGGAGGCTGTAGCCAGCTGGGGTTGGGCTCTGCTGCCAGGCAAGCAGCAAGAGCAGAAGGGGCCAGAGTCTGAAGCTGTGCCAGGGCAGGTCTGGGCTGGATGTGAGGAGGAAGTTGTTGGCAGAGAGAGTGATTGGCACTGGAATGGGCTGCCCAGGGAGGTGGTGGAGTGGCTGTGGCTGGAGGTGTTGTAGCCAAGCCTGGCTGGGGCACTTAGTGCCATGGTCTGGTTGGTTGGGCAGGGCTGGGTGCTAGGCTGGGCTGGCTGAGCTTGGAGCTCTCTTCCCACCTGCTTGGTTTTATGATTGTTTCTTTCTCTTCCAAGTGCTTGCTAGGTTTGGATGGGTTTTTTTTGGGGTAGCAATGTTGTATCCCTCCTTTTGGAGAGCTGTTGTTGATTATTCACAGCCATCAAACACCCTCTACAATCAGCTGCAAAAGGAGCCCTTAGATCATCCAGTCTATTCATGCAGCAGATTTATTAACCTCTGGTAGAAGCATCCATCACTCATCCCTTCAGGACAAATCTTGAGCTTGGCTTCCCTAATGAGTGCATTCATCTCTCCAGCCCTAATTTTCATGAGGGCTTTGTCTGCAAACCTCTGTGCTCAGGACATGGCTGTTTGGTCACAGAGTTGGTTGTGCACAGCTATTGTTGGAAGCTGGGGGCTGTGGTGGCAGGGATTGGGCTAGATGTGGCCATGCAGGAGCTGAAGGATGGCTACACCTCAAGAGCCACTTGACCTACTCATTCCCCCCCCCCCCCAGCCAGGTTATGCTGGAGAGCTGCTGAAGTGCCCAAAGGAGATCAGAGAGCCATGGGCTCATAGAATGCTTTAGGTTGGAAGGGACTTCAAAGCTCATCTAGGTCCAACCCTCTGCCATAGGCAGGGACACCTCCCACCAGAAGAGGTTGCTCAAGGCAGGGGAGTGGTGAGAAGCTGGACTGGGTTGCCCAGGGAGGTGGTTGAGGCCCCATGGCTGGAGGTGTTTGAGGCCAGGCTGGCTGAGGCTGTGTGCAGCCTGCTCTAGGGTAGGGTGTACCTGGGCATGGCAGGGGGTTGGAAGTGGCTGCTCCTTGTGCTCCCTTCCAACCCTGCCTGGTTCTAGGATTCTAAGATTCATCCAACCTGGCCTTGAACACCTCCAGGGAGGGAGCAGCCACAACCTCCCTGGGCAACCTGTGCCAGTGTCTCACCACCCTCTCTGCAAACAACTTCTTCCTAACATCCATTTCAATCTCCCCTCTGCCACTTCAAACCCATTCCTCCTCCTCCTCTCATTACAAGACCTTCTCAACAGTCCCTCCCCAGCCCCCGTCAGATACCAGAAGACCACTCCAAGGTCTCCTGGAAGCCTTCTCTTCTCCAGCCTGCACAGCCCCAACTCTCTCAGCCTGTGCTCACAGCAGAGCTGCTGCAGCCCTCTCAGCATCTTGGTGGCCTCCTCTGCACTGGCTCCAACACTTCCATGTCCTGCTTGTGCTGGGGGCTGCAGAACTGCTCCCAGGACTGCAGGTGGGGTCTGAGGAGAGCAGAGCCAAGGGGCAGAATCCCCTCCCTTGCCCTGCTGCCCACACTGCTCTTGCTGCACCAGCACAGGATTGTGTCTGGGCTGCACTCACCCTGCAGGCTCCTGTGGAGCTTTGCATCACCCCAGACCCCTCAGGGCCTTTTCACGAGGGCTGCTCTCAGCCATTCCCCACCCAGCCTGGAGCTGTGCCTGGGGCTGCCCAGCCCCAGGTGCAGGACCTTACACTTGGCCTTGTTGAATGCCATGAGGTTGTCCTGGGCACAGCTCTGCAGCCTGTCCAGTCCCTCTGCATGGCATCTCTGCCCTTTAGCAACTCACCTGTGCCACACAGATTGGTGCCATCTGCACACCTGCTGAGGATGCTCATATGCACAGACCCCAAAGGGGTCCCTTCCAACTCCTTCCATTCCATGACTCTGTGGTGGAGTTGCCATGCCTGGAGGTGTTAAAACCAGATGTGGCCATGGCACTTCAGGGCAGGGTTTAGTGGGCACGGTGCTGTTGGGTTGATTTTTCATCTTGATGACCTTAGAGATCTTTCCCAACCTCAAAGATTCTCATCCAATGACTCTGTGAGTCTAAACCTTGCTGTGTTTCTGCTTGAGCAGTCAGCCTGCAGCTCCACCACCCATGCTGGTTTGCCACATGGATCATTACCTCTCTCCCTCCTTTCTCTGATTGCTTTTCCACACTAATTATCCTGCACAAAGGCCCTTTCAAAGCAGTCAGTAAGGTTGGTGGTGAAGGGCAATTTCCCTGCTCCTTGCCTTGAGGCACAGGAACCAACTGAAGGCATTGAAGATCCCAACTAGAAACCTTGTCCTGTGCCCTGGGGAGTGTAACTCATTGCCCCTGCCTCAGTTTCCCCATCAGTAAAGTAATGGTTTGGACACTCATTAGCAACACAGCTAAAGGTCTGGAGAGCAAATAAGGATTGTGGAGACTCAGCTAGGGACAAAATGATTCTAATCGATTGGAGTATGAGGCCAACTTCATGGCACTCAACAAGGCCAAGTGTGAGGTCCTGCACCTGGGGCTGGGCAGCCCCAGGCACAGCTCCAGGCTGGGTGGGGAATGGCTGAGAGCAGCCCTGAGGAACAGGCCCTGGGGGTCTGGGGTGATGCAAAGCTCCACAGGAGCCTGCAGTGTGAGTGCAGCCCAGACACAACCCTGTGCTGGTGCAGCAAGAGCAGTGTGGGCACAGGGCAAGGGAGGGGATTCTGCCCCCTGGCTCTGCTCTCCTCACACCACACCTGCAGTCCTGGGTGCAGTTCTGGAGCCCCCAGCACAAGCAGGACATGGAAGTGTTGGAGCCAGTGCAGAGGAGGCCACCAAGATGCTGAGAGGGCTGCAGCAGCTCTGCTATGGGGACAGGCTGGGAGAGTTGGGGCTGTGCAGCCTGGAGAAGAGAAGGCTTTGAGGAGACCTTGGAGTGGCCTTCCAGGATCTGAAGGGGGCTACAGGAGGGCTGGGGAGGGACTGTTGAGAAGGTCTTGTAATGAGAGGAGGAGGAGGAATGGGTTTGAAGTGGCAGAGGGGAGATTGAAAGTGGCTGTTAGGAAGAAGTTGTTTGCAGTGAGGGTGGTGAGACACTGGCACAGGTTGCCCAGGGAGGTTGTGGCTGCTCCCTCCCTGGAGGTGTTCAAGGCCAGGTTGGATGAGACCTTGAGAGACCTGTTCTAGTAGGAGGTGTCCCTGCCTGTGGCAGGGGCTTGGAACTGGCTGAGCTTTGGGGTCCCTTCCAACCTAAACCATTCTATGACTGTAATGAAACTAACAGGATATAGAATATTGCAACAGAACAGAACCTAAAGGTTGGTTTGGAACAAATTGCAGCAAGCTCCTCCCCAGCTGATGCTTGGACTTAATGACCTTTAGAGGTCTTTCCCAACCTGTGATCTATTGAACAAGGCCAAGGGCAGGTTCTGCACTTTGGCCACAACAACCCCAAGCAGCACTAGAGGCTGGGGCCAGAGTGGCTGAGAGCAGGCAGGCAGAGAGGGCCCTGGGGGTGCTGGCAGAGAGGAGCTGAAGCTGAGGCAGCTGTGCCCAGGTGGGCAGCAGAGCCAATGGCATCCTGGGCTGGCTGAGGAGCAGTGTGGGCAGCAGGACAAGGGAGGTTCTCCTGCCCCTGTGCTCAGCACTGCTCAGGACACCCCTGGAGTGCTGTGTGCAGCTGTGGGCTCCTGAATTGCAGAGAGCTGCTGAGGTGCTGGAAGGTGTTGAGAGAAGGGCAGCAAGGCTGGGGAGGGGCCTGGAGCAGAGCCCTGTGAGGAGAGGCTGAGGGAGCTGGGGGGGTGCAGCCTGCAGCAGAGGAGGCTCAGGGCAGAGCTGATTGCTGCCTGCAGCTGCCTGCAGGGAGGCTGTAGCCAGGTGGGGTTGGGCTCTGCTGCCAGGCAAGCAGCAAGAGCAGAAGGGGCCAGAGTCTGAAGCTGTGCCAGGGCAGGTCTAGGCTGGATGTGAGGAGGAAGTTGCTGGCAGAGAGAGTGATTGGCACTGGAATGGGCTGCCCAGGGAGGTGGTGGAGTGGCTGTGGCTGGAGGTGTTGCAGCCAAGCCTGGCTGGGGCACTTAGTGCCATGGTGTGGTTGGTTGGGCAGGGCTGGGTGCTAGGCTGGGCTGAGCTTGGAGCTCTCTTCCAACCTGCTTGATTCTATCATTCTATGAACTTCAGGGTTGGAACTGGATGATCTTCAAGTTTGGAGCTGGATGATTTAAAGTTTGGAACTGGATATCTTTAAGGTTGGAGCTAGATGATCTTTAGGGTTGGAGCTGGATGAGCTTTAAGGTTGGAACTGGATATCTTTACGGTTGGAACTGAATGATCTTTAAGGTTGGAGCTGGATGATCATTAGGGTTGGAGCTGGATGACCTTTAAGGTTGAAACTGAATGATCTTTAAGTTTGGAGCTGGATGATCTTTAGGGCTGGAACTCGATGATCTTCAAGTTTGGGGCTAGGTTATCTTTAAGGTTGGAGCTGGATGAGCTTTGGGGTTGGAGCTGGATGAGCTTCAAGGTTGGAGCTGGATGAGCTTTAAGGTTGGAGCTGGATGAGCTTTAAGGTTGGAGCTGGATGATCTTTAGGGTTGGAGCTGGATGATCTTTAGGGTTGGAGCTAGATTATCTTAGAGCTTCTGCCTCAACTGTGCTCTGAGTAGCCTCCTTCTCAGGACATCACATTTGTGACTCATTTCCTTTTCATTGCCATGATTCACTAATGAATATCTGGGGCCTGGTTTTGCATCCAGCTCCTCTTGTTTCCCTGCATCTCTGCCTTCCATCTGACTCCAGCTCAGCAGAAAAAGAGAATCAAATCTGAAATGCTGGCAAGTGTCTTCAACTCAATTAAAGCCTTGATTTATGTGGTGCTTCTGCTGCCCTTAGAAAGGCCATCTATTTTCCTGAGACTATGGGGAAATTAGCCCTGAGCCTATGAGAAAGCCAAGTTCAAGCTGTGGTTATTGCCTGTTTCCATTAGCAGGGCTCCCTGCAACAGAGTCACAGAAACACACAAACATCCAGGTTGGAAAAGCTCCTCAGGATCACCAAGGCCAGCCCAGAGCCCTGCTCTGCAAGGCTCACCCTAAACCAGAGCCCCAAGCACCACATCCAAACCACTTCTGAACACACCCAGGGCTGGGGACTCCACCACCTCCCTGCCCAGCCCATCCCAGTACCACTCTTGCTGGGAAAACATTTTCCCTCCTCTCCAGCCTGAACCTCCCCAGTGGCAGCTTGAGGCCATTCCCTCTTGTCCCAGCACTCATTCCCTGGCACAAGAGACCAGCACCAACCTCTCCACAGCCTCCTTGCAGGTAGCTGCAGCCAGCCAGGAGCTCTGCCCTCAGCCTCCTCTTCCTCACACTACCCAGCCCCAGCTCCTTCAGCCTCTCCTCAGCAGATGTCCTCTGCAGGCCCTTCCCCAGCTTCCCTGCCCTGCTCTGCCCTGGCTCCAGCACCTCCACAGCCCTCTTGAGCTGCCCAAACCTGAGCTCAACCCCAGAGCAGAGCCCAAGGGGACAATCCCCTCCCTGCTCCTGCTGGCCACAGCATTTCTGCTCCCAGCCAGGATGCCTTTGGCTGTCTCTGCCCCCTGGCCACACTGCTGCCTCACATTCACCTCTTTGTCCAGCACCACCCCCAGGTCCCTTTCTGCCAGCAGCTCTCCAGCCACACTGCCCCAAGCCAGGAGATCACAGAAAACATCCAGTTGGAAGAGTCCTCAAAGATTGTCAAGCCCAAGAGACCTCCCTGGTCCAGTGTTCCTGATTGTATTGCTTGGAAAAGACCTTCAAGATCATCATGATCAGAGGGCTGCAGCAGCTCTGCTCTGAGCACAGGCTGAGAGAGTTGGGGCTGTACAGCCTGGAGAGGAGAAGGCTTCAAGGAGACCTTGGAGTAGCCTTCCAGGATCTGAAGTGGGCTACAGGAAGGCTGGGGAGGGACTATTGACAAGGTCTGGGAATGAGAGGAGGAGGAGGAATGGGTTTGAAGTGGCAGAGGGGAGACTGAAAGTGGATGTTAGGAAGAAGTTGTCTGCAGTGAGGGTGGTGAGACACTGGCACAGGTTGCCCAGGGAGGTTGTGGAGGACAGAAGCACAGAATGTGATCTTTGATCACATTCTGTGCTTCTGTCCTCCACAACCTCCCTGAAGATGTTCAAGGCCAGCTTGGATGAGACCCTGAGTGACCTGTTCTAGTGAGAGATGTCCTTGCTTATGGCATGGGCTTGGAACTGGCTGAGCTTTGAGGTCCCTTCCAACCTAAACCATTCCATACTTTAGTGATTCTAAGTCCCACCATGAAGCCAACACCACCAAGCCATGTCCTAAAGTGCCATGTCTGTAGGGTTTTTTGACCACCTCCAGGGCTGATGACTCCATCACCTGCCTGGAAAGCCTGTTCCAATGCTTGGCCAAAGCATTAGCACACAATACTCTTGGTTTCTGCTTTGTCAAACACTTGCTTGGGGCTTTAGAGCTAATTAATGGTCCATGAACCACAGGTCAATGCTGGAGCCTCTGCATTACCCCATGAGGCACTTCTGGCTGGATCTGCTTATTTCTGGGTGTAATTTCTGTGCTGATGCCTGAGAGCAGAGCCATAACTCATCACCAGATGCTATTAAACACAGCTGGCACCTTCACCAGGTCTTTTGCAAGCTGACTGCTCTTGCAGCTTTCATGACTGAAAGAGTCTTGCCTTTAACAGACAGGATTTCCCCTCCCTTCCATGGAGAACTGCTTCTCCTGCCACTGCAGCAAAAGGCAGAGGAGAAGCTTTCACCCAGCAGAGGCTTAGTGAAAACCAAGAATCTAATACCCAAATCTTTCTGGGGAAGGTATATTTACTAAGTGTGCAGGTGACACCAAGCTAGGAGCAGCTGTGGAGCTGCTGGAGGGTAGCAGAGCCCTGCAGAGGGACCTGGCCAGGCTGCATGGGTGGGCAGAGGCCAAGGGGATGAGACTGAACAAGGCCAAGGGCAGGTTCTGCACTTTGGCCACAACAACCCCAAGCAGCACTGCAGGCTGGGGCCAGAGTGGCTGAGAGCAGGCAGGCAGAGAGGGCCCTGGGGGTGCTGGCAGAGAGGAGCTGAAGCTGAGGCAGCAGTGCCCAGGTGGGCAGCAGAGCCAATGGCATCCTGGGCTGGCTGAGGAGCAGTGTGGGCAGCAGGACAAGGGAGGTTCTCCTGCCCCTGTGCTCAGCACTGCTCAGGCCACCCCTGGAGTGCTGTGTCCAGCTGTGGGCTCCTGAATTGCAGAGAGCTGCTGAGGTGCTGGAAGGTGTTTGGAGAAGGGCAGCAAGGCTGGGGAGGGGCCTGGAGCAGAGCCCTGTGAGGAGAGGCTGAGGGAGCTGGGGGGGTGCAGCCTGCAGCAGAGGAGGCTGAGGGCAGAGCTGATTGCTGCCTGCAGCTGCCTGCAGGGAGGCTGTAGCCAGGTGGGGTTGGGCTCTGCTGCCAGGCAAGCAGCAAGAGCAGAAGGGGACAGAGCCTGAAGCTGTGCCAGGGCAGGTCTGGGCTGGATGTGAGGAGGAAGTTCCTGGCAGAGAGAGTGATTGGCACTGGAATGGGCTGCCCAGGGAGGTGGTGGAGTGGCTGTGGCTGGAGGTGCTGAAGCCAAGCCTGGCTGGGGCACTTAGTGCCATGGTCTGGTTGGTTGGGCAGGGCTGGGTGCTAGGTTGGACTGGCTGAGCCTGGAGCTCTCTTCCACCCTGCTTGAGGAGAGAATATTGAGACTGGGGATTAGGAAGAAATTCCTCCTAGTGAGGGTGAGGAGACAGGCTGGGAGAGTTGGGTCTCTTCCAAACTGGCTGATTCTATGATTCTATTTTATGATTCTCTGGTTGTGGACTCTCCTCTGGACAGCTTGCAATCCCACCTGGACACTGTGATCCTCAGCTGTGGATGCCTCTGCTTTAACAGGGTCTGGGTGATGGTGGTAGGGTTGGACTGGATGATTTGCACAGGTCCCTTCCCACTCTGTGCAGCAAACATAAAGGGAACAGCAGCTCAAGCTCTACAAACACCCAACAGCTAGAAAACCAGGGTGAAACCAGATCATGCTGACTGCTTCCCCCCCAAAAGAAATCTCTCTCCAGGAGAGTTTTCTCATTGTAGACACAGCCAAGCTTGTCCCTGCCCAGCCAGAGCAGAAATCCATCCAACCAGCCCTCTGTTTGCCTGCTGGCCCATATGGCCCTTCCATCTCCATTCCCTAACACAAATCTGCTCAGACTGTCTCAGCTGCTCAAGCCTTTGGTCATTTGTGCTGGCATAACTGCCACTATTGTCCCTCTTTGTCACAGCTCTTTTGGGTCTGATTGGATCTTGCCAGCAGAGCTGAATGACTTCGTAAATCAGAGCATCTGTCAGGGGCTGGAGGGAGAGGAGTGTCAGATGGGGACCAGACAGATGTTTGCTCATCCCTAAACCCATCACTGGCTGCAAAACCACCACCACCCCCTCCCCAAAGCCTCAATTATTCCCACTAGAGCAGCCCAGCTCCATCCCAGCTGGGAGGGTGAAACTTCAATTCATTGCCATTAGAGCAGCCCAGCTCCATCCCAGCTGGGAGGGTGAAACTTCAATTCATTGCCACTAGAGCAGCCCAGCTCCATCCCAGCTGGGAGGGTGAAACTTCAATTCATTGCCACTAGAGCAGCCCAGCTCCATCCCAGCTGGGAGGGTGAAACTTCAATTCATTGCCATTAGAGCAGCCCAGCTCCATCCCAGCTGGGAGGGTGAAACTTCAATTCATTGCCATTAGAGCAGCCCAGCTCCATCCCAGCTGGGAGGGTGAAACTTCAATTCATTGCCACTAGAGCAGCCCAGCTCCATCCCAGCTGGGAGGGTGAAACTTCAATTCATTGCCATTAGAGCAGCCCAGCTCCATCCCAGCTGGGAGGGTGAAACTTCAATTCATTGCCACTAGAGCAGCCCAGCTCCATCCCAGCTGGGAGGGTGAAACTTCAATTCATTGCCACTAGAGCAGCCCAGCTCCATCCCAGCTGGGAGGGTGAAACTTCAATTCATTGCCACTAGAGCAGCCCAGCTCCATCCCAGCTGGGAGGGTGAAACTTCAATTCATTGCCACTAGAGCAGCCCAGCTCCATCCCAGCTGGGAGGGTGAAACTTCAGTTCATTGCCATTAGAGCAGCCCAGCTCCATCCCAGCTGGGAGGGTGTAAGGAGGCAAATAGAAAGCTCTGGCCTCAAATAAATCCTCCTCAGCCACTGCAGCTCTGTGGCAGGAGCAGGTTTAGGTGTCTGGGGTTTTTAACAAGGGTTGGTATTATTCCTCAGCTCTACATTGCTGTCTTCTGATCACCTGCACAGCATCCCTCCAAGAGCCATTTCTTTCCAACAGGGAAGCTGGGGAGGAAGATTTGACAAGGGTTTGTAGTGCTAGCACAAGGGGCAACAGATTGAAGCTTGAGGAGGGCAGAAGTGGAGATGAGGAAGTAATTCTTTGCAGTGAGGAGGATGAGACACTGGAAGAGGTTGCCCAGTGGATGCTCCCTGCCTGGAGGTGTTCAAAGCCAGGCTGGACAAGGCCTGTAGCAACCTGGGCTAGTGGGAGAACCACAGAATCACAGAGTCTTAGGGGTTGTAAGACCTTGAAAGCTCCTCCAGTCCAACCCCCCCTGCCACAGCAGCATCACCTACACCAAGCCACACAAGAACACATCCAGGCAGTGCTTGTATAGCTCCAGAGAGGGGGACTCCAGAACCCTCCCTGGACAGCCTGTTCCAGTTTTCTGGCACCCTCACGTGGAAAAAAATCCTCCTCATGCTTCCATGGAACTTCCTATGCCTCAGTTTCCCCCCAGTGCCCCTTGGGCTGGCATTGGGCATCACCCAGCAGAGCCTGGCTGCAGCCTGCACAGCTTTATCCACACGAATAAGGGCAGCTTTCAGCCTCCTCCCCTCCAAGTTAAAGAGCCCCAACTCCCTCAGTCATGCCTTCTGCAGAACTCTTTTATGCCAAGCCACATGGCTGGCCACAGCATTTACTCTGCCAGAAGGAGGTGGCTGGATGTTGTCTGATGTCCCTTTCCAGCCTGGCTTACCCTATGATGCCATGAGGGTGCTGGTTTGGTAGCCACAGAAGCTCCCTGCCCAGGAGGAGCCAATGAGCCAGCAGAAGACTCACTCTGTGCCTTTAGATCCATCTCATCAGCTCTTTCCAAGCCCAACATTCCCACCAAATAGCTCTTCAGAGTGCTCGTAGCACCTTCAGCTTGACTTCAGCAAGGCCAACTGCTGGCAGGAGAAAGCAAAGCTTCTCTCCCTCCTTTAGCTCCAGCTCTCTGGCACACAATGCACCCATGCCTGAGGAGAGGCTCTTTGCTTCTGCAGAGCTGGGAACAGAGAGGATAACAGACAAAACAAAAGCAAACAGCTTTCAGAACATGCTGTCAGCAGGCTGCACCCTCATCTGCCCATCCAGCTGCCATTTCTCAACATACCTCTGCTCATCAGCATCTTCTTCCTCCCTGGGATTCCACCACTAGGTGCTTCAGGAGACCAATCAGTCATGGAGTGGGCTGGGTTGGAAGGGAGCTCCAAAGCTCAGCCAGTCCAAACCCCTCTGCACTCAGCAGGGACAGCCCCAACTAGATCAGGGTGCCCAGAGCCTTGCTGAGCCTCATCTTCAATATCTCCAGGCATAAGACCTCAGACACCTCCCCAAGCAACCTGTTGCAGTGTTCAGCACCCTCCTGGTGCAGAACTTGTTCCTCACATCCAAGCTCAATCTGTTCTGCTCTACTTTGAAGCCATTGCCCTCATCCTGTCCCTGCAGCCCTTTGCAAACAGTCTCTCTGCAGCCTTCTTGTAGCCCCCTTCAGGTACTGGAACATCACTCTTAGGTCTCCCTGGAGCCTTCTCTTCTCCAGGCTGCACACTCCCAGCTCCCTCAGCCTGTTCTCATAACAGAGCTGCTCCAACCCCCTGGCCACAACAACCCCAAGCAATGCTACAGGATGGGGATGGAGTAGCTGGAGTCAGACGGGTGCTGGCAGAGAGGAGCTGAAGCTGAGGCAGCAGTGCCCAGGTGGGCAGCAGAGCCAATGGCATCCTGGGCTGGCTGAGGAGCAGTGTGGGCAGCAGGACAAGGGAGGTTCTTGTGCCCCTGTGCTCAGCACTGCTCAGGACACCCCTTGAGTCCAGCTGTGTCCAGCTGTGGGCTCCTGAATTGCAGAGAGCTGCTGAGGTGCTGGAAGGTGTTGAGAGAAGGGCAGCAAGGCTGGGGAGGGGCCTGGAGCAGAGCCCTGTGAGGAGAGGCTGAGGGAGCTGGGGGTGTGCAGCCTGCAGCAGAGGAGGCTCAGGGCAGAGCTGATTGCTGCCTGCAGCTGCCTGCAGGGAGGCTGTAGCCAGGTGGGGTTGGGCTCTGCTGCCAGGCAAGCAGCAAGAGAAGAAGGGGCCAGAGTCTGAAGCTGTGCCAGGGCAGGTCTGGGCTGGATGTGAGGAGGAAGTTGCTGGCAGAGAGAGTGATTGGCACTGGAATGGGCTGCCCAGGGAGGTGGTGGAGTCACCATCCTTGGAGGTGTTTAAAGGGAGTCTGGCTGAGGCACAAGTGCCAGGGCTTAGCTCATTAGCTGTTGGTGGATAGGTTGGGCTGGATCTCAAAGGTCTTTTCCAACCTGGTTAGCTCTGTAACTCTGTGACCCCAGTAGATGCAAACCTGTATTTGAGAAGACATCTTCCCCCTCCCTGCCTCTTCCCACTCCCTACCTTCCAGCCCTTTGTCTCTGCTGTATTTTGCTTTTCCCTGGCCAGGAGCTCAGCATGCAGAGGGCTAATTAGAGAGCAGAGACCTCATTAAGCAGCATGCTCAGCACGGCTGCCTCCGCTGATGGAGATGGATGGGAGCTGGTGGGTAGGGGGGGACAGGCTGAGAGCACTTGTCATGAGCAGATGGCAAGGGGAGGGGAGGAAGGGGCTGAGACATCTCTCAGGGGAGTAAATCTAGCTGAAGAAAACATTCATTTCACTCTCTGGCCCAGCTGACCGAGCCAAAGTGGTGTGGCTCACTCGCTAATGACCTGCTTTGGAAAGGGGAGAGCAGAGAGGAGGCAATCAGTGGAGGGGTAATTGAAGGGTGAGTGATGGGCATGCCTCATGCAGGCGCCTCTGCCACCTCATGGTGAACCAACACATGGAGAAAGCAGCTCTCTCCCTTCCTGATGGCTTAGGGAGGCTTTTTCAGAGAGTCTGAGAGCCCTGGGGCTGTTCAGGCTGGAGAAGAGAAGGCTGAGAGGAGATCTGATTCACGTGTGCAAATGTTTGAGGGGTGGGTGTGAAGTGTGTGCTGGGACCTGTGCTATGTGATGTGGTTATCAATGGCATAGGCAGGGGGCATGGAGGGCAGCAGCAGCAGCTCTGCAGATGGCACCAAGCTGAGTGGTGGTTTTGACATGCCAGAGAGACAGGAGGGCATCCAGAGGGAGCTGGACAGGCTGGAGAGGTGTGCCCAGGTGAACCTCAGGAGGCTGAACCAGAGCAAGTGCAGGGTTCTGCAGCTGGGCTGGAACAAGCCTCACTGTCAGTACAGGCTGGGGGAGGAGGAGATGGAAAGCAGCCCTCTGGGAAAGGCCTTGGGGGTGCTGGTGGGGGAGAAGCTGGGCAGGAGCAGGCAGTGTGAGCCTGCAGCACAGAAGACAAATCACAGCCTGGGCTGCATCCAAAGCAGCATTGGCTTTGGTGAAGATGCCAGCATCAAGCCCAGGGAGGTGGTAGAGTCATCATCCCTGGAGGTGTTGCAGCCAAGCCTGGCTGGGGCACTTAGTGCCATGGTCTGGTTGGTTGGGCAGGGCTGGGTGCCAGGTTGGGCTGGCTGAGCTTGGAGCTCTCTGCCAACCTGCTTGGTTCTGTGATTCTATGATGATTCTCTTCCAGCCTGGTTAATTCTATGCTTCTATGATTCCATGAGTCTCTTCCAGCCTGGTTAATTCTATACCTCTTCTAGCTTCAAATCATCTCCTCTTGTCCTTTCCCAACAGGCCCTACTAAAAAGTCTTTCCCCATCCTTCTTACAGCCCTCTTCAAGTATTGAAAGCCCTCCCAGGAGGTCTCCTTGGAGTCTTCTCCATGTCTTCCCTGGTCCCTTGCTACATCGACTGCCCTTTCAATATGAAAGATGGAGACAGCAGCAGGGAGAAGAGGACAGGACCCTTTCCAGGTTGAGAAAACCCTAGTGGAAAACACAGCAGGCAAATCCAGGCTGGCTGGAGCTACTCAGGCCAAGGAGTGGTGGTTTTGAGATGACACCCACTGGTGATGAGCAAGACTGCAAGCAGGCTGAAGAGGGATGGATGAAAAACCGTGGGGTTGGCAAACTGTCTTTAAAAGAGACCAGATTTAAGTAGTACACTAAAAGAAATACCCACACCCCCACAAAAAGAGAATGCACCTTTGGAATCATCAACTCCTAGAGCAGTCTGGGTTGGAAGAGACCTCATTGCTATCTACAACTACCTGAAGGGAGAGCAGAGCTCATTGCTGTCTACAACTACCTGAAGGGAGAGCAGAGCTCATTGCTGGCTACAACTACCTGTAGGGAGAGCAGAGCTCATTGCTGTCAACAACTACCTGAAGGGAGAGCAGAGCTCATTGCTGGCTACAACTACCTGTAGGGAGAGCAGAGCTCATTGCTGTCTATAAGTACCTGAAGGGAGGGCAGAGCTCATTGCTGTCTATAAGTACCTGAAGGGAGGGCAGAGCTCATTGCTGTCTATAAGTACCTGTAGGGAGGGCAGAGCTCATTGCTGTCTATAAGTACTTAAAGGGAGAGCAGAGCTCATTGCTGTCTATAAGTACCTGAAGGGAGAGCAGAGCTCATTGCTGTCTATAAGTACTTAAAGGGAGAGCAGAGCTCATTGCTGTCTATAAGTACCTGAAGGGAGAGCAGAGCTCATTGCTGTCTATAAGTACTTAAAGGGAGAGCAGAGCTCATTGCTGTCTATAAGTACCTGTAGGGAGAGCAGAGCTCATTGCTGTCTACAAGTACCTGTAGGGAGGGCAGAGCTCATTGCTGTCTATAAGTACCTGAAGGGAGAGCAGAGCTCATTGCTGTCTATAAGTACTTAAAGGGAGAGCAGAGCTCATTGCTGTCTATAAGTACCTGAAGGGAGGGCAGAGCTCATTGCTGTCTATAAGTACCTGAAGGGAGAGCAGAGCTCATTGCTGTCTATAAGTACCTGAAGGGAGGGCAGAGCTCATTGCTGTCTATAAGTACCTGAAGGGAGAGCAGAGCTCATTGCTGTCTATAAGTACCTGAAGGGAGGGCAGAGCTCATTGCTGTCTATAAGTACCTGAAGGGAGGGCAGAGCTCATTGCTGTCTATAAGTACCTGAAGGGAGAGCAGAGCTCATTGCTGTCTATAAGTACCTGAAGGGAGGGCAGAGCTCATTGCTGTCTATAAGTACCTGAAGGGAGGGCAGAGCTCATTGCTGTCTATAAGTACTTAAAGGGAGAGCAGAGCTCATTGCTGTCTATAAGTACCTGAAGGGAGAGCAGAGCTCATTGCTGTCTATAAGTACTTAAAGGGAGAGCAGAGCTCATTGCTGTCTATAAGTACCTGAAGGGAGGGCAGAGCTCATTGCTGTCTATAAGTACCTGAAGGGAGAGCAGAGCTCATTGCTGTCTATAAGTACTTAAAGGGAGAGCAGAGCTCATTGCTGTCTATAAGTACCTGAAGGGAGGGCAGAGCTCATTGCTGTCTATAAGTACTTAAAGGGAGAGCAGAGCTCATTGCTGTCTATAAGTACCTGAAGGGAGAGCAGAGCTCATTGCTGTCTATAAGTACTTAAAGGGAGAGCAGAGCTCATTGCTGTCTATAAGTACTTAAAGGGAGAGCAGAGCTCATTGCTGTCTATAAGTACTTAAAGGGAGAGCAGAGCTCATTGCTGTCTATAAGTACCTGAAGGGAGGGCAGAGCTCATTGCTGTCTATAAGTACCTGAAGGGAGAGCAGAGCTCATTGCTGTCTATAAGTACTTAAAGGGAGAGCAGAGCTCATTGCTGTCTATAAGTACCTGAAGGGAGGGCAGAGCTCATTGCTGTCTATAAGTACCTGAAGGGAGAGCAGAGCTCATTGCTGTCTATAAGTACCTGAAGGGAGAGCAGAGCTCATTGCTGTCTATAAGTACCTGAAGGGAGAGCAGAGCTCATTGCTGTCTATAAGTACTTAAAGGGAGAGCAGAGCTCATTGCTGTCTATAAGTACCTGAAGGGAGGGCAGAGCTCATTGCTGTCTATAAGTACCTGAAGGGAGGGCAGAGCTCATTGCTGTCTATAAGTACCTGAAGGGAGGGCAGAGCTCATTGCTGTCTATAAGTACCTGAAGGGAGGGCAGAGCTCATTGCTGTCTATAAGTACCTGAAGGGAGGGCAGAGCTCATTGCTGTCTATAAGTACCTGTAGGGAGGGCAGAGCTCATTGCTGTCTATAAGTACTTAAAGGGAGAGCAGAGCTCATTGCTGTCTATAAGTACCTGAAGGGAGAGCAGAGCTCATTGCTGTCTATAAGTACTTAAAGGGAGAGCAGAGCTCATTGCTGTCTATAAGTACTTAAAGGGAGAGCAGAGCTCATTGCTGTCTATAAGTACCTGAAGGGAGGGCAGAGCTCATTGCTGTCTATAAGTACCTGAAGGGAGAGCAGAGCTCATTGCTGTCTATAAGTACTTAAAGGGAGAGCAGAGCTCATTGCTGTCTATAAGTACCTGAAGGGAGGGCAGAGCTCATTGTTGTCTATAAGTACCTGTAGGGAGAGCAGAACTCATTGCTATCTACAACTACCTGTAGGGAGAGCAGAACTCATTGCTATCTACAACTACCTGTAGGGAGAGCAGAGCTCATTGCTGTCTATAAGTACCTGAAGGGAGGGCAGAGCTCATTGCTGTCTATAAGTACCTGAAGGGAGGGCAGAGCTCATTGCTGTCTATAAGTACCTGAAGGGAGAGCAGAGCTCATTGCTGTCTATAAGTACCTGAAGGGAGGGCAGAGCTCATTGCTGTCTATAAGTACCTGAAGGGAGGGCAGAGCTCATTGCTGTCTATAAGTACCTGTAGGGAGAGCAGAGCTCATTGCTGTCTATAAGTACCTGTAGGGAGAGCAGAGCTCATTGCTGCCTATAAGTACTTAAAGGGAGAGCAGAGCTCATTGCTGTCTATAAGTACCTGCAGGGAGGCTGTAGCCAGGTGGGATTGGGCTCTGCTGCCAGGCAAGCAGCAAGAGCAGAAGGGGCCAGAGTCTGAAGCTGTGCCAGGGCAGGTCTAGGCTGGATGTTGTTAGGAAGTTGCTGGCAGAGAGAGTGATTGGCACTGGAATGGGCTGCCCAGGGAGGTGGTGGAGTGGCTGTGGCTGGAGGTGTTCTTGCCAAGCCTGGCTGGGGCACTTAGTGCCATGGTCTGGTTGGTTGGGCAGGGCTGGGTGCTAGGTTGGGCTGGCTGAGCTTGGAACTCTCTTCCATCCTGCTAGGCTGGACTTGGTGCTCCTGAGGGGCTTTGCCAACCTGGCTGTGTCTGTGGTTCTGTGCAAAGCCATGCAGACATGGATGGTTTAGTGGCCATGGTGGTGCTGGGGTGGGGGTTGCACTCAATGACCTCTCAGAGATGCTTTCCATCCTTCATGGTTCTCAGCTTCCACCGTTTTGCAGCGGTTCCTCGTAGCCCTGCACTTCTCTTTCCTCCAGGAGATGGGAAACAACTTCTCTTTCCCCACTTTCTCCCAACTGGATGTGTTTGAAGCAGGTCTTGGAGGCGTGGGCTGGAGAAGTGCTGATCTTGCAGCAGGCGGCGCTTCTGCCTAGGAAACAGAGCTGCAGTTTGGGTTCTTGGTCAGATGGGAGCAAGGAGGTAGCTTCCAAGCAGCGAGCATCAGAGGTGGCAAGGATGCATCGGAAATAACCCAAATTCAAGCTCGCAGGCTTTGCTTCACTGCTTTCAGAAGGGCTTCCTGACCCTCTGTCACACATCATCCTCTCCCAGCCAGTGCAGGACGTTTGTTGTCACCAGCAGGAGCAAAGCAGCCCTGGATCCTGGGGGAAGGGGGTGTATGTTGCAGAGCTTTAGACGTTTCCTTCGTGGCTTTGTCAATGCTTTGTTAAATGGGGAGAGGAAAGGAAGGAGAAGGGAGGGAGGAGGGAGGGAGAACAAAAGGAAATAGGAGGGAGGGAGAAGGGAAAGGGGAGAAAGAAAGGAGAAGGGGGGGAGAAAGAAGGGAGAAGGGAGGAGAGGAAAGAGTGATAAAGGACAGAGAAAGAAAGGAGAGAAGGGAGAAGGGAGGAGAGGAAGGAGGGATAAAGGATGGAGAAAGAAAGGAGAAAGGGGGGAGAAAGAAGGGAGAAGGGAAAGCAGGGAAAGGAAGGAGAAGGGAGGGAGAAATAAAGGAGAAGGGAGGGAGAAATAAAGGAGAAGGGAGGGAGAAATAAAGGAGAAGGGAGGGAGGGAGAAATAAAGGAGAAGGGAGGGAGGGAGAAATAAAGGAGAAGGGAGGGAGGGAGAAATAAAGGAGAAGGGAGGAGAGGAAGGAGGGAGAAGGGAGGAGAGGAAGGAGGGATAAAGGACAGAGGAAGAAAGGAGAAGGGAGGGAGAAAGAAGGGAGAAGGGAAAGGGGAGAAAGGAAGGAGAAGGGAAAAGGGAGAAAGGAAGGAGAAGGGAAAGGGGAGAAAGGAAGGAGAAGGGAAAGGGGAGAAAGGAAGGAGAAAGAAGGGAGAAGGGAGGAGAGGAAGGAGGGATAAAGGACAGAGAAAGAAAGGAGGGAGAAGGAAGAAGGGAGAAGGGGGAAGGGGGGAAGGAAGGAAGAAGATGGGAGGGGAGAAAGAAGGGAGAAAGAAGAGAGAAAGGAGAGGGAGAAAGAAGGGTGAAGAGAGGAGAGAAAGAAGGGAGAAGTGAGGAGAGAAAGAAGGGAGAAGTGAGGAGAGAAAGAAGGGAGATGGGAGGAGAGAAAAAAAGGAGAGAGAAGAAAAAGAAGGGGGCAGAAAAGTGAGGGAGAAAGGGAAGGGGAAGTGCTGTCAGCATCTTAACTACAGTTGCTGTATCTCAAAGGATTGCTTTGTTACTCTGATGACTGCAGGAGCAACGCTGCAAACCCTTTCCACCTGCCTGCAAAGCTCAAAGCTAAGCCCTTCTTTGCACAGACTTTACACTCTCTTCATGTCTTTTGTTATCATCAGTCCTGTCCCATAAACACCATGGGCTGAACCAGCAGGCAGCAGCAGTGTGTAGCTATATTTCTAGGCATGCATGCAAACCTCCTCCACCTATTCCCATGTGCACTGTGGAAACAATGTGCTGAGACCCTCATCAGCTGGCAAGCTCGTTAGCTGGGTCAGCCAACTGATAAATGATTGCTTAGAGAGGGGAGGAAGGGAAAACCTTGCAAGCTTCCTGACAGGCTTTGTGCACAGAAAGAGGCTGAGTTCCTTTTTAACTTATAGGAGGAGAAAAAGGCAAAGGCTGCCCAGGGAGGTGGTGGAGTTGCTGTCCCTGGAGGTGTTCAAGATAAAACTGGCTGAGGCACTTTGTGCCATGGTCTGGTTGATTGAATAGGGCTGGGTGCTAGGTTGGACTGGATGAGCTTGGAGGTCTCTTTTAGCCTGCCTGATTCTGTGATGGTCTGGTTGATTGGGCAGGGCTGGGTGCTAGGTTGGGCTGGCTGAGCTTGGAGCTCTCTTCCAACCTGCTTCATTCTATGATTCTTTTATGCCCTTGGACCACTTCTCTTTAACATCTTTATCGAGGACCTTGATGAAGACAGCAGTGAGTTTGCAGATGACACCAAGTTGGGTGGCAGTGTTGATACTACAGACCCTACCTGGAGTAGTGTGTGAAGTTCTGGAGCCCCCAGCACACAAGATGCCATGGTCTGGTTGATTGGCCAGGGCTGGGTGCTAGGTTGGACTGGCTGAGCTTGGAAGTCTCTTCCAACCTGCTTGATCCTATGATTCTATGGAGTTAGTGGCCAAGCACTTAAGGTGAAACTGGAGACTGTTTAAAAGGGCTGCAGGGACAGGATGAGGGCAATGGCTTCAAAGTAGAGCAGAGCAGATTGAGATTGGATGTGAGGAGCAAGTTCTGTAGCATGAGTGTGCTGGAACCCTGCAACAGGTTGCTTGAGGAGGTGGTTGAGCCCCTCATGCCTGGATCTATTGAAGGTGAGGCTGGAGAGGGCTGTGGGCAACCTGCTCTAGCTGAGGCTGTCCCTGCTGAGTGCAGAGGGGGTTGGACTGGATGAGCCTTGGAGCTCCCTTCCAACCCAGACCAGTCATAGATGTACTGGGTGCAGTTCTGGAGTCCCAACACAGGGAGGACATGGAACTGTTTGAGCCAGTCCAGAGGAGGCCACAAAGGTGCTGAGAGGGCTGCAGCAGCTCTGCTATGAGGACAGGCTGAGAGAGTTGGAGTTGTGCAGCCTGGAGAAGAGAAGGCTTTGAGGAGACCTTGGAGTGGCCTTCCAGGATTTGAAGGGGACCTAGAGGAGGGCTGGGGAGGGACTATTGACAAGGTCTGGGAATGACAGGAGAAGGAGGAATGGGGTTGAAGTGGCAGAGGGGAGATTGAAAGTGGCTGTTAGGAAGAAGTTTGCAGTGAGGGTGGTGAGACACTGGCACAGGTTGCCCAGGGAGGTTGTGGAGGACAGAAGCACAGAATGTGATCTCTGATCACATTCTGTGCTTCTGTCCTCCACAACCTCCCTGGAGGTGTTCAAGACCAGCTTGGATGAGGCCTTGAGTGACCTCTTCTAGTGGGAAGTGTCCCTGCCTATGGCAGGAGGTTGGAACTGGCTGAGCTTTGAGGTCCCTTCCAACCCAAACCATTCTGTGGTTCTGTGATTCTAAGGCAACTCAGGCTGGGTGTGAACCAATGCACCTTGGCAAATAGAATCAGGCAGGGTTGGAAGGGAGCACAAGGATCAGCCAGTTCCAACCCCCCTGCCATGGCCAGGGACACCCTACCCTAGAGCAGGCTGCACATAGCCTCAGCCAGCCTGGCCTTAAACACCTCCAGGGATGGAGCCTCAACCACCTCTCTGGGCAACCTGCTCCTGCCCCAAGCTGACCCACCAAAGGAAAAGAGAAATTGCCATTTGTGTCACTTTATTTTTTGCCCTTTCCTCTATTCCTCCCCCCCCCCCCCCCCCCCCCCTCCTCTAATTGCTGCTCTTTAAGGGGAGTGGGCTCAGGAGTGGAAAGCTTTTCCCTTTTCCTGCCTGCACACAGGTTGCTGAATTCCCTCTGCATGCCTTTGATCAGAAACACCATCAAACATTCATCCAGCAGGAGCTCATCCACTCAGATGAAGCCCCCCCAGGGTAGCTCCCTTCCCATCTTCTCCCTCATTTCATTCTCCTCACTCACTTCATTTTCCCCTGGAATAAACTGGGTGAAGACTGACAGTGGAGGGAGTAAATGCTGATGATTCCTTCTGATCTGCACACACGGGGAGCTCTCTTGTTTGCTTTGCTTCTGCATGTGTTTCAGTGGAGGGCTGGGCTCTGGCTTCGGGTCTGCACACAAAGAGTTGTCCCCCAGGCTGGCTGGGTTGCTGCCTCTAACTGTACCTGGCTCTGGGCAATGCTCAGCCCATCAATCACCCCTCCTGGCACTATCCATGTGGATCAGCTGCAGGACAAATGCATTTCATGCTGAGATTCCTGCATTTCCATTTTGACCCCAAAGGCCTCCTTGGCAGCAGCATTTTCCCATCATTTCTGTGCAATTAAAGGGGAGAGAGAGGATGAGGAGCAACATGGGCAGGGGTGGGGAGGATGACAACCTCCTGTAGAAGGATACAAACTGCATCTGCAGTGATGTGGAATGTGTTGAGCCAGTGAGAAAGAACAAAGGCTGAGAAATCAGCACATCACAGGAGGGTTGGGGTGGAAGGGACCTCTAAAGGTCATCTGGTCTGAGCCTCTTGCACAAAGCAGGGAGGAGAGGGAGGAAAGAGGAAGAGAGGTTTGGAGAGGAGAGGTTGGGAGAGGTTCGGGGAGAGGGGGGGAGAGGAGAGGAGGAGAGGTTCAGTTCAAAGAGGTTTGGTTCAGAGAAGGAGAGGAGGAAGACGCAAGAGAAGGAGGAGGGGAGAAGGAGAAGGAGAGGTTCAAAGAGGTTTTGTTCAGAGAAGGAGAGGAGGAAGACACAAGAGAAGGAGGAGGGGAGAAGGAGAAGGAGAGGTTCAAAGAGGTTTTGTTCAGAGAAGGAGAGGAGGAAGACACAAGAGAAGGAGGAGGGGAGGAGGAGAGGTTCAGTTCAAAGAGGTTTGGTTCACAGAAGGAGGGGGGGAAGAGAGAAAAGGAAAAGGAGAAGGAGAAGGAGAAGGAGGAGAAGGAGGAGGAGGAGGAGGAGGAGAAGGAGAAGGAGAAGGAGAAGGAGAAGGAGAAGGAGAAGGAGAAGGAGAAGGAGAAGGAGAAGGAGAAGGAGAAGGAGAAGGAGAAGGAGAAGGAGAAGGAGAAGGAGAAGGAGAAGGAGAAGGAGAAGGAGAAGGAGAAGGAGAAGGAGAAGGAGAAGGAGAAGGAGAAGGAGAAGAGGAGAGGTTCAGTTCAAAGAGGTTCAATTCAGAGGAGAGGAGAAGAGAAGGAGGGGAGAAGGAGAAGAGAAGGAGAAGGAGAAGGAGAAGAGGAGAGGAGAGGTTCAAAGAGGTTCAATTCAGAGAAGGAGAGGAGAGGAGGAGGAGGGGAGGAGGAGGGGAGGAGGAGGGGAGGAGGAGGGGAGGAGGAGGGGAGGAGGAGGGGAGGAGGAGGGGAGGAGGAGGGGAGGAGGAGGGGAGGAGGAGGGGAGGAGGAGGGGAGAAGGAGGGGAGAAGGAGGGGAGAAGGAGGGGAGGAGGAGGGGAGGAGGAGGGGAGGAGGAGGGGAGGAGGAGGGGAGGAGGAGGGGAGGAGGAGGGGAGGAGGAGGGGAGGAGGAGGAGGAGATCTTATTGTGACTTTCCAGTATCTGCAGAGGACTACAAGAAAGCTGGGGAGGGACTTTTTAGGGTATCAGGTAGTGATAGGATTGGGGAAGGTGGAGCAAAACTAGAAGTGGGGGATTCATATTGGATGTTAGGAAGAAGTTGTTCAGCAGGAGGGTGCTGAGAGCCTGGCACAGGCTGCCCAGGGAGGTGTCGGCAGCCTCATCCCTGGAGGTGTTTCAGGCCAGGCTGGATGAGGCTGTGAGCAGCCTGCTCTAGAGTGAGGTGTCCCTGCCCATGGCAGGGGGATTGGAACTGTGTGATCCTTCAGGTCCCTTCCAGCCCTGACAGTTATGTGACTGTTCCAGAAGAGCTGCAGAAGGAAAGGAAGAAGACCAAAGACAGCACAGCCAAGGGAAGGAAGGCTCCAGCTACTAGAGCACGAAACCAGACCCCTGAAGAGAGCCAACAAACAACTTGCAAATCAAGGCTGTGGTTGGCCATCTGGCTGCATGTCAAGACCATCAAGCTGCAGCAGAGGTGCCAGGCAACAGAAGGGGAGCTCAGCACATCAGAACTTGTGTTCTGTGCCTCTAGGACTAATTGGAAGGTGGCCAGCAGCAACCCGAGAAAGAAAAGCAACAGAGCTCCCTGTTACAGAAGGCATGGAGAGAGCTCACCCAGAGCTGGGAGGCAGAGGAGCTCTGGGAGCTTGGAATATCTCCTTTCTGAGCAAAGGCTGAGAGCCCTGGGGGCTGTTGAGCCTGGAGAAGGGCAGCCTGGGGGGGATCTGCTCGATGCTCACAAGAGCCAAAGGGTAAAGGCAAAGAGGCCAGAATCTTTGTAGTGGTGCCCAGTGACAGGATAAAGGGCAATGAGCACAAACTGGAATCCAGGAGTCACAGAGTGGGCTGGGACCCCCAAAGCTCAGCCAGTCCAACCCCCTCCCCACTCAGCAGGGACAGCCTCCACTAGGTCAGGTTGCCCACAGCCCTGTCCAGTGTCATCTTCAGTACCTCCAGGCATGAGGTCACAACCACCTCCCTGGGCAGCCTGCTCCAGGGTTCCAGCACCCTCCTGGTGCAGAACTTGTTCCTCACATCCAATCTCAAGCTGCTCTGCTCAACTATGAAGCCATTGCCCTCATCCTGTCCTTACAGTGAAGAAATGCTTCCTCATGCTGATGAAGACAGGAACATATCCAGACAGGGCTGGGAAGTCTCCAGGGAAGGAGGCTCCACAACAACCTCTCTGGGCAGCCTGCTCCAGGGCTCTGTCTCCCTTACACTAAAGAAGTTCTTCCTCATGCTGAGGTGGAACTCCCTGTGCTGTAGTTTCCATCCTCATGTCTTTTCCTCTTGTCCTATCCCAGGGCACAACTGAGCAGAGTCTGTCCCCTCCCTCTTGACCCCCAGCCCTCAGCTATTGATAGGCATTGATCAGATCCCCTCTAAGTTTTCTCTTCAGCAGCCCAACCAGCCCCAGCTCCCTCAGCCTCTCCTCACAGGGCACTGCTCCAGCTCCTTCAGCATCTTCACAGCCCTCCCTTGGACTCTCTCCAGCAGATCCCTGTCCTTGCTGAGCTGGGGAGCCCAGAACTGGATGCAGTATTGCAGGTGAGGGCTCAGCAGGGCAGAGTAGAGGAGGAGGAGAAGTTAGCTTCCAAATCTTCCCACCCTTTCCCAGAGGATAGCCATGAGCACAGGACTGCAGTGCCACAATCTTGTGCTCTCCTGCTCTGCAGCACAAGGAGTGGGTGACAGAGCAGCAGACCAGGCTGGCCAGAGGAGCTGTGCTGGTTCCTCTCCTGAAGGGCTTCCAAACTCCCCTAGAAGTCTTCTTGTGCCTGACAGAAAAGAGATCACAGGATGTTAGGGGTTGGAAAGGACCTCCAGAGATCATCCAGTCCAACCTCCCCCTGCCAGAGCAGGACCAGAGAATCTAGCTCAGGTCACACATCACAGTGTCACAGTATCACAGTATCACATCCAGGCAGGACTGGAAAGCCTCCAGAGCAGGAGACTCCACAGCCTCTCTGGGCAGCCTGTGCCAGTGCTCTGTCACCCTTACAGTTCTTCCTCATGTTCATGTAGTAGTTGAAGGACATCATTCCCTGCAGACAAAAACAAAAGCAATGCCTCAGCCTCTCCACTCGCTCAGGCTGAGAACTCAGACACTGGGACACACCTCAGGTGATGCTCCCAGAGCTCCTCCATCAACAATGCCGTGCTGGAATGCCATGAAGCAATATGTACCAATGAAACTCCTGCAGGAAAAGCCTTTGGGAATCAAGGGGAACTTTTATTTCTCAATTCAAAAAGGTCAAGTTAAACCTTGCCCCTAAGCCATCCCCTGCATGCCCACAGCAGCTCTTACAACATCCAAACACATGGCAGGGCCCACAAGAAACACCAGGACCAGGACCAAAGCAAACAGTTTAGTGCCTACAACACAGCTTCCACCACCAGGTTGCACCTATCACAACACAGCACACGCAGCAAAAGCACATGGAGGGCAGTTTCTACCCTGCTGGGTGTGCTCACATCTGCAGGAATGACTGGGAAATACAGCAAGAGACTTGAAAGAGGCATTGGGGAAAGCAGGAGAGGCTGTGGGGAGAGATGTGAGGTCAGCTGGAGAGAGAAGCAGTGAGTGTAGCTGGAGAGAGAAGAAGCTGTAAGTGTAGCTGGAGAGAGAAGCTGTGAGTGCAGCTGGAGAGAGAAGAAGCTGTAAGTGTAGCTGGAGAGAGAAGCTGTGAGTGCAGCTGGAGAGAGAAGAAGCTGTGAGTGCAGCTGGAGAGAGAAGCTGTTGTGAGTGCAGCTGGAGAGAGAAGAAGCTGTGAGTGCAGCTGGAGAGAGAAGCTGTTGTGAGTGCAGCTGGAGAGAGAAGCAGTGAGTGTAGCTGGAGAGAGAAGCAGTGAGTGTAGCTGGAGAGAGATGTGAGTGCAGCTGGAGAGAGAAGCTTCTGTGAGTGCAGCTGGAGAGAGAGGTGAGTGCAGCTGGAGAGAGAAGCTGTGAGTGCAGCTGGAGAGAGAAGCTGTGAGTGCAGCTGGAGAGAGAAGCTGTGAGTGCAGCTGGAGAGAGAAGCTGTGAGTGCAGCTGGAGAGAGAAGCTGTGAGTGCAGCTGGAGAGAGAAGCTGTGAGTGCAGCTGGAGAGAGATGTGAGTGTAGCTGGAGAGAGAAGCTGTTGTGAGTGCAGCTGGAGAGAGATGTGAGTGCAGCTGGAGAGAGAAGCTGTTGTGAGCGCAACTGGAGAGAGATGTGAGTGCAGCTGGAGAGAGAAGCTGTTGTGAGTGCAGCTGGAGAGAGAAGCTGTTGTGAGTGCAGCTGGAGAGAGAAGCTGTGAGTGCAGCTGTCCTTGTAGGATCAGCATCAATCTCAGCCCTACACTGCAATGGCACTAGCAGTGGATGCTGGTGGCCATGGTGGTCTTAGGTTGATGGTTGGACTCAGTGATCTCAGAGATCTTCTCAACCAAAACACTTCTATGGTACTATGAAAGCAGCAAATGCTTCTCCTCATAGGACAGGGAGCTTCTGCTGCTGACATAAGAGAAAGCAGAGATCTACAGCCAGGAAAGCCCAAGCAAAAGTCAAAGTCAGTAGTTCCAGAAGCTGCAAAGATACTGGAATCCTGCTGTGGCCAAGGTCTGTGGAGCAGCTCCACACAGCCCAGCATCCTTTCCTCCTCAGCAGCAAAGCCATTGGCATCACCAGGCCAATTAAAACACAACAGAGGCAGCTCTGGGGCTGGCCAGAGGACATCATCGTCAGTAGCTTCCCCACATGAAGGTGAGATGTCTGTCCAGGAGCTGAGTGGTCTCTGGCTGGAGGGGAGGCTCTGGGTGGGAGGTGGACACAGTCAGAGCCCAGTGGTCATCTGCTCATGTGCTGGAGGATGGTGACACAGCCATGGTAGCTGGTGCAGCGCTGCAGGGGGGGCTGCTGCTCCAGGCTCCCCGACGCCGGGTCGAAGGTGAACGCCTTGTCCGTGCCTTCCCCGTGCTCATCTCGGCCACCCAGGATGTAAACCTTCCCTCCACACACTGTCAGGCCACAGCTCTCCTGGAAAGCAGAAGGGAAGCACAAGAGCTGAGGAGCAAGCCTGCAGCTTTAGGCAATGAGGATGAGCAAGAGGTTAAACTGAGCTCAACAGGCTCAAAGCCCAAGAGCTGAGGAGCAAGCCTGCAGCTTTAGGCAATGAGAATGAGCAAGAGGTTAAACTGAGCTCAACAGGCTCAAAGCCCAAGAGCTGAGGAGCAAGCCTGCAGCTTTAGGCAATGAGGGTGAGCAAGAGATCAACTGAGCTCAACAGGCTCAAAGCCCAAGAGCTGAGGAGCAAACCTCCAGCTTTAGGCAATGAGAATGAGCAAGAGATCAACTGAGCTCAACAGGCTCAAAGCCTAAGAGCTGAGGAGCACACCTCCAGCTTTAGGCAATGAGGGTGAGCAAGAGGTTAACTGAGCTCAACAGGCTCAAAGCCTAAGAGCTGAGGAGCACACCTCCAGCTTTAGGCAATGAGGGTGAGCAAGAGATCAACTGAGCTCAACAGGCTCAAAGCCCAAGAGCTGTGGAGCACACCTCCAGCTTTAGGCAATGAGGATGAATCCTAGAATGGGTTAGGTTAAGGGTGTAAGTTGCAGCAAAAGAGGTTCCAGCTCAACACAAGGGGGAACTTCTTGACTGTAAGGGTCACAGAGCACTGCAACAGGCTCCCCAGGGAGGTTGTGGGGTCTCCTTCTCTGGAGACTTCCAAAGCCTGTCTGGATGTGTTCCTCTGTGATCTGTGTTAGTATTGTCCTGCTCTGGCAGGGGAGTTGGACTGTATGATCTCCTTGGGTCCCTTCCAACCCCTAACATCCTGGGATCCTATGAACTCAGTTCAACAGGCTCAAAGCCTAAGAGCTGAGGAGCAAACCTCCAGCTTGAGGAAACGAGGATGAGCAAGAGCTTGACTCAATCCAACAGGCTCTTCAGCATGAGGGTGCTGAGAGCCTGGAACTGTGTCCAGCTCTGGGCCCCTCAATTGCAGAGAGCTGTTGAGGTGCTGGAAGGTGTTGAGAGAAGGGCAGCAAGGCTGGGGAGGGGCCTGGAGCAGAGCCCTGTGAGGAGAGGCTGAGGGAGCTGGGGGTGTGCAGCCTGCAGCAGAGGAGGCTCAGGGCAGAGCTGATTGCTGCCTGCAGCTGCCTGCAGGGAGGCTGTAGCCAGGTGGGGTTGGGCTCTGCTGCCAGGCAAGCAGCAAGAGCAGAAGGGGCCAGAGTCTGAAGCTGTGGCAGGGCAGGTCTGGGATGGATGTTGTTAGGAAGTTGTTGTCAGAGAGAGTGATTGGCACTGGAATGGGCTGCCCAGGGAGGTGGTGGAGTGGCTGTGGCTGGAAGTGTTGCAGCCAAGCCTGGCTGGAGCACTTAGTGCCATGGGCTGGTTGGTTGGGCAGGGCTGGGTGCTAGGTTGGGCTGAGCTTGGAGCTCTCTTCCAACCTGCCTGATTCTCTGATTCTAAATCTGTGAAAATGAACAAACAATATTCATGTTGACACAAATCCTCTCTCACATCAGTGAATCCCCTCCCTTGCAGAGATCCATCCTCCAAGCAGCATGGGCATGGAGAACACGATTGAGCTGCTCTACAGGGGTCATGTTCAGATGTTCACAGCCAAAGCCAGGATGTATCTTCCTTGCCTTCAGTCCCAGCAAAGCACAGATGGCTCCTGTTGTGCACAGGGAGGACACTCAGAGCTGCTTCCCCACAGCTCTTCCTTACCAGAGGTCCAGGGAGGGTGGCTGCTTCTTGCCAGCTGTCACTTCTTGGATCATAGCTGAAGATTGTGCTGAGGAGCCCACCTAC
Source organism: Pogoniulus pusillus (assembly GCF_015220805.1). Taxonomy (NCBI): domain Eukaryota; kingdom Metazoa; phylum Chordata; class Aves; order Piciformes; family Lybiidae; genus Pogoniulus; species Pogoniulus pusillus. Next base: position 1,926,830 of record NC_087269.1, on the reverse strand, counting down.
AACATAAATGATGTCCTCCAAGCAGACAGCATTGATGCACCTCTGGTAAAAAGGGGTGGGAGACAAGAGTGTCCACTTGTCATCCTCTGGGTCATAACACTGGACCTGGCAGGGGAAACAATGATCAGAGCATTCATTGGCCTCACCCTGGCTTGGCTGAAGCTGCTGCTCACTAGAAACAAAAGCAGAATGAGGCAGAAAGGTGGATGAGAGCTTCAGCACCCAGAGACCAGTGCAGTGAGGGATGGGATGATGAGATCCAGCTTTCCCTCTTGCACTCAAGTCTGCAAGACAAACTGCAAGCCCCCAGGGTTGCCCTTGACCCAGACAATATGTGGTGAAGTGTTCAGAGATGGAGCTGAGTGGTCCTTGCTGCAGCTCAGGGCACCAGAAGCATCACCTCTGGCTTACAGAGGTCTCCTCCAGACAGTGAATGTCCACAGATGATAGAATCAGTCAGGGTTGGAAGGGACCTCAAGGAGCAGCCAGTTCCAAACCCCTGCCATGCCCAGGGACACCTCACACTAGAGCAGGTTGCTCACAGCCACATCCAGCCTGGCCTGAAACACTTCCAGCCATGAGGCTTCCACCACCTCCCTGGGCAACCTGTGCCAGGCTCTCAGCACCCTCATGATGAACAACTTCTTCTTAACATCCAGTCTGAATCTACTCATTTCCAGCTTTGTTCCATTCCTCCCAGTCCTGTCACTCCATGACAGCCTCAAAAGTCCCTCCCCAGCTTTCTTGTAGCCCCCTTCAGGTACTGCAAGGCCACAAGAAGGTCACCTTGGAGCCTTCTCTTCAGACTGAACAGCCCCAACTCTCTCAGTCTCTCCTCATAGGAGAGCAGCTCCAGCCCTCTGCTCATCCTTGTGATGCTTCTCTGGACACCTTCCAGCACCTCCAGATCCCTCTTGTAACAGAGGCTCTAGAACTGGATGCAGTACTCCAGCTGGGGTCTCACCAGCGTGGAGCAGAGGGGCAGGATCACTTCCCTCACCTGCTGCCCACACTCCTCCTGCTGCAGCCCAGGCTCTGGCTGCTCTCTGGGCTGCAGGAGCACCCTGACAGCTCCTGCTGAGCTTCTCCTCCACCAGCACCCCCAAGTCCCTCTCCTCAGGGCTGTTCTCAGGCTAATCATTGCCCAGCTTATATCGGTGCTTGGGACTGCCTCAATCCAGATGCAGGACCCTGCATTAGCCTGAGGGATCCTTCATTAGCCTTCAAGCCTGAGCACAACCTCATTTCTCTCCTGGCTCTCCATGGGCAAACCTCCTTTATTTCAGGTCTTCATCCACTCTTGATGCCTCCCCCCCTGCTCTGCAGTACCTTGTCAGTGTTAGTGGTGTCATCCACAGCACCACCCAGCACGTAGAGCTTGTTCAGGCAGGAGACCACAGCTGCTGAGCTCACAGCTTGAGGCAGAGGGGCCAAGGTTGCCCAGCTGTTGGAGAAGGTGTCGTAGCATTCCACGCTGGAGAGGCGGCAGAAGCCATCGAAGCCTCCCACGGCGTAGATCTGGCACAGGAGGAGGAGGAGAGCAGGGGGATTAGAACCACAGAATCATAGAACCAAGCAGGCTGGCAGAGAGCTCCAGGCTCAGCCAGCCCAACCTAGCACCCAGCCCTGCCCAACCAACCAGACCATGGCACTAAGTGCCCCAGCCAGCCTTGGCTGCAACACCTCCAGCCACAGCCACTCCACCACCTCCCTGGGCAGCCCATTCCAGTGCCAATCACTCTCTCTGCCAGGAACTTCCTCCTCACATCCAGCCTAGACCTGCCCTGCCACAGCTTCAGACTCTGGCCCCTTCTGCTCTTGCTGCTTGCCTGGCAGCAGAGCCCAACCCCACCTGGCTACAGCCTCCCTGCAGGCAGCTGCAGGCAGCAATCAGCTCTGCCCTGAGCCTCCTCTGCTGCAGGCTGCACACCCCCAGCTCCCTCAGCCTCTCCTCACAGGGCTCTGCTCCAGGCCCCTCCCCAGCCTTGCTGCCCTGCTCTCAACACCTTCCAGCACCTCAGCAGCTCTCTGCAATTCAGGAGCCCAGAGCTGGACACAGTTCCAGGCTCTCAGCACCCTCATGCTGAAGAGTTTCTTCCTAACATGCAGTCTGATTCTCCCCACTTCTCTCTTGCTCCATTCCCCCCACTCCCATCACTCCTCACACCCTAAAAAGTCCCTCCTCATCTTTCTTGTAGCCCCCTTCAGATACTGCAAGGCCACATTAGGTCTCCTGGGAGCCTTTTCCTCTCCAGACAGAACAGTCCCAACTCTCTCAGCCTGGCCTCAGATCAGAGCAGCTCCAGCCCTTGTGGCCCTTCTCTGGACACCTTCCCTGGGCCTCTCCCTGCCCGTGGCCCACTGCTTACCTTGCCCTGGAGTGTTGCCATCTTGTGCCTCCATCGACCTTTCTGCAGGCAGGCAACCTTGATCCAGACATTCAGCTGGGAGCTCAGCACCCAGACATCACTGCTGCTGATGTGTCCTCCTGAAAAGCAGGGTGGGGGGTGGCCTGCTGTGACCCCAAGCACAGCTCCATCACCTCCCTACACCAGAACATTGCCTGCTTCCCCCACGCAGTGGAACAGCTTACAGCAGAATACAGCCACAGGGTTAGGGCCATGGGGACTCAGCTGCCCAGTGGTGACACCACATGGACTTGTCACACTGCTCCATCCTTTTTATGAGCCCCATCTGACAGGCATGACAGCTTAAGTGAGGGACAGACAGGGGACTAGGATGCTTTAGGGCTCCTTCTCTGAGCACAGAATGGGTTGGATTGGAAGGGATCTGCAAAGCTCCTCCAGTCCAACCCCCTCTGCACTCAGCAGAGACATGGAGGAGGCTCAGGGCAGAGCTGATTGCTGCCTGCAGCTGCCTGCAGGGAGGCTGTAGCCAGGTGGGATTGGGCTCTGCTGCCAGGCAAGCAGCACCAGAAGAAGGGGCCAGAGTCTGAAGCTGTGGCAGGGCAGGTCTGGGCTGGGTGTCAGGAGGAAGTTGCTGGCAGAGAGAGTGATTGGCATTGGAATGGGCTGCCCAGGGAGGTGGTGGAGTGGCCGTGGCTGGAGGTGTTGCAGCCAAGGCTGGCTGGGGCACTTAGTGCCATGGTCTGGTTGGTTGGGCAGGGCTGGGTGCTAGGTTGGGCTGGCTGAGCTTGGAGCTCTCTTCCAACCTGCTTGATTCTGTGGTTCTCTCCTCAGCTAGATCAGGTTGCCCACAGCCCTCTCCAGCCTCACCTTCAATGTCCCCAGAGATGGAGCCCCAACCCCCTCCATGGGCAACCTGTTGTGGTGTTCCAGCACCCTCCTGGTGCAGGACTTGTTCCCAACATCCAGTCCATATCTGCTCTGCTCTCATTTCAAACCACTGCCCCTTGCCCAGTCACTGCAGGGCTCTGTAAAGTCTCTCCCCATCCTTTTTGTACTCCCCACAGCAAAACCATCTCCACAGCTGGACACCTTTGACAGATGCCCAACAGGAGGCAGAGAGTTGTTCTAACATTGCCACCCTCCCCACTGAAAGGTGAAATTGTTCCTTGGGACACCCAAATCCAAACCATCTAAAGGAGAAACTTCCCCAGCAAGTGACTCTGCTCCAAAGCTGGGATGCCTGTGAGGGAGCCCCAGTGAAGAGCCCTCAGGAGGGGCTGCCCAAGCTGAGCTCATGCTGCTCTTTGCAACCAGGCAGGCCCCTCCCTGGTGCAGGGCAGCTCACCTGATATGTACACATCATTCTTCAGTGTGCAGGCAGCAAACTCTGACTTGGTGTAGCCAGGCACGCTGGAGAGGGCTGTCCACTGCCTGCTCTTGGGGTGGTAGAGGTCTGTGAAGGGCAGCTTCAGAAGGCCTTTCTTGTCACAGCCTCCAATGACAACGATGACTTCTGCCAGCTCCATGAACCTAGAGCACAAAAAGGCACAGGTAAGCCCTCAGGCCTGGCTGCTCCTTTCCATCATCCCTCCCATCCTATCCAGGACACAGGCTGCCAGAAGGCAGACAGGACAAGGTCCTCTCCTGCCTCAGCAGTTGATGTTCTGGGCAGATCATTGCACCTCCCCTTCTGTCCATGGCCAGCAATGTGCCCTGGTGGGCAGCAGAGTCAATGGCATCCTGGGGGGCAGCAAGAGGTGTGTGGCCAGCAGGGCTAGGGAGGTTCTGCTCCCACTCTGCTCTGCCCTGCTGAGAGCAGAGCTGCAATGCTGTGGCCAGTTTGGGGCTCCCCAGGGCAGGAGGGACAGGGACCTGCTGCAGAGAGTCCAGCAGAGAGGCACGGGGGGGAGTGGGGGACTTGAGCATCTGCCCTGTGCAGAGAGCCTGAGAGCCCTGGGGCTGCTTAGGCTGCAGCAGAGAAGGCTGAGAGGAGCTCTGCTCAATGTCTCTCCCTAGCTGAGGGGTGGGTGTCAAGTGGAGGGGGCCAAGCTGTTTTGGGGGGTGCAGAGCAAGAAGCCAAGGAGCAATGGATGCAGAGTGGAAGAGAGAAGGTTTCATCTGCACAGGAGGAGGAGAAAGTTGTTTGGTGTGAGGGTGGCAGAGGCCTGGAGCAGGCTGCCCAGAGAGGCTGTGGAGTCTCCTTCCCTGGAGGCTTTCCAAGCCCACCTGGATGCATTCCTGTGTGACCTGCCCTGGATGATGCTGCTTTGGCAGGGGCTTGGCCTGGCTGATCTCTGGAGGTCCCTTCCAACCTCTACAGTTCTGTGATTCTCTCTGCAGTACCAAACCAAAGGCAACCTCCCAGTCTGAATGTGAGTGGGTCCAAGAGAAAAAGCAACAACCTTTCAAAGTCCCTAATGAGATCACAGAATCAAGCAGGTTGGCAGAGAGCTCCAGGCTCAGCCAGCCCAACCCAGCACCCAGCCCTGCCCAACCAACCAGACCATGGCACTAAGTGCCCCAGCCAGGCTTGGCTGCAACACCTCCAGCCACAGCCACTCCACCACCTCCCTGGGCAGCCCATTCCAGTGCCAATCACTCTCTCTGACAACAACTTCCTCCTCACATCCAGCCTAGACCTGCCCTGGCACAGCTTCAGACTCTGGCCCCTTCTGCTCTTGCTGCTTGCCTGGCAGCAGAGCCCAACCCCACCTGGCTACAGCCTCCCTGCGGGCAGCTGCAGCCTCGCTAACACTCCTGGCACTGAACTGTGCCAACTTCTCCAGCCTCTCCAGAAAGAAGCATCTTCCACTGCTCTCAACAGAGAAATCTCACACTCTGGGCTAAGTCTATGACCTGCCTCCTACCTCCTGGGTCTGGACCTGAAGGAGCTGACCTCGTGGCCGAGGATGTAGCAGCGGCGAGCCTCCTGCAGCAGCGGGATGCAGTCCGGGGCGCCCCGGATCAGCCCATCGGTTTCCACCTTGTGCACGAAGTAGGAGGGGTGCAGCAGGGGCAGCCGCACATGCTGCAGCAGCTCCTTCAGCGCCCCCTTGCGGCCGGCCGCGTCGTGCCGCACCCAGCGCATCACCGCCTCGAAGACCACCTCCTCCCTGGGCACCGCCAGCCGCTCGTCGGACAGGTACCCCCCCAGCTCCGCCGCCCCCACCCCCAGGAACTCCTCCTGCCGCGACACCTCCGCGAAGCGCTCCAGCGCCAGCCTCCTGCTCTTCTCCCGCAGAGAGGCGATGCAGAAGGAGTCTGCGAACCTGCCGATGCCCAGGCAGTTGCCAGGCTGCAGCTGCCCCTCCAGGAAGGTGGCGCAAGCGTCCCTCAGCTTGGAGAGCTGCAGCAAGTCAGCCAGCTCCAGGATGCCCTCGACGTTGTCCTCCTGAATGACGATGTTCCCCCCGTACATGTAGTCCAGGAGGAGGGACATGGTGGGAGCAGAGATCTTCTGGATGTTTATGATGTCCTGGTGGCCTTCCTTGAGGTGGGCACCAAACATGGCCCTGAAGTAGGTGCTGCTGGCCGACAGGGTGGCTCGGTGGCAGGGGAACTCCTGCCCCTCGATCCGCAGCACCACGTCCGTGAAGGTGCCGCTGCGGCGGTAGGAGTTGAGGGTCTGGAGGACCTGCTCGGCGTGGCAGGAGCCACTGCACAGCTTCACCTGCAGCTGCTCTTGGCTGGAGTCCCTCCTCACCTGCTCCAGGCTGCTGGGCCTGAGGCTGGACTCTGCTTTCAGCATCCGATGCATCCTGACTGGGAAGCGGGGGAGGGGGAAGGGGAGAGGAGAGGAGAGGAGAGGAGAGGAGAGGAGAGGAGAGGAGAGGAGAGGAGAGGAGAGGAGAGGAGAGGAGAGGAGAGGAGAGGAGAGGAGAGGAGAGGAGAGGAGAGGAGAGGAGAGGAGAGGAGAGGAGAGGAGAGGAGAGGAGAGGAGAGGAGAGGAGAGGAGAGGAGAGGAGAGGAGAGGAGAGGAGAGGAGAGGAGAGGAGAGGAGAGGAGAGGAGAGGAGAGGAGAGGAGAGGAGAGGAGAGGAGAGGAGAGGAGAGGAGAGGAGAGGAGAGGAGAGGAGAGGAGAGGAGAGGAGAGGAGAGGAGAGGAGAGGAGAGGAGAGGAGAGGAGAGGAGAGGAGAGGAGAGGAGAGGAGAGGAGAGGAGAGGAGAGGAGAGGAGAGGAGAGGAGAGGAGAGGAGAGGAGAGGAGAGGAGAGGAGAGGAGAGGAGAGGAGAGGAGAGGAGAGGAGAGGAGAGGAGAGGAGAGGAGAGGAGAGGAGAGGAGAGGAGAGGAGAGGAGAGGAGAGGAGAGGAGAGGAGAGGAGAGGAGAGGAGAGGAGAGGAGAGGAGAGGAGAGGAGAGGAGAGGAGAGGAGAGGAGAGGAGAGGAGAGGAGAGGAGAGGAGAGGAGAGGAGAGGAGAGGAGAGGAGAGGAGAGGAGAGGAGAGGAGAGGAGAGGAGAGGAGAGGAGAGGAGAGGAGAGGAGAGGAGAGGAGAGGAGAGGAGAGGAGAGGAGAGGAGAGGAGAGGAGAGGAGAGGAGAGGAGAGGAGAGGAGAGGAGAGGAGAGGAGAGGAGAGGAGAGGAGAGGAGAGGAGAGGAGAGGAGAGGAGAGGAGAGGAGAGGAGAGGAGAGGAGAGGAGAGGAGAGGAGAGGAGAGGAGAGGAGAGGAGAGGAGAGGAGAGGAGAGGAGAGGAGAGGAGAGGAGAGGAGAGGAGAGGAGAGGAGAGGCAAACCATAAAATGTGGCCAGCAGAGCAAGAGGGAGGGTTCTGCTCCTTTGCTCTCCTCAGACCCCCACCTAGAGTCCTGTGTGCAGTTCTGGAGCCCCCAACACAAGAAGGACATGGAACTGTTGGAGCCAGTCCAGAGGAGGCCACCAAAATGCTCAGAAGGCTGCTTTGGAGTACTCCAGGTGAGGTCTCCTCAGGGCAGAGCCAAGTGGCAGAATCAGCTCTCTGCATCTGCTGCCAACACTGCTTGGGATGCAGCCCAGGCTGTGATTTGTCTTCTGTGCTGCAGGCTCACACTGCCTGCTCCTGCCCAGCTTCTCCCCCACCAGCACCCCCAAGGCCTTTCCCAGAGGGCTGCTTTCCATCCACTCCCCCCCAGCCTGTACTGACAGTGAGGCTTGTTCCAGCCCAGCTGCAGAACCCTGCACTTGCTCTGGTTCAGCCTCCTGAGGTTCACCTGGGCACACCTCTCCAGCCTGTCCAGCTCCCTCTGGATGCCCTCCTGTCTCTCTGGCATGTCAAAACCACCACTCAGCTTAGTGCCATCTGCAGAGCTGCTGCTGTCTCCATCCTGCTGTCTGTAGCATTAAACAGCACAGGTCTCAGCACAGACCCCTGAGGGACTCCACTTGGCACTGCTCTCAAGCTGGGCTCAGCTCACTGCTGACCCTCTCAGCAAGAGACATCTCTCCTCCCTCCCCAAATGTCCTTCCCCAGCTCACAGACTCCACCTTGTCCACCCCTGAGAGGAGTGATGCCAGTGCCCACGAGTGGGTTTGCCTCACTGCCCTCCCCCATGCACCCTCCTCTTTGGGGCTCACCTTCTCCATCCAAGACCCACACACCAGCAAATCATAGAATCATAGAATCAAGCAGGTTGGAAGAGACCTCCAAGATCATCCAGTCCAACCTAGCACCCAGCTCTGTCTGAGCAACCAGATCATGGCACTAAGTGCCTCCTCCAGGCTTTGCTTGAAGACCTCAAGGGACAGTGCCTCCATCACCTCCCTGGGCAGCCCATTCCAATGCCAATCACTCTCTCTGTGAAGAAGAGATGCTTCCCCAGATGCCAGTGCAAGGAGTTGCCAACATTACCTGCCCCACAGATTGCCTCCTCCAGGTGGGATCCAGCACCAAACTCAACTTCCCTCTCGGAGAGCTCCCATCCAACAGCAGACACAGGTCACCTCCACCAAGCACCGCAGCTCAGCCCTTCTGCTGCGATGCTTGGGGTGGGGGAAGCACAAAAGCATCTCCTTTATCCTCACTGCCGGAGAGATTGGGGAAGGGGAGGGGGAGGAAGAGAAATCTGCTTTTGTCTCTCCTGAATGACATGCCAGGGAGCTACAGGGCATTAACCATGCAGCTGTCAATAACCAACCAACCAGGGAGCAGAGCCAGGAGCCAGGGAAAACCCAGCACAGCTCAGGGAAAGGAGAAAGGAGGGGGGGAGGGGGGGGGGGGGAAATCCCCTCCAAACCCAAACAGGGTCCAGCCATCTGGAGAGCAAATTGAGGTCCAGGTGGAAGGATTCATTGGCTGGAGAAACCACCCTAAAGGCTCTCAAACAACAGCCCTGGCAGCCAAAACAATAAATAAAAGCCCCCCAGAGCAGCAGTGGATTGATTGGGGCAGAGAGAAGCTGGAGTGCCCCTCATTAAGGCGTGATAATTAGGTAATTAGGTCCTTGAGGACCAGGAGGACAGAAGGGGAGACTTTGGGCCCCCCCACCACCGTGTGGCTTTCTTCACCCTCCCCTCTAACTCCAGCGCAGTTGTCGGCTGGATGGTGAAAGGCTCTGAATCCAAGCAGCCCCAGGGGGGAACTCCATCAGGTCAGCCTTAAACCCCCTCCAAGCTCGCAGCCGATTTTGACCTCCCTCTCTCATGAGCGGTTTGTGCTTTCTGCTCCGCTCCCAGCTCTGGGATGCAGGGCACAAGCTGGCATCCTGCTTGCTCCCAGCATTTGCATCTGAATCGTTGGCAACCTGGGAAAAGATTCTGCTTTCCCAGCCTGAGCAGGGTTAGGAGGCTTGAGGGGGGTGGGGGGGGTGGTGGTGAGGGGTGGGATTTACTCTTAGGACCTTCCACACCCTGCTAGAGTTGGCAGTGCCATGCTCCACCGACCAGGGGTGCAACCACATCTGCCCACGGGTGGAGCTAGAGGTGGCTAAGGACGGGTCATGAGGATCAATGGTACTGACCCTGCCCTGTGGGGCACAGCAGAAAAGTCTCCACAGTGCTGGAAGTGAGCTGGGGAGGGACTTTTCAGGATGTCAGGGAAGTGACAGGGCTGGGGGGAATGGAAGAAAACTGGAAATGGGGAGAGTCAGATTGGATGCTAGGAAGAAGTTCTTCAGCATGAGGGTGGTGAGAGCCTGGCACAGGTTGCCCTGGGAGGTAGTGAAAGCCTCATCCCTGGAGGTGTTTGAGGCCAGGCTGGATGAGGCTTTAGACAGTCTGCTCTAGTGTGAGGTGTCCCTGCCCATAGCAGGGGGGTTGGAACTACATGGTCCAAGTGCAAGGTCCTGCAGCTGGGTCGGGCAATGTCAAGGACAAATCCAGGCTGGAGAGCAGCCCTGAGCAGAGGGACTTGGGGGTGCTGCTGGAGGAGAAGCTCAGCAGGAGCCAGCAGTGTGCACTTGCAGCCCAGAGAGCCAAGCAGAGCCTGGGCTGCAGCAGCAGCAGTGTGGCCAGCAGGGCCAGGGAGGGGATTCTGCCCCTCTGCTCTGCTCTCCTTGTGTGATGCCACCGTGCCACATGTGCCTGTCACTGTCCAAAGGCTGTGCTGCAGCTCCTGCTGGGAGCCTTTTGGCATGGAACAGAGGGCCTGAAATCATGGAGTGGTTTTGGCTGGAAGAGACCTCTAAGGTCATCCAGCCCAACTTTTAACCCAGAGTTGCCAGGTCACCACTCAACCCTGCTCCTCCACACCACATCCACCATCACCCCAGGGAGGTGGTGGTGTCACCACCCCGGGAGGTGTTGCAGCCAAGCCTGGCTGGGGCACTTAGTGCCATGGTCTGGTTGGTTGGGCAGGGCTGGGTGCTAGGTTGGGCTGGCTGAGCCTGGAGCTCTCTTCCAACCTGCTTGGTTCTATGATTCTATGATCTCCAGGGATGGAGACTCCACCATCTCCTTGGACAGCCTGATGCAGGCCTTGATAAACTTATCAAGGAGCTGTTTGAAAGAGATGTCTGCTAGGCAGCACCAAGAACAAGGACATCTTATGCCAAGGCAGGAGCTGAACCCCTCCTATGCCCCCAGTGCCCAGGGTCTTCTCCCAGGGTAGATACAGACCCCAAGAGCAGTGATCTAATAGTGGATTAGGACTCTAAAATCCTTTCTTCACAGTAAAAGTGCTCAGGCCCCAAATATAACACATGGAAGCCACCCACAAGCAGTGGCTGCACCCAAAGAATCATAGAACCAAGCAGGTAGGAAGAGAGCTCCAGGCTCAGCCAGCCCAACCTAGCACCCAGCCCTGCCCAACCAACCAGACCATGGCACTAAGTGCCCCAGCCAGGCTTGGCTGCAACACCTCCAGCCACGGCCACTCCACCACCTCCCTGGGCAGCCCATTCCAATGCCAATCACTCTCTCTGACAACAACTTCCTCCTCACATCCAGCCCAGACCTGCCCTGCCACAGCTTCAGACTCTGGCCCCTTCTGCTCTTGCTGCTTGCCTGGCAGCAGAGCCCAACCCCACCTGGCTACAGCCTCCCTGCAGGCAGCTGCAGGCAGCAATCAGCTCTGCCCTGAGCCTCCTCTGCTGCAGGCTGCACACCCCCAGCTCCCTCAGCCTCTCCTCACAGGGCTCTGCTCCAGGCCCCTCCCCAGCCTTGCTGCCCTTCTCCAAACACCTTCCAGCACCTCAGCAGCTCTCTGCAATTCAGGAGCCCACAGCTGCACACAGCACTCCAGGGGTGTCCTGAGCAGTGCTGAGCACAGGGGCACAAGAACCTCCCTTGTCCTGCTGCCCACACTGCTCCTCAGCCAGCCCAGGATGCCATTGGCTCTGCTGCCCACCTGGGCACTGCTGCCTCAGCTTCAGCTCCTCTCTCCCACCACCCCCAGGTCCCCCTCTGCCTGGCTTCTCTCTGGGTGCTAGGTTGGACTGGATGAGGTTGGAGATCTCTCCTAACCTGCTTGATTCTATAATTCTCCCCCTCCCTGGAGGTGTTCCAGGCCATGCTGGACATGCTCTAGTGGAAACTGTCCCTGCCCATGGTGGGATGAGTGGACTTAGATGATCTATAAAGTCCCTTCCAAACCAACCCATTCTCTGATTCCATTATCATCTTCATGGCAGACAACTGTGCAGACCCAAGGCATGGTCACATCAGCATCACCCTCCAGACCCTAAGGGCTCCAGCTCTCCTGGTAACTCTGAAAGGCTGGGAAGCTTCCCAAGCACTATGAGAACCATCCCAGCTGCACCAGCAGCAAGCTCTGATCTCAGCAGGCAGCTTCAGAAAGGAAGGAGAAGAGTTAAAGCAGCACAGAGTTGGCTGTCTCAAGCCATTGGGGCTTAGAGCCAGCAACCAACCCTCAGCTCCTGTGTTTGAACACAGGACCCAGCCTACACCACTCCCATCCCTCTCCATTTTCCAGTACCTCTCCCTAGGGTACAGCAAGAACAGCTCAGGATTAGTCCATGTGGTTAATACCAGGAGCTCTACCCCCTTCCCCCTGCGGCAGTTTTCTGTTTCACACTCAGATGTCATTCCTGGAGCCAGGGAAGTTCCTGACAGGCTGCTGACAACCCCTGGGCAAAGCATTCAGATCCTCTTGTGTTCCCTTTAATCCCTTTCAACTATCAGCCCAATGCAGCCATTCAAGGGGCTGGAGGGGCAAAGAGTTGCCTAACAAAGCATAATCCCACCTTGCCCCAGACCTGATCCTCTTCTCCACCCAAAGCATCCCCTGCCAGCAGCTGGGAGCAGAGCCTGGGGGGAAGAACAGAGCAAGCAGAACAAGCACCAAGCAAGCCTGGCCCTTACCATAGGCAATTAGCAAAGAGCTGCTCAAGGACTTCTCAAGCAGGACCCAGCATCCAGACTCCTGTGCTTAGTAAGCTGGACCTAGCATCCAGACTCCTGTGTTTAATAAGCTGGACTCAAACTCCTGTGCTTAATAAGCTAGACCCAGCATCCAGACTCCTGTACTTAATAAGCAGGACCCAGACTCCTGTGCTTAATAAGCTGGACCCAGCATCCAGACTCCTGTACTTAATAACCTGGACTCAGACTCCTGTGCTTAATAAGCTAGACCCAGACTCCTGTGCTTAATAAGCTGGACCCAGACTCCTGTGCTTAATAAGCTGGACCCAGACCCCTGTGCTTAATAAGCTGGACCTAGCATCCAGACTCCTGTGCTTAATAAGCAGGACCCAGACCCCTGTGCTTAATAACCTGGACCTAGCATCCAGACTCCTGTGCTTAATAACCTGGACTCAGACTCCTGTGCTTAATAACCTGGACCCAGACTCCTGTGCTTAATAAGCTGGACCCCGAATCCAGACTCCTGTGCTTAATAACCTGAACTCAGACTCCTGTGCTTAATAAGCTGGACCCAGACTCCTGTGTTTAATAAGCAGGACCCAGACCCCTGTGCTTAATAACCTGGACCTAGCATGCAGACTCCTGTACTTAATAACCTGGACTCAGACTCCTGTGCTTAATAAGCAGGACCCAGACTTCTGGGTCTAATAACCTGGACTCAGACTCCTCTGCTTAGTAAGCTGGACTCAGACTCCTGTGTTTAATAAGCTGGACCTAGCATCCAGACTCCTGGGTTTAATAAGCTGGACCCAGACTCCTGGGTTTAGTAAGTGCTAATGGACCCAGGAACCATTTCTTCTTTGGAGCTGCCTGTGGGTTTTGGCTTTCACATTCTGTGCTTCTGTGCTCCACAACCTCCCTGGAGATGTCCAAGGCCACGTTGGATGAGGCCTTGAGTGACCTCTTCTAGTGGGAGGTGTCCCTGCCTATGGCAAGGGCTTGGAACTGGATGATCCTTGGGGTCCCTTCCAACCTAAACCACTCTGTGATCAGGTTGCTCAGAGCCCCAAATAACCTGACCTGGAATGGTTCCAGGGATGGGACATCTGCCACCTCTCTGGGTGACTTGGAGGAGGCTCCCATCACACTGGCAAAAATGTCTTCCTTCTACCTACTCTTGGTCTCTTCTCTTTGAGTGTCAAACCATCACCTCTTGGCCTGTCACCACAGGACCTGCTCACAAGTATGGCCCCAGATCTATTCTTTACCCCTTCCAGTCCTGCAAGGCCACCAGAAGGTCTCCTTGGAGCCTTCTCCAGGCTGCACACCCCCAACTCTCCCAGCCTGGCTTCTCAGCAGAGCTCTTCCAGCTCTCCCAGCATGGCTGTGACCTTCTGTGCCCTGCTCCAGCAGGTCCCTGGCTGTGCTGAGCACTCCAGAGCTGCCCCAGCACTGCAGGGGAGGTCTCAGCAGAGCAGAGGGGCAGAATCCCCTCCCTGCCCCTGCTGCCCACACTGCTGGGGATCAGCCCAGCACAGGGCTGGCTGCACTCAGTGCCAGCTCCTGCCCAGCTTTGCACCCAGCAGCACCCCCAATTCCTTCTCCACAGGGCTGCAGCCCTTCATCCTCTTCCAGCCTGGATTGATCCTACCCCAGTCCAGGTGCAGGACCTTGCCTGTGACCTTGATGACCCTCCTGGCATTCACAGGTGCTCACTTCTCCAGCTTGTCCAGGTCCCTCTGGGTGGCATCCCACCCCTCAGGCTTGTCACCCACACCACTGGGTGTCATCAAGAGGAGATGCAGCACACTTGCATGACTCTGAAGGAGGACACATCACCAAAACTCCCCAGGGTCACAACCTTCATCTCCTCCATGAAGAAATACCCTAAACAAAAGGAGAGACACAGGGAGAAGATCAACCCCAGAACACAGCACAGCTCACAGGTGGGCAGGGGCAATACTGAGAGTTTTATTGGACAGAGCATTGCAGAGTTGATTGTGCTCTAGGTCTGTTCTCACTCTTTTATCACCCTTTGAAAGAAGAGAAGTAGGAAATACCTAGGAGGTGACAGTCAGTGCAGCAGGCATCCACCTGGGGCTTGGTTCATTAAAGGAGGGAGGGAGGGAGGGAAGGAGGGAGGGAGGGAGGGAGGGAGGGAGGGAGGGAGGGAGGGAGGAAAGGAGGGAGGGAGGGAGGGAGGGAAGGAGGGGAGAACTGTTGGAAAGAACTCAGTGCTGGGTTGCTTTCAACCACTTCTGAGTCACTGCAGCCCCTGGCCTTCCCATAAAGCCACCCCTGAGATCAGAAAAGAGCCTGCAAGTGATTAGCAACAGCTGCTGAGGCTGCAAGCACATCTCTTGACTTGGCAATGACAAGCATAGAATCAGAGAATCAAGCAGGTTGGCAGAGAGCTCCAAGCTCAGCCAGCCCAACCTAGCACCCAGCCCTGCCCAACCAACCAGACCATGGCACTAAGTGCCCCAGCCAGGCTTGGCTGCAACACCTCCAGCCACAGCCACTCCACCACCTCCCTGGGCAGCCCATTCCAGTGCCAATCACTCTCTCTGACAACAACTTCCTAACAACATCCAGCCTGAACCTGCCCTGCCACAGCATCAGACTCTGGCCCCTTCTGCTCTTGCTGCTTGCCTGGCAGCAGAGCCCAACCCCACCTGGCTACAGCCTCCCTGCAGGCAGCTGCAGGCAGCAATCAGCTCTGCCCTGAGCCTCCTCTGCTGCAGGCTGCACACCCCCAGCTCCCTCAGCCTCTCCTCACAGGGCTCTGCTCCAGGCCCCTCCCCAGCCTTGCTGCCCTTCTCTCAACACCTTCCAGCACCTCAACAGCTCTCTGCAATTCAGGAGCCCAGAGCTGGACACAGTTGGACTCCAGGGCTGGCCTGAGCAGTGCTGAGCACAGGGGCACAAGAACCTCCCTTGTCCTGCTGCCCACACTGCTCCTGAGCCAGCCCAGGATGCCAGTGGCTCTGCTGCCCACCTGGGCACTGCTGCCTCAGCTTCAGCTCCTCTCTGCCAGCACACCCAGGGCCCTCTCAGCCACTCTGGCCCCAGCCTGCAGTGCTGCTTGGGGCTGTTGTGGCCAAAGTGCCAGGGATGTTTCAGCACAGCATCACATCAAAGGGAGGAGCAACTTGGTTCTCAAAAAGCCTTCAAAACTCCACACCAAACAAGCTGCAAATGCTGCAGACCAAACCACACCAAACCACACCACAGGCTGGAGAGACTACCACAGAGAAGAAGGTCAGAGGCAGCATGGACCAAGGCCTTCTGCTTGCACTCATTAAACCCCAGGGTAGATGCAGATGCACCTCTTGGTTTGCACTGCTCAGGAGCTGCTTCTCAAAGCACAACCATTCAGGGGGAGAACTTTTCTTTCACATGGCTAAGTTGGCCACTTTTGCCCCCAGTTAGTACATTAAGCCCACACCCCCCACTTCTTCTCTGCCCAAGTGAGGCCACACCTGGAATACTGCACCCAGTTCTGCGCTCCCCAGGGCAGGAGGGACAGGAGAGAGTCCTAGGGAGGGCTACAAGGATGGTCAAGGGGCTGGAGCAGTGCCCTGTGAGGAGAGGCTGAGGGCCCTGGGGCTGCTTAGTCTGCAGAGGAGAAGGCTGGGAGGGGATCTGAGCAATGTCCATACACATCTGAGGGCTGGGGGGTCAGAAAGGAAGGGACAGGGACAGGCTCTGCTCAGCTGTGCCCTGGGATAGGACAAGGAGCAATAGATGGAAACTACAGCACGGGGAGTTGCACCTCAACATGAGGAAGAACTTTAGTTAAGAGCCTCAGAGCAGTGGAACAGGAACCAGAGAGGTTGTGGAGTCTCCTTCTCTGGAGCCTTTCCAGCCCTGTC
This sequence comes from Pogoniulus pusillus, assembly GCF_015220805.1. Lineage (NCBI taxonomy): Eukaryota > Metazoa > Chordata > Aves > Piciformes > Lybiidae > Pogoniulus > Pogoniulus pusillus. The sequence goes on along the minus strand of NC_087269.1, from coordinate 1,910,859 downwards.
TGGATGTGCTCCTGTGTGACCTGAGCTAGATTGTATGGTCCTGCTCTGGCAGAGGGGTTGGAGTCGATGATCTCCTTGGGTCCCTTGCAACCCCTAACATCCTTTGATCTCTGGAGGTCCCTTCCAACCCCTAACATCCTCTGACCCTGTGATTTTGGGGGTCAAAATGTCACTGGAGTACAACTGAGAGTAAAAAAGAAAGAAAGGGGGGGGAAGGAGCAGTTTTAGTGCTGCCCCAAAGGACAAACTGCTCAGAGATGCCTCTGCTGTAGCTCGTTTTTGCCCTTCCCAAGCCTGCTTTGTGTGCAGTGTACATCAGCATCCACCCTCCAGACCTTCTCCTCCTCCTCCTCCTCTGCAAGTGAGCTTCTCCCTGCTCTGCAACCCAGCTTGGCCAGCACCCCAGGACTCAGTCTCAGCTCCCATTCCCTCCCACAGGAAACAGCATTGATGCTCCCATCACTTTTGCAAGGCAGAGCACTCCAAGCTTCAAAGGAAACTCGACCCCAGTGGGATTTCTCACACTGCACCTTGTGTCGACCAAGATCCAGCCAGGAAGTGACCCAGCACACACCAGAAGGTCCCAGGGACTGAGCCAAGACCCATTCACAGCCCCAGCAGCCTTCCAGCTGGCTTCAGCTGCCTTGGGAACCAGCTCTGTGCAAACAGCAAAGCCACCCAAAACTGAGCTCCTCTCCACAAGCTCAAGAGCAGAGAGCTGAGACTGTCCTTGGGCAGGCTGTGAGCTACTTCAGGGTGGGGACAAAATGCTGTCACCTACTGGGTGCCTGAATTTTGTACCTGTGGTGTAGGGGTTTGGTTTAAAGCCTCTTGCAGTGGAAACATGCTGAGGAGAGCTCTCACCTTCATGAGCCCTTCCAGCACCTGCTGCAAGATCATCACCCCTTTGGAGGGCATGGACATGAAGCTTCAAAGATCCTGCTTCTAAAAGCAAGGGGCAAAGGTCTTCTTGCAGGGCTAAATTACACTCCAGGGCTGCTTCACCTTCCAAACCATTTCCAGCTCCTTCACCCATGGACATCTGTTCAGCTAAGAGAGGGAGGGAAGTCCACTCTGCACCACCACCACCTCCTCCTCCTCTACTGTGAGTGCAAGTGCCACTTGGAGAGGCAGGCACTTTAGTGCCAGATCTGAGTGGTGATGGTGCCCATGGCAATGCTTGTTGCAAGCCACCCAGGCTCCTGACAGAGCCCAGCTCAGGGAGAAGGCAGAAAGAATGACAAAAAAGGGGGAAAAAGAGATCAAGAATCAAAGCACTGCTGCCAGCAGAGGCCAATCCATAGCCAAGACTCATCATTTGCCTTCAAGGCTGTGGCAGAGCAGCTTCAAGCTGATTCCCAAAGAGCATCCAGGCTTTGGGAAAGGAGGATGGGACAGGGAGTAGGTGTCCAAGGGACTGAGCCACTGCAACCCTTTCCCTGGCTCTGAGCCTCAGTGCTGACTTCTCTCCTAGGAAAGCTTCTCTGCTCCAAACGACCTTCAAGCTGAAACAGGGAAGTGGGAATGGGAGTGCAACACAAAAAGTGATCAAGAATCAAAGCACTGCTGCCAACAGAGGCCAATCCATAGCCAAGACTCAGGATTTGCCCTCAAGGCTGGGGCAGAGCAGTTTCAAGCTCATTCCTGAAGAGCATCCAGGCTTTGGGGAAGGAGGATGCGACAGGGAGAAGGTGTCAAGGGACTGAGCCACTGCAACCCTTTCCCTGGCTCTGAACCTCAGTGCTGCCTTTTCTCCTAGGAAAGCTTCTCTCCTCTAAACAACCTCCTCTTGCCTTCAAGCTACAACAGGAAAGGGGGAAAGAGAGGGAAACACAAAAAGAGATCAAGAATCAAAGCACTGCTGCCAGCAGAGGCCAATCCATAGCCAAGACTCAGGATTTGCCTTCAAGGCTGGGGCAGAGCAGTTTCAAGAAGGTCATTCCTGAAGAGCATCCAGGCTTTGGGAAAGGAAGATGGGACAGGAAGAAGGTGCCCAAGACTCATGATTTGCCTTCAAGGCTGCGGCAGAGCAGTTTCAAGCTCATTCCCAAAGAGCATCCAGGCTTTGGGAAAGGAAGATGGGACAGGAAGAAGGTGCCCAAGACTCATGACTTGCCTTCAAGGCTGTGGCAGAGCAGTTTCAAGCTCATTCCCCAAGAGCATCCAGGCTCTGAGGAAGGAGGAGTTCCCAAGAACATCACAACGCTCAGCAACACCCAGGGCAGGAGAGGAGCAGGAGCAAGGAGGATAAGAGACACATCCAAGGTGTTTTTCCCAGGACACCCCCAGCCCTACCAAGGGGAGATTCAAACAACTTCAGCCATAAGGTTTAATGAACACAACAGTTCCACTCATGCCCTGGGAAAAAAAAACCCAACCAACAGAACAAACAAATTACACTCAAAAAAAGGAGAGAGACAACAACAGCAACAACAACAACAACAACAAACCAGATCTTTCTACATATTTACAACCCCAAATCCTCCCCCCCCCAGCCTCACAACCAGGGAGGTGGAGCAGCTAGCCATGGGCTATGGGAAAGAGAAGGGAGTTGGGGAGGGAGGGGGATGAGGATGGTCTCTGCCCCAAGCAGCAGTTCCTCAGAGGTTCCTCATCAGCTGTGTGATGCAGGAGAGCAGGGCCCTGCCTGCTGGAGCCAAGGCTGTGGGGGCGAGGGGGGATGCCCCCGGGCAGGGGGCAGGCAGAGGTCTCAGTCCATCCGCAGCTTGGTGTGGCTGTGCTCGCCGGGGGTCAGCGTCTCGTTGGCGTAGCCGCTCTCGGAGCACAGGGACAGCTCGTCCGGAGCCTCCAGCCCGTTGTTGATCTCTGGGGGGAGAGAGCAGGGACAGGGTCACAGGGGAAAAGGAAGGCAAGGCCAGGGTGGGTGTGCAGAGGAGAGGGGCAGAATCAGAGAGTTAAACAGGTTGGAGTAGACCTGAGTCCAACTTAACAACTCCTGACTAACCGCACTGTGGTACCGAGTGCCTCATGCAGCCTCCTCTTCAACACCGCCAGGGATGGGCACTCCAGCACCTCCCTGGGCAGCCCATTCCAGTGCCAATCACTCTCTCTGCCAGGAACTTCCTAACAACATCCAGCCTAGACCTGCCCTGCCACAGCTTCAGACTCTGGCCCCTTCTGCTCTTGCTGCTTGCCTGGCAGCAGAGCCCAACCCCACCTGGCTACAGCCTCCCTGCAGGCAGCTGCAGGCAGCAATCAGCTCTGCCCTCAGCCTCCTCTGCTGCAGCCTGCACCCCCCCAGCTCCCTCAGCCTCTCCTCACAGGGCTCTGCTCCAGGCCCCTCCCCAGCCTTGCTGCCCTGCTCTCAACACCTTCCAGCACCTCAGCAGCTCTCTGCAATTCAGGAGCCCACAGCTGGACTCCAGGGGTGGCCTGAGCAGTGCTGAGCACAGGGGCACAAGAACCTCCCTTGTGCTGCTGCCCACACTGCTCCTCAGCCAGCCCAGGATGCCAGTGGCTCTGCTGCCCACCTGGGCACTGCTGCCTCAGCTTCAGCTCCTCTCTCCCACCACCCCCAGGGCCCTCTCTGCCTGCCTGCTCTCAGCCACTCTGGCCCCAGCCTGCAGTGCTGCTTGGGGTTGTTGTGGCCAAAGTGCAGAACCTGGCACTTGTTAAAACTCCTGCCATCAGCCTCTGCCCATCTACCCAGCCTGGCCATGTCCCTCTGCAGAGCTCTCCTACCCTCCAACAGCTCAACACTTGCTGCCAACTTGGTGTAACCTGCACACTTACTGATGTTGACTCAACTCCCTTGTCCAGATGATCAACAAAGACATTACACAGGACTGGGCCCAGCATTGCTCCTTGGGGCACACCACTGATGATGTGGCACCATTCAGCACCACTCTGTGCCCAGCCATCCAGCCAGTTCTCCACACAGCCCTGGGCTGCCAGCTCTGCCAGGAGTTTGCTGTGGCAGACAGTGTCAAAGGCCTCGCTGAAGCCATGGAATCAGAGGATCACAGCATCAGTCAGGATTGGAAGGGACCTCAAGGATCAGCCAGCTCCAACCCCCCCTGCCATGCCCAGGGACACCTCACACCAGAGTAGGCTGCTCACAGCCACATCCAGCCTGGCCTGAAACACCTCCAGGGATGAGGCTGCCACCATCACCCTGGGCAACCTGTGCCAGGCTCTCACCACCCTCATGCTGAACAACTTCTTCCTAACCTCCAGTCTGAACCTCCTCATTTCCAGCTTTGTTCCATTCCTTCCAGTCCTATCACTACCTGACAGCCTAAAAAGTCCCTCCCCAGCTTTCTTGTAGGCCCTCTAAAGATACTGAATGGTCACAATAAGGCTACCTGGGAGCCTTCTGCTCTCCAGACTGAACAGCTTCAACTCCCAGTCCAGGTAGACCACACTCACAGCCTGCCCCACATAGGATTCATGACTCAGCCCACCATGGGCAAGGACATTTTCCACTGGAGCATGTCCATGAACACCTCCAGGGAGGGGGGAATCATAGAATCAAGGGTGGAAGAGACCTCCAAGCTCATCCAGGCCAACCTAGCACCCAGCCCTGGCCAATCAACCAGACCATGGCACCAGGTTATACAAAGAGATCAGGTAGGTCAGGCAGGACCTGCCCCTCCTAAATGCATGCTAGCTGAGCCTGATGCCTCTGCCATCCTGTAGGTGCCCTGTGAGTGCACTCAGCATGCTCTGTTCCATAACCCTGCCTGGCACTGAGGTCACCAGCAGACAGAACCATAGGACGTCAGGAGCTGGAAGGGACCTCAAAAGCTCCTCTGGTCCAGCCCCTGCCAGAGCAGGATCACCTGGAGCACATCACACAGGCACTGAAGTCACCAGCAGACAGAACCATAGGACGTCAGGAGCTGGAAGGGACCTCTAAAGCTCCTCTGGTCCTGCCCCTGCCAGAGCAGGATCACCTGGAGCACATCACACAGGCACTGAGGTCACCAGCAGATAGAATCATAGAATCACAGGATGTCAGGAGCTGGAAGGGACCTCAAAAGCTCCTCTGGTCCAGCCCCTGCCAGGGCAGGATCACCTGAAGCACATCACACAGGCACTGAGGTCACCAGCAGACAGAACCATAGGACGTCAGGAGCTGGAAGGGACCTCAAAAGCTCCTCTGGTCCAGCCCCTGCCAGAGCAGGATCACCTGAAGCAGATCACACAGGCACTGAGGTCACCAGCAGATCTGGAAGGGACCTCAAAAGCTCCTCTGGTCCAGCCCCTGCCAGGGCAGGATCACCTGAAGCACATCACACAGGCACTGAGGTCACCAGCAGATAGAATCATAGAATCACAGGATGTCAGGAGCTGGAAGGGACCTCAAAAGCTCCTCTGGTCCAGCCCCCTGCCAGAGCAGGATCACCTGGAGCACATCACACAGGCACTGAGGTCACCAGCAGATAGAATCATAGAATCACAGGATGTCAGGAGCTGGAAGGGACCTCAAAAGCTCCTCTGGTCCAGCCCCTGCCAGGGCAGGATCACCTGGAGCACATCACACAGGCACTGAGGTCACCAGCAGATAGAATCATAGAATCACAGGATGTCAGGAGCTGGAAGGGACCTCAAAAGCTCATCTGGTCCAGCCCCTGCCAGGGCAGGATCACCTGGAGCACATCACACAGGAACACATCCAGGCAGGTCCGGAATGTCTCCAGAGAGGGAAACTCCACAACCCCTCTGGGCAGCCTGTTGCAGGGCTCAGTAATGACACCTGTGTGAAGGCCACCTCCTCCCTCAGCAGAGAGCAGGCTGAGGGCTGGGTGCTGAAGCCAGGCCTGCCCAGCCCCAGCCATACCTGAGAAGATGAGCTTCTCCTTCATGATCTTGACGTCGCGGCTGGAGCGGCGCACAGCGGCGCTGAGCATGATCTGCTCCGGGTTGTAGGTCCTGATGCTCCCTAGGCGCCACCTGCAAGGCAAGAGGAGGCTGTCAGAGGCTGCTCTCACCACTCCTGCCACCAGCCACCAACAGTTTAGAGACCAGCAAGGCCCCCAGAGACCCTCACACCTTTGCTCCCTCCCAGGTGGCAGGAGGATGTGGAGGGATGAGGATGTTAGCTCAGAAGGCTACAAAATAGGTCACCCTTAAGCACCTTGAGCATCCTTATGCCACCAATGACTCCAAGGGCAGCAGATACCTTCAGCCCCTAGCATATCACCTACCCAGCTGCCTAAAGGAGGTAGGGCTGCTGGGACTCTGAGGGTGGGAAAGAGGGAACAGAAGGAGAGGCCAAGCCAAGCAAAGAAGGCAGAAGCTTGTCCCCAGAGTGGCTCTCTCAAAGACAATCTAAGGTCTCAAACCCGAGATTACAGAATCACAGAATCAGGCAGGGTTGGAAGGGAGCACAAGGAGCAGCCAGTGCCAACCCCCTGCCATGCCCAGGGACACCCTACCCTAGAGCAGGCTGCACACAGCCTCAGCCAGCCTGGCCTTAAACACCTCCAGCCATGGGGCCTCAACCACCTCCCTGGGAACCCATTCCAGCCTCTCACCACTCTCCTGCTCAACAACTTCCTCCTCACCTCCAGCCTCACTCTCCCCACCTCCACCTTTGCTCCAGTCTCCCCACTCCTGACACTCCCTCACAGCCTCAAAAGTCCCTCCCCAGCTTTTCTGGAGCCCCCTTCAGATCCTGGCAGGCCACAAGAAGGTCCCCTGGGAGCCTCCTCTGCTCCAGCCTGCACAGCCCCAACTCTTTCAGGCTGTGCTCACAGCAGAGCTGCTGCAGCCTCTGAGCATCCTCCTGGCCCTGCTCTGGACACTCTCCAGCATGAAACTTCATGTACTGGCAGGTTGCTATTAGATCTCTCTGTAGCCTTCTCTTCTCCAGGCTGAACACCTTCAGGTCATAGAATCCAGCAGGTTGGAAGAGAGCTCCAAGCTCAGCCAGCCCAACCTAGCACCCAGCCCTGCCCAACCAACCAGACCATGGCACTAAGTGCCCCAGCCAGGCTTGGCTGCAACACCTCCAGCCACGGCCACTCCACCACCTCCCTGGGCAGGTCCCTCAGCCTGTCCTCATATCAGGGGTTTGGAGCAGCTCTGCTCATTTCCACAGCCATCATCCTACCTCCTAAGCATGGAGAAAGGCTTTCAAGCTAATCCCCTTCTCCTTGCTGGAAGCAGGGATGCTGTAAAGCTGTCGGATGGAGGAAGAGGAGGGGTTGGGATGGTCCGATAGGGTTTCTGATCTGCTGGCACCATCTAGTGGTTCCCACACACAAGGAAAGGGAATCTCTGGAAAGATTTTCTTTCTCTGCAATCATTTTTTCTTGTTGCTGAGGTTTTAATCTTATTTTTTTTCAGGTGGACAACCACCTTTGCATTTCCAACCCCTTCCCCAGCCTCGGGGAAGCAAAGGCTTTGAGAAGCTCCATGCATAGAACGACAGAATCAGTCAGGGTTGGAAGGGACCACAAGCAGCAGCCAGTTCCAACCCCCCCCCTGCCATGGGCAGGGACATCCTACCCTAATCTTCAGCCTGGGTCTACAAAGCAATGCCCACAGAAGAGCTGGAGCTGCTTCCACAGGGCTTTTGTCCATCCTCTTCCCAAATCCCTGTGGGTGACACTGCACCACCAGGCTTTGGGTTGGGTATGGATGAAAGTGGATGCTCTGCTCCAAGAAGCCAACACAACACAACTCACAGACCCATAGAGGATGACACAAAGGAAGCAGGAGGAGATGAAGATATTCAAGTACAAAAAGCTTTCATCATCATCATCATCTAAGCTGAGCCCTTCTGACCCATACAGGCAGATCCCACTAAGGTCAATGTGGTTGTAAGTGCAGAGGAGCTTACAGGAGAGGACTTCTCCTTCCTCTCTAACCAGCACCAAACCACACTGCCACAATGAAGTCTCCTCTTGGCCAGCATCAGACTTATCAATGCCAGCTTTGGCTGAGTGGCCAAAGGGCACAGAATCACAGCATGGCTTGAGGTGGAAGGGATCTTAAAGCTCAGCCAGCTGCAACCCCTGCCATGGGCAGGGACACCTCCCACTAGAGCAGATCACTCAAGGCTTCATCCAAGCTGGCCTTGAATAGCTCCAGGGAGGTGGTGGAGGACAGAAGCACAGAATGTGATCAAAGATCACATTCTGTGATTCTGTCCTCCACCACCTCCCTGGGCAACCTGTGCCAGTGTCTCACCACCCTCACTGCAAAGAACTTCTTCCTAACATCCACTTTCAGCCTCCCCTCTGCCACTTTAAACCCATTCCTCTTCATCCTGTCACCTACAGCAGATCACACAGGAGCACATCCAGGTGGGTCTGGAGCATCTCCAGAGAGGGAGACTCCACAACCTTCCCTGGGCAGCCTGTGCCAGGCTTCTGGCACCCTCACAGGGAAAAAAATTCCTCCTCTTGCTTCCATGGAACTTCCTATGCCTCAACTTCCCTCCAGTGCCCCTTGGGCTGGCATTGGGCATCACCCAGCAGAGCCTGGCTGCAGCCTCTGGGCACTCACCCTGCACAGCTTCATCAACATGAATGAGGTCATAGAATCAGTCAGGGTTGGAAGGGATCACAAAGGGTCATAGAATCAGTCAGGGTTGGAAGGGACCACAAAGGGTCATAGAGTCAGTCAGGGTAGGAAGGGACCAGAGGGGTCATAGAATCAGTCAGGGTTGGAAGGGACCAGAGGGGTCATAGAATCAGTCAGGGTTGGAAGGGACCAGAGGCGTCATAGAATCAGACAGGGTTGGAAGGGATCACAAAGGGTCATAGAATCAGTCAGGGTTGGAAGGGACCACAAAGGGTCATAGAATCAGTCAGGGTTGGAAGGGATCACAAAGGGTCATAGAATCAGACAGGGTTGGAAGGGATCACAAAGGGTCATAGAATCAGTCAGGGTTGGAAGGGACCACAAAGGGTCATAGAATCAGTCAGGGCTGGAAGGGACCAGAGGGGTCATAGAATCAGTCAGGGTTGGAAGGAACCACAAGGACCATAGAATCAGTCAGGGTTGGAAGGGACCACAAAGGGTCATAGAATCAGGCAGAGTTGGAAGGGAGCACAAGGAGCAGTCAGTTCCAACCCCCTGCCATGCCCAGGGACACCCTACCCTAGAGCAGGCTGCCCACAGCCTCAGCCAGCCTGGCCTCAAACACCTCCAGAGATGGGCACCCTTTAAGCTCCTCTCCTCCAAGCCCCAGCTCCTTCAAGCTCTCCTCTTAGAGAGACATTCCACTGCCTGCAGCACCTTTATGGCTCTGCACTGGACTCTCTCAAGCAGTTCTATGTCCATCTTGAACTGGGTGTGCGTGGAGAGGGGGGGGGAAGGACCCAGAAAGGTGAAATCCCCTCTTAAGAGAGCCACCACGACGCAACTCCACCACCACACAGGAACCCTTTCTGCCTTGCTCAAGCAGCCTTTGGGTCTCCAGAAAGCTTAATAGAAAAAGAGCACCTCTCCTACCCCCTCTGGGCTCTGCTGTGATGGGCCACGTTTAGGAGAGCGGCGTGCAAAAGGGCCAGAGACAGACAGCAGGTAGGTCTCGTTCTGGGAGGTTGGCATCAAAGCAGACCAGACGGACACGGGGTGGGAACAGACTAAAAAATACTGGGACAACAACACAGAGACAGCACACACCGTGTTAGGGCCACCACTGGACCCCTGAGGGGGGTGTGGAGGGGGAAGGGAGATGCTGGATGGGAGAGCGAGGGCATGGCGGAGGAGCGAGGCGAGGAGCACGAAGGGGCTGGGCTGGCGCCGAGGCGAGGAGATGGAGCGAGCAGAGAGACAAGGCAGGCACCACCAGAGGCCACATCCTGCAGCTACCCTTGCCTAAAGCCCATCCAGCTCCTCCATGCCTGTCTTCTTATCCCCAAGCCAAAGGGTGAGGAGGGAGGCAAGGATGGGAGGACACTCAAGCCTGCGCCCCAGGGGCAGGAGATCCTGTGAGGATGCAGCGCTGCAAATCCAAGGTACCTCCAGGAGCAGGCAACACTTGCAGGGGGCCAACCCTGCCCTCCCATGAGGTAGAGGAGCACAGAGAGGGAGTAGCCAAGTCCTCAGAGGTCCCACCCCATGTCACACACAGCAGAAGGGATGGAGAAGGTCAGGCCTGAAGAGCGTGGTCCGAGGATGGACGCGGCGAAGGCTTTACTGCAGACGAGGGACAGAGCTGCCCTCCAAGGGGGTGGGAAGGACTGGGGAGGAAAACAGCCCAAACCAAGAGCCATCTGAGTTTCCAACTGGTGGCACTTCCAGTCCAGCAGCCCAGGCTCACTCTCTTGCCTGGTGCAATGCACTTCCAGTTTCAGCAGGGTGTAACTGGGAAGAGACTCCTGAGAGATGCTGAGCTCGAGGCCAAGCTCAAAGGGATGAGCCAAAGCTTCCCAGCTCTTAGATGTAAGAATTCATCCCCAGGGCCTTTAGAACTGGCCAAATTGGAAGGGTTTGGCCTCAAAGGCCAAGAAAGAAGGGATATTTTGCATGGGATTGCTTTTTTTTTCCCCAGGGAGAAAGGATGACATCCACTGGAAGTTTCCCAGTGGCAGCCTGCTGCAGGGCCTCAGAACAGGGCTGGTTTAAAAGGCAGTGGCTTGGGCCATTGCAACAGATTGCCTCCAAAACATCTGCCAGCTCCTGTGGTGCTCATGACTGTGGACTATGCAGTGTCCAGACCCTTGTGGTCTCCCCCCATGAGCTGTGTGAAGCCAGATGTTTGGAAGCATCACGCTAAGCTGAGCCCTGCCCTGTCCATCTGCAGTGAAGCCATAGCAGAGAGGGAGAAAGAAAGAAAGAGAGAGAGAGAAAAGAAGATTGAATGGAGAAAAGAAAAAGGCCAAAGAAAAGAAGAGAAAGAGCAGGGAAGCACCAGAATTACCTGATCATGTGATAGCTGTGAGATGCCAGAATGCAGCAGAGAGAGAAAGAGGAGGAACATGCACAACAGTCAGAGCAGTAAGAAAATAAACAAGGCAAAAGGAGGCAAGAAGAGATCAGTTAGAAGTCATCACAGTTGGTATTTGCTCCCCTCCCCAGGCCTCTGGAGAGGCTGCCACCTTCCTGTCACCAGGGCTGGAGCAGAACAGCAGGAGCAAGCCTTACCCATGGCTGCAGAGGAGTCATGCACAGGAAAGAAGACAGCACATCAAAGCTCCCCCCTCCCACCCACCCTCAGCCTTGCATGAAGGAAGCAGCTCTGCTTTGCCCCAAAAACATCTTCAATACCAAAAAAAAACCCAAAACAACAACAACAAACCCCTCAAAACCAACCAACCAACACACTCCCAACCATGACACTGAAGGCCAAATGTCAAGGTCCATTTCCTGCAGCTGACCCACAGCAGCAGGCAGCAGTTGGGCAACTCTGCTGTGATCTTCATCCTCCACTCTTCAACTTCCCTGTGGAGGAGAGACTGGAATGGTAGAGAGATGGAGCTTTGCTGCACAAGGCTATTGGAAAAGCAAGCTCTTTGCTGCAAGGTGTCCAGCTTCTGCTACTAGACCTCTTCTGCCTTCTTCCCTTGGGGTGGTGACCCAGAAGAAGGTATTTGGTCTTCCCATAATGGACCTCCCCTGGCTAGAGCTCTCTGAGCAACTGGCATTTTCCATGGGAGCTCCAGAAGGAGGGCAGGGAGCTCAGAGCTACAAGGGTGATGGTTCTCCATGTGTGCCTTCATCAAAACCTAGCTGGTGGCAGTTTCCAGCTCTTCTCACCTGTATCACACTTGGGCTGAGGGTATAAGAGAAACCCTGCAGTGATGCTTCCCTGCTTCCTCTTGCCCTGCTTCTGCTCTTTCAAAGTGGAAGCAACTCAGTCTGTGCAGTGGAAGCAATTCAGTCTGTGCAGAGTGGAAGCAACTCAGTCTGTGCAGAGTGGAAGCAACTCAGTCTGTGCAGAGTGGAAGCAACTCAGTCTGTGCAGTGGAAGCAACTCAGTCTGTGCAGTGGAAGCAACTCAGTCTGTGCAGTGGAAGCAACTCAGTCTGTGCAGAGTGGAAGCAACTCAGTCCGTGCAGTGGAAGCAACTCAGTCTGTGCAGTGGAAGCAACTCAGTCTGTGCAGAGTGGAAGCAACTCAGTCTGTGCAGAGTGGAAGCAACTCAGTCTGTGCAGAGTGGAAGCAACTCAGTCTGTGCAGAGTGGAAGCAATTCAGTCTGTGCAGAGTGGAAGCAACTCAGTCTGTGCAGAGTGGAAGCAACTCAGTCTGTGCAGAGTGGAAGCAACTCAGTCCGTGCAGAGTGGAAGCAACTCAGTCCGTGCAGAGTGGAAGCAATTCAGTCCGTGCAGAGTGGAAGCAACTCAGTCCGTGCAGAGTGGAAGCAACTCAGTCTGTGCAGAGTGGAAGCAACTCAGCCTGTGCAGAGTGGAAGCAACTCAGTCTGTGCAGTGGAAGCAACTCAGTCCGTGCAGAGTGGAAGCAACTCAGTCCGTGCAGAGTGGAAGCAACTCAGTCTGTGCAGAGTGGAAGCAACTCAGTCCGTGCAGTGGAAGCAACTCAGTCCGTGCAGAGTGGAAGCAACTCAGTCTGTGCAGAGTGGAAGCAACTCAGCCTGTGCAGAGTGGAAGCAACTCAGTCTGTGCAGTGGAAGCAACTCAGTCCGTGCAGAGTGGAAGCAACTCAGTCCGTGCAGAGTGGAAGCAACTCAGTCTGTGCAGAGTGGAAGCAACTCAGTCCGTGCAGTGGAAGCAACTCAGTCCGTGCAGAGTGGAAGCAACTCAGTCCGTGCAGAGTGGAAGCAACTCAGTCCGTGCAGAGTGGAAGCAACTCAGTCCGTGCAGAGTGGAAGCAACTCAGCCTGTGCAGAGTGGAAGCAACTCAGTCCGTGCAGAGTGGAAGCAACTCAGTCCGTGCAGAGTGGAAGCAACTCAGTCCGTGCAGAGTGGAAGCAACTCAGTCCGTGCAGAGTGGAAGCAACTCAGTCCGTGCAGAGTGGAAGCAACTCAGTCCGTGCAGAGTGGAAGCAACTCAGTCCGTGCAGAGTGGAAGCAACTCAGTCTGTGCAGAGTGGAAGCAACTCAGTCTGTGCAGAGTGGAAGCAACTCAGTCCGTGCAGAGTGGAAGCAACTCAGTCCGTGCAGAGTGGAAGCAACTCAGTCTGTGCAGAGTGGAAGCAACTCAGTCCGTGCAGAGTGGAAGCAATTCAGTCTGTGCAGAGTGGAAGCAACTCAGTCTGTGCAGTGGAAGCAACTCAGTCTGTGCAGAGTGGAAGCAACTCAGTCCGTGCAGAGTGGAAGCAACTCAGTCCGTGCAGAGTGGAAGCAACTCAGTCCGTGCAGAGTGGAAGCAACTCAGTCCGTGCAGAGTGGAAGCAACTCAGTCTGTGCAGAGTGGAAGCAACTCAGTCTGTGCAGTGGGAAAGAGCCAAGCTGTTGCAAAGTCCATGTCTCTATGACTTCTTCCTCTGCCCATGCATCCACCTTGCTCTGGATCCTGCCTTTAGCAGGTTGAAGCAGTTTAGTTCCTTCAGCTGCAGTCTCTTGGGTCTGATTCAGGATAGCCTTCTGAAATGGACTTTAGGAGATGATGTGAGAGGCTGCAGCACCTCAGCACCTTGGTCTTGAAGTTCTGCCCTTCAGAGGCTCACAGAATCATAGAATGGGCTGGGTTGGAAGGCACCTCTAAAGCTCAGCCAGTCCAACCCACTCCTGCACTCAGCAGGGACATCCTCAGCTAGAGCAGGTTGCCCATAGCCCTCTCCAGCCTCACCTTCAAGATCTCCAGGCATGGGGCCACAACCACAACCTCTTCATCCTTGGAAACCTGGGAGTCACTTCCTGTCTGCAGCAAAGCAAGCAACTGAGCTGGTTTGCTACATCACAGTTGTCTCTGTTTCTTCATCATCTGCTTCTTCTTCTTCTTTGAGAGAGTGATTGGCACTGGGATGGGCTGCCCAGGGAGGTGGTGGTGTCCCCATCCCTGGAGGTGTTCAAGCAAAGCCTGGATGAGGCACTTAGTGCCATGGTCTGGGTGACTGGCCAGGGCTGGGTGATAGGTTGCACTGGCTGAGCTTGGAGGGCTCTTCCAACCTACTTGGTTCTATGACTCATTTGGGAACAAATGGATTTAAGAAGAGCCTGAGATGGTTTTTGTTTTTGAGGACTGTCCTGGTTTGAGGTGAAAAAGAACCAATTCTGTTCAGGGATTTGACTTCTCAGCTCAGGATCTGCTCAGTGAGGGAACTCCCTGAAGTTCAGGGTAGGTTTGCACAGCCTGGGGCTGCTTCTAGCAGTGAGAAGCTGATGAGGAGAGTTACTGCCAAGGGTTGGGCTGCAGAAAGGCTCTGCCTGAGGCTTGTTCCTGTGCGGAGCAAAGGCACTGCCACATTGGGGGTGCAGTTAGTCAGAGGTGGCACCTGCAGGGACAAGCACAGGTGACCCCAAACTGACCATCAAGGGATTCCACACCATGATTGTCATCTTCAGGATGAAGCTGAGGGATCACCAGGGCCAAGCCTCTTCTTCCAGCAGCCCACACCCAAGCGCGTCCCTGTCCGTTGTGCCTTCCATGTGCTCCCGAATCCAGCTCCAAGATCCAGCTCCTGAATCCAATTCCCATCTGCCACAAAGTCCACTCTGGGATTTCTCCAGTGCCTGCCCACAGCATCAGTAGTGATGGTGACATCCTTGCCATCAGGGGCTGGGTTCCATGTTGCTTTGTATCTATTTATATCTATCTCATTGTTGTTATTGCCATCAAAGCTGCTTCAGTTTCTTTCCCAACCCCATCAGCCTCTCTCCCTTATTCCCTTTCTCTCCCCTTTGGGAAGGCAGAGCCATTCACAGAGAACATCTGGCCCTCATTTAGTGGCCAGCCCAACCCTAACCCTTGACAAAGGCTATGCTGGTGGACTCTCCAAACATCTCCTTTTGTCCTTTGAAAGCAATTGAAATCTCTCCCTCAAGGTCCAGCTTCAGTTTCTCTCCCACACACCTTTCTGAGCAGCACCAGGCCATCTACAGCTCCTCTTTTGAGATCCACTCAGACAGTGGTGACAGAACAATCCCACTCAGTGTCACCTCTCAGAAGTGGGTTTATTGCTTGCAGTCACTGGAGGGATGCTTTAAACAAACAGTTGCCCTGCTTATGCAATCCAAGTTGCCTGAGGAGCATCACACTCCTCTCTCCCACCCCCACCCCATGCTCTGAACAGAACAAACCCCCACACAGAGCACAGAAAGGCAGGAGAGGCTCAGCTGGGACCATGCCACTTACTTCTGGAATATAAAAACTCCTACAATGATGATAAATGAAATGAGATCAGAGGTGATCCAGATTAGGTGGTACTCATCTGGAGGCTGGAAGACAAAAAGCAGAAGCAGATCTTAAACCTTCTGGTTTGAACAATCACAGAGAGGCCACAACAAGTTAGCAGCAAGGCAGAAAGCAAAGCAAAGAGCTGCAGAGGTCATGTAGAAATCACAACCTGCTGATGGGGGAGAAGCTGGACAGGAGCAGGCAGGGTGAGACTGCAGCACAGCCTGGGCTGCATCCAAAGCAGTGCTGGCAGCAGATGCAGAGAGCTGATTCTGCCACTTGTCTCTGTCCTGGGGAGACCTCAGCTGGAGTGCTGCAGCCAGCTCTGGAGCCCTCAACACAACAAGGATATAGACTCAAGACAGCCTGCTCTGAGGTGTCCCTGCCCAGGGAGGTGGTGGCAGCCTCATCCCTGGAGGTGGCTAAGGCCAGGCTGGATGTGGCTGTGAGCAGCCTGCTCTGGTGTGAGGTGTCCCTGCCCATGGCAGGGTGGGTTGGAGCTGCATGATCCTTTTGGCCCCTTCCAACCCTGACTGACTCTCTGATTCCATGACAATATTCATCCAAACTCCCCTGGAGCCCCCTGGGCCACTGCAAGAGTTTGTCACCAGCTTCTGGGCTCCTGCCTTTAAACTCAAGCCAGGAGTTGGCTGTGGAGTTTGAGATGGAAATGACTGAGGCTGACTGTGACTGCAGGGTGCTGGAGGGTTTGGTTGGTGATGCTCTGGATGTTGGTGTCCAGGTCTGGAGTATCACAGTCATCACAGCCCAGCAATGGGCACTTGCAGCACAGAAGGCCAAGGGCAGCCTGGGCTGCACCCAGAGCAGTGTTGGCAGCAGATGCAGGGAGGTGATCCTGCTGCTCTGCTCTGCTCTGCCCTGGGGAGACCTCACCTGGAGTGCTGCATCCAGCTCTGGGGCCCTCAACACAGCAAGGACATGGACCTGATGGAGCAGGTGCAGAGGAGGGACAGGAAAATGATCAGGGGCTTGGAGCAGCTCTGCTGTGAGGCCAGGCTGAGGGAGCTGGGGGTGTGCAGCCTGGAGAAGAGAAGGCTCCAGGCAGACCTAAGAGCAGCCTGCCAGGACCTGAAGGGGGCTGCAAGAAGGCTGCAGAGAGACTGTTTGCAAAGGGCTGCAGGGATAGGATGAGGGCAATGGCTTGGAAGTAGAGCAGAGCAGATTGAGCTTGGATGTGAGGAACAAGTTCTGCAGCAGGAGGGTGCTGGAACACTGCAACAGGCTGCTTGTGGCCCCATTCCTGGGGCCAAGGAGCAATGGATGCAGAGTGGAAGAGAGAAGGTTTCATCTGCACAGGAGGAGGAGAAAGTTGTTTGGTGTGAGGGTGGCAGAGGCCTGGAGCAGGCTGCCCAGAGAGGCTGTGGAGTCTCCTTCTCTGGAGCCTTTCCAAGCCCACCTGGATGCATTCCTGTGTGGGCTGCCCTAGGGGATGCTGCCTTGGCAGAGGGCTTGGCCTGGCTGATCTCTGGAGGTCCCTTCTGTGGCTCTGGGATACAAGAGCCTGGATTTGCAGCAAAGGGCTGAGTTGGAAACCCAGCAGCTGGAGAAGCTGTTGAAGGAGGGCTGCAAGTCCCAACAAAGAGGCTTTTGGAACAGAAAGCTGTCAGTGCCATGCACACAAGTCCTGCCAGCTGTAGTGGAGGGCAGAGGTCTGCAGCAGCACAGTTCAGATGAGGATAATCTCTCCTGCCAATGGACTCCATCTTTGTAAAGCCATTTCCAATCCCCCAGCTTGGGTGGAGGATTTGTGTGGCCAGGCAGAGGCAGCAGGACAAGCTGAGGCTGAGGCCATCATGCAGAGATGCTCATCCACCTAGGCAGCACTTTCATAGTACAGTTCTGGTGGGAAGAGAGCTTTTAGATCACCAAATCCAACCATGACCCCAGTACTGCCAGGCACCACTAAACCATGGCCCTCAGCACCACATCTACACAGCTTCCAAGCCCCTCCAGGGATGGGGACTCCACCCCAGGCTCCACCTGGGCAGCCTGTTCCAGGCTGTGACAACCATTCTGGGGAAAAGACCTCGACTCCACCAAGTCCAACCACAACCAAACATCTTCCTCTGCACATCCTTTAGGCCATGTCCCCAAGGACCTCATCCAAAGATTCCAGGCATGGGGACTCCACCACTTCCCTGGGCAGCCTGATGACCTCCTTCAGTGAAAAGCTTCTTTCCCTATTATCCAGCCTAAACCTCCTCTGGTGCAGCTTGAGACCACTTCCTCTTGTCCTAACACTGCCTCCCTGCAAGAAGATGCTGACCCTCACCTGGCTACAATCTCCCTCCAGAGAGCTGTAGAGGGCCAAAAGGTCTCTCCTCAGCCTCCCTCTTCACCAGGCTGAACAACCTCAGCTCCCTCAACTGCTCCTCTCAGGACTTGTGTTCCAGCCCCTCACCACCTGCTCTCTGGGAGAAGGGATCAACTCTCACCTCATTCCAACCTCCCTCCAGGGGGTTGCTGAAGAGGAGGTCTCCCCCAGTTCAACATGAATTCTGTCATGCAGAGAGGGAGACCTCTCAAGCCTAACAGCAGGTTGAACCCAACCCAACCTCCCTGGAGGAACCCACCAGACATTGCTGGATGCAGCAATCAACCTCTGCACCTCTCCACTGCATCCTGCTTTGCCAGAGGCTCATCTTGCCAGGCAGAGAGTCTCCTGCTTGGGAAAAGATCTCAACACCACCAAGTCCAACCACAATCAAACATCTTCCTCTACACATCTTTTAAGCCATGTCCCCAAGGACCTCATCCAAACATTCCAGGCATGGGGACTCCATCACTTCCCTGGGCAGCCTGATGACCTCCTTCAGTGAAAAGCTTCTTTCCCTAATATCCAACCTAAACCTCCTCTGGTGCAACTTGAGACCACTTCCTCTTGTCCTAACACTGCCTCCCTGCAAGAAGATGCTGACCCTCACCTGGCTACAATCTCCTTTCAGACAGCTGTAGAGAGCCAAACAGAGGGAGACCTCTCAAGCCTAAGGGTAGGTTGAACCCAACCCAACCAAACCGTCCTGGAGGAGCCCACCAGACATCTGGCTGCAGCAATCAACAGCTACCTACACCCAACAGCTACAGGGTTTGTATTCCAGACCCCTCACCAGACTTGCTCCCCTCCTCTGGACCCACTCCAGCACCTCAATGTCCTTCTTAGAATCACAGAATGGTTTAGGTTGGAAGGGACCTCAAAGATCATCTCTAGACGGAGCGAGGGGGCAAAGACTGAACATGGCACTTGAGGTGCTTGAGCACAGGGGTAAGGTCACTTCACAGGGGTAAGGCCAAGATGCTGGTGGTCTACTTGGCCACCTGAGCCTGCTGCTGGCTCCTCTTGAGCCCAGAGCTCCCCTCCCTCTGCCAGACTTACCATGAGCCAGATGGGAAAAGGCACCTTGCGGAGGACGTGGGAGCTGTCGGAGGTGACTGACTGGACACCAGCACACCAGAGGATGGAGAACAGCCAAGGCTCATTCACAGTGTAGAGGTTCACACTCAGGTTGGCCATGGTGTAGTCCCTGTCAGGAGACAGATGGGGAGATGTGAACTTCTCCAGCAAAGATCAGACCTTCCTCTCCACCAGGAGAGCAGCTGGCGTCAGGCACAGCTGTAGACCGGCGCTGGATTGCCACGGGGCTGAACTGCATGCAATGGGTTTGGCAACAGGGCATGGTCTGGGTGAGAAGGGACCTCCCAAGGTCATCTAGTCACAGAACTGCAGAGCACAGAGTTACTGAGGCTGGAGTCCACCTCTGAGATCAGCCTGTGACCTAACACCACCACAGTGACCAGACCACGGCACTGAGTGCCACAGCCAAGCTCACCTTAAACACCTCCAGGAGGGTGACTCCACCACCTCCCTGGGCAGCCCTTTCATAGAATCACAGAATCAACCAGGTTGGAAGAGACCTCCAAGATCATCCAGTCCAACCTAGCACCCAGCCCTAGCCAGTCAACTAAACCAGCTTTTCCCTGAGGAATTGCTTCCTAACATCCAACCTAACCCTCCCCAGCACAGCTTCAGGCCATGCCCTCTTGTCCTGTCACAAGCTGCCTGGCAGAAGAGCCTGACCCCCACCTTGCTACAGCTTCCCTTCAGGAGCTTGCAGAGTGTGATAAGGTCCCCCCTGAGCCTCCTCTTCTCCAGGCTAAGCACCCTCAGCTCCCTCAGCTTCTCCTCACCAGACTCTCCCACCAGTGCCTTCCCCAGTCTCAAGGCTCTACTCTGGACCAATCCCCCTGCACTCAGCAGGGACATCCTCAGCTAGAGCAGGTTGCCCACAGCCCTCTCCAGCCTCCCCTGCACTATCTCCAGGCATGGGGTCACAACCACCTCCCCAAGCAACCTGTTGCAGGGTTCCAGCACCCTCCTGGTGCAGAACTTGTTCCTCACATCCAATCTCAAACTGCTCTGCTCTACTTCCAAGCCATTGCCCTCATCCTGTCCCTGCAGCCCTTTGCAAACAGTCTCTCTGCAGCCTTCTTGCAGCCCCTTCAGGTCCTGGCAGGCTGCTATGAGGTCTGTCTGGAGCCTTCTCTTCTCCAGGCTGAAAATCCTCAGCCTGTTCTCAGAGCAGAGCTGCTCCAAGCCCTGATCTTTTTCATGAGCAGCCTAAGGGCACTTCAATCAAATGGTTTGAACTTGCAAGCTTCCTTCCTCACTTCTTGGATGCAACTTGGCTGGGGCCACAACTCAGCTCAGATAGCTGCTGACTGACAGGCACAGAGTGGTTCTGCAGCCACCACCTCAATGGTTTGAACTTGCAAGCTTCCTTCTTCACTTCTTGGATGCAACTTGGCTGGGGCCACAACTCAGCTCTGCTGCTGCTGACTGACAGGCAGGGATGGTTCTGCAACCTCCACCTCAATGGTTTGAACTTGCAAGCTTCCTTCTTCACTTCTTGGATGCAACTTGGCTGGGGCCACAACTCAGCTCAGCTGCTGCTGACTGACAGGCACAGAATGGTTCTGTCACCACCACCTCAATGGTTTCAACTTGCAAGCTTCCTTCTTCACTTCTTGGATGCAACCTGGCTGGGGCCACAACTCAGCTCATATAGCTGCTGACTGACAGGCAGGGATGGTTCTGCAACCTCCACCTCAATGGTTTGAACTTGCAAGCTTCCTTCTTCACTTCTTGGATGCAACCTGGCTGGGGCCACAACTCAGCTCAGATAGCTGCTGACTGACAGGCACAGAGTGGTTCTGCAACCATCACCTCAATGGTTTGAACTTGCAAGCTTCCTTCTTCACTTCTTGGATGCAACTTGTCTGGGGCCACAACTCAGCTCAGATAGCTGCTGACTGACAGGCAGGGATGGTTCTGCAACCTCCACCTCATCACCTGGGTGTAAAATTAACATCTGCCTCAGATGCCTGCAGCACTTCACAGGCAATTTGCTTAATTAAACCCTGACAGATGCATTTTTGTTGACTCCAAGATGAATTCCTCCAGCTCCCATACCTTTGCTCTTTGGAATGATTGCAGAGCTACAGCTTCCAGTCTCCTCAGGTCCTCAAAGTGCAAGCTGGGGAGGTAGAGAAGCTGTCAAGCAGCAAATCAAGCACTGGCAGTGGCCTCCCTGTACCCATTTGCTTTGCATAAATTGCTCTGTGTCCTTATCTATGCAGCAGGAGCATCACTAATCTCCAGCACAGAGATCAATCCTTGCAGCTTCAATATCAGCAAAGCACTTTGCAGATGGAAGGTGGACAACCCAAAGCTCCCAACATGATTGAACTGCTCCAGCAGCTAGGGGACTCTCAAGGGCAGAGGTGGTTGGAGCAATGGAACATCCAGATGCTGATTTTGGGGGGGAAGCTGAGGAAGCTGTGTCAAAGCAAAGCTTGTTGAAGCCTGCTCTGCCTTCTGCTGCTGGGCTGTGGCAATGTTTGACAGAGCACCACAAGGCCTTCAGGGTGGGAGAGGCACTCAGGTGGGAGGCTTTGAGTTTGGAGACAGCTGGGATGGAATTGGTGAGGGATCAGGTTTGAGGTAGATGAGGGATTGGGTGTGCTGAGGAGACCAAGTGAAGAGGTGATTGGGTACAACCAGCAGGGATGCAGCAAGGGCAAACCCTGCCTGACAGACCTGGGGGCCTTCTAGGAACAGGTCACAGCATTCATAGCTGAGGGGTGAGCAACTGATGGCATTGACCAGGAGCTGAGCAAGGCCTTTGGCACTGTCCTGCACCACATCCTGGGCCCCAGGCTGGTCACACATGGGTTTGAGGGGTGCAGCACTGGGTGGATAAAGAAGTGGCTTGATGGCTGCACCCAGAGAGTGGCTGTCAATGGCTCCATGGCCAAGTGCAGGCAGGGACAAGCAGAGTCCCTCAGGGAGCAGTCCTGGCACCAGGCTGGTTCAGCATCTCTGTGGGTGCCAAGGACAGAGGCACTGAGTGCAGCCTCAGCAGGTTTGCTGCCCACAGCAAGCTGTGTGCTGCAGCAGCCAGGCTGGGGGGCAGGGATGGCAGCCAGAGAGACCTGCACAGGCTGCAGAGGTGGGCACAAGCCAAGCTCAGGAGGGTCAACAAGAGCAAGGGCAAGGTCCTGCAGCTGGGTGGAGGCAATGCCAAGCACCAGTGCAGGCTGGGCAGTGCCTGGCTGGAGAGCAGCCCTGAGCAGAGGGACTTGGGGGTGCTGCTGGAGGAGAAGCTCAGCAGGAGCCAGCAGTGTGCACTTGCAGCCCAGAGAGCCAAGCAGAGCCTGGGCTGCAGCAGCAGCAGTGTGGGCAGCAGGGCCAGGGAGGGGATTCTGCCCCTCTGCTCTGCTCTGCTGAGACCCCACCTGGAGTGCTGCATCCAGCTCTGGAGCCCCTGGGACAAGAGGGCTGTGGAGATGCTGGAGAGTGTCCAGAGCAGGGCCAGGAGGATGCTCAGAGGCTGCAGCAGCTCTGCTGTGAGCACAGCCTGAAAGAGTTGGGGCTGTGCAGGCTGGAGCAGAGGAGGCTCCCAGGGGACCTTCTTGTGGCCTGCCAGGACCTGAAGGGGGCTCCAAAAAAGCTGGGGAGGGACTTTGGAGGCTGTGAGGGAGTGGCAGGAGTGGGGGGACTGGAGCAAAGTTGGAGGTGGGGCTGGAGGTGAGGAGGAAGTTGTTGAGCAGGAGAGTGGTGAGAGGCTGGAATGGGTTGCCCAGGGAGGTGGTTGAGGCCCCATGGCTGGAGGTGTTTGAGGCCAGGCTGGCTGAGGCTGTGTGCAGCCTGCTCTAGGGTAGGGTGTCCCTGGGCATGGCAGGGGTTGGAACTGGCTGCTCCTTGTGCTCCCTTCCAACCCTGCCTGATTCTATGAGCAAACAGGGCAATGAGACAGAGCAAATAGGGGCAAACCAGGCAGGAATTATCCTGCATGGAGCTGATTTTACAGGTGAGCCACCAGACTCACTGCTGGGAACCATGGAAAGACAGCACTGGATCACTTTGGGCCTCAAGCAGCTATGGGATCAGCTCTTCCCCATTTCCAGCCCACAAGAAAAAATCCTTTCTAGATATTTTTAAGCTGCAAACCTGTTTCATTTTCAATGATCTCTTTGGGAAAGAAAAAAGAAATCAACTCTGAGCATTAGGAAAGGCTTGAGCAGAATAGAGCCAATGCAGCCTTTCTGAGGAAGGAGCTCAGACACTGACTGCAAGGTTCAAACACAGGCTTGAGCAGAAGGAGAGCAGCCTCATGCTGTGCTAGGCTCATTAGAGGAGAGATCTGACCAGCTGAAAGAGGACAGCAATGAAAGGAATGAGCTGCTCTGTGGTAGCAACTCTGGAGCAGATGAGCAGAAGCAAAGGGCAGCTGCTAATGAGGATGAAATAGCTGCTGGGAACAAAACCAGCACACCTGGAGAGAGAAGCCTTCGCTTTTTGCCCAGAGCTGACAACATAATAAGAGTCAGAAGATTCCTATATTGGTATTTCCAAAAGGATCATCATCTGCCAGAGCAACCTGTGGAGCCAGCAGAGCCAGCTCCTGGGAATCACAGAGTCACAGGAGGTCAGGGGCTGGAAGAGACCTCCAAAGCTCCTCCAGTCCAAGCCCTCTGCCACAGCAGCATCACCTAAAGGAGATCACACAGGAACACATCCAGGCAGGTCTGGAGTATCTCCAGAGAGGGAGACTCCACAGCCCCCCTGGGCAGCCTGTGCCAGGCTTCTGGCACCCTCACAGGGAAAAAAATCCTCCTCATGCTTCCATGGAACTTCCTATGCCTCAACTTCCCCCCAGTGCCCCTTGGGCTGGCATTGGGCATCACCCAGCAGAGCCTGGCTGCAGCCTCTGGGCACTCAGCCTGCACAGCTTTATCCACATGTATGAGGGCAGCCTCAGCTCCCCCAGTCCCTCCTCCTAAGGAAGATCTTCCACTCCCTCATCATCTTTGTGGCTGTGCTGGACTCTCTCAAGCAGTTCCCTGAGCTCCTTCTTGACCTGAGGGTCTCAGAACTGAGAACACATTGTTTAGTCTGGAGAAGAGGAGGCCCAGGGCAGAGCTCATTGCTGCCTGCAGGGAGGCTGTAGCCAGGTGGGGTTGGGCTCTGCTGCCAGGCAAGCAGCAAGAGAAGAAAGGGCCAGAGTCTGAAGCTGTGGCAGGGCAGGTCTAGGCTGGGTGTCAGGAGGAAGTTGCTGGCAGAGAGAGTGATTGGCACTGGAATGGGCTGCCCAGGGAGGTGGTGGAGTGGCCGTGGCTGGAGGTGTTGCAGCCAAGCCTGGCTGGGGCACTTAGTGCCATGGTCTGGTTGGTTGGGCAGGGCTGGGTGCTAGGTTGGGCTGGCTGAGCTTGGAGCTCTCTTCCAACCTGCTTGATCCTATGATCCCATGAAACAACCCAGATGTGGCCTCAGCAGGGCAGAGCAGAGGGGGAAGAGAACCTCTCCCAACCTACTGAGCGCAGCCCTTCTAATCCACCCCAGAACTGCATTGACCTTCTCAGCCTCAAGAACCAGCCTGGGGCTGCTGGGCAAGGCCAAAGCTTGCACAGCTCAAGCTTCCAAGAGGAAACCCATTCTGAACAGATCCTTTCATGCAGATCAGACAGCTTGGGATGAGCAGAAAAGCTGCTGCTGTGCCAGGCATGCAGCCAGGACACCAGGATGCACCGAGCTGCAGGCACCCACCATGGGTTAGCAGATTCCAAATGGAAGACTCAGTCATAGAATGATTGAGGTTGGAAAGGACCTTAAAGATCATCTAATTCCACTTTCCCTACCCCATGGGATACTTTTCACCACACCAGGTTGCTCAAGGCTTCATCCCACCTGGCCTTGAGGGGGTACCCAGAGGTGGCATCACCATACCTGACATCCTCACTGGTGACCTTGGTGTAGCGCAGGTTGAGCTTCACGATGCCCTTCTCCCTCAGGAGCTCTGCATCCAGCTTGAGGCCAGAGGTCTGCTGGAAACCTGGAGCAATCTGGCTGACCAGCTGCCTCTCCACCTCTGGCAGCCACATCACCTGGGGAGGGAGTGAGACACAGCACGGGGATGACCAAGGTGGTTGAGGAAGCTTTGCAGACAGCCTGGTTCGGCACACCCATGGTCAGGGAGACACTTAGGGCCTCAGGACTTAAAACCAAGGAGTCAGAAAGAGAAGAGGATCTTCTCTTCCTCTGCTCTGCCCTGCTGAGAGCACAGCTGCAATGCTGTGGCCAGTTTGGGGCTCCCCAGGGCAGGAGGGACAGGGACCTGCTGCAGAGAGTGCAGCAGAGAGGCACGGGGGGGAGTGGGGGACTTGAGCATCTGCCCTGTGCAGAGAGCCTGAGAGCCCTGGGGCTGCTTAGGCTGCAGGAGAGAAGGCTGAGAGGAGCTCTGCTCAATGTCTCTCCCTAGCTGAGGGGTGGGTGTCAAGTGGAGGGGGCCAAGCTCTTTTGGGGGGTGCAGAGCAAGAAGCCAAGGAGCAATGGATGCAGAGTGGAAGAGAGAAGGTTTCATCTGCACAGGAGGAGGAGAAAGTTGTTTGGTGTGAGGGTGGCAGAGGCCTGGAGCAGGCTGCCCAGAGAGGCTGTGGAGTCTCCTTCCCTGGAGGCTTTCCAAGCCCACCTGGATGCATTCCTGTGTGGGCTGCCCTAGGAGATGCTGCTTTGGCAGAGGATTTGGACTGGATGATCTCTGGAGGTCCCTTCCAACCTCTGAGGTTCTGTGATTCTATATGGTGGGCATGGAACCACCAGCCTGGAGGCCCCATCCTCCCCAGCATGACTTCTTGGCATGAAGTGGCTTTGAGGAACCCCCAAAGAGAACAGTTTGGGGAAGATCCAAGCAAGCCCTCAGGACTCACAGAGTGTTGCTGAATTCCTGATGCCAGGATGGTTTCCAGGGTGATGTTGATGTATGTGCTGTAGTAGGGGTGAGCTGCTGGCAGGTCCTGGAAGTTGAGGATGAGGGATGTGTTGTCCTTGATCACCTCTAGCATATCTGCCAGCTTGCAGACTGACTGGTTGGCAGCTTCCAAGTAGTCAGCCCTTGAGAGAGACCCTGCTGTCCAGAAAGGGTCATTCTGAAAGCAAAGGACACCCTAGCATTAGTGCCACCCAGCCCAGACTCTCTTCCATCCCATCCTGTCAACAGTGGGGGGATGCTGACAACTACACTTGATGAGCTTGCTAAGACTTGGTGCCTCAGTTTACTTACCCAAGGGGTGGGCATAGATCCTCCCTGAAAGCAAAGTGAGGTAAGAAGTCCATCTCATTTCATACAATGAGTTTGGTTGGAAGAGCCTCTGAAGACCACCAAGTCCAACCATCATCTTATTTCATGGAATGGTTTTGGTTGGAAGAGCCTTTGGAGACCACCAAGTCCAACCATCATCTTATTTCATGGAATGGTTTTGGTTGGAAGAGCCTTTGGAGACCACCAAGTCCAACCAACATCTCATTTCATGGAATGGTTCTGGTTGGCAGAGCCTTTGGAGACCACCAAGTCCAACCAACATCTCATTTCATGGAATGGTTCTGGTTGGAAGAGCCTTTGAAGACCACCAAGTCCAACCATCATCTCATTTCATGGAATGGTTCTGGTTGGCAGAGCCTTTGAAGACCACCAAGTCCAACCAACATCTCATTTCATGGAATGGTTCTGGTTGGAAGAGCCTTTGAAGACCACCAAGTCCAACCAACATCTCATTTCATGGAATGGTTCTGGTTGGAAGAGCCTTTGAAGACCACCAAGTCCAACCAACATCTCATTTCTCTTCAGCATCTTTATGGCTCTGTGCTGGACTCTCTCAAGCAGTTCCATGTCCCACTTGAACTGGGAGGGCCCAGAACTGGACACACCACTCCAGATGCAGAGCAGAGGGGCAGGAGAACCTCTCTTGGACCTACTACCCACAGCTCTTCCACTCCACCCCAGAATGGCATTGGCCCTCCTGGCCACCAGAGCACATTTCTGGCTCATGCTCAACCTCCTATCAACCAGGACCACCAAATCCTTCTCCCCTTCACTAATTCCACCCTCCTCCTCCTCAAAGGTGTGAGCTTTCACCCCATGGCCTTGGCTGTCCAGCAGGCTCCTCACACCCACACACACCTTTAGGAACCACTCTCCAGCACTGAGTTTTTGCAGGTCAGTCCAGTTGAACATGGAGGAGTGTTCATAGGCCCTCTCTGGAAACACCTCCTCCACGTTGGTTGTTCTCCTGAGTGTCTTGTCATGCATCAGGAAGGGCACTCCATCATAGCTGCAAAGACAGACAGAGGTCCCATTACAGGTGGAGGTGCACCCATGGAGCTGGAGAAAGGTCAGGTCCCATCCCAGCACCTCCCAACTTCACCTGAAAAATGCATTCTGAGGACCCTGATCAGCTGAAAAGGTCCCCAGGGTCCTCAAGAGCAGTTGGAATGAGATGCAAACATCTCTTAGATACCTGCCAAGTGTTTGCAGGCACAGAGGCATAGAGTGGGAGGGTTTGGAAGGGATGTCTGGAGATCACCCAGCCCAAAACAACCTGCTGAAGCACAGACAACCCACAGCAGCTTGCCCAGATCACAATGGCCAGGTGAGGTTGGAAGCTCTCCAGAAAAGGAGGCTCCATAAGCTCTCTGGGCAGCCTGCCCCAGGCCTCTGCCACCCTCATAGGAAAGAGGTTTTTTCCCCTTAGAGGTGGAACTTCATCTGCTCCAGTTTCATGGAATGAGAGAATCAGGCAGGTTGGGAAAGACCTCCTAAGCTCATCCAGCCCAACCCAGCACTCAGCCCTGCACATCTGCAGCAACATGAGTGAGGTTATCACATTAATCAGAGAATCAGGCAGGCTGGAAGAGAGCTCCAAGCTCAGCCAGCCCAACCTAGCACCCAGCCCTGCCCAACCAACCAGACCATGGCACTAAGTGCCCCAGCCAGGCTTGGCAAGAACACCTCCAGCCACAGCCACTCCACCACCTCCCTGGGCAGCCCATTCCAGTGCCAATCACTCTCTCTGCCAGGAACTTCCTCCTCACATCCAGCCTAGACCTGCCCTGCCACAGCTTCAGACTCTGGCCCCTTCTGCTCTTGCTGCTTGCCTGGCAGCAGAGCCCAACCCCACCTGGCTACAGCCTCCCTGCAGGCAGCTGCAGGCAGCAATCAGCTCTGCCCTGAGCCTCCTCTGCTGCAGGCTGCACCCCCCCAGCTCCCTCAGCCTGTCCTCCTAGCAGAGCTGCTCCAACTCCCTGACCATTCTTATGTCCCTCTTCTAGACCCAGGTCCATGTCCCTCCTTGGCAACCTGTTGCAGTGTTCCAGCACTCTCCTGCTGCAGAACTTGTTCCTCACATCCAAGCTCAATCTGCTCTGCTCTGCTTCCAAGCCATTGCCCTCCTCCTGTCCCTGCAGCCCTTTGCAAACAGTCTCTCTGCAGCCTTCTTGTAGCCCCCTTCAGCTCCTGGCAGGCTGCTATTAGGTCTCCCTTCTCTTCTCCAGCCTGCACACCCCCAGCTCCCTCAGCCTGTGCTCACAGCAGAGCTGCTCCAAGCCCCTGATCATTTTCCTGTCCCTCCTCTGCACCTGCTCCATCAGGTCCATGTCCTTGCTGTGTTGAGGGCCCCAGAGCTGGATGCAGCACTCCAGGTGAGGTCTCCCCAGGGCAGATCCAAGTGGCAGAATCAGCTCTCTGCATCTGCTGCCAACACTGCTTTGGGTGCAGCCTTGTGATGGAGCAAACACTGCCCCAGCCTTACCCTTGCTGCAGAAGTCCCTCTTTAGGAAGGTCACTGGCACCTTTCTTTGCTGTTTCTAGTGTGCACTGTGCCAAAGGCTCCTGCAGGCCAAAGCAACTGGCTGAGCCAGCAGCACCAGGCTCAGCAGCACAGCAGCCTGCTGCAGTCAGAAGGGCTGCTAACAAAGACAGTTAAAGTGCAGAAGTAAGACTGTGAGAGTGGTTAAGGCAGACAGGAGCTGGTGTCTTAACAACTCCCAGCAGGACACCATCAGACACTGTTGAGCCTTAAGCACAGTGTGGAAATCCCACTTAATGTGCAGAGAATCCTGGAATGGGTTGGGAAGGAGCTGCAGAGGTCATCTAGTCCAAGCTCCTTGCAGTGAGCAGGGACATCTGCAACTACATCAGCTTGTTCAAACCTCAGTCCCACCAGATCTGGAAGGTTTCCAGGGGTTGGGGCATTCATCACATCCCTGGCAAGCTGGGACAGGCTCTCAACCACTCTCAGGGTCTCTTCTCTCCAGTCTGGATCCCCTTCTTTGAGTGCCAAACCATCCCCCCCTTGGCCTGCCACCACAGGCCCTGCTCAAAACTCTGTCCTTAGCTTCCTTCTCAGCCCTGAAAGGCCACAAGGAAGTCTCCCTGGAGCCTTCTCCTCTCCAGGCTGCACACCCCTAACTCTCTGAGCTTGTGTTCACAGCAGAGGGCTTCCAGCCCACCCAGGATGGCTGTGGCCTCCTCTGGCTCTGCTCCAACAGGTCCCTGCCTGTGCTGAGCACTCCAGAGCTGCCCCAGCACTGCAGGGGAGGTCTCAGCAAAGCAGAGGAGCAGAATCCCCTCCCTGCCCCTGCTGCCCTCACTGCTGGGGATCAGCCCAGCACAGGGCTGGCAGCACTCAGTGCCAGCTCCTGCCCAGCTTCTCACCCAGCAGCACCCCCAAGTCCTTCTCCTCAGAGCTGCTCTCCAGCCCTTCACCCCCAGGCTGCATTGATGTTGCCTCAACCTAGACACAGGACACTGCACTTGGCCTTGCTGAGCCTCATGAGGCTCACTGGGGCAGAGCTCCTCTCAGCCTTCTCTCCTGCAGCCTAAGCAGCCCCAGGGCTCTCAGGCTCTCTGCACAGGGCAGATGCTCAAGTCCCCCACTCCCCCCCGTGCCTCTCTGCTGGACTCTCTGCAGCAGGTCCCTGTCCCTCCTGCCCTGGGGAGCCCCAAACTGGACACAGCATTGCAGCTGTGCTCTCAGCAGGGCAGAGCAGAACCTCCCCAGCCCTGCTGGCCACACTCTTCTTGCTGCCCCCCAGGACACATCCACCAGCATAGCTCACCCCATCCACAGGCAAGTCTCAGACCAACCACCAGAGCAGCTTACCTCAGTGTGACATCAGCTTGGACTCCATAGATCTTCTGTTCCACTGCCTTCTGGAAGGACATCAGAGTGTTTTCTGGTGCCAGCTGTGGAGGACAGAAAGCAAAGGGTGGGGGGAAGCAATCAGAGATTAGCCATAAGTGGGAATGTTTATGGGAGGCTGTCAAGGAGGTTTTCAGATTAAGGAGCCAAAACCATCATAGAATGATTTGGGTGGGAAAGGCCCTCCAAGGGTTATCCAGACCAACCCCCACAACCAGATCAGGCTGCCCAGAGTCTTGTCAAGCCTGACCTTGAATGTCTTCAGGATGGAAGCTCAACTACCCTCCCTTTTGGAGGTGTTGCAGCCAAGCCTGGCTGGGGCACATAGTGCCATGGTCTGGTTGGTTGGGCAGGGCTGGGTGCTAGGTTGGCCAGGATGAGCTTGAAGCTCTCTTCCAACCTGGCTGATTCTATGATTCTCCCTGGGCAACCTGTTCCAGGGTCCCATCACCCTCAGGATAAAGAGCTTGCTCCTGTTTAGCTGATTACACTCTGGTGCTCCATTGCTCCTGCAGCAGAACTGCATCTTGCTCCAGCCTGAAGATGACACCAATGCATTTGCCTCTCCTGATGGCCTTTCACACACAGGATGGAGCTCTATGCAGGGTTGTCATGGCCTGCAATGTTCATGCTCAGGGCAGAGCTCATTGCTGTCTACAACTACCTGCAGGGAGGCTGTAGCCAGGTGGGGTTGGGCTCTGCTGCCAGGCAAGCAGCAAGAGAAGAAGGGGCCAGAGTCTGAAGCTGTGCCAGAGCAGGTCTAGGCTGTATGTGAGGAGGAAGTTGTTGGCAGAGAGAGTGATTGGCACTGGAATGGGCTGCCCAGGGAGGTGGTGGAGTGGCTGTGGCTGGAGGTGTTGCAGCCAAGCCTGGCTGGGGCACTTAGTGCCATGGTCTGGTTGGTTGGGCAGGGCTGGGTGCTAGGTTGGGCTGGCTGAGCCTGGAGCTCTCTGCCAACCTGCTTCATTCTATGTTGAGCCTGGAGAAGAGCAGCCCCAGAGGGGATCTGAGCAACGCTCAGCAAGAGCTAAAGGGCCTAGGAGGGGTGTAAGAGGTTGAGGCCACTCTTCAGAGTGGTGCCCAGTGACAGGACAAGGGGCAATGGGTATGAGCTAGAACCTGGTAGGTTCCACCTGACTATGAGCAGGCAGAAACTCCTTTGCTGTGAGGTTGACTGAGCTCTGGAACAAGCTGCTCAGGAAGTTTGTGGGGACTCCTTCACTGGAGAGATGCTAAACCCTCCTGGACACTGCCAACTCGTGCAGCCTGCTGTGGGTGACTCTTCAGCAGGGGGTTTGGACTGGATGATCTCCAGAGGTCCCTTCCAGCCCCCACCATGCTGTGGTTCTGCAAGAATCATTTGTTTTCCCACCTCACATGCTCAGGTCAGCAAAGCTTTTTGGCATGAAATAATCAGAGCAAATGTCAGCAGCAACCTTCACAGAGCTCTGGCATCTCACTTCTGAATTCCTCTGGCTCAGAGCACAGCTTCAGCCCCAGCTTGTTTTCGTCTTTGCTCCACACAGAGCCACCTTATCTGCCTAAAATAAGCTCCCACTCAAAGCCTGGCTTGTCCAGGCAGAGGCAGAGGTCCCAGCCCCATCACACCCCTCTGCACAGCTCGGGTCGTGCAAGGTCGGGCTGGAAGAGCTGCTCCAACAAGAAGCAGGATGCCCAAAGCTGTCAGCAGGGAGCAGCAGCCTCCAAGATCTGAAGATCCCATCCAGACTTGCTCCATCTCTTGGGGTTGCTTTCAGTATTTCGAGTTTCCAGTCCCGAGTAGCTCAGGTTTCCTCAGGGGAAGGCTTCGAGATGACCAAGGGCAAGGTCCTGCAGCTGGGTGGAGGCAATGCCAAGCACCACTGCAGGCTGGGCAGTGCCTGGCTGGAGAGCAGCCCTGAGCAGAGGCACTTGGGGGTGCTGCTGGAGGAGAAGCTCAGCAGGAGCCAGCAGTGTGCACTTGCAGCCCAGAGAGCCAAGCAGAGCCTGGGCTGCAGCAGCAGCAGTGTGGCCAGCAGGGCCAGGGAGGGGATTCTGCCCCTCTGCTCTGCTCTGCTGAGAGCCCACCTGGAGTGCTGCATCCAGCTCTGGAGCCCCTGGGACAAGAGGGCTCTGGAGATGCTGGAGAGTGTCCAGAGCAGGGCCAGGAGGATGCTGAGAGGCTGCAGCAGCTCTGCTGTGAGCATAGCCTGAAAGAGTTGGGGCTGTGCAGGCTGGAGACTCCAGAGATCATCGAGTCCAACTCCCCTGCAGTAGGAGGACCACAGACCACACAATCTAGCACAGATCACACAGGAACACATCCAGACAGGCCTTGAGAGGCTCCAGAGAAGGAGACTCCACAACCTCTCTGGGCAGCCTGTGCCAGGGCTCTGGGACCCTTACAGGAAAGAAGTTCTCCCTTGTGCTGAGCTGGAACCTGCTGTGCTGCAGCTTCCATCCATTGCTGCTTGTCCTGTCCCAGGCAGCAGTGAGCAGAGCCTGTCCCCCCCTCCTGGCAGCCTTCAGATACTTACAAACATTGATCAAATCCCCTCTGAGTCTTCTCTTCTCCAGACTAAGCAGCCCCAGGGCCCTCAGCCTCTCCCCATCAGCCATGCCCTCCAGCCCCCTCATCATCCTCCTAGCCCTCCACTGGACCCTCTCCAGCAGATCCCTGTCCCTCTTCACCTGGGGAGCCCAAAACTGAACACAGTATTCAAGATGAGGTCTCAGCAGGGCAGAGCAGGGGGGCAGGAGAACCTCCCTTGCTCTGCTGGACACCCTCCTAATCCACCCCAGGATGCCAGCAGGGCACATTGCTGTGCCATGGGGAACTTGTTAGCCACCAGCACCCCCAGGGCCTTCTCCTTGGGGCTGCTCTCCAGCAGTCACCTCCCAGCCTGTCCTGCTGCAGTTTGTTCTCCCTCCCCAGGTGCAGGACTCTGCACTTGTCCTTGTTGAGCCTCACCTGGTTCCTCTGTGCCCAGATCTCAGCCTGCCCAGGGCTCTCTAGCCAAGCTCTCAGCTTGTCCAGGTCTCTCTGGATGGCCTCACAGCCTGCAGCTGTCTCAGCCAAGCCTCCCAGCTGGTCTAGGCTGGGTGTTAGGAGGAAGTTGTTGGCAGAGAGAGTGATTGGCACTGGAATGGGCTGCCCAGGGAGGTGGTGGAGTGGCCGTGGCTGGAGGTGTTGCAGCCAAGCCTGGCTGGGGCACTTAGTGCCATGGTCTGGTTGGTTGGGCAGGGCTGGGTGCTAGGCTGGGCTGGCTGAGCCTGGAGCTCTCTGCCAACCTGCTTGGTTCTATGACCTGGCCTCAATGATCACCACTCTTTGAACTCTCTCTTGTAACCATGCATGCCTATCCTGGCATGGTTTCTCTGCTCAGAGTGGAGAAGGAGCTACTCTGCTGTGCAGGAAGGCCCCAGTGAAATGAGCTTCATAGCACTAGGACAACTCTTTTGGCACAGTCCTCCTCAGCACCTTTCAGCTGTGTCAGGAGCCAGCTGTACTGGTGGCTTGCCAGGTTATTTCAACACCTTTATGTAGCCTCCAGCTCCAAAAATCAAGAGCTGTGCTTACCTCTGACATGCTTGGATGCTTTCCCCACGGTTAGCATGGTAATTGTTTTGACCAACCAGCACCTTGCTGCTTCCAGTAATGGGTGCTGAGCTTCCCTGAAGGTTTCCAAGGAGATAGACAGCTCAGATCATTAATAATGTTGTTATTAATGTCACTAATTCTTGCAGTGATGAGCCCATGATTTACAGGATCAAGTAGGGTTGGAAGGGAGCACAAGGAGCAGCCAGTTCCAACCCCCCCCTGCCATGCCCAGGGACACCCTACCCTAGAGCAGGCTGCACACAGCCTCAGCCAGCCTGGCCTCAAACACCTCCAGCCATGGGTGAGCTGGGTGAGCTTAGAGCTCTCTTCCAACCTGCTTGATTCTATGACTGGGCAGGGCTGGGTGTAGGTTGGACTGGATGAGCTTAGAGCTCTCTTCCAACCTGCTTGATTCTATGACTGGGCAGGGCTGGGTGTAGGTTGGACTGGATGAGCTTAGAGCTCTCTTCCAACCTGCTTGATTCTATGATTGGCCAGGGCTGGGTGTTAGGTTGGGCTGGCTGAGCTTGGAGCTCTCTTCCAACCTGCTTGATTCTATGATTCTATGGTCTGGTTGGTTGGGCAGGGCTGGGTGCTAGGTTGGGCTGGGTGAGCTTGGAGCTCTCTTCCAACCTGCTTGATTCTATGATTCAAGTGAGGGCCAGAGCTAAAGCACTGCTCCCACAACCCTAATTGTGTCCACATTTCAAGAGGGACAGAGAAATACTGGGAGGAGACCAATGGAGGGTCACAAACAGGATTAAGGGACTGGACCATGTCTCTTAGAAGCAGAGGCTGAGAGACCTGGAGCTCTTTAGACTGTGTTTGTCTGCACAGCAAAGCACATTTGCCTTCCTGCAGGTGATCTGAAGGCAAAGACTGCAGCAGTTGTTATCATCTCCACTCCCACTTAGATCCAGTCTCACCTCAGGCCCCAGGCTCTCTAGAGCTTTGATCTTGACACTGCCCAAAGGGAGCTGTCTGTGTCCTCCAGCCCTGTCTGCAGACACTTCCTGGGGGGGAGTTTCTGCCTCTCCAGCTCCACTTGGCCACTGCTTCAAAATAAGGCTACATGTGCTTGGGCTCAACAGCAAATGTGCAGCAAGGAGCTGTGTGGCAGTCAGATCCAACTAGCAGAAAGGGTCTTCTGGCAAAGCTTTCAAGGCCACAGCTCCCCAGCAGACAGCACAACCTGAGGACTTGCATGGTAGGTGAAGCTCTCCAAGCTCAAGGTGACTTTTGATACTGGGGGAAGCTGAGCATGCACAGAAACACAGAGCAGGATTTTGACCACTGGAAGGGATAAGAAACTGCCCCAGTACAGGCTGGGAGGTGATCTGCTGGAGAGGAGCCCTGTGGAGAAGCACCTGGGGGTGCTGGTGGACAAGAAGCTCTCCATGGCACAGCAATGTGGACTTGTGGCCAAGAAGGCCAATGGGGTCCTGGGGGGGCATTAGGAGGAGTGTGGGCAGCAGGTGGAGGGAGATTCTCCTCCCACTCTACCCTGGTGTGACCTCACCTGCAAGACTGCATCCAGTTCTGGGCTCCCCAGCTCAGCAGGGACAGGGAGCTGCTGGAGGGAGTCCAAGGGAGGGCTAGAGGATGCTGGAGCAGTGCCCTGTGAGGAGAGGCTGAGGGACCTGGGGCTGTTTGGTCTGCTGAAGAGAAGACTTAGAGGGGACCTGATCAATGCTTATAAATATCTGAGGGCTGGGGGTCAAGAGGGAGAGGACAAACTCTGCTCAGCTGTGCCCTGGGATAGGACAAGAGGAAAAGACATGAGGATGGAAACTACAGCACAGGGAGTTCCCCACCTCAGTGTGAGGAAGAACTAATTGACTGTGAGGGTGGCAGAGCCCTGGACCAGGCTGCTCAGAGAGATTGTGGAGTCTCCTTCTCTGGAGACATCCAAGACCTGTCTGGATGTGTTTCAGTTGACTGGGTAGAGTTGGGTGCTAGGTTGGACTGGACGAGCTTGGAGGTCTCTTCCAACCTGCTTGATTCTATGTGTGGCCTGAGCTAGATTGTGTGGCCCTGCTCTGGCAGGGGGGTTGGACTGGATGATTTCTGGAGGTCCCTTCCCACCCCTTAACATTCATAGAATCACAGAATCAAGCAGGTTGGAAGAGAGCTCCAAGCCCATCCAGTCCCATCTAGCACCCAGCCCTGCCCAGTCATAGAATCAAGCAGGTTGGAAGAGAGCTCCAAGCTCAGCCAGTCCCATCTAGCACCCAGCCCTATCCAATCATAGAATCAAGCAGGTTGGAAGAGAGCTCCAAGCCCATCCAGTCCCATCTAGCACCCAGCCCTATCCAATCATAGAATCAAGCAGGTTGGAAGAGAGCTCCAAGCCCATCCAGTCCCATCTAGCACCCAGCCCTATCCAATCATAGAATCAAGCAGGTTGGAAGAGAGCTCCAAGCTCATCCAGCCCAACCTAGCACCCAGCCCTGCCCAGTCACAGAATCAAGCAGGTTGGAAGAGAGCTCCAAGCCCATCCAGTCCCATCTAGCACCCAGCCCTGCCCAGTCATAGAATCAAGCAGGTTGGAAGAGAGCTCTAAGCTCACCCAGCCCAACCTAGCACCCAGCCCTGTCCAGTCATAGAACCAAGCAGGTTGGAAGAGAGCTCCAAGCTCATCCAGCCCAACCTAGCACCCAGCCCTGCCCAACCAACCAGACCATGGCACTAAGTTCTTCATCAACACTTCAGACTCTGCTAAAGAGCACCCAACTCCCTTGATGCTCCACAGTGCCTCTTAGGAGCTGCTCACCTCACACAGGAAGGGTTTTGCTTCGTGTGGCTGTGGTTGGATTTGTTGGTTTCTGTTGCTCTGGTTGGGCTGGCTTTGAACTGAAGAACATCTTCCCCTTCCCCACCATCCCTCCAAGCCTGGTTGGGCATAAAAAGAACTCACCATTGGTGCTCCACGGTGCCCTATAATGGCTGGCTTTGGTCCCAGATCCTTCTTCTCCATGATACAAGGGGATGAGATGGTGAGTGGGACAAGGTAAAGTGCAATTACAACTGTGAGGTATGCTGTGAACATCAGCATCTGAGAAGCTGCCATGGAAAGAGAGAGAGAGAGAGAAAGAGAGAGAGGTGATGGAGATGCTGCTCCCAACCTCCTCACACCCAAGAAGCACAGTCAGGGCACCTTCATCTTCCTCCAGAGGACAGGCTGCTCTACAGATGTTGGTCCTAGTACTAGGGGGGAAAAAAAACTTTATGCTTAAAAGTGCTAAATCAAGTCCTGAGGAAGGTTTTTTATTGCTTCAGTTTGTATGAGGGGAACAAAAAGGTGAGAGAGTTGCTTAAAGTCATAGATGCACAGACTGGCTTGGAATGGAAGGGGCCTTAAAGGTCATCTAAATCCAACATCCCTGCCATGGGCCAGGGACATCTCCCACCAGCCCAGGTTGGTCAAGGCTGCATCCAACCTGGCTTTTGACACCTCCAGAGAGGGAATATCCACAGCCTCCCTGGACAACCTGTGCCAGTGTCTCCCCACCCTAAGTGCCAAGAATTTCTTCCTCATCTCCAGTCTCAATCTCCTCTCTTTCAGATTCAATCCATTCCCCTCATCCTACCACTCCCAGCCCTTCATAGAGTCAGCCAGGGTGGAAGAGAGCTCCAAGCTCAGCCAGCACAACCTAGCACCCAGCTCTGCCCAGCCAACCAGACCATGGCACTAAGTGCCCCAGCCAGGCTTGGCTGCAACACCTCCAGCCACAGCCACTCCACCACCTCCCTGGGCAGCCCATTCCAGTGCCAATCACTCTCTCTGCCAGGAACTTCCTAACAACATCCAGCCTAGACCTGCCCTGGCACAGCTTCAGGCTCTGGCCCCTTCTGCTCTTGCTGCTTGCCTGGCAGCAGAGCCCAACCCCACCTGGCTACAGCCTCCCTGCAGGCAGCAATGAGCTCTGCCCTGAGCCTCCTCTGCTGCAGGAAAACCCAACCCAGGAGCAGAAAGCAGAGAAGGAAAACAACTTCCTGGCTCATGCAAATAGATAATCACAGAGTGTCAGGGGCTGGAAGTGACTTCAAAAGCTCAGAATCACAGAATCAGGCAGGGTTGGAAGGGAGCACAAGGAGCAGCCAGTACCAACCCCCCTGCCATGCCCAGGGACACCCTACCCTAGAGCAGGCTGCACACAGCCTCAGCCAGCCTGGCCTCAAACACCTCCATATAGACATATATACATAAAACCACTTCCAGAGCATCAAGAGAATAAAAGATGAGGAATGCAGAGAGAGCAGGAGCAGTCTCTGCTCCAGGCACAGCCACAAATCCTCCTGCAACTGCCAGCCCTAATTACATGCTGGGACCTCTGTAAGAAGAGGCAGGCAGAGCTTTATTGGCCATGTTTACACCTTATGGCAGCACAACCTTTCCTTTGAAGGGGCTCCCTGGCTATCAACCCCCAAACTTTCCATCTTCAGACACCATTTGCCCATTCTCAACTCCCACTTCTTTTCTAAGTGCTGCCAAATCTTTCCAGGGCTCCTATTTGGCTGCAGGTTAAATACCAATTTCAGTGGTTTGAGGGGTTTGGGTTGTTGGGTTTTTAGTTTCCCTGGAGTTGGCACAAAGGTCTGAGAACATCCATGGATGCCCTGAAGAAAAAAATCACTTCTGAGGGCAGAGAAGGATCCAATTATTTCACACACTCACAACTCAAGAGAAAAACAACCTGGGGGATCAACACAGGCTTGCAGAGCTCCTGGCAAAGAGGTGGGACAGGGGAGAGGCAGAGAAGAGCTTATCCTAGAATCATGGAGTTGTTTTGGCTGGAAAAGACCTCTCAGATCACCCAGGCCAATCATCAGCCCAACACCACAATGGGCATTCAGAGAATCATAGAACCAAGCAGGTTAGAAGAGAGCTCCAAGCTCAGCCAGCACTACCCTCAGTGTCAGAAAAGTCTTCTTTCTACCTGCTCTGAATCTTCCTCTTTGAGTTGCAAACCATCACCCCTTAGAATCACAGAACCAAGCAGGTTGGCAGAGAGCTCCAGGCTCAGCCAGCCCAACCTAGCACCCAGCCCTGCCCAACCAACCAGACCATGGCACTAAGTGCCCCAGCCAGGCTTGGCTGCAACACCTCCAGCCACAGCCACTCCACCACCTCCCTGGGTAGCCCATTCCAGTGCCAATCACTCTCTCTGACAACAACTTCCTCCTCACAGCCAGCCTAGACCTGCCCTGGCACAGCTTCAGACTCTGGCCCCTTCTGCTGCTGCTGCTTGCCTGGCAGCAGAGCCCAACCCCACCTGGCTACAGCCTCCCTGCAGGCAGCTGCAGGCAGCAATGAGCTCTGCCCTCAGCCTCCTCTGCTGCAGGCTGCACACCCCCAGCTCCCTCAGCCTCTCCTCACAGGGCTCTGCTCCAGGCCCCTCCCCAGCCTTGCTGCCCTCTCGACACCTTCCAGCACCTCAGCAGCTCTCTGCAATTCAGGAGCTCACAACTGGCTTCAAGAAAGAGGTCTGGAGGTGTTGGTTGCTGAGAAGCTGCCCAGGAGCCAGCAGTGCCCTCATGTAGCCCAGCAGGCAGCTGTGTGCTGGGCTGCAGCCAGAGCAGGGTGGGCAGCAGGGCAGAGCCCTGGCACAGGCTGCCCAGAGAGGTTGTGGAGTCTCCTTCTCTGGAGGTGGAGTCTCCTTCTCTGCAGATATTCAAGACCCATCTGGATGCATTCCTGGGTGACCTGCACTAGATTCTCTGGTCCTGCTCTGGCAAAGAGGTTGGACTTGATGATGTCTGGAGGTCCCTTCCAACCCCTAACATCCTGTGAGCCTGTGCAGATGCAGAGAAGACCTTGGCATGGTAGCTGTGGAGGCTGCACTGCCCTTTTCCCAAAGCAGAGTGACAGAAACCTGGATGCTTCTCTTCACTGCATCATTCCAAACTGCCCTTTCACCTCCAGCCCCTGTGGCCTTCTGCCCACAGAGCAGCAGCCATGGGATCTGGCTACACCTCCAGACCAGGTTCAGCCACCTTCTTTCTCAAAGAGCATCCCCGTTCCCAACACTGTTGAGTTGCTGCTGTCAGGAAAGGATCCAGCACCACCTGCTGCTCTCTGCTTCCCAAAACAAGAGCTCCCAGCTGCCCCCCAGCCCCCCAGCAGCAAGGCCACAGTGGTACTCACTGGCTTTCTCCGTCCGTGCAAACTGCCCAGCGACCAACCAGGACAGGGCTGTGACTGCTGCAAGGGCTCCTATGTGCAAGAAAGGGGCTGTGGCCTGCAGGACACAAGAGGAGGAGAGGGAAAAAAAATATATAGATCATGATCAACACCTCAGGACCTTCAAAACTCATGGATCAAAGCACCCGAAGTACTTTTCACTCTGGTTTGATACCAGGCTCCTGCAGGCAGCTCCTTTGGGCATCTCTTCTAAAGCCTTTGGCATGCAGGGCACTAGGAAGATCTGCAAGCTGAACGTCTGGAGGGTAGTAAAAGGGGCTAGGAGGTCAAAAGAGGTTCTCCTCCCCCTCTACTCCGCCCTGGTGAGGCTGCATCTGGAGTACTGTGTTCAGTTCTGCCCTCCCCAGCCCAGTTCTAGAGGGACATAGAATTGCTTGAGAGAGTCCAGCACAGAGCCACGAAGATGAAGGAGGGAGTGGAACATCTCTGCTACAAGGAGAGCCTGAGGGAGCTGGGGATTGGAGAGGAGGAGACTGAGGTGACCTCATTCATGGTGATAAAGCTGTGCAGGCTGAGTGCCCAGAGGCTGCAGCCAGGCTCTGCTGGGTGATGCCCAATGCCAGCCCAAGGGGCACTGGGGGGAAGCTGAGGCATAGGAAGTGCCATGGAAGCATGAGGAGGAATTTTTTTCCCCTGTGAGGCTGCCAGAAGCCTGGAACAGGCTGCCCAGGGGGGCTGTGGAGTCTCCCTCTCTGGAGATGCTCCAGACCTGCCTGGATGTGTTGCTGTGTGATGTGCTCTAGGTGATGCTGCTGTGGCAGGGGGCTTGGACTGGATGGGCTTTGGAGGTCCCTTCCAGCCCCTGACACTCTGTGATTCTGTGAAGACAAAGCAGGAGAGCTCTAAACATCACCTTGGAGAAGAGGTCACCCAAAACCAGCTCCCTGGGAATGGTCTCCTTCCAGTAAGGTGTCACCAAGATTTGAGTTCCTCCTGGCCCAGCATGGCCTGGGTTGGAAGGGAGCTCCAAAGCTCAGCCAGCCCAACCCCCCCCTGCACTCAGCAGGAACATCCCCAACTAGAACAGGCCATCCACAGCCCTCTCCAGCCTCACCTTCAGTATCTCCAGGCATGAAACCTCAACCACCTCCCCTAGCAACCTGTTGCAGTGTTCCAGCACCCTCCTGCTGCAGAACTTGCTCCTCACATCCAAGCTCAATCTGCTCTGCTCTACTTCCAAGCCATTGCCCTCATCCTGTCCCTGCAGCCCTTTGCTAACAGTCTCTCTGCAGCCTTCTTGCAGCCCCCTTCAGCTCCTGGCAGGCTGCTATTAGGTCTGCCTGGAGCCTTCTCTTCTCCAGCCTGCACACCCCCAGCTCCCTCAGCCTGTCCTCACAGCAGAGCTGCTCCAAGCCCCTGATCATTTTCCTGTCCCTCCTCTGCACCTGCTCCATCAGGTCCATGTCCTTGCTGTGTTGAGGGCTCCAGAGCTGGATGCAGCACTCCAGGTGAGGTCTCCCCAGAGCAGAGCAGAGCAGAGCAGAGCAGAGCAGAGCAGCAGGATCAGCTCTCTGCATCTGCTGCCAACACTGCTCTGGGTGCAGCCCAGGCTGCCCTTGGCCTTCTGTGCTGCAAGTGCCCATTGCTGGGCTGTGATGACTGTGATACTCCAGACCTGGACACCAACATCCAGAGCATCACCAACCAAACCTCCAGCACCCTGGGGTCACAGTCAGCCTCAGTCATTTCCATCTCAAACTCCACAGCCAACTCCTGGCTTGAGTTTAAAGGCAAGAGCCCAGAAGCTGGTGACAAACTCTTGCAGTGGCCCTGGGGACTCCAGGGGAGTTTGGATGAATATTGTCATGGAATCAGAGAATTGTCAGGGTTGGAAGGGGCCAAAAGGATCATGCAGCTCCAACCCACCCTGCCATGGGCAGGGACACCTCACACCAGAGCAGGCTGCTCACAGCCTCATCCAGCCTGGCCTTAGACACCTCCAGGGATGAGGCTGCCACCACCTCCCTGGGCAACCTGTGCCAGGCTCTCAGCACCCTCATGCTGAACAGCTTCTCCCTAATATCCAGTCTTAA
Organism: Pogoniulus pusillus; assembly: GCF_015220805.1. Taxonomy (NCBI): domain Eukaryota; kingdom Metazoa; phylum Chordata; class Aves; order Piciformes; family Lybiidae; genus Pogoniulus; species Pogoniulus pusillus. Next base: position 1,869,268 of record NC_087269.1, on the reverse strand, counting down.
TCTACCCATTTCTAGCTTTGCTCCATTCCCCCAACCCTATCACCTCACAGCCTAAAAAGTCCCTCCTCAGCCTTCTTTTAGCCCCCCTTAAGATGATTTTCCTCACTGCCAAGCTTTCTGAGGGTGTCAACCATCCTGGCAGTGGCAGGACACCAAATCCACAACGAGGAGCCTCAGTGGTTCCTTTCTCCCCCCAGAGATGCACCTTTGGAGGCAACTTACTTGCAGTGAAATAAAAACCATCTCCCATTCCTCATCCCAAAGCTGGGCTATGGATGACATGGTCACCACGGTGGTTATCAAGGTGGTCATCAGGCCAATCTGCAAGAAAGAGGAGAACAGTCACATACTGGAGCCCAGCAGCAGCATCCAGGGGCTGGGAAAAGGGAGAGGATAAACTTCTGGCTGAGGCACTTAGTGCCATGGTCTGGGTGATTGGGCAGGGCTGGGGGATAGGTTGGGCTGGAAGAGTTTGGAGGTCTTTTCTAACCTGCTTGATTCTATGATTGGATAGAGCTGGGGGATAGATTGGGCTGGATGAGCTTGGAGCTCTCTTCCAACCTGCTTGATTCTATGATTGGATAGAGCTGGGGGATAGATTGGGCTGGATGAGCTTGGAGCTCTCTTCCAACCTGCTTGATTCTATGATTGGACAGGACTGGGTGCTAGGTTGGGCTGGCTGAGCTTGGAGCTCTCTTCCAACCTGCTTGATTCTATGATTCTGTGTGTCATGAAAAGGTCTAAATCAAGCAGCTAAGGCTTGTGTGCTGTCTCCTCTTTTCCACCACTCCATACTCCATAGAATCAGAGAGTGGCTCAGGTTGGAAGGGATCTCAGAGATCACAGGCTCACAGGATATTAGGCACCCAAGGAGATGATCCAGTCCAACCCCTGCCAGAGCAGGACCACACAATGTAGCTCAGGTCACACAGGAACACATCCAGACAGGCCTGGAAAGGCTCCAGAGAAGGAGACTCCACAGCCTCTCTGGGCAGCCTGTGCCAGGGCTCTGGGACCCTTACAGGAAAGAAGTTCCTCCTTGTGCTGAGCTGGAACCTGCTGTGCTGCAGCTTCCATCCATTGCTGCTTGTCCTGTCCCAGACAGCAGTGAGCAGAGCCTGTCCCCCTCTCCTGACCCCCAGCCCTCAGAGATTTATGAACATTTATTCCATCCCCCCTCATTCTTCTGTTCTCCAAACTAAGCAGCCCCAGGCCCCTCAGCCTCTCCTCATCAGCCATGCCCTCCAGTCCCCTCATCATCCTCCTAGCCCTCCGCTGGACCCTCTCCAGCAGATCCCTGTCCCTCTTCAACTCTGGAGCCCAAAACTGCAGGCAATACTGAAGATGAGGTCTCAGCAGGGCAGAGCAGAGGGGCAGGAGAACCTCCCTTGACCTGCTGGACACACTCTGCTTAATGCAGCCCAGGATCCCATTGGCCTTCTTAGCCACCAGGGACCATTGCTGTGCCATGCATGTTCTCCACCAGCACTCCCAGGTCCCTCTCTACAGGGCTGCTCTCCAGCAGTCACCTCCCAACTTATACTGGTGCAGTTGATCACCTCCCACCTGTACTGGTACAGAGATGATCTACTCCAACCTTCCTGCTGTGCTCAGGGACACTTCTCAACAAGACTCAGTTGCTCAAGGCCTCATCCAAGCTGGCTTTGAACACCCCCAGGGAGGAGGCAGTCACAGACTCCACATCTCCTTTCTCTGTTTCTTGACACCAGTCACAGAAGGTCAGGGGCTGGAAGGGACCTCCAAAGCTCACCCAGTCCAAACCCCCTGCCAGAGCAGCATCACCTACACCACATCACACAGCAACACACCCAGGTGAGGTTTGAGTATCTCCAGAGAGGGAGACTCCACAGCCCCCCTGGGCAGCCTGTTCCAGGCTTCTGGCAACCTCACAGGGAAAAAATCCTCCTTAGGTTGACATGGAACCTTCTGTGCCTCAGCTTCCCCCCAGTGCCCCTTGGGTTGGCATTGGGCATCACCCAGCAGAGCCTGGCTGCAGCCTCTGGGCACTCAGCCTGCACAGCTTCATCACCATGAATGAAGTGACCTCTCAGTCTCCTCCTCTCCAAGCCCCAGCTCCCTCAGCCTCTCCTCCTAAGGAAGATCTTTCACTGCCTGCAGCATTTCTGTGGCTCTGTGCTGGACTCTTTCAAGCAGTTCTCTTAGCTTCTTCTTGACCTGAGGGGGCCCAGAACTGGACACAATATTGCAGATGTGGCCTGACCAGGGCAGATCAGAGGGAGAGGAGAACCTCTCTGGACCTCAGTGAGGATGCATGCAGCACAGACATCTACAGATGATGGTCCTGCCCATAAGGTGATGCCAGTGAGGGCTGTACCACCTGCTCCTCAGGCTTCCTGAGCTGCTGCTCACTCCCAAGCTGAGAAGAACCATTTACCTTGTGAAGCCAGTGCAGGTTCATCTGCTGTCCCACAGCTATGTGACATAGTGCCAGGATCTGGGAGGAGAAACCAAGAGTCAGACATGGGCACATCACAACCTTTAAGTGTTAGAACATGCAGAAATACATCATCATCATCATCATCATCCTCATTCAAAAAGACAGCCAAAGAGGGCAGGGCAAGAAACAGGTCTGGGGTGAGGATGGTCCAGCAGACACCACCTAGCTCAGCTGTACAAGCAGATCATCTCCAGATGCTAGGATGGATATGGAGGGAAGGACTTTTGACCTCCAAGGAGTCAGGTCCAAGGGTGCACAGCTGCTGGGACTGCAGGAGCCAGTGCCTACATGGGGCTAAGAACCTGATTCTACCTCAATGGACACCACCTTGAAGGAGCCAACAGCATGGGATGAGAGGAAACAACTTGCATTTGTGGCTGAAGTAAAGATGAGGGCATGCTAAGGGGAGCAAGAGTGGTATTGCACCCTAAGGCAACTGCTCTGCAAGCATGGATGCAGCAAAGAACCTCAGTGTTACACATCCCCAGCAAGGTAGAGCTTAGAAGGGACCTCTGGACACAGGATCATAGAATCAGGCAGGTTAAAAGAGAGCTCCAGGCTCAGCCAGCCCAACCTAGCACCCAGCCCTGCCCAACCAACCAGACCATGGCACTAAGTGCCCCAGCCAGGCTTGGCTTCAACACCTCCAGCCACAGCCACTCCACCACCTCCCTGGGCAGCCCATTCCAGTGCCAATCACTCTGCCAGGAACTTCCTCCTCACATCCAGCCTAGACCTGCCCTGGCACAGCTTCAGACTCTGGCCCCTTCTGCTCTTGCTGCTTGCCTGGCAGCAGAGCCCAACCCCACCTGGCTACAGCCTCCCTGCAGGCAGCTGCAGGCAGCAATCAGCTCTGCCCTCAGCCTCCTCTGCTGCAGGCTGCACCCCCCCAGCTCCCTCAGCCTCTCCTCACAGGGCTCTGCTCCAGGACCCTCCCCAGCCTTGCTGCCCTGCTCTCAACACCTTCCAGCACCTCAGCAGCTCTCTGCAATTCAGGAGCCCACAGCTGGACACAGCTGGACTCCAGGGGTGGCCTGAGCAGTGCTGAGCACAGGGGCAAAAGAACCTCCCTTGTCCTGCTGCCCACACTGCTCCTCAGCCAGCCCAGGATGCCATTGGCTCTGCTGCCCACCTGGGCACTGCTGCCTCAGCTTCAGCTCCTCTCTCCCACCACCCCCAGGGCCCTCTCTGCCTGCCTGCTCTCAGCCAGTCTGGCCCCAGCCTGCAGTGCTGCTTGGGGTTATTGTGGCCAAAGTGCAGAACCTGCTCTTGGCCTTGTTCAGTCTCATCCCCTTGGCCTCTGCCCACCCATGCAGCCTGGCCAGGTCCCTCTGCAGGGCTCTGCTACCCTCCAACAGCTCCACAGCTGCTCCTAGCTTGGTGCCATCTGCAAACTCACTGCTGCTGAACTCTATCTCCTGCTCCAGAGCATCAATAAAGACATGGGACAGGACTGTGCCCAGCACTGGTCCCTGGGGCACACCACCAGTGCCAGCTGCCAGCTAGATGTGGCACCATTCCCCACCACTCTCTGGCCCCTGCCCTCCATCCAGTTCTTGCCCCATACCAGAGTGAATCTGTCCAAGCCAGGAGCTGCCAGCTTGGCCAGGAGCTGCTTGTGGCAGACACTGTCAAAGGCTTTGCTGCACTCCAGGTAGACTCCATCCACAGCCTGCCCTGCATTCACCAAGCTTAAATCCATCTCCTCTCATCCTATCACAGGTGGACTGAGAAGTTCAAGCCCTCTGCAAAGCAAAGCCTGTGGGCAGTGGCAATTCTACTCACCAGTAAGAGTGTGATGTAGGTAAAGCCAGCAGCAGTGGTGACCAGGATGGGGATGGACCAATCGCTCCAGTACCCCATTTGGTTATAGAAAAACCTGGAACAGAAGCATGGAGGGGAGATGAAGAAGAGATTCAACCCCACTGGGATCAAAAACCCCCACATTTTAGAGAGTGGGGCTGGCTGTTCCCACTGCTGAGATGACAGCCAGGCAGCAAAAAGGAGAAGGGAGGCTGAAAGCAAAGCCCAGTGCTTGGGAAATTAACTCTGCAAAGAGAAATTCTCTCCAGCACTGCAACTGTGTAATGTTGGGGGGAGGAATAATTAAATCATAGAGGTCCAGAGCTTGAGTTTGCCCAAAAATATTCCCTGCAAAATATCTCCACATGTGGTGGTGTTTGCCTAAAGAACAGATCCAACTGAACCCAGCACAGAAGCACTCAGGTTGGCAAAGCCTCTCAGGATCACCAAGTCCAGCCCAGAGCCCTGCTCTGCAAGGCTCAACCTAAACCAAAGCCCCAAGCACCACATCCAAACCACTTCTGAACACACCCAGGGCTGGGGACTCCACCACCTCCCTGCCCAGCCCATCCCAGTGCCACTCTTGCTGGGAAAACATTTTCCCTCCTCTCCAGCCTAAACCTCCCCAGTGGCAGCTTGAGGCCATTCCCTCTTGTCCTGGCACTCATTCCCTGGCACAAGAGACCAGCACCAACCTCTCCACAACCTCCTTGCAGGTAGCTGCAGCCAGCCAGGAGCTCTGCCCTCAGCCTCCTCATCCTCACACTACCCAGCCCCAGCTCCTTCAGCCTCTCCTCAGCAGATGTCCTCTGCAGGCCCTTCCCCAGCTTCCCTGCCCTGCTCTGCCCTGGCTCCAGCATCTCCACATCCCTCTTGCCTTGAGGTGCCCATAACTGAACTGAATTGTCTACTAGAGCTGCCCTGATGCCAAGGAGGACAAAGGAATGGAGTGGGTACTCTCCAGGCACTTCACTCCTCATATGATCTTCCCCAGCTTTGTTGCCCTTCTCTTGAGATGCTCCAGTCCCCCTGCTATGGCAAAGAGGGTTCAGAGAATCACACAATCAAGCAGGCTGGAAGACAGCTCCAAGCTCATCCTGTCCAACCTAGCACCCAGCCCTGCCCAGTCAACCAGACCATGGCACTAAGTGCCCCAGCCAGGCTTGGCTTCAACACCTTCAGCCACAGCCACTCCACCACCTCCCTGGGCAGCCCATTCCAGTGCCAATCACTCTCTCTGGGAACAACTTGCTGAAACTAGATGGGCAATTTCAGGTCCTTGCCAATTCACCCCATTCTATGAAGATGGTCATGGGGTGGATGATGCATCAGGACTGCTCACCCAAAGCCCAGGAGAAGCACAAGCCCTGGAGAGCTGCACCTGGATGCTGTGACCTCTTGTGCTCCTCTGCACAATGATGGGATGAAGCCCAGCCTGGTTTACCAGTCTCAGGATGGAGTCCTGCCAAAGAGGAACAACTCAGGACACCTGTGAGCAAAGGCTCCAGAGAGCTGAGACAGACATCAATCAGTGTATTAAAGGATCCCACAACACTGAGACATGGAGCTTCTTGGGAGGTGGTAGAGTCACCATCCCTGGAGGTGTTGCAGCCAAGCCTGGCTGAGGCACTTAGTGCCATGGTCTGGTTGGTTGGGCAGGGCTGGTTGCTAGGTTGGGCTGGCTGAGCTTGGAGCTCTCTTCCACCTGCTTGATAATGTGGTTGGGCAGGGCTGGGTGCTAGGTTGGGCTGGCTGAGCTTGGAGCTCTCTTCCAACCTGCTTGATTCTGTGGTTGGGCAGGGCTGGGTGCTAGGTTGGGCTGGCTGAGCTTGGAGCTCTCTTCCAACCTGCTTGATTCTGTGATTGGGCAGGGCTGGTTGCTAGGTTGGGCTGGCTGAGCTTGGAGCTCTCTTCCAACCTGCTTGATTCTGTGATTCTAAGGCTGTTTTTTGACCTTGCCCTTGGTCTTGCTGAACCTCCTGAGCTTGGCTTGTGCCCACCTCTGCAGCCTGTGCAGGTCCCTCTGGCTGCCATCCCTGCCCTCCAGCCTGGCTGCTGCAGCACACAGCTCGGTGTCTACTGCAGCTATAAACTGCAAGAAGCTGCAGAGCTTCAAAACACCCTTAAAAAAAACAAACCATGAAGAGAAAAAAGTTGCCCTAACTAATCAAGAGCAGTGGGGATGGTTGCAGCCCTTCAGAGGCAAAACCTCACACTCCTGGGAGCAGACAGCTGATGTCATGAAGTCAGTAAGCACTCAAGTTGAGCACCTAAAGCAGGTGAGTTATTTAAGGGCTCAGCTACCCCCTGTGTCTTCTGACACAGTTCACAAACCACCTTTGACATGAAGATGATGTCAAAGCAATTTGGTTAGAAGACAGCCCAAGGTACTGTCAACAGCTCTTAAGGGGCTGCAGAGACAGCCAAAAGGGAGAATCATTTCCAGCACGGAGGGAGAGATGGCAACACCACAGCCCCCCAGACTCCCCCCACTGCATCTCACTGCAAAGACTGGCAGCAGCTCCATGCAGCCTTGCAAAGGGTTGCACAGCCATGTTTGCTTCAGGGGGAGTTTTGGGCACAGAAGCATAGAATCAGTCAGGGCTGGAAGGGAACTCAAGGATCAGCCAGCTCCAATCTCCCTGCCATGGGCAGGGACACCTCACACTAGAGCAGGTTGCTCACAGCCTGGGCTTAAACATCCAGGGATGAGGCTGCCACCACTTCCCTGGGCAACCTGTGCCAGTGTCTCAGCATCCTCATGAAGAACTACTTAACATCCAATCTGAATCTTCCCTCCTCTAACTTGGACCATCCCCCCCACTCCTATCACTCCCTCACACCCTACAAAGTCCCTCCCCAGCTTTCCTGTAGCCCCCTTCACACACTGCAAGGCCACAAGAAGGTCTCCTCAGAGCTTTCTCCTCTCCAGCCTGCACAGCCCCAACTCTCTCAGCCTGGCCTCACAGCAGAGCAGCTCCAGCCCTCTGCTCACCCTCATGGTCCTTCTCTGGACACCTTCCAGCACCTCCACATCTTTCTTTACCTGTGTCTTGTGTTAAGTTGAGGCCAAATTGCTCATTCACTTCCAAAAGCAGTCAGCCAGAAGCAAACAAGCAAGCAAGGAACAACCACAAAGCTCCTGGATGATTTCAGCACCATCTTTGTTCTCTTGTGCTGTTCATCAATGCTGATGAAGCTGTGCAGGCTGAGTGCCCAGAGGCTGCAGCCAGGCTCTGCTGGGTGATGCCCAATGCCAAGGGGCACTGGGGGGAAGTTGAGGCATAGGAAGTTCCATGGAAGCATGAGGAGGATTTTTTTCCCTGTGAGGGTGCCAGAAGCCTGGCACAGGCTGCCCAGGGGGGCTGTGGAGTCTCCCTCTCTGGAGGTATTGCTGAGCTGCCTGCATGTGTTCCTCTGTGATCTGGCATAGGTGATGCTGCTGTGGCAGGGGGCTTGGACTGGAGGAGCTTTGGGGGTCCCTCCCAGCCCCTGACACTCTGTGATTCACCATGGTGGGTGCCTACCCCAACCTCTATTCCAGCCACACCCTGGAGATGAGGACACATTAATTAACATCCACTCATACTGCCAGGCAGAAGCAGGTCTCTTTCTTTAGGTCTGGAGAAAAGAATCACAGAGCATCAGGGGTTGGAAGGGACCTCCAGAGATCATCAAGTCCAACTCCCCTGCCAAAGCAGGATGCCCTAGGAAAAGGCTGAGAGGAGATCTGATCAATGCATGCAAATACCTGATGGGTGGGTGTCAAGAGGAAGGGGCCAGGCTCTTCTCAGTGGCACCCAGTAATAGGACAAAGGATAATGGACAGAAGGTAAAACACAGAAGGTTCCACCTCAACAGGAGGAGAAACTTCTTTACAGTGAGGGTGACACAGCCCTGGAGCAGGCTGCCCAGAGAGGTTGTGGAGTCTCCTTCTCTGAAGACTTTCCAACCCCACCTGGATGCATTCCTGTGTGGCCTGTCCAAGGGGATCCTTCTTTGGCAGGGGGAGGGTTGGACCTGATGCTCTCAAACCCTGACATTCTGTGCTTCTGCCTCCCTTCCCACATCACTTTCCCTTTACTGTCCCCATCTGAAGGACCCAAATGCATCCAATCCAGGACAAAGAGCAAGTGAAGGTGCAGGGCTCAATGCTTGGACTCAAGGACCTCGAAGGGTCTTTTCCAATCAAAAGGATTCCAGGATGGCAGCCAAATATGTCCCCCAGCAACAGTTCAACTCTACTCACCAGTTGATTTCATTGTAGTCATTGTGAACTTCCCACCAGAAGTAAAACCAGACCAGGGTCAGGAAGAAGGATGAGGTGAGGATGAGGAACCAGAGGCGCTCCCACTGGGGATGGAAAGAGAAGAGAGGGTTAATACTGCCCTGATTCAAGGCCAAGTGTCCCAGCGAGTCCTACCTCTCATCTAGAAGCTGCTGAGGTGGGATGGGCTACTTGCCAAGGCTAGCAGCTGGACTCAGTGATCACAGAATCATAGAACCAAGCAGGTTAGAAGAGAGCTCCAAGCTCCTGCAGCCCAACCTAGCACCCAGCCCTGCCCAACCAACCAGACCATGGCACTAAGTGCCCCAGCCAGCCTTGGCTGCAACACCTCCAGCCACAGCCACTCCACCACCTCCCTGGGCAGCCCATTCCAGTGCCAATCACTCTCTCTGCCAGGAACTTCCTCCTCACATCCAGCCCAGACCTGCCCTGGCACAGCTTCAGACTCTGGCCCCTTCTGCTCTTGCTGCTTGCCTGGCACCAGAGCCCAACCCCACCTGGCTACAGCCTCCCTGCAGGCAGCTGCAGGCAGCAATCAGCTCTGCCCTGAGCCTCCTCTGCTGCAGGCTGCACACCCCCAGCTCCCTCAGCCTCTCCTCACAGGGCTCTGCTCCAGGCCCCTCCCCAGCCTTGCTGCCCTGCTCTCAACACCTTCCAGCACCTCAGCAGCTCTCTGCAATTCAGGAGCCCACAGCTGGACTCCAGGGGTGGCCTGAGCAGTGCTGAGCACAGGGGCACAAGAACCTCCCTTGTCCTGCTGCCCACACTGCTCCTCAGCCAGCCCAGGATGCCATTGGCTCTGCTGCCCACCTGGGCACTGCTGCCTCAGCTTCAGCTCCTCTCTCCCACCACCCCCAGGGCCCTCTCTGCCTGCCTGCTCTCAGCCACTCTGGCCCCAGCCTGCAGTGCTGCTTGGGGTTGTTGTGGCCAAAGTGCAGAACCTGCCCTTGGCCTTGTTCAGTCTCATCCCCTTGGCCTCTGCCCACCCATGCAGCCTGGCCAGGTCCCTCTGCAGGGCTCTGCTACCCTCCAGCAGCTCCACACTGCTCCTAGCTTGGTGCCATCTGCAAACTCACTGCCGCTGGACTCAACCCCCTGCTCCAGATCATCAGTACTCAATCCCCTGCTCCAGATCATCTCCAAACTTGCTGAGCAGACTCTGTCCCTTCATCCAAGCCACTGATCCTTGAGGTCCCTTCCAACCCTGGTAGCTGCATGAGTATCTACCCCAGCCCCACAATGCCCAACAGCCTTCTCCATCAAGGCTGCAAGGCGAAGAACCTCCTCCACACCAACCACCTCTGCACAGCCAAACCAAAGCCTTTCCAAACCAGAAGTTTCAGCTTGAAATCCACCCCTGGACCATCTGGATTACATCAACATCCAAACCCAAATCCACTCAACACCTTCACTCCATCCCCTTAAATTTTCCCTGGGGGAAGCTATTTTTAACCCTTTTACAAGACCAAATCCATTTCCTTCTGGATGCCTTCCAGTCTGCAGCTCTCTCCCAGCTCTCAAGCCTCCTATCTTTACTTTCCCTTCCCATTTGGGTCTAACACTTCCTTGCATCTCCCAGCAACACTGCTGGAGTGGTTAACCAGGCAGCTTTTCTTTTGCAAGTGAAGTTTAAAGCATTTCAAGTGCTGAGGACCAACATCACTTCCAAAAAACACCTAAACCTTCCAGCTCTTTAAAGGTCATTATGGGATAGTCCTGGCCTGTACTCATGACACTGATTTGCTAAACCAGCCAAGGAAAACATTTCAGAGCAGAGTTTGGCCTCGTTTTCTTTTCCCCTCCTATACATTATTTTCCTCCTCATTTACATGCAAGGAGCTTAGCTTCTGTCAAGCTCCTCCAAAAGCTATTTTGGGCCTGTCCTTGATGCTGAACTTGCCAGAGCCATTTCTTTTGCTGGCTGGCCTTGTGAAAATCCACTTGCAATCTTCTAAGGGCTGCCAGACTTCAGGGAGCTCAAGCATGCTTCTGGGTGGGCTTTCAGGAGGACAGGGACCATCTTCAGCAACCTAATCTGGGGTGGAAAGTGTAGGTTTGCAAACCAGCTTTGCCCAGAGAGGGGTAAGAAGTCTCATCCCTCAAATCGTTCCAGGTTAGGGTTGTTAGGGGCATAGAGCATCCTCCTCTAGTTGAAGACAACCCTGCTGACTGCAAGAGTCATAGAATCAGGCAGGTTGGAGGAGAGCTCCAAGCTCAGCCAGTCCAACCTAGCACCCAGCCCTGCCCAATCACAGAATCAGGCAGGTTGGCAGAGAGCTCCAGGCTCAGCCAGCCCAACCTAGCATCCAGCCCTGCCCAATCACAGAATCAGGCAGGTTGGAGGAGAGCTCCAAGCTCAGCCAGTCCAACCTAGCACCCAGCCCTGCCCAATCATAGAATCAAGCAGGTGGGAAGAGAGCTCCAAGCTCAGCCAGCCCAGCCTAGCACCCAGCCCTGCCCAACCAACCAGATCATGGCACTAAGTGCCCCAGCCAGGCTTGGCTGCAACACCTCCAGCCACAGCCACTCCACCACCTCCCTGGGCAGCCCACTGCAGTGCCAATCACTCTCTCTGCCAACAACTTCCTCCTCACAGCCAGCCCAAGGGGCACTGGGGGGAAGTTGAGGCATAGGAAGTTCCATGGAAACACGAGGAGGAATTTTTCCCCTGTGAGGCTGCCAGAAGCCTGGCACAGGCTGCCCAGGGGGGCTGTGGAGTCTCCCTCTGTGGAGATATTCAAACCTCACCTGGATGTGTTCCTGTGTGACCTTCTCCAGGTGATGCTGCTCTGGCAGGGGATGAGCTTTTGAGGTCCTTCCCAGCCCTTGACCTTCTGTGATTCATTTAGGTTGGAAAAGACCTTTAAGACCATGAAGCCCCCAGGGTGTTGGATTTGGAAAGGCAACTGTTTGAAGAAGGAGGAGGCTATAAAAAATGACCTATTTAAAAGGAGGAACAGGATCTCTGAGCAGGTTTTGGCAGAAGAAACCTCAGTTTAGGCTCAAAGTAGCAAGGAGACCTGGAAGGAGCTTGCTCTGCCAATAACTTTTAATGACCTGTGATTTCCTGCTGCAGCTGAAATCAAAAGGCCAAGAGGAATGCAGGGTTGAAAGGCAGCTCAGTTCATCCCCTCTGCTGAAAGAATGCATTGAGCAAAGGTTTTTATGCTCAGGTTCAAAGCCAGAGAGCAAGGAAATGAGTTGAAGTTGTTCTATCCATTTCAAGGGGTTCCTCTGCTTTTGGCTGCCCTGCAGCCTCCTCTCTTCCAGGCTGGATTTCTGGGATGGAGCAGGCATTTATCCATCCATGGGAGGTGTCCAGGGGAGAGCCACGAGGATGAGCAGAGAGCTGGAGCTGCACCCTCACAGGGAAAAAAATCCTCCTCATGCTTCCATGGAATTTCCTATGCCTCAACTGCCCCCCAGTGCCCCTTGGGCTGGCATTGGGCATCACCCAGCAGAGCCTGGCTGCAGCCTCTGGGCACTCACCCTGCACAGCTTCATCAGCACTGATGAACAGCACAAGAGAACAAAGATGGTGCTGAAATCATCTACCAGCTTCTGCCTGGCAGTATGAGTGGATGTTAATTAATGTGTCCTCATCTCCAGGGTGTGGCTGGAATAGAGGTTGGGGTAGGCACCCACCATGGTGAATCACAGAGGGTCAGGGGCTGGAAGGGACACCCAAAGCTCCTCCAGTCCAAGCCTCCTGACACAGCAGCATCACCTAGAGCACATCACACAGCAACACATGCAGGCAGCTCAGCAATACCTCCAGAGAGGGAGACTCCACAGCCCCCCTGGGCAGCCTGTGCCAGGCTTCTGGCAACCTCACAGGAAAAAATTCCTCCTCATGCTTCCATGGAACTTCCTATGCCTCAACTTCCCCCCAGTGCCCCTTGGACTGGCATTGGGCATCACCCAGCAGAGTCTGGCTGCAGCCTCTGGGCACTCACCCTGCACACTTTCATCAGCAGCAATGAGGGCAGCCCTCAGTCTCCTCCTGTCCAAGCTCCAAGCCTGAGCTCCCTCAGGCTCTCCTCCTAAGGAAGCTCTTCCACTGCCTCCATCACCTTTGTGGCTCTGTGCCTGACATTCTCAAGCACTTCCCTGAACTCCTTCTTGACCTGAGTGGGCCCAGAACTGGACACAACATTCCAGATGCAGCCTCACCAGGAGAGAGTTGAAAGGGGGAGGAGAGTTAATGAGTTAAGATGATTTTTCCACTTCACCTGCTGGTAGGATCCATGTCCTTGGCAGAGGTTTTTGTGGTCAGAAACATTAAGCCTGTTTGGAATAAATAGCATCAGCTGCTGGGGGAGAAAAAAGAACAACCAAAAACCCAGGGGAGGAAAAAAATAGCAAATGTATGAATAGCTACCCTGGACAAGAATAATTCTCTCTGCATTATGTGAGGTTGGAGTGGGTCTCCCTGTAGTCAACCAGAGCTTGGCTCCAAGCAAAGGTTTCCATTAAGTGACCTAAATCTGTTCTGGAGGAAGCTGAGCCTCTCCTGTTGGATAGAATCAGAGAATCAGGCAGGTGGGAAGAGAGCTCCAAGCTCAGCCAGCCCAGCCTAGCACCCAGCCCTGCCCAACCAACCAGACCATGGCACTAAGTGCCCCAGCCAGGCTTGGCTGCAACACCTCCAGCCACAGCCACTCCACCACCTCCCTGGGCAGCCCATTCCAGTGCCAATCACTCTCTCTGCCAGGAACTTCCTCCTCACATCCAGCCCAGACCTGCCCTGGCACAGCTTCAGACTCTGGCCCCTTCTGCTCTTGCTGCTTGCCTGGCAGCAGAGCCCAACCCCACCTGGCTACAGCCTCCCTGCAGGCAGCTGCAGGCAGCAATCAGCTCTGCCCTGAGCCTCCTCTGCTGCAGGCTGCACACCCCCAGCTCCCTCAGCCTCTCCTCACAGGGCTCTGCTCCAGGCCCCAGCCAGGCTTGTCTTGAACACCTCCAGGGATGGCAACTCCATCACCTTCCTGGGCAGCCCATTCCAATGCCAATCACTCTCTCTGCCAACAACTTCCTAACTCAGAGAGTGATTGGTATTGGAATGGGCTGCCCAAGGAGATGGTGGAGTTGTTGTCCCACTTAGTGCCATGGTCTGGTTGGTTGGACAGGGCTGGGTGCTAGGTTGGACTGGATGAGGCACTTAGTGCCATGGTCTGGTTGAGTGCCCAGGGCTGGGTGCTAGGTTGGATTGGATGAGCTTGGAGGTCTCTTCCAACCTGCTTGATTCTATGTTGAGGCTAGAGACAAGTGGCAGGGATGGACCTTGGTGTCTTATCACAGAATTGTCAGGGCTGGAAGAGACCTCAAAGGTCATCCAGTTCCAACCCCCTGCCATGGGCAGGGACATTTCACACTAGAGCAGGTTGCTCACAGCCACATCCAGCCTGGCCTGAAACACCTCCAGGGATGAGGCTTCTCCCTGGGAAACCTGCTCCTCAGGGTCTCAGCACCCTCATGCTGAAGAACCTCTTCTAATGTCTAACCTCAATCCTCCCCTCCTCTAGCCTGGATCTGTTCCCCCTAGTCCTATCACTACCCAACATCCTTAAAAGTCCCTCAACAGCTGTCCTGTAGCTCAACTCAAAAGTCAGCTGTGTTTTGAAGTGCTTTAAATCCATCCTCAGTAACTACTCTCTACCTCAAGAGCAAAGACAAGAGATGGACTGAACGTGGAGCATCACTATCATTCAGCTGTGTTTTGAGGGAGTTAAATCCATCCTCAATAGCTACTCTCTACCTCAAGAGCAAATCCAAGAGCTGGCCTCAACCTGGAGCACCACCAGCACTCAGCTGTGCTTTATGGGGGTTAAATCCACCCTCAATAACTACTCTCAAGAGCAAAGACAAGAGCTGGCCTCAACCTGGAGCATCACCATTGCTCAATTGTGTTTTGAGGGGGTTTAAATTCACCCTCAATAGCTACTCTCTACCTCAAGAGCAAAGACAAGAGCTGGACTCAACCTGGAGCATCACCATTGCTCAACTGTGTTTTGAGGGGGTTAAATTCACCCTCAATAGCTACTCTCAAGAGCAAATCCAAGAGCTGGACTCAACCTGGAGCACCACCAGCACTAAGCAGTGCTTTGAGGGGGTTCAATCCACCCTCAATAACTACTCTCTACCCCAAGAGCAAAGACAAGAGCTGGCCTCAACCTGGAGCATCACCATTGCTCAATTGTGTTTTGAGGGGTTTAAATTCACCCTCAATAGCTACTCTCTACCTCAAGAGCAAATCCAAGAGCTGGCCTCAACCTGGAGCACCACCAGCACTCAACTGTGTTTTGAGGTAGTTTAAATCCATCCTCAGCAACTACTCTCAACTCCAAGAGCAAATCCAAGAGCTGGCCTCAACCTGGAACACTACCAGCACTCAGCTGTGTTTTGAGGGGGGTTAAATTCACCCTCAATAGTTATTCTCAAGAGCAAATCCAAGAGCTGGCCTCAACCTGGAGCACCACCAGCACTAAGCAGTGCTTTGAGGGGGTTCAATCCACCCTCAATAACTACTCTCTACCCCAAGAGCAAATCCAAGAGCTGGCCTCAACCTGGAGCACCACCAGCACTAAGCAGTGCTTTGAGGGAGTTTCAATCCACCCTCAATAACTACTCTCAAGAGCAAAGAGAAGAGCTGGACTCAACCTGGAGCACCACCAGCACTCAGCTGTGCTTTGAGGTGCTTTAAATTCACCCTCAATAGCTACTCTCTACCTCAAGAGCAATGACAAGAGCTGAACTCAACCTGGAGCACCACCAGCACTCAGCTGTGCTTTGAGGGGGTTTCAATTCACCCCCAGCTCCAAGGAAGAGCTGACTAACAAGCCTCTACTCCTCTCTTCTCTGCCATTCTCCAGCACCAACCTCCTGCAGGCATTTATCAGCAGCAGCTTAAGGGGGATAAAAGGAGACAGGCTGCCATTTACCCAGAGCACACAGAAGACAAATTGCTGGCCTGGTTCTTCCTTTCCTCATTACCCAACTGGACCTCAGTGAGCACAAAAAAAAACCTTCTTCAAGCAAGTTATTAAATCAGCTCTGAAGATGAAGGATGTCTGCACCCATCAGAAGCAGGACCCAAGGGGAAACAAGAGCAAAGATCATGTTAATGTCTTGGCTGCACTCCCTGGCTGGGAGCCTCTGAGGCATAGGGCAAAGGCTGGCTGTGGCCAGGGTGGGCATCAGTGCCTGGTGCAGCCCTACTCCACCTTGCCATGGGCATAGACAGCCCTTGGTCAACATCAGCCCCCATGGAAGGCATGGACTGGAGGTTAGGAACTGGACTCCAGTATCTGGAGAAGGCTACAACTACCTGAAGGGAGGCTGGAGCCAGGTGGGGTTGGGCTCTGCTGCAGGCAAGCAGCAACAGAAGAAGGGGACACAGCCTCAAGCTGTGCCAGGGGAGGTCTGGGCTGGATGTTAGGAGGAAGTTCAGAAGGCTACAACACCCTGCAGGGAGGCTGTAGCTAGCTGGGGTTGGGCTCTGCTGCAAGCAAGCAGCAACAGAAGAAGGGGACACAGCCTCAAGTTGTGCCACTAAGAATCATGGCATCATAGAATGGTTTAGCTTGGAAGGGACCTCAAAGATCATCCAGTTCCAACTCCCTGCCATAGGCAGTGGTCAAACACTACCCCAGTCCACCCAAAGAGGTGGTAGCTGCTCCAACCCTTGGAAACATTCCAGTTCAGGTTGTCTGGGGGGTTTGAGCAGCCTGATCTAGTTGAAGATCCAGTTCAAAGCCTGGCTGAGGCACTTAGTGCCATGGTCTGGTTGACTGGATAGGGCTGGGGGATGGGTTGGACTGGCTGAGCCTGGAGGGCTCTTCCAACCTGCTTGATTCTATGACTCTAAGGTGTCCCTGATGACTGCAGGGGACTTGGACTGGATGACCTTTAAGTGTCCCTTCCAATCCAAGCCATTGTGTGATAGGAAGGCTCCATCTGTCAGTGCAACCAATCTGAGCCAGATTGGCCACTTCATAAAGGCTGCAGAGGTCTGAGCTGATTCCCTGCTCAGAAGAGGCCATCTACAAATACATAAATGGGAAATAAAAGGAAGAAATCAGATCTGGCAGACAAAAGGTCTGAAATAAGAAGGCAGGAAGGAAAAACCAACAGGTTCCTGCTGTTGTGGTTGTTGAGGCTTCAGCAGCTAACCAGATAGAATCATAGAATTGCCTCCTAGAGTCACAGAATCAGGCAGGGCTGGAAGGGAGCACAAGGAGCAGCCAGTGCCAACCCCTGCCATGCCCAGGGACACCCTACCCTAGAGCAGGCTGCACACAGCCTCAGCCAGCCTGGCCTCAAACACCTCCAGCCATGGGGCCTCAACCACCTCCCTGGGCAACCCAGTCCAGCCTCTCACCACTCTCCTGCTCAACAACTTCCTCCTCACCTCCAGCCTTACTCTCCCCACCTCCACCTTTGCTCCAGTCCCCCCACTCCTGCCACTCCCTCACAGCCTCCAAAGTCCCTCCCCAGCTTTTTTGGAGCCCCCTTCAGATCCTGGCAGGCCACAAGAAGGTCCCCTGGGAGCCTCCTCTGCTCCAGCCTGCACAGCCCCAACTCTTTCAGGCTGTGCTCACAGCAGAGCTGCTGCAGCCTCTCAGCATCCTCCTGGCCCTGCTCTGGACACTCTCCAGCATCTCCACAGCCCTCTTGTCCCAGGGGCTCCAGAGCTGGATGCAGCACTCCAGGTGGGCTCTCAGCAGAGCAGAGCAGAGGGGCAGAATCCCCTCCCTGGCCCTGCTGGCCACACTGCTGCTGCTGCAGCCCAGGCTCTGCTTGGCTCTCTGGGCTGCAAGTGCACACTGCTGGCTCCTGCTGAGCTTCTCCTCCAGCAGCACCCCCAAGTCCCTCTGCTCAGGGCTGCTCTCCAGCCAGGCACTGCCCAGCCTGCATCTGTAAGTCCCTGCAGCCCTCAGCTATTTGATGCCTCCAAAGAAGGGCTCACAGCTCTCTGCACACCTCGTTAGGGCAGGCCATGGATGAGCTTGCTGAGCCATGCCAAGCTCCAGTGACAACTCAATTTAGCAGGCCCCAGAAAGTGGCAGCAAGCAGATGATTGAAAGATGTGTTCCTGCTGGGGCTGCCCTAATTGAACTGCAGATGGACAGATGCAACAAAGAGAGAGCTGGGGGAGGGGGGAGGAAACCCTCAAACCTCTTTAAAAAGAACATACTTACACTTTGGTCAACACCTCAAGGCTCTCAGCCTCCAAACAAACCCCAACTAACCACCAGGAGGAAGGGTAGGTAGGGCAGGAGTGAGCATTTCCTCCAGGCTTCAGAGCTTGGAGCCTTGCAAAGCTGGGGAGCAGTCACAGAGTGGGTTAGGTTGGAAGGGACCTTAAGGTTCATTCAGTTCCAACCCCCCTGCCATAGGCAGGGACACCTCCCACGAGCTCAGGTTGCTCAAGGTCTCATCCAGCCTGGCCTTGAACACCTCCAGGGAGGTTGTGGAGCACAGCATCACCCAATGTGATCAAAGATCACATTGGGTGATGCTGTGCTCCACAACCTCCCTGGGCAAACCTGTGCCAGGGTCTCACCACCCTCACTGCAAACAACTTCTTCCTCACCTCCAGTCTCAACCTGTCTTCTTCCAGCTTCAATCCATTCCCTCTCATCCTATTTCTTTTCCCTGTGAGGGTGACAGAACACAGGAACAGGCTGCCCAGGGAGGGTTCATACAACCATAGAATCAAGCAGGTTGGCAGAGAGCTCCAAGCTCAGCCAGCCCAACCTAGCACCCAGCCCTGCCCAACCAACCAGACCATGGCACTAAGTAGCCAGGTGGGGTTGGGCTCTGCTGCCAGGCAAGCAGCAAGAGCAGAAGGGGCCAGAGTCTGAAGCTGTGCCAGGGCAGATCAGGGCTGGATGTGAGGAGGAAGTTGTTGTCAGAGAGAGTGATTGGCACTGGAATGGGCTGCCCAGGGAGGTGGTGGAGTGGCTGTGGCTGGAGGTGTTGCAGCCAAGCCTGGCTGGGGCACTTAGTGCCATGGTCTGGTTGGTTGGGCAGGGCTGGGTGCTAGGTTGGGCTGGCTGAGCTTGGAGCTCTCTTCCAGCCTGCTTGATTCTATGATCCCTGCCTGCTCCTCCTCCCTGCCAGGCTCTGCCATTCCAGAGGACCAATTCCTCCCTCGATGTACATCACTGAACATCCAACTGCACTCCAGCAGCTGCATCCATCAGGATAAATGCCAATAACCCCCCAGGGGGCCGTGATGGGAATTCCTGTGCCATTCCAGAGAGGCTGCACAGCTGCAGCCAAGGCTCTTTCTGGCTATTAGTGACCCCAGGAGAATTCTTGCAGCAATAATCATGTCCTGAAACAGCTCTTTCCTCTTCCTATTTTATCCTCCTCCTTTCATTCAATGCAGAGGCAAACAAAAATCCCTTAGGGAGCCTCTGGTTCATGAGAAAACACAACAGAGGTTCTCCAGCTGAACCCTGAGCAGGTGATTTTAGTCTGACAGCTCCTGACAATGTGGGTTTGATCTCCTGCATCTGCCCCACACAACACAAGCAGCAATGCCCTGGGCTGCTGGCTGCACCCATGCAAGGATTCATCTCACCAGGTCAGCAGTGTGGGCAGCAGGGCCAGGGAGGGGATTCTGCCCCTCTGCTCTGCTCTGCTCTGCTGAGAGCCCACCTGGAGTGCTGCATCCAGCTCTGGAGCCCCTGGGACAAGAGGGCTGTGGAGATGCTGGAGAGTGTCCAGAGCAGGGCCAGGAGGATGCTCAGAGGCTGCAGCAGCTCTGCTGTGAGCACAGCCTGAAAGAGTTGGGGCTGTGCAGGCTGGAGCAGAGGAGGCTCCCAGGGGACCTTCTTGTGGCCTGCCAGGATCTGAAGGGGGCTCCAAAAAATCTGGGGAGGGACTTTGGAGGCTGTGAGGGAGTGTCAGGAGTGGGGGGACTGGAGCAAAGGTGGAGGTGGGGAGAGTGAGGCTGGAGGTGAGGAGGAAGTTGTTGAGCAGGAGAGTGGTGAGAGGCTGGAATGGGTTGCCCAGGGAGGTGGTTGAGGCCCCATGGCTGGAGGTGTTTGAGGCCAGGCTGGCTGAGGCTGTGTGCAGCCTGCTCTAGGGTAGGGTGTCCCTGGGCATGGCAGGGGGGTTGGAACTGGCTGCTCCTTGTGCTCCCTTCCAGCCCTGCCTGATTCTGTGACATTTGGAGGCCAAGCAGAGGCAGCTTTTTTCCCCTCTAGCCTAAATAAAGTTCACTTCTTTCAGTCTCCACTGATGAAGCTCACTTAGAAAAACAAACATTTCAACTCCCCTGGCCCATCTTCCTAGCACAGACCAACTGGATGAGGTTCAAGCCTTGCCTGAAGCAGAGCACCTTGCTGCTGGGCACAGCATCCCTGCTGAGCTCTCATCAGCATCCTTGCTGCCTGCTGAGGATCTTATTCCTGCTAACACATTCCAGCCTGCTGCTCTGATGATTGGTGCTGCTTTTCTTTTTGCAGGCACATGATGCTGCTGGCTTGCAGTTAGCTTGGATGCTTCAACCTTAATTAAAGCACCAACATCCTTGGGCAGTGAGGTTTGAGCTGAGAAAGAGGTTTCATGAAAGCAGGTTGAACTAAAGGGGGCTGGGTAAGGTCAAACTAAGATTAGAGGCAATGAAGGCAAGAAATGGCACTTGGACTTGTTGAAGCTCATCCCATTCTCATTGGCCATGGATCCAATCTCAGCCCCTCTGTGGAGCTTCTCTACCCTCTTGAAGATCATATTAGTATAGAGTAGAATCACAGAATGGTTTAGGTTGGAGGGGATGCCCATGAGCATCCCTTCCACTGCTGCCATCTACACCTAAGAGCCTCCTCTCAAAGTCATCTCAAGCCAGCACAGACAGATAGAAAAGCAAGGCAGAAATGAGCCCAGGAGCATCCCTTCCACTGCTGCCATCTACACCTAAGAGCCTCCTCTCAAAGTCACCTCAAGCCAGCACAGACAGATAGAAAAGCAAGGCAGAAATGAGCCCATGAGCATCCCTTCCACTGCTGCCATCAACACCTAAGAGCCTCCTCTCAAAGTCACCTCAAGCCAGCACAGATAGAAAAGCAAGGCAGAAATGAGCCCATGAGCATCCCTTCCACTGCTGCCATCTACACCTAAGAGCCTCCTCTCAAAGTCACCTCAAGCCAGCACAGACAGATAGAAAAGCAAGGCAGAAATGAGCCCATGAGCATCCCTTCCACTGCTGCCATCTACACCTAAGAGCCTCCTCTCAAAGTCACCTCAAGCCAGCACAGATAGAAAAGCAAGGCAGAAATGAGCCCATGAGCATCCCTTCCACTGCTGCCATCTACACCTAAGAGCCTCCTCCCAAAGTCACCTCAAGCCAGCACAGATAGAAAAGCAAGGCAGAATTGAGCCCATGAGCATCCCTTCCACTGCTGCCATCTACACCTAAGAGTCTCCTCTCAAAGTCACCTCTCTCCAACAGGTGGACAGGGTCATTTCCCTTCATCAAGAGACATTAGACAAGCTATCTGTGGGCTGCAGCAATAAACATGGAGCCCAGAAACAAAGCAAGGTGCCAAATGGGATCCACCAGCCCATAAAAGCAACTGCGCCATTGAGCTTCCTCAACCGCTTCTAAACGATCAGCTTTGGGCTGCTAGGACCTGCCTGCCTGCCTGCAGCAACAATTTGCAGCCTGCTTGGGTTGTAAATTCAAGGCAACAACTCTGCTAGCAGGGTAGAAATTAAAGCTCTGCTTGAGGAGCACATAAAGAGTCCTAGATGGCAGCTCCCTTCTTTGTATTCTTTATGGCGTTGAGGATTGGCTGTGATTACAGAGGCAAAGTGCTGCTGTGTGAGCATCTCCCTCCAGCAGCAGCAGCAGCAGCTTCTCCCCTAAACAAACCCAGAATGTCAGGGGCTGGAAGGGACCTCCAAAGCTCAGGCAGTCCTAACCCCCTGCCACAGCAGCATCGCCTAGATCTAGCTCAGGATGTCGCCCACATGGTGCCTGTGTTGTTGTTCCTCAGGTGCAGGACTCTACACTTAGATCCTTGAGCCTCATTAGATTCTCCTTTAGTCAACTCTGATTCATCTTCTCTAAACCATCACAGAATCCCAGCATGATAGGGGCTGGAAGGGACCTCCAAAGCTCAGCCAGTCCTAACCCCCTGCCACAGCAGCATCACCTAGATCTAGCTGAGGATGTCACCCACATGGTGCCTGTGTTGTTCCTGCTCAGGTGCAGGACTCTACACTTAGATCCTTGAGCCTCATTAGATTCTCCTTTAGCCAACTCTGATTCATCTTCTCTAAACCATCACAGAATCCCAGCATGATAGGGGCTGGAAGGGACCTCCAAAGCTCAGGCAGTCCTAACCCCCTGCCACAGCAGCACCGCCTACATCTAGCTCAGGATGTCACCCACATGGTGCCTGTGCTGTTGTTCCTCAGGTGCAGGACTCTACACTTAGATCCTTGAGCCTCATTAGATTCTCCTTTAGCCAACTCTCAGTCTGAGTCATCTTCTCTAAACCATCACAGAATCCCAGCATGATAGGGGCTGGAAGGGACCTCCAAAGCTCAGCCAGTCCTAACCCCCTGCCACAGCAGCATCACCTAGATCTAGCTGAGGATGTCACCCACATGGTGCCTGTGTTGTTCCTGCTCAGGTGCAGGACTCTACACTTAGATCATTGAGCCTCGTTAGATTCTCCTTTAGTCAACTCTGATTCATCTTCTCTAAACCATCACAGCAGGTCAGGGGGTGGATGGGACCCCCAAAGCTCATCCAGTCCAAACCCCCTGCCAGAGCAGGAGCAGCCAGAGCAGAGCACACAGGAACACATGCAGGCAGCTCTGCAGTATCTCCAGAGAGGGAGACTCCACAGCCCCCCTGGGCAACCTGTTCCAGGCTTCTGGCAACCTCACAGGGGAAAAATCCTCCTCATGCTTCCATGGAACTTCCTATGCCTCAACTTCCCCCCAGTGCCCCTTGGGCTGGCATTGGGCATCACCCAGCAGAGCCTGGCTGCAGCCTCTGGGCACTCAGCCTGCACAGCTTTATCACCATGAACGATGTGACCTCTCAGGCTCCTTCTCTCCAAGCCCCAAGCCCCAGCTCCCTCAGGCTCTCCTCCTAGGGAAGCTCTTCCACTGCCTCCATCATCTTTGTGGCTCTGTGCTGGGCTCTTTCAAGCACCTCCCTGAGCTCCTTCTTGAAGTGAGGGCCCCAGAACTGGACACAATATTCCAGATGAATCTTTACCAGCATTAATGAGGGCAGCCCTCAGGCTCCTCCTAGAATCATAGAATCAGTCAGGGTTGGAAAGGACCACAAGGCTCAGCCAGTTCCAACCCCCCTGCCATGCCCAGGGACACCCTACCCTAGAGCAGGCTGCTTGGAGGTCTCTTCCAACCTGCTTGACTCTGTGATTCTATCATTCTCAGGCCTCATCCAACCTGTCCTTGAGCATCCCCAGGCAGGAGGCAGCCACAGCCTCTTTGGGCAGCCTATTCCAGAGTCTCAGCATCCTCCTGCTGAACAACTTGAAGGCTGGCTGAGGCTGTGTGCAGCCTGCTCTAGGGTAGGGTGTCCCTGGGCGTGGCAGGGGGGTTGGAACTGGCTGCTCCTTGTGCTCCCTTCCAACCCTGCCTCATTCTCTGATCCTATTCTATGATTCTAATCTCTTCCTCAGCTCCTCTCTAACCCTGCAAAGCCTTCGACAGCAACCCCAAAGTTGACTTTCAGTCTCAGAAGCCCCACAGAAGCCAAACCTCTATCCCCAGCCAGTAAATCAATCCTGACACCTACCCCAGACCCCTGAGAAAATGACAAATCGTTTCTAAACCCCAACTAACTCTGACACCTGGAACTTGACACTGCAGCAAGACCTCAACAGAGAACAAACAGCTGCCAGGAATGACAGAGCACGCAGCTATGGCTGACTCCTTCCCTGCTATTCCAGCTAATTGGATTCAGATGGAGCCAACCCTCCCCTCCCACTGGATTTTATGGAAGCAAACCTACTGTGGAAAGCTCTAACAAGACATAAAGCAGAGGAGAGGCACAGCAGAAGCACATGAATTACTCCCCAGGCTTGCACTGCAGACATGAGTGTCCTTAGACAGCAAATGGGGCTTAATAGGAGAGCTAAAAGCAAGAGCTGGGGGAAGGCAAAGCAAACAAAGCATAATCCTATTCCGAGGCAGTGCTGTGATCACAGACAACAAAGGGAAGTGGTTAAACAAAGCTCAAGATGTAATAGAGGAATTACTGAGCTCAGAGGCTCCTTCTCACCAGCTCAGGAGGCAGGCAGGCAGCCTTGCAGCACAGGCACACAACCTCAGCGTGCAAGGGGTTGAAAAGGAGGAGGCAAAGCTCCTCTGGTCCAACCCTCCTGGTAAACACCAGCAAGGCACCAGCCCAGGTGTTTGCCACTGTGTCACTTTGGTGATGCAATGGTTTGGGTGGGAAGGGATCTTAAAGATCATTCAGTTCCAACCCAACCACCATGGGCAGGGACATCTTCTAGTAGAGCAGGGTGCTCAAGGCATCATCCAACCAACCTCTCCACAACCTCCCTGGGCAACCTTTGCCAGTCTCTCCCCACCCTCACTGCCAAGAATTTCCAGCCTGGACTATGATTCTATGTCCCCAGGTGCCACAGCCACAGGATTCTTGAACACCTCCAGGCATGGAGACTCCACCACCTCCCTGGCAGCCTCTGCCAGTCCCTGACCACTCTTGCAGCAAAGAAGTTTTTTCCTCCTTTCCAACCTAAACCTTCCTTGGCACAATTTCAGGCCATTTCCTCTTGTTAGAATCATAGAATCAGGCAGGGTTGGAAGGGAGCACAAGGAGCAGCCAGTGCCAACCCCTGCCATGCCCAGGGACACCCTACCCTAGAGCAGGCTGCACACAGCCTCAGCCAGCCTGGCCTCAAACACCTCCAGCCATGGGGCCTCAACCACCTCCCTGGGCAACCCAGTCCAGCCTCTCACCACTCTCCTGCTCAGCAACTTCCTCCTCACCTCCAGCCTCACTCTCCCCACCTCCACCTTTGCTCCAGTCCCCCCACTCCTGCCACTCCCTCACAGCCTCCAAAGTCCCTCCCCAGCTTTTTTGGAGCCCCCTTCAGATGCTGGCAGGCCACAAGAAGGTCCCCTGGGAGCCTCCTCTGC
This sequence comes from Pogoniulus pusillus, assembly GCF_015220805.1. NCBI lineage: Eukaryota > Metazoa > Chordata > Aves > Piciformes > Lybiidae > Pogoniulus > Pogoniulus pusillus. The sequence continues at coordinate 1,844,534 of NC_087269.1, read as the reverse complement.
TCCAGCCTGCACAGCCCCAACTCTTTCAGGCTGTGCTCACAGCAGAGCTGCTGCAGCCTCTGAGCATCCTCCTGGCCCTGCTCTGGACACTCTCCAGCATCTCCACAGCCCTCTTGTCCCAGGGGCTCCAGAGCTGGATGCAGCACTCCAGGTGGGCTCTCAGCAGAGCAGAGCAGAGGGGCAGAATCCCCTCCCTGGCCCTGCTGCCCACACTGCTGCTGCTGCAGCCCAGGCTCTGCTTGGCTCTCTGGGCTGCAAGTGCACACTGCTGGCTCCTGCTGAGCTTCTCCTCCAGCAGCACCCCCAAGTCCCTCTGCTCAGGGCTGCTCTTCAGCCAGGCACTGCCCAGCCTGCACTGGTGCTTGGCATTGCCTCCACCCAGCTGCAGGACCTTGCCCTTGCTCTTGTTGACCCTCCTGAGCTTGGCTTGTGCCCACCTCTGCAGCCTGCCCAGGTCCCTCTGGCTGCCATCCCTGCCCTCCAGCCTGGCTGCTGCAGCACACAGCTTGATGTGGGCAGCAAACCTGCTGAGGCTGCACTCAGTGCCTCTGTCCTTGGCACCCACAGAGATGCTGAACCAGCCTGGTGCCAGGACTGCTCCCTGAGGGACTCCATTTGTCACTGCCTGCACTTGGCCATGGAGCCATTGGCAGCCACTCTTTGGGAGTGACCCTAGTAAGAGGACCCCAACCTCCACCTCACCTCAACCTCCTCTCAGGGAGCTGCAGACAGCAATGAGGTCTGCCCTCAGCCTCCTCTTCTCCAGGCTCAACACACTCAACTCCCTCAGCTGCTCCTCCCCACCCCCATTTTCCAGACCCTTCCCCAGCTTCATTGCCTTCCTCTGGACCTGCTCCAGCCCCTCAATGTCCTTCTTCTAATGAGAGACCTCAAACTGAACCAAACACCCCCCAGCACTTTCTATTTTGAGTGGTTACCTCCAAAGCTAAGAGGCTTGCAAGGAATTTCTGGTCTTTACCTAATGGGCTCCCTTTTTGCCCCCACTGCAGAGCAAAATGCAGCAGAGTGATGTGCAGCTGCAGGTAACACTTGCTGCAGCTGCATCCATTGCCTTTGCAACCCTGCCAAGATCCCTGCACCAAAATAGAAAGGATTTTGGGGGTGGGGGTTCAGCACATAGGAAATGATTAAATTAGTCCCTGCAATTACTGCCTGCCCTGACTCAGGAGGCTGCCTGATTATTTTAAGTGCACTCTAATCCAGGTGCCCCCTGAGCTGCACCCAGCTGGTTGCATGCCAATGGACCCATCCCCAGCAGCTCTGCTGGCAAACCAAGGGCACTCTTTTTAGTCAGGGACACTCCTGGGTTTTGCAGGTGTCTGCAAATTGGAGTGCTGGGGGGTGCAAAGCTGGACAGGAACTGGCACTGAGTGCTGCCAGCCCTGTCCTGAGCTGATCCCCAGCAGTGTGGGCAGCAAGGGGCAGATTGTGCCCCTCTGCTGTGCTCTGCTGAGGCCTCCCCTGCAGTGCTGGGTTAAAGGATGGACTGCATCCTCTGAAAGGTCTTTTTCAGCCTCAGTGATTCTCTGAGTAGAGGCAGAGGGATGAAGGGTTGGAGAGCAGCTCCTTGGAGAAGGGCTGGGAGGTGCAAAGCTGAGCAGGAGTGGCTTGGGGCAACCACTGGTACCAATCATAGAATCAACCAGGTTGGAAGAGACCTCCAAGATCATCCAGTCCAACCTATCCCCCCAGCCCTAGCCAGTCTTGCCAATGTGAAGTTGGAGGATGCAGGGATGGAGAAGCAGCCCAGCAGATGACCTCCAGAGGTCCCTTCCAACCCAGACCATTCTGTGATTCTGTGAGAAGGGCTTTGGGGGGTGCTGAGGAGGGGGTGAAAAGCTGGGCAGGAGCTGGCACTGAGTGCTGCCAGCCCTGTGCTGGGCTGATCCCCAGCAGTGAGGACAGCAGGGGCAGGGAGGGGATTCTGCTCCTCTGCTCTGCTGAGACCTCCCCTGCAGTGCTGGGGCAGCTCTGCAGTGCTCAGCACAGCACAGGCAGGGACCTGCTGGAGCAGGGCCAGGGCAGGGCACAGCCATGCTGGGAGGGCTGGAAGGGCTCTGCTGGGAGGTCAGGCTGGGAGGGTGCAGCCTGGAGGAGAGAAGGCTCCAAGGAGACTTTCTGGTGGCCCTGCAGGACTTAAAGGGATGAAGAAGGAAGATGGGGACAGATTTTTGAGCAGGGTGACAGGACAAGGAGGGATGGTTTGAAACTAAAAGAGACACATTTAGACCAGAGAGAAGGAAGACATTTTTTGATGCTGAGGGTGGTGAGAGCCTGTCCCAAGTTGTTCAGAGAGGTGAGAGCTGCCTCATCCCTCAAACCATTCCAAGTCAGATAGTCTGGGGCCCTGAGCAACCTGCTCTAGCTGCAGATGTCCCTACTCACTGCATGGGGGGGTTGGACTGGGTGGCCTTGAAAGGTCCTTCCCAGAACAAATCACTCTACCAATTACTCTGCCATTGGAATGGGCTGCCCAGGGAGATGGTGGAGTCTCCATCCCTGAAGCTGTTGCAGCCAAGCCTGGATGGGGCACTCAGTGCCATGGTCTGGTTGTTTGGGCAGGGCTGGGTGCTAGGTTGGGCTGGATGAGCTTGGAGCTCTCTGCCAACCTGCCTGGTTCTATACAGCACTTGTGCAGAGCCCACCCTAATGCTGGGCCAAATATAGAGACATAGAACCAGGCAGGGTTGGAAGGGAGCACAAGGAGCAGCCAGTGCCAACCCCTGCCATGCCCAGGGACACCCTACCCTAGAGCAGGCTGCACACAGCCTCAGCCAGCCTGGCCTCAAACACCTCCAGCCATGGGGCCTCAACCCCCTCCCTGGGCAACCCAGTCCAGCCTCTCACCACTCTCCTGCTCAACAACTTCCTCCTCACCTCCAGCCTGACCAGAACCTCCCCAGCCCTGCTGGCCACACTTCTGCTGCTGCCCCCCAGGCTGCCACTGGCTCTGTTGCCCACCAGGGCACATTGCTGGCCCATGCAGAACTTGCTGCCCACCAGCACTCCAAGCTCTTTCTCCAGGGATCTTCTTCCCTGCAGGGCAGCCCCAACCTGTCCTGCTGCCTGCTGTGCCTCCTCCCCAGATGCTTCTCCTCATGTTCAGACAGAACCTCCTGGCTGCCAGCTTGTGCCCCCTGCCCTGTCACTGAGCACCACTGCAGACATTCTGGTGGCCCAATCCTCTTGCTCTCTGCCCCTTAGCTGTTGACATGCACTGATCAGATCCCCTCTGGGCTGCTCTCCTCCAGGCTAACCAGCCCCAAGGCTGCCAGCCTTGCCTCTGCACAGAGATGCTCCAGTCCCTTCAGCATCTCCAGAGCCTCTGCTGGACACTCTGCACCAGTTCTCTGTCCCTTCTGAACTGGACACAACTCTCCAGGTGTGACCTCACTGGGGCAGAGCAGAGAGGGAGAATTTCCCTCCCCACTGCTGCTGCTCACATCCTTCTCCATGTGCCTTAGAGGACCCTTTGCTTTCCTGGCCACCAGGGCACATTGCTGGCTCACAGACAACTTTCCTCCTCACCAGCACCCCCAGATCTTCCCCCCACATCCTCCTTCATGTACCTTAGAGGACCCTTTGCTTTCCTGGCCACCAGGGCACACTGCTGGCTCACAGACAACTTTCCTCCTCACCAGCACCCCCAGATCCTTCCCCCCACATCCTCCTTCATGTGCCTTAGAGGACCCTTTGCTTTCCTGGCCACCAGGGCACATTGCTGGCTCACAGACAACTTTCCTCCTCACCAGCACCCCCAGATCCTTCCCCCCACATCCTCCTTCATGTACCTTAGAGGATCCCTTTGCTTTCCTGGCCACCAGGGCACATTGCTGACTCACAGACAATTTTCCTCCTCACCAGCACCCCCAGATCCTTCCCCCCACATCCTTCTTCATGTACCTTAGAGGATCCCTTTGCTTTCCTGGCCACCAGAGCACATTGCTGGCTCACAGACAACTTTCCTCCTCACCAGCACCCCCAGATCCTTCCCCCCACATCCTCCTTCATGTACCTTAGAGGATCCCTTTGCTTTCCTGGCCACCAGGGCACACTGCTGGCTCACAGACAATTTTCCTCCTCACCAGCACCCCCAGATCCTTCCCCCCACATCCTTCTTCATGTACCTTAGAGGATCCCTTTGCTTTCCTGGCCACCAGAGCACATTGCTGGCTCACAGACAACTTTCCTCCTCACCAGCACCCCCAGATCCTTCCCCCCAGAGCTGCCTTCCAGCAGGTCAATCCCTCACCTGTCCTGCTACAAGGAGCTCTTCCTTCCTAGCTGCAAGAGCCTACACTTGCCCTTGTTGAACTTGATCAGGTTCCCCTCCTCCCAACTCTCCAACCTGACCAAGTCTCTCTTGAGGAGCAGGGCAGAGGAGAACCTACCCAATGAAGCTTCCCTCTGGACTCTGGCAGAGGTTTTGATGCTCTTGTCAGCATCTCCAAGGAGAAACTGCTCTGTGGGGCTCTGCAGATCAATAGAGAGGGGAAATTGGAGCTGCAGAGCTCAGATAGGTTTTGAACTTCCAAGGAGGAGGAGTAGGACACAAATATACACAGAAGCAATAATGACAGCCTGGAATTGATGTTTTTTTCCTCCCCTCCTCCAGGAGTTTCCACTGAATTTTAGCCCAGGAGGATCCAAGCAAGTTGGTTCTGACAAAGGCAAAGGAGGAAACTGAGCAGCTCTGCCCAGCAGAAGGGACAAAAACCTCACTCTGCTGTTTCTGGCAAGTGCTAGGAGTGTCACCTACCTCTGTGCTTTACACATCTCAAAGCAGGAGGGAACCAACCTCTGCTTTCTTAGCTGGGTGCTGTCTTAAACCCAGCAGCAGCAGGACGAAGAGGGTGAGAATTCATTGTCCTCTAGTGGAAATCAGAGCTCAGGAGTTTAAGAGGAGTCAGCATTTGATGTTCCTTACCTTTGCACCCCCCAAAAGGCAAACTGTGACCATTTCTCTCCTTGCAAACCAACACCAAGTTGGTCTCAAGTTGTGCCAGGGGAGGTCTAGGCTGGATGTGAGGAGGAAGTTGTTGGCAGAGAGAGTGACTGGCATTGGAATGGGCTGCCCAGGGAGGTGGAGTTGCCATCCCTGGAGGTGTTGAAGCCAAGCCTGGCTGGGACACTTAGTGCCATGGTCTGGTTGCTTGGCCAGGGCTGGGTGCTGGGTTGGACAGGATGAGCTTGGAGACCTCTTCCAACCTGCCTGACTCTATGAACAACAACAAAAAAAGAGGGACCAGAGAGAAAAAAGGCAGAACAAGGAAGACAGGAGGAGGAGGAGAAGCATGCACTAATTAAGTGGAAAGCATAAAGCAATGTCCATGTTCCTGTGAGATCTGCTCTGGGTGATGCTGCTTTGGCAGGGGGCTGGGGCTGGCTGAGCTTTGGAGGTGCCTTCCAGCCCCTAACATGCTGGGATTCTGTGATGGGTTAGAGAAGAAGATGAAACAGAGGGAGAGTTGGCTAAAGGGGAATCTAATGAGGCTCACTAAGTGTAGAGTCCTGCACCTGAGGAGGAACAACACCAGGCACCAGGTGGGGGACAGCCTCAGCTAGATCAGCTTGCCCACAGCCTTGTCCAGCCTCACCTTCAAGATCTCCAGGGATGAAGCCTCAACCACCTCCCCCAGCAACCTATTGCAGTGTTCCAGCACCCTCCTGGTGCAGAACTTGATCCAAGCTCTGCTCTACTTCCAAGCCATTGCCCTCATCCTGTCCCTGCAGCCCTCTGCAAACAGTCTCTCTGCAGCCTTCTTGTAGCCCCCTTCAGGTCCTGGCAGGCTGCTATGAGGTCTGCCTGGAGCCTTCTCTCCTCCAGGCTGAACACCCCCAGCTCCCTCAGCCTGGCCTCAAAGGAGAGGTTCTCCAACCCCTTCATCATTGCTGTGGCCCTCCTCTGCACCTGCTCTATCAGGTCCATGTCCTTCCTGCACTGATGGCTCCAGAGCTGGCCCCAGCCCTGCAGGAGAGGTCTCCCCAGAGCAGAGCAGAGCAGAGCAGGATCCACTCTCTCCAGCTCTGCCCACGCTGCTCTGGATGCAGCTCAGGCTGCTCTTGGCTTTCTGTGCTGCCAATGCCCACTGCTGGCTCCTGCCCAGCTGCTCTCCCACCAGAACTCCTGAGTCATCCTCCACAGGGCTGCCTTCACCCTCCCAACTTCCCTGCAGCCCTTCTAAAGCAGGAAAATCCCAAAGCTGCCTCACCAACCATTCCAGCAGCTCCTTGCTTTTTGCTTGCTCTATGAAGCACTTAGATCCCACCTCACAAGGCACCTCTGGAGAGCACTTCACCCAGTGCCAACCACTACTCCAAGGGCTCCAGCAGTCACCTCAGCCCCTTTTAGCTGTCTCACAGCTTTGGACATTGGTTGCAGGTGTTGAAGAGCCCAAATTTAGTTGGTTTCCAAGCTACAGAGGCAGTGGACTAAGAAGAAGCTGAGTGCTGGCCTCTCAGAGATGCAGTTTTAGAGCTAAGTGCTCACACAGCAGTTAATGTGCAAGCACCAGCAGAGGCTTCCAGAATTCCCCTTCCAGTGTCCACTGCTGCTGCTGAGAGCCCTTTACAAAGCCAAGGCAGGAGGGCAGCACCTTAAGCACTCTGCTCATCTGCAGACAAGTGAGAGGGAGTAAGGGGAGGAGGAGACAACAGATTTCCACCTCCAGAGATGTGCTGTAGAGCTTCAGGAATCCTCTTCCTCCCTGCCTTGTGCTCTGACCCAAAGGAATCTCATTTCTGGGCTGACTCTATCATACCTCTGCTGCCATCTTCACCTCCTCCCAGCTGTGTTTCACTTGCACAAGTGTCTGGGTTCGTGGACACATCAATCAAGTGCCTGCACTTTGCTACAGTCTGAATCACAGGGTCAAAAAGATCATGAAGAGCATTGACTCCAACCATTCCCTGCCTCTGCCAAGCCTGGTGCCAAACCATGGACTCAACACCACATCTTAGAGTCACAGAAGCAGGCAGGGTTGGAAGGGAGCACAAGGAGCAGCCAATCCCAGCCCCCTGCCATGCCCAGGGACACCCTACCCTAGAGCAGGCTGCACACAGCCTCAGCCAGCCTGGCCTCAAACACCTCCAGCCATGGGGCCTCAACCACCTCCCTGGGCAACCCAGTCCAGCCTCTCACCACTCTCCTGCTCAACAACTTCCTCCTCACCTCCAGCCTCACTCTCCCCACCTCCACCTTTGCTCCAGTCCCCCCACTCCTGACACTCCCTCACAGCCTCCAAAGTCCCTCCCCAGCTTTTTTGGAGCCCCCTTCAGATCCTGGCAGGCCACAAGAAGGTCCCCTGGGAGCCTCCTCTGCTCCAGCCTGCACAGCCCCAACTCTTTCAGGCTGTGCTCACAGCAGAGCTGCTGCAGCCTCTGAGCATCCTCCTGGCCCTGCTCTGGACACTCTCCAGCATCTCCACAGCCCTCTTGTCCCAGGGGCTGCAGAGCTGGATGCAGCACTCCAGGTGGGCTCTCAGCAGAGCAGAGCAGAGGGGCAGAATCCCCTCCCTGGCCCTGCTGCCCACACTGCTGCTGCTGCAGCCCAGGCTCTGCTTGGCTCTCTGGGCTGCAAGTGCACACTGCTGGCTCCTGCTGAGCTTCTCCTCCAGCAGCACCCCCAAGTCCCTCTGCTCAGGGCTGCTCTCCAGCCAGGCACTGCCCAGCCTGCAGTGGTGCTTGGCATTGCCTCCACCCAGCTGCAGGACCTTGCCCTTGCTCTTGTTGACCCTCCTGAGCTTGGCTTGTGCCCACCTCTGCAGCCTGCCCAGGTCCCTCTGGCTGCCATCCCTGCCCTCCAGCCTGGCTGCTGCAGCACACAGCTTGGTGTGGGCAGCAAACCTGCTGAGGCTGCACTCAGTGCCACTACCTTTGATTCTACCTTGGCCACAACCCTGAAGGAATCCAAGGGTGAAGAGCCAGGTTGGCTTTGTCTGCCTCATCCTGACCTTGTGCATCTCACACACAGCAGAGAAATGAGCCCTAAAAGGTCACAGCAAAGCAAGCAGCAGCAACAACTCACTGCAGCAGTCATCCTGAGCTGCTACAAACCACATCACCCTCCAGCAGCCATCCTGAGCTGCTCCAAACCACATCACCCTGTGAAGAACTTCCTCCTAACATCCAGCTTAGACCTGCCCTGGCACAACTTGAGACTCTGGCCCCTTCTGTTGCTGCTTCCCTGGCAGCAGAGCCCAACCCCATCTGGCTACAGCCTCCCTGCAGGTAGTTGTAGACAGCAGTGAGCTCTGCCCTGAGCCTCCTCTTCTCCAGTTCTAAGCTTTTCCAACTGCTATGATTCTCTGATTCTTCCTTGGCCACAACCCTGAAGGAATCCAAGGGTGAAGAGCCAGGTTGGCTTTGTCTGCCTCATCCTGACCTTGTGCATCTCACACACAGCAGAGAAATGAGCCCTAAAAGGTCACAGCAAAGCAAGCAGCAGCAGCAACAACTCACTCCAGCAGTCATCCTGAGCTGCTCCAAACCACATCACCCTCCAGCAGTCATCCTGAGCTGCTCCAAACCACATCACCCTCCAGCAGTCATCCTGAGCTGCTCCAAACCACATCACCCTCCAGCAGTCATCCTGAGCTGCCACAAACCACTCACCCCAGCCCCTGCACTGCTGCATTGTCACCATCCATCAGGTTTCATATGCTTTGCCCAGCATCATTCTGAAGGAAGGGGCAGAAGCATTTCTAGCCTGCACTTGACTGGAGCTGAAGCCATCCATCACTGCAGGCAGCCTGGCAGGCAAACACATTCCCCCCCTAGGGAAGCTGCTGTGCCCAGCTTCCAACCATGTGTAATGACAGGCTGGGGAACAAGTGGTAATTGATAAGGGAATTGATTTGGGCACACAGGCAGTGAATGAGTCACCCCTGGAGAGAAAGGGGAGAGAACTCTGTTAAACCTTCACCCCGTTGCAAAGCAGAATTGTTCAGCTCCACTTGTCAATTGGGTTTGTGCTTTAAAGCATCCTGACAGGGCAGTGAAGCCAGGGACTAAAATGTGCTTAGCATCAGCAGAGATGAGTCCTCCTCCTTGCCCTGGATCCACCTCACACAGAGCCCTTCAGCAGTGATCCAAAGTTAAACAACCAATACCCTGCTGGCTGCTTTCATGCTGAAGCACCAGGAGCACAGAACACTCAGGGTTGGAAGGTACCTCCAGAGATCATCCAGTCCAAGCCCCCCCTGCCAGAGCAGCAGAGAATGCAGCTCAGGTCACACAGGAACACATCCAGACAGGGCTGGAAAGGCTTCAGAGAAGGAGACTCCACAGCCTCTCTGTGCAGCCTGCTCCAGGGCTCTGCCACCCTTACATTAAAAGAGTTCTTCCTCATGCTGAGGTGGAACTCTCTGTGCTGTAGTTTCCACCTCTTACCCCTTGTCCTATCACCCAGGCAGAGTCTGTCCCCTCCCTCTTGACCCCCAGCCCTCAGCTATCGATAGGCATTGATCAGATCCCCTCTAAGTCTTCTCTTCAGCAGCCCAACCAGCCCCAGCTCCCTCAGCCTCTCCTCACAGGGCACTGCTCCAGCTCCTTCAGCATCTTCACAGCCCTCCCTTGGACTCTCTCCAGCAGCTCCCTGTCCCTCCTGACCAGAGGAACCCAAAAACAAAGGCAATATTTCAGGTGAGGTCTGACCAGGGCAGAGCAGAGGATGCAACTAAGTGGATGCAAAACGCTCAGCAAAAGCAAGATCTGAACCAAGCCAACTGCAGGAAGCCTCAGCCACAACTCCCCTCCCAGAGCTTGCAAGAGCAGACAGCTCAACTGCCACCGGTTTGCAATTGAAATGCTAATGAGGACAGGCTCTCCTAATCAGGGACTCTCTAATTCAGTCTGGAGCACTCCTGTTTTGCTGAAGAAGAGACAAGGAAGGCAAATGGAGCATCCCAAGTTCTCCAAGCCTGCTGCAGATTTGCAAGGCAGACACAAGATGCTTTTGTCTCCAAGGAGCATCTGCCTCTCAGAGCCTCAAATCCAACCATAGGCTTGGTGCAGCCCAAGCACAGCCCTGTGAGGAGAGGCTGAGGGAGCTGGGGGGGTGCAGCCTGCAGCAGAGGAGGCTCAGGGCAGAGCTGATTGCTGCCTGCAGCTGCCTGCAGGGAGGCTGTAGCCAGGTGGGGTTGGGCTCTGCTGCCAGGCAAGCAGCAAGAGCAGAAGGGGCCAGAGTCTGAAGCTGTGCCAGGGCAGGTCTAGGCTGGCTGTGAGGAGGAAGTTGCTGGCAGAGAGAGTGATTGGCACTGGAATGGGCTGCCCAGGGAGGTGGTGGAGTGGCTGTGGCTGGAGAAGTTGCAGCCAAGCCTGGCTGGGGCACTTAGTGCCATGGTCTGGTTGGTTGGGCAGGGCTGGGTGCTAGGTTGGGCTGGCTGAGCCTGGAGCTCTCTTCCCACCTGCCTGATTCTATCATCCATTGCTCCTTGGCTTCTTGCTCTGCACCCCCCAAAAGAGCTTGGCCCCCTCCACTTGACACCCACCCCTCAGCTAGGGAGAGACATTGAGCAGAGCTCCTCTCAGCCTTCTCTCCTGCAGCCTAAGCAGCCCCAGGGCTCTCAGCCTCTAGCTCCAACAGCCACTGGTGGGCCCTTGCAGAGACAGGATGCTGAGCAAGATGCCCTTTTGGTCTGACCTAGCTGGCAAGCCCTTGCTGCTTGCCCTTTGCTCCTCCAGACCTCAGCCCATCAATGCACAGCCTTATTTATCCCTGGTGAGGAGCTGCAGAGGGCAGGGCCCCAGCTGCTAACAGAAGCCATTGCACAAAATGCTTCCTCCCCATCTTGGGGAGGGGAGAGGGTAACCCAGTGACCTGCAGGTCTGGAGTAAGAATGATACAGAGCAGGGCTGAAACTGAAGGCTCTCTGTTTCCAAGGAGAAAAATCAAGGTCCTCCCCACCATGTCCAGCTGATGTGAACAGAGAGTGGGCAGTGACAGGGCAGATTTAGCAGCACAGGGCAGATGTAGCAGCACCAGGCTGGAGCTTGGCTTCCCACAAACAAGGGTGGGCTTGTTTCTGTGCCTGCCAGACAACAGGACACTTTGTGCCAGGCAAAGGCATCCCCTGCAGTTATCTAACTCCTGCCATAGGGGAAGGGATTTACCTCTTTTCATTTTGTTTGGGTTTTTTCCCCCCTGCAAGAGATTGAAATGGGCTCAGTGCACTGCCAAGGGGAAGGCAGAGGAAGCCACAGGCTTCAGCAGCAGCTGAGGAGTAGCCAAGGCCAACATCTGGCTGGGGAAGAGGCAGAAGCTTTGCTTGGAGGATTTGGGGTTTGGTTTGGTTTGTCTCTCAAGAGCTATGTGTAAGAAGGGGAGGAGGAAGGGGGAAAAAAAGAGTGGCTGGAGAGGGGCCAGAATGGCTGAGAGCAGGCAGAGCAGGCAGCACCCTTGGGGTGCTGGCAGAGAGCAGCTGAAGCTGAGGCAGCAGTGCCCAGGTGGGCAGCAGAGCCAATGGCATCCTGGGCTGGCTCAGGAGCAGTGTGGGCAGCAGGACAAGGGAGGTTCTTGTGCCCCTGGCAGGGGGCTTGGACTGGCTGATCTCTGGAGGTCCCTTCCACCCTCTGAAGTCCTGTGATGCTGTGGTCTCCAAGTTCCTCTCTGCTAACCACAGAGTGCTGCAGAGCAGCCTACCAGAAAGCAAACCCCCAGGGTGTGCCCATGGCCTCAGTGCACCTCCTCATCTTACCCCCACCTCAACCCCCCTCGGGAGAGCATCAGAAGCCTGCCTGCAGCACAAGGCACCCAAACACCCCAAACCAAGCTCTGGGGACTCTCACCATGCTGACAAGCTGAGGTTACTACCAGTGCATGCAGCCTCAAATCCTGTTTGGAGGATTATGCAAAGGACCTTACTACAGGCCAAGGATTTGACTCCATCAGGCAGCTTCACCTCCTCACCCCACTAATGTGTTTATGGAGCTGGGCACTGCAGTGCAGATGGCACCTAGGGGAAGAGGCAGCCAGCAGCAGCCTGCAGGCTTGGGGCAGCTTGGGCTGCTAGCCAGGGCCAGCAGCAACAGCCAAGCTCTGATGTTAGCAGTGCTGGGTTCACAGGAGCACAGGGGGTGAGGGGTTGGGAGGGACCTCCATGGATCAGTGAGTCCAAGCCCCCTGCCAGAGCAGGAGCACAGAATCCAGCTCAGGTCACACAGGAATGCATCCAGACAGGGCTGGGAAGGCTCCACAGAAGGAGACTCCACAGCCTCTCTGGGCAGCCTGTGCCAGTGCTCTGCCACCCTTACACTAAAGCAGTTCTTCCTCATGCTGAGGTGGAACTCCCTGTGCTGTACTTTCTATCCACTGCCTCTTGTCCTGTCACAGGACACAGCTGAGCAGAGTCTGTCCCTGTCCCTCCCTTCTTGACCCCCAACCCTCAGATATTTATACCCATTGACTAAAGCACCTCTCAGTCCTCTCCTCTCCAGACCAAACAGCCCCAAGGTCCCTCAGCCTCTCCTCACAGGGCACTGCTCCAGCCCCTTCAGCATCCTTGCAGCCCTCCCTGGGATTCTCTCAAGTAGATCCCTGCCCTTCCTGAACAGGGGAGCCCAGAACTGAATCAGAGAATCAAGCAGGTTGGAAGAGAGCTCCAAGCTGAGCCAGCCCAACCTAGCACCCAGCCCTGCCCAACCAACCAGACCATGGCACTAAGTGCCCCAGCCAGGCTTGGCTGCAACACCTCCAGCCACAGCCACTCCACCACCTCCCTGGGCAGCCCATTCCAGTGCCAATCACTCTCTCTGCCAACAACTTCCTCCTCACATCCAGCCCAGACCTGCCCTGCCACAGCTTCAGACTCTGGCCCCTTCTGCTCTTGCTGCTTGCCTGGCAGCAGAGCCCAGCCCCACCTGGCTACAGCCTCCCTGCAGGGGAAGCCCTGGAGGAAAAAACTCAACTGGCAGAGCCATCAGCTCTGCTTCCCAAAGGATAGAGCTGACTCTAAGGAATCATGACCCCAAAAATCCTTCTTTTCATCCCTTTTTTTCCCTCTATATCTCCCCCTCCTGCCTCTCCACCCCCCCAGTCTCCAGCCCTGGTTCCATGCTGGCTGTTTACAGCCTGCAACACGTTTTGCAGATGCTCTGCAGGAAGAACCTTGGACACCTCTAAAGCATCACAATGAGGCACAGAGCACTTTAATCACCCAGTCTGAGCCCATAATCCCAACTCAGGCACAACACCCAATGGCTTTTGCAGACTCACCCCCTTCCACAGGCGTTTTGCCTACATCAGGCCTGAGCCAGAGGGTTAGAATCAGTCAAACATCCTCAGCCTGAAAGTGTTTGGCTGCAGCAGGGAGCAGGTCATGAAACACTGAGGCTCTCCTGGGCTTGCCAGGGCCTAGAGTCATAGCACTGGTTTGGTTGGAAGAGACCTTTGAGATCAGCCAGACTCAGGTCCTCACTAAACCATGTCCCTCAGCATCATATCTGCAGCTGTTGTAGTGGGAGGTGTCCCCTGCCTATGGTGGGGGGTTGGAGTTAGATGATCTTGGAGGTCCCTTACAACCTGAACCATTCACTGAGTGCACACTCAGCAGGTTCACCAAGGACACCAAGTTGTGTGGTGTGGTGACAGGCTGGAGGGAAGCATCCATCCAGAGGGACCAGGACAGGCTGCAGAGGTGAGCCCAAGCCAACCTCATGAGGTTCAGCAAGACCAAGGGCAAGGTCTTGCACCTGGGTCAACACAACCCCAGGCACTGATACAGGCTGGAGAGCAGCCCTGAGCAGAGGGACTTGGGGGTGCTGCTGGAGGAGAAGCTCAGCAGGAGCCAGCAGTGTGCACTTGCAGCCCAGAGAGCCAAGCAGAGCCTGGGCTGCAGCAGCAGCAGTGTGGGCAGCAGGGCCAGGGAGGGGATTCTGCCCCTCTGCTCTGCTCTGCTGAGAGCCCACCTGGAGTGCTGCATCCAGCTCTGGAGCCCCTGGGACAAGAGGGCTGTGGAGATGCTGGAGAGTGTCCAGAGCAGGGCCAGGAGGATGCTCAGAGGCTGCAGCAGCTCTGCTGTGAGCACAGCCTGAAAGAGTTGGGGCTGTGCAGGCTGGAGCAGAGGAGGCTCCCAGGGGACCTCCTTGTGGCCTGCCAGGATCTGAAGGGGGCTACAAAAAAGCTGGGGAGGGACTTTGGAGGCTGTGAGGGAGTGGCAGGAGTGGGGGGACTGGAGCAAAAGTGGAGGTGGGGAGAGTGAGGCTGGAGGTGAGGAGGAAGTTGTTGAGCAGGAGAGTGGTGAGAGGCTGGACTGGGTTGCCCAGGGAGGTGGTTGAGGCCCCATGGCTGGAGGTGTTTGAGGCCAGGCTGGCTGAGGCTGTGTGCAGCCTGCTCTAGGGTAGGGTGTCCCTGGGCATGGCAGGGGTTGGCACTGGCTGCTCCTTGTGCTCCCTTCCAACCCTGCCTGATTCTATGACAGTCTAACTCCCTGGGCACATCCAACATGCAGCTCCCAAAGCCTTTAGTGTCCCAATCTCAAATCCAAGTTGCCTGAAAGAGCTTCCCCCCCCCCCCCCCCCCATCACAAACTCTTGACCTCCATCACCCTGAACAAACTGAAAGCCTATGGAAAAGGGCAAATTCACCCATCCTTTATCAGGGGTTTTCAGCCAAGCAAGCAATTCCTCTGCCCAGTGACCTTTGGCTGCCTGGGGATTAGCACTGAAGACCCAGCAAAGTCCCAGCTCCAAAGTCTATAGTCAGAGAGAGAGATCACAGCAGCATGGCTGGGATAAGCTGCTCAGGGCACTGAGCAGCCCTTGCCAAGCAGGAATGACAAAGGGAATTTCCCTCTGAAGTGAATTAATGGATGTGCCACAGAGACACAGCAACTCCTCATGCCCATAGGTCACAGCTCCTTCTTTCTCTTCTGGCCAAAGCACTCCCCAGAAAAGTCATCAGAATCACACAACTGTTGAGGCTGGAGCAGACCTCTGAGATCATCAAGTCAAGACTATGACCTAACACCACCACCAGTGACCATCAGTGCCCCAGCCAGGCTTGGCTTCAACACCTCCAGCCACAGCCACTCCACCACCTCCCTGGGCAGCCCATTCCAGTGCCAATCACTCTCTCTGCCAACAACTTCCTCCCAACATCCAGCCTAGACCTGCCCTGGCACAGCTTCAGGCCATGCCCTCTGTCCTGTCAGAAGTTGCCTGGCAGAAGAGCCTGACCCCCCCAAAAAAAACCATCAGAATCACACAACTATGGAGGCTGGAGCAGACCTCTGAGATCACCAAGTCCAAACTATGACCTAACACCACCACCAGTGACCAGACCATGGCACTCAGTGCCACAGCCAAGCTTGCCTTAAACACCTGCAGGGGTAGTGCCTCCACCACCTCCCTGATAAGGTCCCCCTGAGCCTGCTCTTCTCCAGGCTGAACACCCCCAGCTCCCTCAGCCTCTCCTCCTCAGCCTTCTCCTCCAGTCCCTTCCCAGTCTCACTGCTCTGCTCTGGACCTGCTCCAGCACCTCAAGATCTCTCACACCAAACAACTTTCTCCTCCTCCTGTGCAGATGAAACCTTCTCTCTTCCACTCTGCATCCATTGCTCCTTGGCTTCTTGCTTCTTCCCTCCCCACTCCCTCACCAGCAGCCCAAAGCCCAGGCAGCACTTGGCCATCAGTCCTTGCCTACACAGACCACAGACACTAAGCTCACAATTCAAGGTGGGCTTCCACTGCAACCCAGGATGGAAGCTGAGGAGTGGTAAAGATCCACCCCCACCAATCTGAGGTGATCTGATTGTGGCCTTCCAGGACCTGAAGAGGGCCTCCAAAAAAGCTGGGGAGGGACTTCTTAGAGATAGAATCACAGGATCAGGCAGGGTTGGAAGGGAGCACAAGGAGCAGCCAGTTCCAACCCCCTGCCATGCCCAGGGACACTCTACCCTAGAGCAGGCTGCACACAGCCTCAGCCAGCCTGGCCTCAAACACCTCCAGCCATGGGGCCTCAACCACCTCCCTGGGCAACCCAGTCCAGCCTCTCACCACTCTCCTGCTCAGCAACTTCCTCCTCACCTCCAGCCTCACTCTCCCCACCTCCACCTTTGCTCCAGTCCCCCCCACTCCTGCCACTCCCTCACAGCCTCCAAAGTCCCTCCCCAGCTTTTTTGGAGCCCCCTTCAGGTCCTGCAAGGCCACAAGAAGGTCACCTGGGAGCCTCCTCTGCTCCAGCCTGCACAGCCCCAACTCTTTCAGGCTGTGCTCACAGCAGAGCTGCTGCAGCCTCTGAAGCACCAATCATTAAGACTGGAACTTCCTCCTGGGGAGGGAAGGGAAGGGAAGAGTGCTGAGCAAGCACTGCTTAGCTTGGGAAACTCTCATCTCCTTCCCTCTTGCACAAGCCCATCTGCTGCAGCTGCCTCAGGTCAAGAAGGCTGAGGCACTCTGCCAAGCCCCATTAGCTTTTTACTGCTCTAACCCAAAGCAGCCCTGGGAAGGTGTTGATAACACTGTGGTGGTTTCCCCAGTAAAGACATAAAAGCCTCTTTGTCAAGCAGGATGGGGAAGGAAGCAACACTCCTGGCCCAAGGTGCTTAGAGGAGCCCTGCAATACCTTGCTACTGCTGCCCTCTCATTGATTTGGCACCAAAAGCCCTCCAAAGTGTGATCCATCAACTCTTAACAGGACACCTCCTGAACTCCAGGAGCTGTCAGGCATCTGCTGCTGGCTTCAGAAGAGCTGAGACACTGCAAGGCTTTGTTCCAGGCTTGGCAGCTCTTCCCTGATGGGAACAGCAAGACTGAGGGAGCATCTCTGCTGCCACAGCTGAATGCTACTGTCAGAAGAGGATGGAGGCAGGGAAAGGTTGCTGCAGCTACTGATGATATTGGAGGTCTCTTCCAATCTGGTTGATTCTGTGATCTCTGCTCCAATTGCTGAATGCTACTGTCAGAGGAGGATGGAGGCAGGGAAAGGATGCAGCAGCTACTGATAGGACCACAGCAAGCCTGAGGAAACATCTCTGCTCCAACTGCTGAGTGCTACTGTCAGAGGAGGATGGAGGCAGGGAAAGGATGCAGCAGCTACTGATAGGACCACAGCAAGCCTGAGGAAACATCTCTGCTCCAACTGCTGAGTGCTACTGTCAGAGGAGGATGGAGGCAGGGAAAGGATGCAGCAGCTACTGATAGGACCACAGCAAGCCTGAGGAAACATCTCTGCTCCAACTGCTGAATGCTACTGTCAGAGAAGGATGGAGGCAGGGAAAGGCTGCTGCAGCTACTGATGATCTTGGAGGTCTCTTCCAATCTGGTTGATTCTGTGATCTCTGCTCCAACTGCTGAATGCTACTGTCAGAGGAGGATGGAGGCAGGGAGAAGTTGCAGCAGCTACTGATAGGACTACAGCAAGCATGAGGGAGCATTTCTGCTACCACAGCTGAATGCCACTGTCAGAAGAGGATGAAGGCAAGGAGAAGTTGCAGCAGCTACTGATAGGACCACAGCAAGCCTGAGGAAACGTCTCTGCTCCAACTGCTGAATGGTACTGTCAGAGGAGGATGGAGGCAGGGAGAAGCTGCAGCAGCTACTGAAAGGACCAGAGAAGCCATACACAAGGTGGAGGGAAAAGACCTCCAAGGACACAGGGTCAGCAAGGGGACAGGAAAAAAGCAAAGGCATTTGCTGGCACATAAAATGTGGGGGGCAGCAGAAGTGTGGCCAGCAGGGCTGGGGAGGTTCTGCTCCTCCTCTGCTCTGCTCTGCCCTGCTGAGAGCACAGCTGCAATGCTGTGGCCAGTTTGGGGCTCCCCAGGGCAGGAGGGACAGGGACCTGCTGCAGAGAGTCCAGCAGAGAGGCACGGGGGGGAGTGGGGGACTTGAGCATCTGCCCTGTGCAGAGAGCCTGAGAGCCCTGGGGCTGCTTAGGCTGCAGCAGAGAAGGCTGAGAGGAGCTCTGCTCAATGTCTCTCCCTAGCTGAGGGGTGGGTGTCAAGTGGAGGGGGCCAAGCTCTTCTGGGGGGTGCAGAGCAAGAAGCCAAGGAGCAATGGATGCAGAGTGGAAGAGAGAAGGTTTGAGCTGAGCAGGAGGAGAAAGTTGTTTGGTGTGAGGGTGGCAGAGGCCTGGAGCAGGCTGCCCAGAGAGGCTGTGGAGTCTCCTTCTTTGGAGGCTTTCCAAGCCCACCTGGATGCATCCCTGTGTGACCTGCCCTGGGGGATGCTGCTTTGGCAGGGGCTTGGACTGGCTGATCTCTGCAGGTCTCTTCCAACCTCCAAGGATCTATGAGTGTCAAAATGAAGTCCAAAGAGAGGAAGAGAGGAAGGCTCCCATGAGCAGGACCCCAGGCAAGGGCTGCAGGAGCAGCTCTCCCAGCACCAGGAGCTGGTGGCCACAAGCAATCAATATTCAAACCTCTTGGGCCAAGCTGGTCCCTGTGCTGCTCCCATCAGCAGCTGATGTGGTTATGAGAAAGGGAGAGGGCAAAGCCTTGGGTGTGAAGGGTCTGGAGAACAGGTCCTGTGAGGAGCAGCTGCAGGAACTGAGGTTGCTTAGTCTGGAGAAAAGGAGGCAGAGAAGAGACCTTCTGGCTCTCTACAGCTCCCTGACAGGAGGTTGCAGCAAGATAGAGGTTGGTCTCTTCTCCCAAGCAGTAAGTGTTAGGACAAGGTGAAATGGTTTCCAGTTGCACCAGGAGAGGTTTAGATTGAACATGAAGAACAATTTCTGCCCCAAAAGGGTTGCCAAGCCCTGGAACAAGCTGCTTAGGGCAGGGGTAGAGGCTTCATTCCTGGAGAGATTTAAAAGCTGTACATAGAATCATAGAACCAAGCAGGTTGGAAGAGAGCTCCAGGCTCAGCCAGCCCAACCTAGCACCCAGCCCTGCCCAACCAACCAGACCATGGCACTAAGTGCCCCAGCCAGGCTTGGCTGCAACACCTCCAGCCACAGCCACTCCACCACCTCCCTGGGCAGCCCATTCCAGTGCCAATCACTCTCTCTGCCAGCAACTTCCTCCTCACAGCCAGCCTAGACCTGCCCTGGCACAGCTTCAGACTCTGGCCCCTTCTGCTCTTGCTGCTTGCCTGGCAGCAGAGCCCAACCCCACCTGGCTACAGCCTCCCTGCAGGCAGCTGCAGGCAGCAATCAGCTCTGCCCTGAGCCTCCTCTGCTGCAGGCTGCACCCCCCCAGCTCCCTCAGCCTCTCCTCACAGGGCTGTGCTCCAGGCCCCTCCCCAGCCTTGCTGCCCTTCTCTCAACACCTTCCAGCACCTCAGCAGCTCTCTGCAATTCAGGAGCCCACAACTGCACACAGCACTCCAGGGGTGTCCTGAGCAGTGCTGAGCACAGGGGCACAAGAACCTCCCTTGTCCTGCTGCCCACACTGCTCCTCAGCCAGCCCAGGATGCCATTGGCTCTGCTGCCCACCTGGGCACTGCTGCCTCAGCTTCAGCTCCTCTTTCCCACCACCCCAGCTCCCTCTCTGCCTGCCTGCTCTCAGCCACTCTGGCCCCAGCCTGCAGTGCTGCTTGGGGTTGTTGTGGCCAAAGTGTAGAACCTGCCCTTGGCCTTGTTCAGTCTCATCCCCTTGGCCTCTGCCCACCCATGCAGCCTGGCCAGGTCCCTCTGCAGGGCTCTGCTACCCTCCAACAGCTCCACACCTGCTCCTAGCTTGGTGTCATCTGCAAACTTACTGCTGCTGGACTCAATGCCCTGCTCCAGATCATCAATCCAGATGTGGTGCTGATGGACATTGCTTAGTGGTGACCTGGCAGTGCTGGGTCAATGGTTAGAGCTGATCTTAAAGGTCTTTTCCAGCCCAAAATAGTCCATGTGCAAAAATAAGCTTTAAAAATAGGATGTGTCTGGGAGGCACAGAGGCTTTAAATAGAGCATGGTTGTGTATGCAGCAGCCCTACAGAGCCACAGGGAAAGATAAGAGGACTTTATAAAGCTGAGTTCTGAATAAATTGTGGGTTTAAAGGCCAAAAAAAAACAGCCTCAAACTATCACTGTTACATTCAAAATCGACCTCAGCAAACTCATGTTTCATTAGGGCTGTCCAGGACTGAGGAGCAAAGCTTTCAAAGAAATAGAACAGAACCAAGCAGGTTGGAAGAGAGCTCCAAGCTCAGGCAGCCCAACCTAGCACCCAGCCCTGCCCAACCAACCAGACCATAGAATCATAGAATCAACCAGGTTGGAAGAGAGCTCCAAGATCATCCAGTCCAACCTATCCCCCAGCCCATGGCACTAAGTGCCCCAGCCAGGCTTGGCTGCAACACCTCCAGCCACGGCCACTCCACCACCTCCCTGGGCAGCCCATTCCAGTGCCAATCACTCTCTCTGCCAGGAACTTCCTCCTCACATCCAGCCCAGACCTGCCCTGGCACAGCTTCAGACTCTGGCCCCTTCTGCTCTTGCTGCTTGCCTGGCAGCAGAGCCCAACCCCACCTGGCTACAGCCTCCCTGCAGGCAGCAATCAGCTCTGTCCTGAGCCTCCTCTGCTGCAGGCTGCACCCCCCCAGCTCCCTCAGCCTCTCCTCACAGGGCTCTGCTCCAGGCCCCTCCCCAGCCTTGCTGCCCTTCTCTCAACACCTTCCAGCACCTCAGCAGCTCTCTGCAATTCAGGAGCCCACAGCTGGACACAGCTGGACTCCAGGGGTGGCCTGAGCAGTGCTGAGCACAGGGGCACAAGAACCTCCCTTGTCCTGCTGGCCAAGGCATTGGATTAGGCATTTTGAGTGTTTAGGTTGGTACAAGTACAGTGGTTGATCTTAGAGCTGTTTTCCAACCCAAAACAGTTCTATGACTCAGGAAACTTCTTCTGGCTTAGAACCTATCACTCAGACTCAGCTGGCCAGACTGAAAGCCAAGGCCAAAGCAGCATCAACACTTCCCCTTGGCAAGAGCAGATCTGTTCTGCACAAGCTGTGACTTCTCAACTCGCACAGGAGCTCCTTCCCAGCCAAGCTGCACCACCAGCAACCCATGCAATTCACAACAAAGAGCACTTCTGGCATGGGACCTGCTGCTCAGAAGTGTTTTCTTCTTCCCAGTCTCTCTTTTTCCACAGGAAAAACACTCCACAGGCAGGAAAAGCCTCAGTTAGAGACTTCAAAACAAAGCGGAGCAGCTGATTGCCACTGGGGCAGAGCTAAGCCCTCAGCAAAACAACAAAAGGATCTTCTGGGAGCATTGCCAGAACAAGAAAAAACCTCTAAAGGTTTAAGTCTGGGGGAATTTTTTATCTTCCTTAAGTAGCATGCATGCTAAAAAAACACCCAGCTCAGACAAGACGAGAGCAGAGCAGCAACACAGCAGCAGAAGAGGTAAAAGGTGGCTTTGACAGCAGCTTCTTCACACTTCACCCCCCAAGCACATCAGATATCCAGCTCACAGGCCCCCCAAAACCACAGAAGGTGCAGCAGTGTGCCCAGGTGGCCAGGAGGGTTCTGCACTTTGGCCACAACAACCCCAAGCAGCACTAGAGGCTGGGGCCAGAGTGGCTGAGAGCAGGCAGGCAGAGAGAGACCTGGAGGTGCTGGCAGAGAGGAGCTGAAGCTGAGGCAGCAGTGCCCAGGTGGGCAGCAGAGCCAATGGCATCCTGGGCTGGCTGAGGAGCAGTGTGGGCAGCAGGACAAGGGAGGTTCTTGTGCCCCTGTGCTCAGGCCACAGCTTGAGTGCTGTGTCCAGTTGTGGGCCCAGGCTCTGTTGCTCTCTGGGCTGCAAGTGCACACTGCTGGCTCATGCTGTTCATAACTACATAAACCAGTACAGAGCACATAAAAGACACCAAATCCATAGTCCACCTTGGCCACAGTTCTCCAACCACCTCCTCAGGCCAATGCTTCACACTGAACACCCTCTAAGCCCCACCAGCCCACCACCTCCCTCTGTCCTCCCTGTACCAGACCAGCACAACATAGCTAGAACTGAGTTTGGCAGCTCCAGGGCCCCAGCTGGCAGCATTGCCAAGGATGAAACCAGGCCTGACAACCCCCCCAAGAGATAAGAGGATCACAGGATGTCAGAGGTTAGAAGGCACCTCCATGGATCATCCAGTCCAACCTCCCTGCCAGAGCAGGACCAGAGAATCCAGATGAGGTCACACAGCAACACATCCAGGCAGGGCTTTATTGTCCCCAGAGAATGAGACTCCACAACCTCCCTGGGGAGGCCACAGAGTGATTGCCCATTGGAATGGGCTGCCCAGGGAGGTGGTGGAGTCACCATCCCTGGAGGTGTTTAGAAGGTGCCTGGATGAGGCACTCAGTGCCATGGTTTAGTTAATTAGAGGGGTGAGGTGAGAGGTTGGACTCCATGATCCCAATGAGAAGGGTGAGGTGAGAGGTTGGACTCCATGATCCCAATGAGAAGGGTTAGGTGAGAGGTTGGACTCAGTGATCCCAATGAGAAGGATGAGGTGAGAGGTTGGACTCCATGATCCCAATGAGAAGGGTGAGGTGAGAGGTTGGACTCCATGATCCCAATGAGAAGGGTTAGGTGAGAGGTTGGACTCCATGATCCCAATGAGAAGGATGAGGTGAGAGGTTGGACTCCATGATCCCAATGAGAAGGGTTAGGTGAGAGGTTGGACTCCATGATCCCAATGAGAAGGGTTAGGTGAGAGGTTGGACTCAGTGATCCCAATGAGAAGGATGAGGTGAGAGGTTGGACTCCGTGATCCCAATGAGAAGGGTGAGGTGAGAGGTTGGACTCCATGATCCCAATGAGAAGGGTGAGGTGAGAGGTTGGACTCCATGATCCCAATGAGAAGGGTTAGGTGAGAGGTTGGACTCCATGATCCCAATGAGAAGGATGAGGTGAGAGGTTGGACTCCATGATCCCAATGAGAAGGGTGAGGTGAGAGGTTGGACTCCATGATCCCAATGAGAAGGGTGAGGTGAGAGGTTGGACTCCATGATCCCAATGAGAAGGGTGAGGTGAGAGGTTGGACTCCATGATCCCAATGAGAAGGATGAGGTGAGAGGTTGGACTCCATGATCCCAATGAGAAGGATGAGGTGAGAGGTTGGACTCCATGATCCCAATGAGAAGGGTTAGGTGAGAGGTTGGACTCCATGATGCTAATTAGAATGGTTAGGTGGGAGGTTGGACTCCATGATCCCAACAGGTGGGAGGTTGGACTCCATGATCCCAATGAGAAGGGTGAGGTGAGAGGTTGGACTCCATGATCCCAATGAGAAGGGTGAGGTGAGAGGTTGGACTCCATGATGCTAATTAGAATGGTTAGGTGGGAGGTTGGACTCCATGATCCCAACAGGTGGGAGGTTGGACTCCATGATCCCAACAGGTGGGAGGTTGGACTCCATGATCCCAACAGGTGGGAGGTTGGACTCCATGATCCCAACAGGTGGGAGGTTGGACTCCATGATCCCAATGAGAATGGTTAGGTGGGAGGTTGGATTCCATGATCCCAATGATAATGGTTAGGTGGGAAGTTGGATTCCATGATCCCAATGAGAATGGTTAGGTGGGAGGTTGGACTCCATGATCCCAACAGGTGGGAGGTTGGACTCCATGATCCCAACAGGTGGGAGGTTGGACTCCATGATCCCAATGAGAATGGTTAGGTGGGAGGTTGGATTCCATGATCCCAATGAGAATGGTTAGGTGGGAAGTTGGATTCCATGATCCCAATGAGAATGGTTAGGTGGGAGGTTGGACTCCATGATCCCAACAGGTGGGAGGTTGGACTCCATGATCCCAACAGGTGGGAGGTTGGACTCCATGATCCCAATGAGAATGGTTAGGTGGGAAGTTGGATTCCATGATCCCAATGAGAATGGTTAGGTGGGAGGTTGGACTCCATGATCCCAACAGGTGGGAGGTTGGACTCCATGATCCCAACAGGTGGGAGGTTGGACTCCATGATCCCAATGAGAATGGTTAGGTGGGAGGTTGGATTCCATGATCCCAATGAGAATGGTTAGGTGGGAAGTTGGATTCCATGATCCCAATGAGAATGGTTAGGTGGGAGGTTGGACTCCATGATCCCAACAGGTGGGAGGTTGGACTCCATGATCCCAATGAGAATGGTTAGTTGGGAGGTTGTACTCCATGATGCTAATTAGAATGGTTAGGTGGGAGGTTGGACTCCATGATCCCAATGAGAAGGGTGAGGTGAGAGGTTGGATTCCATGATCCCAATGAGAATGGTTAGGTGGGAGGTTGGATTCCATGATCCCAATGAGAATGGTTAGGTGGGAGGTTAGACTCCATGGTCTTGGAGGTCTTTTCCAGCCTGGTTAATTCTGTGATTCTGATCAGCCTGTGCATCCTCCCAGGAGGAAAGAGAGAGGGGAAAGGAAGCCAACTGCTTCTGCAGCCACTTTTATAGGGATGCAGGACTTAAGGGAACAAAATACACCTCCCAGTCCACCTCCTGGACCTCTCTAGCCCCTGGATGTTGTCGCCTTTACGGTTTCCTAAAGGCAGCCAGCCTCAAACTGCCAGAAGCACTTTCAACCCAGCCCAAAAGCCATTCCAAAGTCAAGGAAGGAAAGGCAACGTGGCCAAGTGCCTACCTTGGTGGTGTCATCATGTGACCGCTGGTACCGTTTCCAGCGGCAGCCGTAGATCCCGGTCAGACAGGACAGACATAGCTGTGGCTCGTAGTACTGCAGTGGTTGGTGTTTAACCATGCTCCTTCCAGCCTGTCAGGAGCCAGCTAGCAGAAATCCATCAGGTCTGGGGAGCAACCTTTATATTTTTTTGGGGGGGGGGAACAAGAGAAGAGAAAGAGAAGAGTGAGGTTAAAGCGAAGAAACGACAAAGCCAAACTTCCAACGCCAGGCGAGGACTCATCCATACACCAACAAGCAATTTAATCATTAACCACCTCCCCTGGCTGTGAAGAGAGGAGGAATCCTCCTCAAATCTATTTCCCAGACCTGTTTTGTCCTTCCTGGACAAGAGTGAGAAGTTCAATCAGTTTGCAGGTTGGATGTTTTGGCTCCCACAGCGCCGCAAGCAAGCGAAAGGCGTTCGCGGGAGAGCTCCCGGTGAGAAAAGCCACCCGAGGACACGGGCAGGAGGTAGGTGGATCGTTTGCAACCTGGATGATTGGATTATTAGGAGTGATTGAAATGTAAACCAACCATACACCCTGCCAGCACAACCTTCACATCGACTGGGAGAACTCTGGAAGGCTGATTCGAGCCAGCCAAGCTCAGTCACTTCACCCACAGCATCCTACGGAGCCTGGCAGTGGAGCTCAGGCTTAGAATCAGGCAGGGCTGGAAGGGAGCACAAGGAGCAGCCAGTGCCAACCCCCTGCCATGCCCAGGGACACCCTACCCTAGAGCAGGCTGCACACAGCCTCAGCCAGCCTGGCCTTAAACACCTCCAGCCATGGGGCCTCAACCACCTCCCTGGGCAACCCCTGCCAGCCTCTCACCACTCTCCTGCTCAACAACCTCCTCCTCACCTCCAGCCTTTCCTTCCCAGAAGGAAAATCTCTCCCTCTCCCCCTTGACCTGCACCTCCAAGCAGCACTCACAGGGATGCAGAACTGCTGGCAGCCTTCACCCAGGAGAAAGCTTTCCTCCCTCTCTCCACCAAGCAGCATTCCCTCCCCAAGGAGCAGACTGACTCCAGTGGGAACCTCGCTGGTTGGAGGGGAAGAACTTTGCCTGCTCCATCCATGACGTCCTCCCTGCGTCACAGGGCTCTTTTTTTTCACTTGATCTATGCATCTTTAGATGCTGCTTTTTGTCTCTGCTGAGATTCCCATCAAGACCACACCACCTCCTCTTATGCTCTTACTAATTCATAGAGTCACTGTTCAGGCAGAGGACACTCAGAGCAAGTGCTTGCCAGGCTGGTGGCATCTCGCTTCTCTCTCAGCTCTCTTGAACTCCTACCAGGGGTTTTCCACAAGCTTACCCCCACAGAACCCACACACTGCTGGTAGGTGGACAGTTGGGGCCACCAGGAGTGATGCTCAGCAGCACTTGAGCTTGCAAAGGGCTTGGCTGCCATGCCAGAGCCTGCACAGCTCTGTGTGTGACACTCATGGCAGTAAGGAAACTCTATCCCCTCTGGGGGAAACATTTCAGTTCCTCAGGCAGGATCTCCACTGCTCAGGTCTTGCAGACTGCTGCTGCCCAGCACTGTCATAGCTATGTTCTGGGCCCCTCAATTCAAGAAAGATGTTGAGGTGCTGGAGCATGTCCAGAGAAGGGCAACAAAGCTGGTGAAGGGCCTGGAACACAAACCCTATGAGGAGAGGCTGAGGGAGCTGGGGGTGTGCAGCCTGCAGCAGAAGAGGCTCAGGGGGGATCTTATTACTGTCTACAACTACCTGAAGGGAGGCTGTAGCCAGGTGGGGTTGGCCTCTTCTCCCAGGCAACCAGCAATAGAACAAGGGGACACAGTCTCAAGTTGTGCAGGGGGAGGTCTAGGCTGGATGTGAGGAGGAAGTTGTTGGCAGAGAGAGTGATTGGCATTGGAATGGGCTGCCCAGGGAGGTGCTGGAGTCACCATCCCTGGAGGTGTTCAAGCAAAGACTGGATGAGGCACTTAGTGCCATGGTCTGGTTGACTGGCTAGGGCTGGGTGCTAGGTTGGACTGGATAAGCTTGGAGGTCTCTTCCAACCTGGTTGATTCTATGATTCCATGTCCTCAGTGGGATCAGGACAGGGCTTAAGGAGATAACAGCCAGTCACCAGTGCTGTTCCCCATGGACCAGGGCTGGGCCCAGGACTGTTCAATATCTCTACTGATGCTCTGGAGCAGGGGATTGAGTCCAGCACCAGGAAGTTCACAGAGCAGTTCACAGCTAGCCTGGATCCCCCATATGGCTGTGTCCATTCCCCCCAGGGAGGAGAGGCAGGACAGAAGCAGGACCACCTCCAGGCTGGAACAGGAGCTGTTTGCTCACCGCATCAGCCAGCCCTCACCCAGCACCTCTGCCCCGAGCGCTGCTGCACCACCTCCGCAGCCTCCCGCTGGAGGTCACCTCCCTACCTGCAGCTCCTCTCTTCACATTGCTATTTATACAGCTCAGCATTAGTCACTGCACAGCCTGCCTTTTCCCATCTCCAAGCTTTTCTCTGCTTCAGGCTTGTCCCTCCAAACAGCAGAGTTTTCCAGGCTGCTTTCCCCGTGCGCCAGCAGCACGCTGCAGGCAGAAGCAGCTGTCCCTGAGGGTAGGACACAAAGGCTGAGGACATGCAGTCAGATGCTGTTTAAAGGTCTTGGGTAAAGCCATCAACTGTGCCCTGAAGAGCCTAACCAAGCAAGTGACCTCACAGGACACAGCCACAGCGTTGGTTTGGTTGGAAGAGACCTCTGGGACGGAGTTCAAGCAGCAGCCTGGCACCACCGCGGCCGTCACAGCACGTCCCAAAGAGCCTTGGGCACACTCTTCCTGCACACCTCCAGGGATGGTGACTCCACCACCTCCCTGAGCAGCCTGTTCCAAGCCCTGGGCACTTTTTTCTCATGAAGAAATCCTAATCTCCAGCCTAAACCTCCCCTAGCACAATTTCAGGCTATTTCCTCTCACAATTTCAGGCTATTTCCTATCACCTCATACTAGAGGGAAGAGCCCAACCCCCACCTCACTCCAACCTTCTCATTCTAGCTCCAAATGACCTCTGTTAGATGCTGAAAGCTCAGGGACTCTTAACACCATCAAGCCCTGGCCTGAAAGGCAGCTGAGCCTTCAATTACTGCGTGCCATCAGAGGGGGCATTTCCCTGGCCACCACCTCTGGAAGACCCACGAAGTACTGAGAGGATAAAAAGATGAAGCCAGTTCCTGCCTGGCCATGGAAACACTTTGTTATTCCCTCCACCAAAAGAAGGATTCATCTTTGCTCATCAAAGCTTTTGTGCCCATTCAAGAAGGAAACACAACTCACAACTGATTTCTCCAGCCCTGGATCCAGAACTGGATGCAATATTGCAGGTGTTCCTTCAGCAGGGCAGAGTAGAGGGGGGAGGAGAAGTCATTCCTTCTGCTTCAGGAAGGCCACAAGCAGATGCACACAAGCCCAGGGCAGGAAGGAGACCACAAACCAGCACCCATCCTCCCCACCACACACAGCCACAGCCACCTGAATGCAGGAAGAGAGCAGAACACAGCAAGCAAGATGCTGCTTGAGAGCAACCTCACTGCTACCATCTGCCAAGAGATCCTCACTTGGCCAAGCTCCTGGACTGAAGATTTCCTTCTCCTGCTTCCAGAAAGGGTTTGAAAAGAAGGGAGAAAAGCAGAAAGCCTGTACCTTACAATCACTGTTCCCATGACATCTACAGCTTTGGGGTGGAGGAGAAGCAGGCTATGAATGATTCAAACCTCTGCTGGCAATGAAAACAGGAAGCAAGACAACAGGCATCAATTATTCAAACCCAGCAACGTGCACCAGAAAGGGAAGAGAAGGAGAGGGGGGGGAGGAAAACAACCCAAAACTCAACCACAGAACTCACAAACATCAACCTGGACTTCAAAGCTGCAGCATCTGCCACGGGCTACAAACCTCTTGGAGCTGAAGGATGGGGTTTGCCAGCACAGGGGGAGCAGGAAAGAAGAGTCCATCTGCAAACAGAGTGGGAGCACTTCCTGCAGGCTGCAGGATGCCTAATTAGCACACAGTGCCTGCCTGAGATGCTGGGCTGTGGGTATCTGTTACAGCTTCTGACACATTATTCCTCTTCCAAACAGCAGAAGGGAGAGAATTCAAGCTGTAAATTTAAGGAGGGAAGGTCCCTGGGGAGATGTGGCCCAAAAAATGGCATTTTGGTCTGTATCAGTTAACTCCTCCATCCCCAGAGGAGCCTTAGAGCAAACCTGGAGTGGAGAGGGAGCACAGCAGCCAGGACTTGTTGTTAAACCATCATTAGACTGAAGGGAAGAGCAACACCTCAAGGCCTGAAGAGTAAACAATCACAAAATCAAGCAGGTTGGAAGAATGCTCCAAGCTCATCCCATACTGCAAGGCTGAAATGAGGTCACCTCAGAGCCTTCTCCTCTCCAGACTGAATAATCCCAACTCTTATCTCACTCTCTCCTCATAGCAGAACAGCTCCAGAATCACAGAAGCAAACAGGTTGGCAGAGAGCTCCAAGCTCAGCCAGTCCAACCTAGCACCCAGCCCTGCCCAACCAACCAGACCATGGCACTGAGTGCCCCAGCCAGGCTTGGCTGCAACACCTCCAGCCACAGCCACTCCACCACCTCCCTGGGCAGCCCATTCCAGTGCCAATCACTCTCTCTGCCAGGAACTTCCTCCTCACAGCCAGCCCAGACCTGCCCTGCCACAGCTTCAGACTCTGGCCCCTTCTGCTCTTGCTGCTTGCCTGGCAGCAGAGCCCAACCCCACCTGGCTACAGCCTCCCTGCAGGCAGCTGCAGGCAGCAATCAGCTCTGCCCTGAGCCTCCTCTGCTGCAGGCTGCACACCCCCAGCTCCCTCAGCCTCTCCTCACAGGGCTCTGCTCCAGGCCCCTCCCCAGCCTTGCTGCCCTGCTCTCAACACCTTCCAGCACCTCAGCAGCTCTCTGCAATTCAGGAGCCCACAGCTGGACACAGCTGCACTCCAGGGGTGGCCTGAGCAGTGCTGAGCACAGGGGCACAAGAACCTCCCTTGTCCTGCTGCCCACACTGCTCCTCAGCCAGCCCAGGATGCCATTGGCTCTGCTGCCCACCTGGGCACTGCTGCCTCCTCTGCAGCTCCTCTCTGCCAGCACCCCCAGGGCCCTCTCTGCCTGCCTGCTCTCAGCCACTCTGGCCCCAGCCTGCAGTGCTGCTTGGGGCTGTTGTGGCTAAAATGCAGAACCTGCCCTTGGCCTTGTTCAGTCTCATCCCCTTGGCCTCTGCCCACCCATGCAGCCTGGCCAGGTCCCTCTGCAGGGCTCTGCTACCCTCCAACAGCTCCACAGCTGCTCCTAGCTTGGTGTCATCTGCAAACTCACTGCTGCTGGACTCAATCCCCTGGAGATTCTCAAGAGAGATCTTCCACTCTCTTCATCATCTTTGTGGCTCTCTGCTGGACTCTCTCAAGCAGCTCCCTGAGTTCTGAGTTGCTTTTGGACACTTCCAGGCTTGGAGCCTCCACAGCTTCTGTGTTCCAGTGCCTCACCACCCTTGAGCTAAAGAATTTCTTCCTGATGGCTCAGCCTAAATCCAGCTTTTCTTAGCCTGAAGCCATTGCTCCTCACCCTATCACTACATGTCTGTGCACAAAGCACCCTTCAACTACCCTTCAAACACTGGAAGGCTGCATCCATCCATCCATCCATCCATCGAGATGTGGACACCTGTGGTCTGCTCCAAGATCTCCCTCCACCAAGCTGTGGCTGCCAAGATCCATCAAGTGGAAAGCCTGGTTCCAAAAGGCAGATTTGATGGGAGACCAAAGGAGGATAACAGAGCTGAGGGCTGCCCTCACTCATGATGAAGCTGTGCAGGCTGAGTGCCCAGAGGCTGCAGCCAGGCTCTGCTGGGTGATGCCCAATGCCAGCCCAAGGGACACTGGGGGGAAGTTGAGGCATAGGAAGTTCCATGGAAGCATGAGGAGGATTTTTTCCCCTGTGAGGGTGCCAGAAGCCTGGAACAGGCTGCCCAGGGGGGCTGTGGAGTCTCCCTCTCTGGAAATGTTCCAGACCCACCTGTGTGATCTGCTGTAGGTGATGCTGCTCTGGCAGGAGGCTTGGACTGAACAAACCTTCACTGTGAGAGTGGTGAGAGGCTGGAATGGGTTGCCCAGGGAGGTGGTTGAGGCCCCATGGCTGGAGGTGTTTGAGGCCAGGCTGGCTGAGGCTGTGGGCAGGCTGCTCTAGGGTAGGGTGTGCCTGCACATGGCAGGGGGGTTGGGACTGGCTGCTCCTTGAGGTCCCTTCCAACCCTGAGTGTTTCTATGATTCTGAGCTTTTCAAGTCCCTCCCAGCCCCTGACACTCTGTGATTATCCTTTTCCTTGGTGCCATCTCTGCAATGATCTGTTGAAGAAGAGCTGATAAACTCATCTGGACATCCTATGATCACAGCCACACCTCCATGTCCCTCCCCATCCTTTCTGAAGAGGCCAAAAGTAGGACACTCAACACTAGAGCCCAGCCTAAGTGCACAGGGAGCAATCCCAAAGCCAAGGAAATACACCCCACATGCAATGCAAATAAACACAGCCAGTGCAGGCTCCAAGGATGTCTGAAATGGGTTTTTTGTTTCCTAACTGAGCCATTTTCAAAGAGCTTTGACAGGTTCTACCAATTTCTACATGAGAAGCAATGTTTTTCCCCTCTGGCTGGTGACTCATGGGATGAGCTACTTGTCAAGGATCTCTGCAGCATTTCAACATCTCCATCTCTTGTTATATTTGCCCTGAAAGCTGCTTGATAGCAGCCAGAGAGTGTCAAGCAAACAATTACCCACCCCAGTTAGGGGAGAACAGCACTGGGGAGCAACATTCCCACCTCACAGCACTGGGAAGCAACATTCCCATCCCACAGCACTGAGCAGCAACATTCCCATCCCATAGCACTGAGGAGCAACATTCCCCCCTCACAGCACTGAGCAGCAACATTCCCATCCCATATCACTGAGGAGCAACATTCCCATCCCATATCACTGAGCAGCAACATTCCCATCCCACATCACTGAGGAGCAATATTGCCACCTCACAGCACTGAGCAGCAACATTCCCATCCCATATCACTGAGCAGCAACATTCCCATCCCATAGCACTGAGCAGCAACATTCCCATCCCATAGCACTGAGCAGCAACATTCCCATCCCATAGCACTGAGGAGCAACATTCCCATCCCATATCACTGAGCAGCAACATTCCCACCTCACAGCACTGAGGAGCAACATTCCCACCTCACAGCACTGAGCAGCAACATTCCCATCCCATATCACTGAGGAGCAACATTCCCATCCCATATCACTGAGGAGCAACATTCCCATCCCATATCACTGAGCAGCAACGTTCCCATCCCATATCACTGAGGAGCAACATTCCCATCCCATATCACTGAGGAGCAACATTCCCATCCCATATCACTGAGGAGCAACATTCCCACCTCACACCAGAGCAGGCTGCTCACAGCCTCATCCAGCCTGCCCTTAAACACCTCCAGGGATGAGGCTTCCATCACCTCCCTGGGCAGCCTGTGCCAGGCTCTCAGCACCCTCATGCTGAAGTTCTCCCTCTCATCCACTCTGACTCTCCCCATTTCCAGCTTTGTTCCATCCTCCTCACTCCTGTCACTCCCTGACAGCCTAACAAGTCCCTCCCCAGCTTTCCTGCAGCCCCCTTCAAATACTGGAAGGCCACAACAAGGTCACCTCAGAGCCTTCTCCTCTCCAGACTGAACAGCCTCAACTCTCTCAGCCTGGCCTCATAGCAGAGCAGCTCCAGCCCTGGAGACATTGAGGGTGAGGCTGGACAGGGCTGTGGGCAACCTGATCTAGTTGAGGCTGTCCCTGTTGAGTGCAGGGGGGGTGGGAGTGGATGAGCTTTGGTCTGGCTTGGAAGGGGACCTCCATTCTGTGCCTCTATGCCTAATGATGCCTAAACCTTACACCTACATCCCAATGCCAGGAGACACCTTGCAGAGCCACTTTGCTTCACAAGGTGCCAAGTGATGCCCTGCAGCCCCTGAGGGGTCCAAGGCTGTTGTTTATATATATATATAAACTTTAAGGGTAATAAAGAGTAAAGAAATGAGTGCTTTGAAAGCAGAGCAGTGTGCAGCCTGGGGGTGGAACCCTTCCAGTTAATGAAAGATGAGAGACTTCAAAAGATAAACACTTCAAAGGGATTACAGAAGGGAGGGAAAAAACCACCACCAAAAACCCAACCCTTGGACTTCCATCTCCCTAAACAAGCAAGCAAACACCCTCTGCAATCCAGCTTCCCACTGCTCCCCAGGAGCTGAGGGCATGATTGACCATTGGAATGGGCTGCCCAAGGAGGGGGTGGTGGAGTTGCCATCCCTGGGAGGAGAGGCTGAGGGAGCTGGGGGTGTGCAGCCTGCAGCAGAGGAGGCTCAGGGCAGAGCTCATTGCTGCCTGCAGCTGCCTGCAGGGAGGCTGTAGCCAGGTGGGGTTGGGCTCTGCTGCCAGGCAAGCAGCAAGAGAAGAAGGGACCAGAGTCTGAAGCTGTGCCAGGGCAGGTCTAGGCTGGATGTTGTTAGCAGAGAGAGTGATTGGCACTGGAATGGGCTGCCCAGGGAGGTGGTGGAGTGCCCATCCCCGGAGGCATCTACAAGGAGCCTGGACCAGGCACTTGGTGCCAGAGCTTAGTTAATCAGAAGGTGTTAGGCTGGACTCAGTCTCAAAGGTCTTCTCCAACCTGACTGATTCTGTGAACCTCATCTAAGCACTGTCTTGGCTGCTAGGAACTGGTCTTAGGCAGACAGCAGCAAGGACAAAGAGGTTTTTTTCCACCCTCCTTGCAGCAGCCTCAAACCTTTCAGGGGAAGGGAAATTTTCTCAGCTGCCTTGGCAAGAGGTTTCAGCATTGTCAGATGCTCTTTGCTTGCCAAAACACTGCTCAGGGCCAGTCAGAGCCTGACACTTGAGGTGACACATCAAGGCAAGAGGGAGGTGTGAGGTCAGGAAGGAAGCAGTCCCTCCATCCACAGGGTGACTCCCAGAGATTCAGAGTCATTCCCAACCCAACCAGGGCTGGAGAGTCCTGCTCTAATAACAACAAACACACAGAGAACTCCATCTGCCACTGCCATCAGCTACTCTCTTGTTTGCTGACAGAAAGGGCCAGTCCTGAGGGATTCAGGAACTCATTTACTGATGGCAAATCCAAGAGCTATTATCAAAGTGCTTTCAATCATCTCAGAGGGCTTTTAATGCAGCCAGCATTAACCCACTCCATTCCTGTGGCCTCCCTGGCATCAGGGCAGCTCTGATAGACAGTTCAGGTTTGGGTACCTCAAGGCAAGAGGGATGTGGAGGTGCTGGAGCCAGGGCAGAGCAGGGCAGGGAAGCTGGGGAAGGGCCTGCAGAGGACATCTGCTGAGGAGAGGCTGAAGGAGCTCTTCATGTCCTTCTTGGAGCAAGGGGCCCAAAACTAAACCCAATACCCAATGTGTGGCCTCACCAGTGCTGAGTCCAGGGGGAACAATCCCATCTTTGCAGCCACTCCTACATCTTTTCCCTCCTCTCCTCATTCCCACCCATCAGGTGATTGATGGAGGTCAGGCAGAGAGGTCCAGAGCAAAGCACCCATGGGGCCTGGGAATGCTGGCACAAAGCTTTCCATCTGCCCATCTCACAGCACTGATGCCCATTTAGGTCACTGCTTATCATCCTCAACCTGATGCTGCAAGGAACAGGCTCTTTACCCCAAGGGGTCCATGGAACACATATCCATGGAGTTTGATTGGATGGGAATTGCTTCCAGCCCAGAGCAGCTTATCCAAACATCTGGAGCAGCCAAGCAGCAAGTCCCCTGGGAGGCCAGAGGCCAGGATCCAACAGCAGCAGTATTTTTCTTCCCCTCCCTGTAAAACAGGAGGAAGCTTTCTAGGAAAGGGCCTCAGGAAAAGGGGAGCTTGAAAGTGGGTTTGTTTTCCTCCTTACAGCTACCTGAAAGGAGGGAGGTGGAGGTTGGGAGAGAGGAAGGTGGAGGTTGGAAGGGAGGGAGGTTGAGGCTGGGAAGGAAGGTGCAGGTTGGGAGGGAGGGAGGGAGGAAGGTGCAGGTTGGGAGGGAGGGAGGAAGGTGCAGGTTGGGAGGGAGGGAGGAAGGTGCAGGTTGGGAGGGAGGGAGGAAGGTGCAGGTTGGGAGGGAGGGAGGAAGGTGCAGGTTGGGTGGGAGGGAGGAAGGTGCAGGTTGGACTCTTCTCCCAAGTGACAAACAATAGGATAAGAAAACACAGCCTCAAGCTCACAGAGTCACAGAACTGTCAGGTCTGGAAGGGACCTCAAGGACCATCCAGCTCCAACCCCCCTGCCATGGCAGGGACACCTCACACTAGAGCAGGCTGCTCACAGCCACATCCAGCCTGGCCTGAAACACCTCCAGGGATGAGGCTGCCAACACCTCCCTGGGCAGCCTGTGCCAGGCTCTCAGCACCCTCATGCTGAACAACTTCCTCCTAACATTTTGTAGACAGTTGCTGCCTGCAGGGAGGCTGTAGCCAGGTGGGGTTGGGCTCTGCTGCCAGGCAAGCAGCAAGAGCAGAAGGGGCCAGAGTCTGAAGCTGTGCCAGGGCAGGTCTAGGCTGGATGTGAGGAGGAAGTTGCTGGCAGGGAGAGTGATTGGCACTGGAATGGGCTGCCCAGGGAGGTGGTGGAGTGGCTGTGGCTGGAGGTGTTGCAGCCAAGCCTGGCTGGGGCACTTAGTGCCATGGTCTGGTTGGTTGGGCAGGGCTGGGTGCTGGGTTGGGCTGGCTGAGCCTGGAGCTCTCTTCTAACCTGGCTGATTCTCTGACAGCAGCCCTCAGGACTGGCTTCTGCAGAGGTTTCAGGCTGTGCCAGCCGAGAGGGCAAACCAGCTGCCAACACACACAGCCTGTCCAGGGCTCAGATGGCTTTTCATTCAGCCCAGCCTACTTCACTTCACTTCCAGTAAGTCACTTCAGCTTTCCACCTTCAGTCAATGCAGATTAGTGTTCTTCTGGGGGCAGGGTCTCTGAGATAAGCTGCTGTTTGCTCAGCCACCCAGGCAGCTCTCCTCACACTCCCAGGAGCTAAGAACAGCTTTGTTTGCAGCTCATTTTCCTAAGGAAACAAAGTGTGTGGCTGCAGAACTGTCTCTGCTCCTCTGCTCCCCACTACCCTTCCCTCCCTCAATGCCCTGCAGCATCAGCCTCTTCCAACCCACTTTTGCACCTCTTCCAACCCACTTTTGCACCTCTTCCAACCCACTTTTGCACCTCTTCCAACCCACTTTTGCACCTCTTCCAACCCACTTTTGCACCAGCAAGCTCTCCAAGGTGGGAAAAGATCAAATGAAGCTTCCACCCAGAGGAGCTGCAGCCAAAGTCTACTCTCAGCACTCCAGGCTGGAGACATGAAAGGATGGAAGTGGGAAGATTAAAGACTTGAAAGGAGTCCCAAAGGAACCAGACTTTCCCTGCTCTTGGGACAAAGCTCTTTGGTTCAATAAGACATGGAGAGCAACTCAGATGAAGTAAGACACTGAGCAGATGCCACTCACTGGAAGGCACTGAAAAGACCCTGTGAAGAAGAAAGCCTAAAGAAAAGAAAGCACCAAATACCCCAAAGAGGATCTCTGCAAGTGTGGATTCAGCAAGCAACCTCAGTGTGACACAGCCTCAGCATGGTGGGGGTTGGAAGGGACCTCTGGACATAGAATCAAGCATGAGGGTGCTGAGACCATGGCACAGGTTGCCCAGGGAGGTGATGGAAGCCACATCCCTGGAGGTGCTTAAGGGGCAGGCTGCATGAGGCTGTGGACAGCCTGACCTAGTGTGAGGTGTCCCTGGGTATGGCAGGGGGGTTGGAACTGGCTGCTCCTTGTGGTGCCTTCCAACCCTGACTGATTCTATGACTTTAAGAGCAAGTGGGGCTGGCTCATGGCCAAACTGAGCCTGACTTGACTGCCCCTTGTCAATCTCCAGCAGATCATTACCTCCAACAGGTTCATTCCCAGGAGAATGATCTTATTTGGAGACCTCCTCTCTGACCTCCTCACCAATGCTTGACTAAGGGCTTGGGTTTAGGTTTTTCCCCCATTTTAGCTCTCTCTTAAGCTGGTTTAAGAACAGTTACATAAGAGTGCCTCTGGGTTACAATAGGAAGGAAGCACTATCTGCTCTGACCCAAATTCTAGCATCATTAGCACATCCTTCTAGAGTGGTTCAGGCTGGAAGAGACCACCTTGAGTGTTCTGTCCAGCTGTGGGCTCCTGAATTGCAGAGAGCTGCTGAGGTGCTGGAAGGTGTTGAGAGCAGGGCAGCAAGGCTGGGGAGGGGCCTGGAGCAGAGCCCTGTGAGGAGAGGCTGAGGGAGCTGGGGGGGTGCAGCCTGCAGCAGAGGAGGCTCAGGGCAGAGCTGATTGCTGCCTGCAGCTGCCTGCAGGGAGGCTGTAGCCAGGTGGGGTTGGGCTCTGCTGCCAGGCAAGCAGCAAGAGCAGAAGGGGCCAGAGCCTGAGGCTGTGCCAGGGCAGGTCTGGGCTGGATGTGAGGAGGAAGTTGCTGGCAGAGAGAGTGATTGGCACTGGAATAGGCTGCCCAGGGAGGTGGTGGAGTGGCTGTGGCTGGAGGTGTTGCAGCCAAGCCTGGCTGGGGCCTGGAGCAGAGCCCTGTGAGGAGAGGCTGAGGGAGCTGGGGGTGTGCAGCCTGCAGCAGAGGAGGCTCAGGGAGGATCTCATTGATCTCCACAACTACCTGAAAGGAGGTTGTGGCCAGGGGAGGTTGGTCTCTTCTCAGAGGCACACAGTGACAGAAGGAAAGGACACAGCTTCAACTGGACAAGGCGACACAGTCTGAAGCTGTGCCAGGGCAGGTCTAGGCTGGATGTGAGGAGGAAGCTGTTGGCAGAGAGAGTGATTGGCACTGGAATGGGCTGCTCAGGGAGGTGGTGGAGTCCCCATCCCTGAAGGTATTTAAGAGGAGGCTGGCTGAGGCACTCAGTGCCAGGGTTTAGTTAATCAGAAGGTGCCAGGTGCTAGGTTGGACTCCATGATCTCAGAGGTCATTTCCAACCTGATTGATTCTGTGATTCTGCCAAGCCCTGGCGAGCTCCACATCTTCTCCCTTGATTTTTGGTTCCATCCTGTGCTGACTGACAGAAACCTGTTAAAACCTTCCTCTTTTTCTCCCCCTGCAGACAGCTGCCACCACCTGCTCCCAGCAGCAGGGACAGGAGCAGAGCACCACACACCCCTTTCTATTCCGGTGCCTTCTTCACAGCACCACCTACGCTTGGGTGCTCAATCTGCTGGGCTTCACAGCATCCCTCAGGAGTGAAAACATGAAGGCAGCTCCACATCTTGTCTAGCTCTGCCTTGCAACAGGTTGTTCATGGCTTCCCCACCTCCACCTCTCAGCTTAAAGCTCTCTTCCCAGTCCTGGAGCATTACCTTTGCCACCTCGCACTTGTTCAGCCCCCAGGTTTGAAGGCACCATATGGAGCTGGCTCAGCAGAGCCCAGCTCAAGAGCACTCTGCCTGCAACAGGGAGCTTGGGGGGTTCTTTTGTGGTGATCTAAGTGTGATTTCTCATCAATCTTAAAAGAGCAGTGTGCTAGTTTGAAGCAAGCTAGAATGTTTTGGTAACAGAACTAGATAATGGGCAGTGAAATGAAAAACAATTGATGTCAACTTCTCTCACAGAGAGGGCCCTGGGGGTGCTGGCAGAGAGGAGCTGAAGCTGAGGCAGCAGTGCCCAGGTGGGCAGCAGAGCCAATGGCATCCTGGGCTGGCTGAGGAGCAGTGTGGGCAGCAGGACAAGGGAGGTTCTCCTGCCCCTGTGCTCAGCACTGCTCAGGCCAC
Source organism: Pogoniulus pusillus (assembly GCF_015220805.1). Lineage (NCBI taxonomy): Eukaryota > Metazoa > Chordata > Aves > Piciformes > Lybiidae > Pogoniulus > Pogoniulus pusillus. Next base: position 1,806,122 of record NC_087269.1, on the reverse strand, counting down.
CCCTGGAGTGCTGTGTCCAGTTGTGGGCTCCTGAATTGGAGAGAGATGCTGAAAGGTGTCCAGAGAAGGGCAGCAAGGCTGGGGAGGGGCCTGGAGCAGAGCCCTGTGAGGAGAGGCTGAGGGAGCTGGGGGTGTGCAGCCTGCAGCAGAGGAGGCTCAGGGCAGAGCTCATTGCTGTCTACAGCTACCTGAAAGTAGGTTGTGGCCTCACTAGGGCAGAAGAGAAGGAGAAGAGGACCTCCCTCAACCTGCCTTCACTGCAGTCAATTCAATTCCCAAAGTCACCCCAAATTAAGTCCTTCCAACCCTTTAAAGAGACTCAGACTCTATCTTATATTTACTTTCAAGCAGCCTTCCTACTGTCAATGCTTGAACACACAAAAGCATCAAGGAGAGAGCAAGCAAGAGAGAGAGAGAGGTCAAAACAGCAGAGCAGGATGAGGGAAAGTTCATCTCCCAAAAGGTCATTCCTGTGCTGAGACACCTCAAAGCTGCTGACACTTTCTGACAGCTCAACCAGCAGAGAGAGGAGGCAGAAGGGGAACAGACACCAGCTGCTATTTGTACAAGCCTTAGACTGACTGGGGTTGCAGCTTCACTTTGCATAAAGCAGAGCCACTGAGGGAGCTGCCCTGAAACCTGCTTGGCAAGAGGAAAGAGCTTTGCCTCAGCTAGGTGAGGATCCCCTCTCAGCCTGCTCTTCTGCAGGCTCACCAGCCCCAGGTCCCTCAGCCTTTCCTCAGCAGAGAGATGCTCCAAGCCCCTCTGAATCTTCTTGGCCCTTTGTTGGGCTCATTCCAGTATTTCCCATGACCTGGGAGGTCTCTTCCAACCTGCTTGAGTCTATGATTCTGTGATTCCCCATCTTTAATGATCTATTATCCCTCATTTTTCACTGCTGCAAACCTCTCCTCACAAACCCACAGTAAAATAGTCCTTTGAACTTCCCTGCAGCCCTTGGATGCTTCTCCACTTGCCACAAGCCTGCAGCACTCAATTCCCTCTGCCCACCATGAGGATATTGAAAACCATAGAACAGAATCAGAGGATCAAGCAGGATGGAAGAGAGCTCCAGGCTCAGCCAGCCCAACCTAGCACCCAGCCCTGCCCAACCAACCAGACCATGGCACTAAGGGCCCCAGCCAGCCTTGGCTGCAACACCTCCAGCCACAGCCACTCCACCACCTCCCTGGGCAGCCCATTCCAGTGCCAATCACTCTCTCTGCCAGGAACTTCCTCCTCACAGCCAGCCTAGACCTGCCCTGGCACAGCTTCAGACTCTGGCCCCTTCTGCTCTTGCTGCTTGCCTGGCAGCAGAGCCCAACCCCACCTGGCTACAGCCTCCCTGCAGGCAGCTGCAGGCAGCAATCAGCTCTGCCCTGAGCCTCCTCTGCTGCAGGCTGCACCCCCCCAGCTCCCTCAGCCTCTCCTCACAGGGCTCTGCTCCAGGCCCCTCCCCAGCCTTGCTGCCCTTCTCCAAACACCTTCCAGCACCTCAGCAGCTCTCTGCAATTCAGGAGCCCACAGCTGGACACAGCTGGACTCCAGGGGTGGCCTGAGCAGTGCTGAGCACAGGGGCACAAGAACCTCCCTTGTCCTGCTGCCCACACTGCTCCTCAGCCAGCCCAGGATGCCATTGGCTCTGCTGCCCACCTGGGCACTGCTGCCTCAGCTTCAGCTCCTCTCTGCCACCACCCCCAGGGTCCTCTCTGCCTGCCTGCTCTCAGCCACTCTGGCCCCAGCCTGCAGTGCTGCTTGGGGTTGCTGTGGCCAAAGTGCAGAACCTGCCCTTGGCCTTGTTCAGTCTCATCCCCTTGGCCTCTGCCCACCCATGCAGCCTGGCCAGGTCCCTCTGCAGGGCTCTGCTGCCCTCCAACAGCTCCACAGCTGCAACCAGCACTAAAGCACACGGAGAAGCACTGATACCCACCTCACACCACCACCATTTGCTTCAGAGATCATTTCATGCCAATTACTTGCTCTTGTCAAGCAAATAAAAAAGACCTACAGGAGAACAGTTCCATCCTGATCCAGACTATACAACAGTCAGCACCAACAGCAACACACAGAGAAGCTGCCCCAAGGATTTACATGATGGGATTAGCCCTGAGGAGTTAGAGGAGCTTCCCAGATAGGCTCTTGGCAGGAAGATAACTATGAAAGCCCAATTAGACATCTGAATTTAAGCCTTCAGCCTCTGATTCAGGGCAGCCTGAGGAACATACACTTAAAGGAAGAGCTTAAGAAGAGGACCTTCAAAAAAAGCACCCCAAAAGAGTGCAAATCCTGCAGAGGAATCAGGCAAAGAATGCAAATTCTGACCTAATTCTCCCTCCTGGCTGGGAGAGGGCACAAGGCAGCTGCTATGCAGGCACAAGAGGTGAGCAGGAGCCCTGCCAAAACTTCTGTAGTGATGCTTCTTCCAGACAGAGGATGCTCCATGAAGGCTGCTTGCAAGGCATCTGGAATACTGGGTCCTGTTCTGCCCCCACCCAGCTCAAGAAGGAGCTCAGGGAACTGCTTGAGAGAGTCCAGCACAGAGCTAGGAAGATGATGAAGGGAGTGGAAGATCTTCCTTAAGAGAAGAGGCTGAGGGAGCTGGGGCTTGGAGAGAAGGAGTCAGGTAGAAATTCTTTAGCACAAGGGTGGTGAGGCACTGGAACACAGAAGCTGTGGAGGCTCCAAGCCTGGAAGTGTCCAAAAGCAACTCAGAACTCAGGGAGCTGCTTGAGAGAGTCCAGCACAGAGCCACTAAAAAAGCTGCAGGCAGTGGAAGATCTTAAGAAGAGAGCCTGAGGGAACTGGGGCTTGGAGAGGAGGAGCCTCAGGACTTTATCTTCATGGTGATGAAGCTGTGCAGGCTGAGTGTCCAGAGGCTGCAGCCAGGCTCTGCTGGGTGATGCCCAATGCCAGCCCAAGGGGCACTGGGGGGAAGCTGAGGCATAGGAAGTTCCATGGAAGCATGAGGAGGAATTTTACCCCTGTGAGGCTGCCAGAAGCCTGGAACAGGCTGCCCAGGGGAGCTGTGGAGTCTCCCTCTCTGGAGATACTCCAGACCTGCCTGGATGTGTTCCTGATTTACCTGCTCTAGGTGATGCTGCTGTGGCAGGGGGGGTTGGACTGGAGGAGCTTTGGAGGTCCCTTCCAGACCCTGACCTTCTGTGATCCCTGCCCATGGAAGGGGAGTTGTAATTAGATGATCCTGAAGGCATCTTCTGACCCAAACCATTCCATGACTTCCAGAAACATTCTGTTTCCTCCTCAGTTCTTGACACAGAACTATTATCAGGTGATAAACACTAATCCCTAAAGTCCCAACCATATCCACCAGCATCTCCCAAGGCTCTCCTGATTGGCAGAAATGCAGTTACAGAGCCATAAAACCCCTTGCTTGTACTGGCCAGCAACTGCAACCTCAGTCCAAAGCCTCTGATTACAGAGCAGCCTTTGTTCAGCCAGAGCCTCCTTCTTCTCCCTTGGGAAAACAAGATGCCAAAAGACCAATCAAAGCAGGTCATTTATGATGGGGAAAGAGCCACAGAGCAAGGAGAAGCAAGGGCTGAGTCAAGCTGATGTTTTAACTGCTCACAGAGCCCTGTGGGGGCAAGTCAGATTTGTTGTTCCTTTATTTATAGGCATATAAATATTCATAGAATCCCAGAATCAAGCAGGTTGGAGGAGAGCTCCAAGCTCAGCCAGGCCAACCTAGCACCCAGCCCTATCCAATCAGAGAATCAAGCAGCTTGGAAGAGAGCTCCAAGCTCAGCCAGCCCAACCTAGCACCCAGCCCTGCCCAACCAACCAGACCTCAGCACCCTCATGCTGAAGAACTTCTTCCTAACATCCAATCTGAATCTCCCCACTTCTAGTTTTGCTCCATTCCCCCCACCCCAGACTGAGCCTGGAAGCCTTCCCTTAGAGTCAGAGAATCAGGCAGGCTGGCAGAGAGCTCCAGGCTCAGCCAGCCCAGCCTAGCACCCAGCCCTGCCCAACCAACCAGACCATGGCACTAAGTGCCCCAGCCAGGCTTGGCTGCAACACCTCCAGCCACAGCCACTCCACCACCTCCCTGGGCAGCCCATTCCAGTGCCAATCACTCTCTCTGCCAGGAACTTCCTCCTCCCATCCAGCCCAGACCTGCCCTGGCACAGCTTCAGACTCTGGCCCCTTCTGCTCTTGCTGCTTGCCTGGCAGCAGAGCCCAACCCCACTACTGGGGGGGTGAAGGGATGTAAAGTAGAGAGGGACTATCAGTGTCACAGGGAGGTTGGTGGAGTTCAGATTTAAAGCTGTTCAGGGATTCATAGGACCATTTGGATCAGAAAGGACCTTAAAGATCATCCAGTTTCAACCCACCTGCCACCAGCAGCAAGAGGTTCCACTAACCCAGCTTGCTCAAGGCCTCACCCAACCTGGCCTTGAACATACTCAGTGAGAGCATCCACGACCCACCCTGGGCAACCTGTCCCTGTGTCTCCTCACCCTCACTGCCAAGCATTTCTTCCTCATCTCCAGCCTCAATCTCCTCTCTTTCAGCTCAGAGCCATTCCTTTATCCTGTCCTTCCAAGCCCTTGCCAGAATCACAGAACCAAGCAGGTTGGCAGAGAGCTCCAGGCTCAGCCAGCCCAACCTAGCACCCAGCCCTGCCCAACCAACCAGACCATGGCACTAAGTGCCCCAGCCAGGCTTGGCTGCAACACCTCCAGCCACGGTGACTCCACCACAGCCACTTCAGCTCTTGCTGAGCACTGCTCAGCTGCCCTCTGGGGCTGCTCCTCTGCAGGCTCTCAGCCTTTGCTCCTCACAGAGCTGCTCCAGGCCCCTCAGCACCTCCATAGCCTCTACTGCACTCTATTCAGCAATTCTTTGCCTGTCTTGAACTGCCAAGCCCAGAACTGGCCTCAGCACTCCAGATGTGGCCTCACTAGGGCAGAGCAGATGTGGAGGAGAACATCCCTTGGCTTGCTGCCCACACTCTTAATGCCCTCCAAGATAGTCCTGTCCTTCATGACCACATTGCTGGCTCCCCAATCAGCACCCCACAAGGACTGGCATAGAGAGGGGAAGGCAGACAGAGCTGGCATCATTAATACAGGTCACCATGACCTGCTGCTGCCTCTAGGAAGAGGCATAAAGAAGATAAGAGATGCAAGCAGCCCAAAGAATTAAACAGTTACTCCTGATGAATATTCCTCCCCACCTCCCCTCCAAACCTTCCTATCCAAACACCTGGAAGAGGGAAACTGCAGATCCCAGCAGCTCTGTGTTAACTCTGCTGGTTAACAAAACCAACACACAGCTTCACAAGCAGCCTCTGAGCCTTTCCCAAAGGCAAGGCAGAAACAAACACTCTCCCTACCTCCCACCAAGCTCACCTTCATGTTGGCTTTCCTCTCAGCAAGCAGCTTTTGAAACTTCTAACAAGCACCATCTGAAGGTTTCCTGCTAAATTCATATCCAGAAGGCACAGACAGCAAAAGAAAGCAGAGGAAGCAGAGTCAGGATTCCCAGAGTGCTTTATAAGCTGGAAGCACTTAGAAGAGGAGGATGAGCTCAGGTGTAGAGAAGTGGTGTTAATGAGAACTCAACACCACTCCCTGGTTTGGGCATTTGCTTTGAAATGGGCATCACTGAATCACAGATTCTGGGTGCTGAGCATCAGCTCTTCCACACAAAGCAGACACAGAATTGCCTGTGGGTGGTGGTTGTAGAATGGGCTGGGTTGGAAGGGACCTCCACAGCTCAGCCAGTCCAACCCCCTCTGCACTCAGCAGGGACAGCCTCAGCTAGAGCAGGTTGCTCACAGCCCTCTCCAGCCTCACCTTCAACATCTCCAGGGATGGAGACCACAATCACCTCCCTGGGCAACTTGTTCCAGTGCTCCACAGCACCCTCATGGTGCAGAACTTGTTCCTAATTCTGACCTGCTACAGGGTAGCAGAGCCCTGCAGAGGGACCTGGCCAGGCTGCACGGGTGGGCAGAGGCCAAGGGCATGAGACTGAACAAGGCCAAGGGCAGGTTCTGCACTTTGGCCACAACAACCCCAAGCAGCACTGCAGGCTGGGGCCAGAGTGGCTGACAGCAGGCAGGCAGAGAGGGCCCTGGGGGTGGTTTGGGTTGGAAGGGAACTCCCAAGGTCATGTAGTCCATCTGTGTCCTGGCAGTGAGCAAGGAATCTTCAACTCAGGTTGCTCAGAGACCCATCTGACCTGACCTGGAATGGTTCCAGGCATGAGGCATTTACCACCCCTCTGGACAACCTGTGCCAGCATCTCACCACCTGTGAGATCAATGGAATAGAGATGGTTTCACTTAGGAGCAAAGGAGCCTTTATCTTAGGTGTCCCTTTGCATCAGGGCCCTTACTGCTCAAGAAGGAGCTCAGGGAACTGCTTGATAGAGCCCAGCACAGAGCCACAAATGTAATGAAGGGAGTGGAAGATCTTCCTCAGGGGGAGAGCCTGAGGGAGCTGGGGATTGGAGCTTGGGCAGGAGGAGCCTGAGGGCTGCCCTCATTCATGGTGATGAAGCTGTGCAGGGTGAGTGCCCAGAGGCTGCAGCCAGGCTCTGCTGGGTGATGCCCAATGCCAGCCCAAGGGGCACTGGGGGGAAGTTGAGGCATAGGAAGTTCCATGGAAGCATGAGGAGGAATTTTTTCCCCTGTGAGGGTGCCAGAAGCCTGGCACAGGCTGCCCAGGGGGGCTGTGGAGTCTCCCTCTCTGGAGATATTCAAACCTCACCTGGATGTGTTGCTGTGTGATCTGCTGTAGGTGATGCTGCTGTGGCAGAGGGGCTTGGACTGGCTGAGCTTTGGAGGTCCCTTCCAGCCCCTGACCTCCTGTGATTCATCTCCCTAGTAACAACAGCAAAACCAACCCAAACCCCACTTCTCCAAGCATGTGAGGGTGATTTTAGCTGCAGAAAAGCTTCACTTTTCTCCCCATGCTCTTGCAGGCAGCAGCATTCATCCATCACTAATCTCTGCTCAGACACTCTCTGTTGACAGCAATTTTGCATAAGCAGAGGGATTAAACAGGGTGATTCAGACAGCCAAGGTCAGGTTGAAGTGGAGCTAAAGCCACCCTTGCAGCAGTAGCAGCAGCACAGAACTGTCCCATCCCCTGCCATTCACAGGCCCACAGCCCAAGGAGCATCACACAAAGGTCTTCCATGGCTTTCTGTATCATAGAATGGGCTGGGTTGGGAGGCAGCTCCAAAGCTCATCCAGTCCAATCCCCTCTGCACACAGCAAGATCAGGTTGCCCAGAGCCCTGGTCCAGCCTCACCTTCAATATCTCCATGGATGTGGCCACAATCTGTTGGAGCCAGCCCAGAGGAGACCATGAAGATGCTGAGAGGGCTGCAGCAGCTCTGCTAGGAGGGCAGGCTACAAGAGTTGGGGCTCTGCAGGCTGGAGAAGAGAAGGCTTCCAGGAGAGCTTGGAGTGGCCTTCCAGGATCTGGAGGGGGCTGCAGGAGGGCTGGGGAGGGACTATTGACAAGGTCTGGGAATGACAGGAGGAGGAGGAATGGGTTTGAACTGGCAGAGGGGAGATTGAAAGTGGATGTTGGGAAGAAGTTGTTTGCAGTGAGGGTGGTGAGACACTGGCACAGGTTTGCCCAGGGAGGTTGTGGAGCACAGAATCACCCAATGTGATCTTTGATCACATTGGGTGATTCTGTGCTCCACAACCTCCCTGGAGGTGTTCAAGGCCAGGCTGGGTGAGACTGAGCACCACTGGCTGGTGGGAGGTGTCCCTGCCTATGGCAGGGGGTTGGAACTGGATGATCCTTGAGGTCCCTTCCAACCCAAACCATTCTCTGATTCTATAACAAGCCAGGCACTGAGTGCTGCCAGCCCTGTCCTGGGCTGATCCCCAGGGGCAGGGGTAGAGAGGGGATTCTGCTCCCCTGCTCTGCTGAGACCTCTCCTGCAGTGCTGGGGCAGCTCTGGAGGGGCAGGGAGAGAATTCTGCTCCTCAGCTCTGCTGAGACCTCTCCTGCAGTGCTGGGGCAGCTCTGGAGGGGCAGGGAGGGAATTCTGCTCCCATGCTCTGCTGAGACCTCTCCTGCAGTGCTGGGGCAGCTCTGGAGGGGCAGGGAGGGAATTCTGCTCCCATGCTCTGCTGTGCTCTGCTGAGACCTCCCCTGCAGTGCTGGGGCAGCTCTGGAGGGGCAGGGAGGGGATTCTGCTCCTCTGCTCTGCTGAGACCTCCCCTGCAGTGCTGGGGCAGCTCTGGAGGGGCTGGGAGGGAATTCTGCTCCTCTGCTCTGCTGTGCTCTGCTGAGACCTCTCCTGCAGTGCTGGGGCAGCTCTGGAGGGGCTGAGAGGGAATTCTGCTCCCCTGCTCTGCTGTGCTCTCTCCTGCAATGCTGGGGCAGCTCTGGAGGGGCTGAGAGAGAATTCTGCTCCTCTGCTCTGCTGTGCTCTGCTGAGACCTCTCCTGCAGTGCTGGGGCAGCTCTGGAGGGGCTGGGAGAGAATTCTGCTCCTCTGCACTGCTGAGACCTCTCCTGCAGTGCTGGGGCAGCTCTGGAGGGGCAGGGAGGGGATTCTGCTCCTCTGCTCTGCTGTGCTCTGCTGAGACCTCCCCTGCAGTGCTGGGGCAGCTCTGCAGTGCTCAGCACAGCACAGGCAGGGACCTGCTGGAGGCTACAACCATGCTGTGAGGCCAAGCTGGGAGATTTGGGGCTGTGGAGAAGAGAAGGCTCCAGGGAGAGCTGCTGGTGGCCTTTCAGTCCTTAAAGGAGTCCTCATGCCTGGAGACATCCAAAAGCCCTGGCAAGGTGGTGCAGAGGGGCATGGTTTAGTGGTGCATTTGCCAGTGCTGACTAAACCATTCTGACTCTATGATCTCCACTACTTTACTCCCCAAACAGAGTAAATATCATTTCTCTCTTCCAGTCCCAGGTGGCTCTTGGCCCTAAACAGGGACAGGGACCCAAAACTGACCTTGGCATTCAGGGTGTAGCCTCAGAAGACCTTGCTATGAGGAGCAGATTCCATCCAGAGCCCTAGCAAAGAACACTCAGCTGTGTTTGAGCAAGGACAGAGGTTTCACCCAGCCAATGCAGGAGAACTCCAAGCATCAACCATGGAGGCCAGAAACATGGAATGGAATCACAGAATCAAGCAGGTTGGAAGAGACCTCCAAGCTCAGCCAGCCCAACCTAGCACCCAGCCCTAGAGCAGGCTGCACACAGCCTCAGCCAGCCTGGCCTCAAACACCTCCAGCCATGGGGCCTCAACCACCTCCCTGGGCAACCCACTCCAGCCTCTCACCACTCTCCTGCTCAACAACTTCCTCCTCACCTCCAGCCTCACTCTCCCCACTTTGCTCCAGTCACCCCACTCCTGCCACTCCCTCACAGCCTCAAAAGTCCCTCCCCAGCTTTTTTGGAGCCCCCTTCAGATCCTGGCAGGCCACAAGAAGGTCCCCTGGGAGCCTCCTCTGCTCCAGCCTGCACAGCCCCAACTCTTTCAGGCTGTGCTCACAGCAGAGCTGCTGCAGCCTCTCAGCATCCTCCTGGCCCTGCTCTGGACACTCTCCAGCACATCCACATCCCCCCTGCATGTCCAGCAGCTGCTCACTCTGGGATTTGCATTCTCTTTCTCATTAACAGCAGCAATAAAGAACCAGAGAGAAGAACCCAACAATCAGCACTGCCAATAACACCCAACTGGAGCTAACAGAGAGCATTTGAGCTGCTGCATCCACCCATCCTGCAGCTCCTGCAGCATCAGCATCCCCCTCTCTGTGCTTCCCACAACACCCAGGTGAACTCTGAAAGCAAAAAGTCCTCTGTGCAACCCCCTCCTGTCCCCACCAGGCAGCAGTTGTCTGTTGCAACACTGCCTATAAATACCTCTGGGCTCTCAACCACTGCAGATGCAGGTAGAGCTCACAGTGACTCTGACAGGACAAGGACAAGATGCTGAGGTTGAGTTTAGACCACATCATTTCAAGCCCTTTCCTGCCCAGTCAGCAAACAGCATCCCCAAGCAATTCTCAGTTCATAATCACTTCAGGGGCATTACAGAAGGGCACAGCAAGGAATGGGCCCTGCCCTGTTCAGTATCCTTAATGATGGTCTGGAGCAGGGCATTGAGTCCAGCAGCAGTGAGTTTGCAGATGGCAGCAAGCTAGGAGCAGTGTGGAGCTGCTGGAGGGTAGCAGAGCCCTGCAGAGGGACCTGGCCAGGCTGCATGGGTGGGCAGAGGCCAAGGGCAGGAGACTGAACAAGGCCAAGGGCAGGTTCTGCACTTTGGCCACAACAACCCCAAGCAGCACTGCAGGCTGGGGCCAGAGTGGCTGAGAGCAGGCAGGCAGAGAGGGCCCTGGGGGTGCTGGCAGAGAGGAGCTGCAGAAGAGGCAGCAGTGCCCAGGTGGGCAGCAGAGCCAATGGCATCCTGGGCTGGCTCAGGAGCAGTGAGGGCAGCAGCACAAGGGAGGTTCTTGTGCCCCTGTGCTCAGCACTGCTCAGGACACCCCTGGAGTCCAGCTGTGTCCAGCTGTGGGCTTCTGAATTGCAGAGAGCTGTTGAGGTGCTGGAAGGTGTTGAGAGAAGGGCAGCAAGGCTGGGGAGGGGCCTGGAGCAGAGCCCTGTGAGGAGAGGCTGAGGGAGCTGGGGGTGTGCAGCCTGCAGCAGAGGAGGCTCAGGGCAGAGCTGATTGCTGCCTGCAGCTGCCTGCAGGGAGGCTGTAGCCAGGTGGGGTTGGGCTCTGCTGCCAGGCAAGCAGCAAGAGCAGAAGGGGCCAGAGTCTGAAGCTGTGCCAGGGCAGGTCTAGGCTGGCTGTGAGGAGGAAGTTGTTGTCAGAGAGAGTGATTGGCACTGGAATGGGCTGCCCAGGGAGGTGGTGGAGTGGCTGTGGCTGGAGGTGTTGCAGCCAAGCCTGGCTGGGGCATTTAGTGCCATGGTCTGGTTGGTTGGGCAGGGCTGGGTGCTAGGTTGGACTGGCTGAGCTTGGAGCTCTCTTCCAGCCTGCTTGGTTCTGTGACTCTATGATTCCCCCCATCCCCTTCTTCTCTGTAGGTTGTTTCCCCCCCCCCGCCCCCCCCCCAGGATGGTCTGGCTTGGAAAGGACCTCCAAAGGTCAGAGAATCACAGAAGCTGAGAGGCTGAAAGGGACCTTAAGGGATCAAGTCCAACTCCCCTGCCAAAATCAGCATCTCCCAGGGTATTTCACACAGGAATGCACCCAGGTGGGTTTGGAAAGTCTCCAAAGGAGGAGACTCCACAACCTCTCTGGGCAGCCTGCTCCAGGGCTTGACCCAGGGGAAGAAGGGTTTCAATACCTCCCATGGACTCCTTTGAGCTTCTTCTCAAGGCAGAGCTTTCCAGCAGAGCATCTCACACAGGCTCAAGCCTGTTAATAACTGTTGAGAGTGGGTGTGAGCCTTTACCAACAGGCTGAAAGCTTTCTGGCTGCCTGCTCCATTCAGCTGGAGCATGATACAGCCCTTAAAACACCTTAGCAAGAGCTGCTGCTTAATTCCACCACATCATTTCCACCTACTGGGAAAGGACAACCTCCCCCCAGTTTGCTGCTGCTGCCCTTCCCACCTCATTCCATGAGCTAAGCACTCCAAAGCCCAGGCTGGAACTCACACCAGCTGCCTTTCCTCTTCCTCCCCAGGAGAAATCACTGCCAGCTCCCTGCAGGAAGCCCTTCTGATAACAACTTCCAAGTCCTCCCAGCCTTTCTCTGCTGTCTCATGGCACTCCAGAGGCTGTTTGGAACGAGAAGTAGGTCAGGGCAAAGGAACAGCATCATCAGGTGGTTACTTATCATTAAGCCTCTGATAACCAAGGGCTTAGCATTGCTGCAGAGGGCACACCATGAACTGATCGAGTGCAAGTCATAGAGTCACAGAGCAGGGGCTGGGCTGGAGGGGAGCTCCAAAGCTCAGCCAGCTCAACTCTCCCTGCACTCAGCAGGGACATCCTCTACTAGAGCAGGCTGCCCACAGCCCTCTCCAGCCTCACCTTCACTATCTCCAGGCATGGGGCCTCAAACAGCTCTGTTCCAGTGTTCTACCAACCTGTTGCAGTGTTCCAGCACCCTCCTGGTGCAGAACTTGTTCCTCACATCCAAGCTCAATCTGCTCTGCTCTACTTTGAAGCCATTGCCCTCATCCTGTCCCTGCAGCCCTTTGCAAACAGTCTCTCTGCAGCCTTCTAGCAGCACCCCAAGTCCAAGTGCACACTGCTGGCTCATGTTGACTTTCTCTGCCATTAGCAGCCCCAGGCCCTTTTCTTCAGGGCTGCTCTCAAGACCCCCAGCTTTTCATCAGGAAAGAAAGTAACCCTCCCAAGAAGAAGCTACATCACCTTGAGTGATGAAGCTCATAAAGCCTGTTGGACTTCACAGTCCCATGTCTCTGGCAGGCAGATAGAAGCTGCTCTGACAGTTAATTCTTTCCACCATCAGCACTGAAGCTTTCAATTGAACTTAAAGGAGAAACTACTCTGAGAGTAAGAGAGCACAGGAGCAGGCTGCCCAGAGAGGTTATGGAGTGTCCTTCTCTGGAGATCTTCAAAACCCACCTGGATGTGACCCTGTGCAAACCACTCTGGGCAACTGGTCCTGCAGCTGGGTGGAGGCAATGCCAAGCACCAATCCAGGCTGGGCAGTGCCTGGCTGGAGAGCAGCCCTGAGCAGAGGGACTTGGGGGTGCTGCTGGAGGAGAAGCTCAGCAGGAGCCAGCAGTGTGCACTTGCAGCCCAGAGAGCCAAGCAGAGCCTGGGCTGCAGCAGCAGCAGTGTGGGCAGCAGGGCCAGGGAGGGGATTCTGCCCCTCTGCTCTGCTCTGCTGAGAGCCCACCTAGACTCCTGCATCCAGCTCTGGAGCCCCTGGGCCAAGAGGGCTGTGGAGATGCTGGAGAGTGTCCAGAGCAGGGCCAGGAGGATGCTGAGAGGCTGCAGCAGCTCTGCTGTGAGCACAGCCTGAAAGAGTTGGGGCTGTGCAGGCTGGAGCAGAGGAGGCTCCCAGGGGACCTTCTGGTGGCCTGCCAGCATCTGAAGGGGGCTCCAAAAAACCTGGGGAGGGACTTCTGAGGCTGTGAGGGAGTGTCAGGAGTGGGGGGACTGGAGCAAAGGTGGAGGTGGGGAGAGTGAGGCTGGAGGTGAGGAGGAAGTTGTTGAGCAGGAGAGTGGTGAGAGGCTGGCAGGGGTTGCCCAGGGAGGGGGTTGAGGCCCCATGGCTGGAGGTGTTTGAGGCCAGGCTGGCTGAGGCTGTGTGCAGCCTGCTCTAGGGTAGGGTGTCCCTGGCCATGGCAGGGGTTGGCACTGGCTGCTCCTTGTGCTCCCTTCCAACCCTGCCTGCTTCTATGATTCTAACCCTCTTTCAGCAAGGGCTTGGACTGGATGATCTCCAGAGGTCACAGAATCACAGAACCAAGCAGGTTGGAAGAGAGCTCCAAGCTCATCCACTCCAACCTAGCACCCAGCCCTGCCCAATCAACCAGACCATGGCACTAAGTGCCTCAGCCAGGTCCCTTCCCTACCACGCTGTGACCACATCTGGCTTTTGTGGTCCCACTGATGAAGATCCAGGCAGAAACTCTATAAGCAGGAGGCAGGACAAAGGAGAACCAACCAGAACCTAAAGCTGAGCCCAGACCTCATCAGGAGAATGCTTCCCACGATGGAGAGGAAGGGGAAGGAAGAGAATCAGTTACACAGGGAACAATTCTTCCCAGGAAGGGGAAGCAGCATTGTTTGAGAGATCTAACCAAGAAGAAAAGAAAACAGCACCAAAAAAACCACCTCCAAGCCACAAACTGAGCCCCCAACCCCTCAGAAAGAAGGCAAACAAAACCCTATGGCCTTTGGGAAGCTGAGCTTGACATCATGCAGCAGCCTGGAGCCAGAAGGGAAGAGAAGCTGCTTTGTTTGACTTTCTTCCCCCCACCCCAGCTGCATTACCAATCCTCTTCCCCAGGAAGGAAACCTTCCAGACTCTACTTGCCCTCAAATCTGTAAAGCCTGAACCTGGCTTTTTATCTCACCCCCTCCCAGGGCCAAGGTCTCACTGCACCACTTGGCAGCTCCCAACAGCCCCCATGATATGAGCATAGAGGGGCAGACTGCAGCAGCTCACTGCTGGGTGCTGAATTCAAAGCCAGCCTAGGGCAGCAAGACCTGGAACACCTCTGCTGTGAGGCCAGGCTGAGAGAGTTGGGGGTTGCTCAGCTTGGTGAAGAGAAGGCTCCAAGGAGACCTGCTGGTGGCCTTGCAAGACTTGAAGGGGCTGAGAAGAGTGCTGAGGACAGAGATTTTCTGTGACAGAGCCCTGGCACAGGCTGCCCAGGGGGGCTGTGGAGCCTCCTTCCCTGGAGGTACTCCAGACCTGCCTGGATGTGTTCCTGTGTGATCTGGTCCAGGTGATCCTCCTCTGGCAGGGGCAGTTGGGCTGGATGAGCTTCAGGGGTTCCCCCAGAGGGGTTGTGGAGGCATTCAAAACCCACCTGGACATGCTCATGGATGATTTGTTCTAGGTGACCTTCCTCTGGCAGGGGGAGGGTTGGACTAAAGAAGAAGAAAGGGTCCTGGGGGTGCTGGCAGAGAGGAGCTGAAGCTGAGGCAGCAGTGCCCAGGTGGGCAGCAGAGCCAATGGCATCCTGGGCTGGCTCAGGAGCAGTGTGGGCAGCAGGACAAGGGAGGTTCTTGTGCCCCTGTGCTCAGCACTGCTCAGGCCACCCCTGGAGTCCAGCTGTGTCCAGTTGTGGGCTCCTGAATTGCAGAGAGCTGCTGAGGTGCTGGAAGGTGTTGAGAGAAGGGCAGCAAGGCTGGGGAGGGGCCTGGAGCAGAGCCCTGTGAGGAGAGGCTGAGGGAGCTGGGGGGGTGCAGCCTGCAGCAGAGGAGGCTCAGGGCAGAGCTCATTGCTGCCTGCAGCTGCCTGCAGGGAGGCTGTAGCCCGGTGGGGTTGGGCTCTGCTGCCAGGCAAGCAGCAAGAGCAGAAGGGGCCAGAGTCTGAAGCTGTGCCAGGGCAGGTCTGGGCTGGATGTGAGGAGGAAGTTGCTGGCAGAGAGAGTGATTGGCACTGGAATGGGCTGCCCAGGGAGGTGGTGGAGTGGCCGTGGCTGGAGGTGTTGCAGCCAAGCCTGGCTGGGGCACTTAGTGCCATGGTCTGGTTGGTTGGGCAGGGCTGGGTGCTAGGTTGGGTTGAGCCTGGAGCCCTCTTCCAACCTGCCTGATTCTATATGATCTTCAGAGCTCCCTCTGAGAGGTTGTGGAGACCATGGAGGAGTCCAACCCCCCCTGGACATGCTCATGAATGATTTGCTCTGGCAGAGGGGTTGGCACTGGATGATCTTTAGAGGTTCCTTCCAACCTTTGCCCTTCTGCATCCTGAGAAGAGCCCAGGGACATCCTCCCAGCCAGCAGCACCAGGGCAGTGCACAGCCCCTTGGGAACTGCAGAACTGCCTGCTTCAGCTCACTTCACCCCAAGCTTTGCTGCTGTAAGAGGCTCTCAGCAGAATTTTCTTCCACTTTAAGACTTGGGGGCCTTTGAGGTAGTCTTTTTTTTTTGTATCCCTCCCCCCCTCTCATTAAAAGCTTTGCAGAAATCAAATCCCATTAGCACATAACAACCACCCAAGAACTGTGACAGATGGGGCTGGCTTTTTAGTGCCAGCACTGCCTCCAAGCCCATACCAAACCTTCTCCTTCAGAACAGCTGAAGCTTCAAAGCACCCTTCCTGCATAGCCTTGAATGCCAATTCCACCAGAGCTATCCTGTTCTTTGCTGCTAGGAGTGGGAAGATCTCACTGCTGCATCTCCAGCCTCGGGGTCCTGTCCTATTCCAGCATCCAAGAGTGCAGCTTCACTACATTGGCTGATTCCTGCTTCCTCTAGGTCCAAGTCAGCAATCACAGGAACATTCCAGTTGAAATCATAGAACCAAGCAGCTTGGAAGAGACCTCCAAGCTCATCCCTGCTTCATCTAAGTCCAAGTCAGCAATCACAGGAACATTCCAGTTGGAATCATAGAACCAAGCAGCTTGGAAGAGACCTCCAAGCTCATCCCTGCTTCATCTAAGACCAAGTCAGCAATCACAGGAACATTCCAGTTGGAATTATAGAACCAAGCAGCTTGGAAGAGAGCTCCAAGCTCAGCCAGCACAACCTAGCACCCAGCCCTGCCCAATCAACCAGACCATGGCACCAAGTGCCCCATCCAGGCTTGTCCTGAACATCTCCAGGGTCAGCAACTCCACCACCTCCTTACCTGGGAGGAGAAACCCTCAGGATCACCAAGTCCAACTCCACAACCTTCACCTTAAACCTTGGAGGTCCCTTCCAGCCCCTAACCTTCTGTGATTCCATGAAGTGAAGAGCCCAGCAACTGCTCTTGTTGAACCTGCAAGGTTTAAGGTTCCCATCACATCCACCAGCATCCCCTTGGGCACCTGAGGAGTGGGTGGATGGGGAGAAGCTGACAACCAAAGACAGATCTCTGCAACTCCTTCCACTTCTTTGACCTGCAGCCTTTTGTTGCCATCTCCCAGAGAGGCAGAGATTGCTTTCTAGGGAACACTTTCAACCCAAACACTAAGTGCTGGGGGGAGAAAAACCATGGAATTCAACCCTGACATCTGCTTCCCAAAAGCATTTTCTCCTCTGAAACATCAGAGGATTCAAATAAAACAATGAAATGAAGCCCAAGAGGAAACCTTGCAGTAGCTTTGGGAGGTCAAAGTCTTCCCAAAGCAGAGATTTTCTCTCTCTTATCCAAAAGATCTTTGCAGGCTTCATTAAGCACACTGCAAATTCACCTTTCCCCCCCCTCCAGGGGAAGCAGAGATGCCACTGGAGCTAAAGATTAGGCTCAGATGTCCTTCCTCTGAAGCCAAATGCAAACATGAGCAAGGACTGCTGGGGTTAAGCTGCAATGACTGCTTGGGAGGGGTCCAGAGAGCTGGAGCAGGAGACCTGTGTTTAATAAGAGGGTTGTAACATATTAAGGGGTATTTAAGAGCCAGCTACATGAGGTAGCAAGCTTCAAGTCCTCTCTTTGTTTCACAGGCTCCCAACATGCTGAGAGGTGGGAAGGGACCTCTGGAGATGATTCAGTCCAACCCCCCTGCTCCAGCAGGACACCCACAGCAGCTTGGCCAGGAGGGGTTGGAAGCTCTGCACACACAAGGAGACTCCACAACCTCTCTGGGTAAGCTGCTCCAGCACCCTCACACCAAACTCTCTCCTCATGGTCAGATGGAACCTCTTGGATATTCCAGTTTGTACCCTGGGCACCACTAAAAAGTCTGGCCCCATCCTCTTGGCTCCATTTAGCTCTTGCTGAGATCCCCTCTGGGGCTGCTCTTCTGCAGGCTCTCAGCCTTTGCTCCTCACAGAGCTGCTCCAGGGCCCTCAGCATCTTAGTAAGCCTCTGTGGGACTCTCTCCAGAAGTTCCCTGTCTGTCTTGAACTGAGGAGTCCAGAACTGGCCAACACTGATAAGGTCACTGGAGAGCAGAGGGGAAGGACAATGTCCCTTGACCTGCTGACCACACTCTTCTTCATGTATCATCAAAGGATGTTAGGGGAAGAGACCATCCAGAGGTCACCCAGTCCATCCCCTCTGCCAGAGCAGGAGCACAGAATCCAGCTCAGGTCACACAGGAACACATCCAGACAGGGCTGGGAAGGCTCCAGAGAAGGAGGCTCCACAGCCTCTCTGAGCAGCCTGTGCCAGGGCTCTGGGACCCTCACACTAAAGAAGTTCTTCCTTGTGCTGAGCTGGAACCTCCTGTGCTGTAGTTTCCATCCACTGCCTCTTGTCCTGTGCCAGGGCACAACTGGGCAGAGCCTGTCTCTGTCCCTCCCTTCTTGACCCCCAACCCTCAGATATTTATATCCATTGATCAGATCCTCTCTCAGTCTTCTCTTCTCCAGACCAAACAGCTCCACTAAAAAGTCTGGCCCCATCCTCTTGACTCCATTTAGCTCTTGCTGAGATCCCTTCTGGGGCTGCTCTTCTGCAGGCTCTCAGCCTCTCCTCACAGAGCACTGCTCCAGCCCCTTCAGCATCTTTGCAGCCCTCCCTTGGACTCTCTCCAGCAGTTCCCTGTCCCTCCTGAACTGGGAAGCCCAGAACTGGATGCAGTACTCCAGGTGGAGCCTCACTGGGGCAGAGCAGGTCCATATCTCACTTGGTGAGCAGATCCATGCCTTCCTTATTTGGAGCCCTCAGCAGGGACAGGACATTCCAGAGAAGCACTCAAGGCAAGACCTCTACCAAGCATAACAACTGAAGTTGCCTTCTGGTGGCCAAGCTGCTCAAGTGTAGAAAGCATCAGCCTAGGTGGCAGGCACAGCTCTCCTCTGGGCTCAGCTCCTGCTTGCCAGCATCCAGGCTGTGGCACTGCTGCACCTTCCCACTTCTTCTGCTGCAAAACTGAGTTATCCCAGGCTCAGAACCCACACAAAGTCAACCTCCATCTGCTTCCACTCAGATCAAGATTCCTCTGAGGCTGCTCTGCACCTGCAATTCTCCTGCCCTGCCTCCTGGCACAGCCCTCCCACACCAGGAGCAGAGAGAGAGGTATTGCTCTGCTAAAATGAGTGCCTGGATCTGCTCAGGGTTTATTCTGTGCTGGCTGCAAGAGAAGAACTTTGCTGTGCTATTTAAAGTGCCCAGATCCATGCAGCAACTCCAGGACCGTGCACAGCATCAGTAAGTGAGAGGCTCACAGAGTGAGGAGGAAAAGGCAATCAGGGGAAGAAGCCAGGAGGAGACAGCTACAGCTCCTGCCAAAGTCATCCTTTGCCTCACTGCAGCTTCCCAGATGAGAGCAGAGAGGTGACTGCTGCTTTATTTTATGGAGGAAAAGCTGGACATGAGCCAGCAAAGGGCACTCAAAGCCCAGCATCAAACCATCTCCTGGGCTGATCCCCAGCAGTGTGTGCAGCAGGGGCAGGGAGGGGATTCTCCTCCTCTGCTGTGCTCTGCTGAGACCTCCCCTGCAGTGCTGGGGCAGCTCTGGAGTGCTCAGCACAGGGACCTGGGACCTGTGGGAGCAGGGCTAGAGGAGGCCACAGCCATGCTGGGAGGGCTCTGCTGGGAGGCCAGGCTGGGAGAGTTGGGGGTGCTCAGCCTGGAGAAGGCTCCAGGGAGACCTTCTGGTGGCTCATCACTACTTAAAGGGTACTAGAAGGAAGGTGGGGACACACTTTTGAGCAGGGGCTGTGGTGACAGGACAAGGGGTGATGCTTTGAAACTCAGAGAGGGAGATTCAGAGTGGACAGAAGGAAGAAATTCTTCCCTGGGAGGGTGGTGAGAGCTTGTCCCAGGCTGTCCTGAGAGGTGGTAGATGCCTCAATCCCTGGACTCACTCCAGGTCAGGTTGTTTGAGGCTCTGAGCAGCCTGATCTACTTGCAGGTGTCCCTGCTGACTGCAGGGAGAAGGGACTGGGTGACCTTTAAAACATCACAGAATCAGTCAGGGAGCACAAGGATCATCTAGCTCCAACCCCCCTGCCATGGGCAGGGACACTCATCCAACCCAACCCATTCTACCATCCCCCCCCCCCCCCACTCTAACTCACTTTGGTTTAACTGTAAACCACTGCTAGCAACAAAAGAACCCTTCAGGGGTTTCATAGAGCCACAGAATGAGAGGGGCTTGGAAGGGATCCCTGGAGGCCACCTAGCCCAAGCCCCAGGGATGCTCCAGCCCACAGCCAACACCCAGGGAGGGAAAGCCAAAGCCACAGCAGCATTTCCCTTTGCACCAGACAAGAAAGGGGACCTAAAAGCCTCCAGCTCTGCTTGTAGCCTTCAAAGCAGAGAAGCTGCATGGAAACATCAGCAAGCTGGAGGGAGGGAGAAAGCCAAGCAGCAAGGAAGCAGGTGTGGAGGCAAGAAAGCAGTGTGGTCTTCTTCACTGGCACAATGAGGAGCTCTCAAGCTATCTGGTGACAAACCCATTTGTGCTCCATCAACAGAGGCTGGTGACAAACCCATTTGTGCTCCATCAACAGAGGCTGGTGACAAACCCATTTGTGCTCCACCAGCAGAGGCTGGTGACAAACCCATTTGTGCTCCACCAACAGAGGCTGGTGACAAACCCATTTGTGCTCCACCAACAGAGGCTGGTGACAAACCCATTTGTGCTCCATCAACAGAGGCTGGTGACAAACCCATTTGTGCTCCACCAACAGAGGCTGGTGACAAACCCATTTGTGCTCCATCAACAGAGGCTGGTGACAAACCCATTTGTGCTCCACCAGCAGAGGCTGGTGACAAACCCATTTGTGCTCCACCAGCAGAGGCTGGTGACAAACCCATTTGTGCTCCACCAGCAGAGGCTGGTGACAAACCCATTTGTGCTCCACCAGCAGAGGCTGGTGACAAACCCATTTGTGCTCCATCAACAGAGGCTGGTGACAAACCCATTTGTGCTCCATCAACAGAGGCTGGTGACAAACCCATTTGTGCTCCATCAACAGAGGCTGGTGACAAACCCATTTGTGCTCCATCAACAGAAGCTGGTGACAAACCCATTTGTGCTCCATCAACAGAGGCTGGTGACAAACCCATTTGTGCTCCATCAACAGAGGCAAGCCAGGCCAAGGCAGTCTGTGGCCAAAACTAGCAGCAGGAGGCCAATGACTTACTGCAGAGTCACTGCACTTAGTGACAGTTGGGATGCAGTTTGATGCTGTCAGCACTGCAGCCAGCAGGCAGGAATGGAGCCAGCAAGAGCTGCACAGCTCAGCTGCAAGAGAGCTCTAAGACAGAGTCCTGCTGACAGCCCAAGCCCACCATGGCCACCAAACCATGGCCCCAGGTGCCATGCTCACAGGTTTCTTACACACTTCCAGCCATGGGGACACCAGCACCTCCCTGGGCAACCTGTGCCAATCCCTCACCACTCTTGCAGCACAGAAATGTTTCCTCCTCTCCAACCTAACCCTCCCCTGGCACAACTCCAGGCCACTTCCCCTCCTGTCACCTGAGACTAGGGAGAAGAGCCCAACCTCCAACTCACTGCAACCTCCTACTCACTCCAACCTCCTCTCAGGGAGCTGTAGACTCCCCTTAGCCTCCTCTTCTCCAGCCTCACACCCCCAACTCCCTCAGCTGCTCCTCCCCAGCCCTTCTGCAGCCCCTTAGAATCACAGAATAGAATCAAGCAGGTTGGAAGAGGGCTCCAAGCTCAGCCAGCCCAACCTAGCACCCAGCCCTGCCCAACCAACCAGACCTCAGCATCCTGATGCTGAAGAGCTTCTTCCTAACATCCAATCTGAATCTCCCCACTTCCAGTTTTGCTCCATCCCCCCACTCCCATCACTCCCTGACACCCTACAAAGTCCCTCCCCAGCTTTCTTGTAGCCCCCTGCAGATCCTGCAAGGCCACAGTGAGGTCTCCTCAGAGCCTTCTCCTCTCCAGCCTGCACAGGGAATCCAAGAAGGTTTTCACCTGTCAGGAGGTTGTAGGGAGGTGGGGTCAGACTCTTCTCCCACGTAACTAGCAACAGGACAAGTGGAAATGGCCTCTAGTTGAACCAGGGGAGGCTTGGGCTGGATATGAGGAAAAAATACATCTCTGTTGCAAGAGCAGACTGCCCAGGGAGGTGCTGGCACCAGCCCTGGAGGTGTTCAAACATGGAGCAAAGGTGGAGGTGGGGAGAGTGAGGCTGGAGGTGAGGAGGGAGTTGTTGAGCAGGAGAGTGGTGAGAGGCTGGAATGGGTTGCCCAGGGAGGGGGTTGAGGCCCCATGGCTGGAGGTGTTTGAGGCCAGGCTGGCTGAGGCTGTGTGCAGCCTGCTCTAGGGTAGGGTGTCCCTGGGCATGGCAGGGGGTTGGCACTGGCTGCTCCTTGTGCTCCCTGCCAACCCTGCCTGATTCTATGATTCTAACCCTCTTTCAGCAAGGGCTTGGACTGGATGATCTCCAGAGGTCACAGAATCACAGAACCAAGCAGGATGGAAGAGAGCTCCAAGCTCAGCCACTCCAACCTAGCACCCAGCCCTGCCCAACCAACCAGACCATGGCACTAAGGGCCTCAGCCAGGTCCCTTCCCTACCATGCTGTGACCACATCTGGCTTTTGTGGTCCCCCTGATGAAGATCCAGGCAGAAACTCCACAAGCAGGAGGCAGGACAAAGGAGAATCAACCAGAACCTAAAGCTGAGCCCAGACTGATTCTGTGATTCTATGATCTGCAATCCCTGACACAGAAGGATGAGTTCTGTCTCCTGGCTGTGGTGCTGAAGCAAGAGAAGCTTCACAGGAGATGCTGCCTGCAGCAGAAGGTGTTTGAGATATAATAAGTAGCAGGAGATGATCTTTTTCCATCAGCTTCCACCACATTTGGAGTCAATTTAGACATAATGGTTGACATATCAAGTCAGGGAGAAAGCAAATGGCTTTGCTACACGAGGAGCTGGAGTTGGATAGCCCCAGGAGCTCACACTGTCACTTCAATAACTTCTGGCTCGTTTTGGAGGAGGTTGCCATCACAAAAAGCCCACTTAGGAACATTGGAGGCTGTGTCAAACCCCATTAGCTGATGGCACAGCTGAGCAGCAGCTGAAAGGAAAGGGAACCCAATGGCCCAGCCTGGGAAGCAGGAGGTCAGACTGACCTTGTGCACAGCAGAATGGAGCAGCAAGGAGAGCTGGCTCCCACTTTTGTCACAGGCCACCTCCTGCCACAGCTCAGACACTGTCTGCAGCACAGCCAGGGCTGGTGTTGCTCTAACTGGCCCTGGTTCAGGCTACCTTAGCCCTGGAGCATGGCTTGGCAGGGGGAGGAAGGCTTCTGACATCAGACCAGAGCAAACAAGCCTCTTGCCAAGTCTCATCTGCTGCCCTTCCTCCCCAGCCCCCCACCTCCTCCTGTCCTCCCTCCCTTCCCAGCCCACCACCTCCTCCTGTCCTCCCTCCCTTCCCAGTCCATCACCTCCTCCTGCCCTCCCTCCCTCCCCAGCCCACCACCTCCTCCTGTCCTCCCTCCCTCCCCAGCCCACCACCTCCTCCTGCCCTCCCTCCCTCCCCAGCCCACCACCTCCTCCTGTCCCCCCTCCCTCCCCAGCCCACCACCTCCTCCTGTCCTCCCTCCCTCCTCATCCCACCACCTCCTCCTGTCCTCCCTCCCTCCTCATCCCACCACCTCCTCCTGTCCTCCCTCCCTCCTCATCCCACCACCTCCTCCTGTCCTCCCTCCCTCCTCATCCCACCACCTCCTCCTGTCCTCCCTCCCTCCTCATCCCACCACCTCCTCCTGTCCTCCCTCCCTCCCCAGCCCACCACCTCCTCCTGCCCTGCCACCAGCTGGCTCAAACCACTCTTCTTCCAAAGCTCTCCCAACAACAAGAAAGCAAATCCTGGAATGGCTTTGGTTGGAAAAGCCTTTCCAGATGATCCACTCCAACCATCCTCTAACTCTACCAAGGCTGGTGCCAAACCATGACCCTCAGCACCACATCTCTGTGTCTCTGCTGGTTGAATCCTCCACCCTGGAGGTGTTTCGAACTGAGTAGCCTGTGCCAGGGTTTGAGAACCCTTTCCCTGGAGCAGTTTCTTCTAATATCCAATGAAGTCACTGTAAAACTGGGATTAAACCCCCCCCAAAATGTTCTTCTTGTGCTGGAGTGGGGGCAAGAACTGGAGACAGTAGTCCAGGTGGAGTCTCACAGGAGTAGATGATCTGAAAGGGCTTTGCCAACCACTGCATGATTCTAACTTGGCTCAGTCTGCATTGAGACCAGCTATGGAATCATGCAATTGTCAGGGCTGGAAGGGACCTCAAGGAGCAGCCAGCTCCAACCCCCTGCCATGGGCAGGGACACCTCACACTAGAGCAGGCTGCTCACAGCCACATCCAGCCTGGCCTGAAACACCTCCAGGGATGAGGCTGCCACCAACTCCCTGGGCAACCCATTCCAGCCTCTCACCACTCTCCTGCTCAACAACTTCCTCCTAACACCCACTCTGACTCTCCCCATTTCCAGCTCTGTTCCATCCCCCCACTCCTATCACTCCCTGACACCCTAAGAAGTCCCTCCCCAGCTTTCCTGTAGCCCCCTGCAGATCCTGCAAGGCCACAGTGAGGTCTCCTCAGAGCCTTCTCCTCTCCAGCCTGCACAGCCCCAACTCTCTCAGTCTCTCTTCATAGCTCCAGCCCTCTGCTCATCCTCGTGGCCCTTCTCTGGACAGCTTCCAGAGGGAGGTGGTGATGCTGTGAGATGCTGTCTGCAGCCAGAGGAAGATGGATTCACCCCCACTCCATCCCTGTGAAACTGGAAGCTGGGAGCACAGCACAAAGAGCTGTGAGGAGCCCACAGCCTGCACCCAGAACAGCTCAAAGCCAAAGCTCATGATGAAGAGCTGGAAGGGACCTCAAGGATCAGCCAGCTCCAACCCCCCTGCCATGGGCAGGGACACCTCACACCAGAGCAGGCTGCTCACAGCCACATCCAGCCTGGCCTTAAACACCTCCAGGCATGAGGCTGCCAACACCTCCCTGGGCAACCTGTGCCAGGCTCTCAGCACCCTCATGCTAAAGAGCTTCTTCCTAACACCCAATCTGAGCCTCCCCACTCCTACTTTTGCTCCATTCCCCTTAGTCATTAAGCATCACCCAGGTCCTTCCCCGCTCAGCCAGCCACAGCCACCAGCAGCTGGCTCCATTTCAGCCCCATCCTCGCCCACTTCCCAAGCCTCAACTCCCCTCCCCCCCAGATTTCCACCCTTCCTAAGAGAAGGACAAACAAAAGCACACTGGAGAGGGACTTACAGAGCAGCAGCAATTCCAGCATCATTCCTGGTTGGCCATTTCTGAGGCACTGAAGGTCCCCAGAGCTCCCCCACATCTCCCAAGCCTCGCTGCTTGTTTCCCTGGCACTGATAAGGGTCCTGGCAGAACAACTCTTACGCACAGCAGCCTTTATCTGCTGCACAGCACCCTTGCTCCAGAGCCTCTCTTATCACTCACTGCAAACAATCAGCACAGATGGACCAGCACATCTTGGCCAAGAAAGAGAAGGTGTAGGAAGGAGTGACCATGTCAGCTTCTGACCCCCATCTACCCAAGCTGTTGTGACCTCAGGGGCTCCCTGCTCCTTGCACTCCACCTACCCTCAACCACAGCTTGCAAATGAAGAGGCAGAATCACAGAGCCTGAGAGGTGGGAAGGGACCTCCAGAGATCAGCCAGTTCAAGCCCCTGCCAAAGCAGCATCCCCCAGGGCAGGTCACACAGGGATGCATCCAGGTGGGGTTGAAAGGCTCCAGAGAAGGAGACTCCACAGCCTCTCTGGGCAGCCTGCTCCAGGGCTCTGCCACCCTCACACCAAACAACTTTCTCCTCCTCCTGTGCAGATGAAACCTTCTCTCTTCCACTCTGCATCCATTGCTCCTTGGCTTCTTGCTCTGCACCCCCCAAAAGAGCTTGGCCCCCTCCACTTGACACCCACCCCTCAGCCAGGGAGAGACATTGAGCAGAGCTCCTCTCAGCCTTCTCTCCTGCAGCCTAAGCAGCCCCAGGGCTCTCAGGCTCTCCTCACAGGGCTCTGCTCCAGGCCCCTCCCCAGCCTTGCTGCCCTTCTCTCAACACCTTCCAGCACCTCAGCAGCTCTCTGCAATTCAGGAGCCCACAGCTGGACACAGCTGGACTCAAGGACACAGCCTGAGCAGTGCTGAGCACAGGGGCACAAGAACCTCCCTTGTCCTGCTGCCCACACTGCTCCTCAGCCAGCCCAGGATGCCATTGGCTCTGCTGCCCACCTGGGCACTGCTGCCTCAGCTTCAGCTACTCTCTCCCACCACCCCCAGGGCCCTCTCTGCCTGCCTGCTCTCAGCCACTCTGGCCCCAGCCTGCAGTGCTGCTTGGGGTTGCTGTGGCCAAAGTGCAGAACCTGCCCTTGGCCTTGTTCAGTCTCATCCCAAATCTCTTTAGCCAGCCAACCTCTCCCCATCCTACCCTCCACCAAAGGCATTTATCACCCCACTCCAGGTGACACTGGGGCAGGTCAGCAGTGTGAAGGCTCTTTCCCAGCTGGTTGGCATTCAGCCAAGCATGGTTTGAGCTCAGCATGCACCAAAGCCTGCCCAAGCCTGACAGATGGCCTGCAGCAGGCAAGCTGCTTGCAACACCTCATGGAGGTGACTCTTCAACAGCCTTTCCAGCCTGCAGAACCTCTTTGGTGGAGCTAAACCCAGAGCAGCACAACAGAGCAGAGGTTCTGAAGGCTGGGAACTCAAACCCAAAAGCTTGCACTCAACATCCAACAGCTTTGCACCCCATGGCTTTCTTCTGGGGGAGGCAAGGAGGTCTCAGGCTCAGATGTAGAGCTGGAGAATGGTTTGGGTTGGAAGGGACCTCTAAAGGTCATCTACTTTGATGTCCTGCAGTGCACAGGGACAGCAGGTTGCTGAGAGGTGCATCCAAGCTGACCTGGAATGGTTCCAGGGATGGGGAACCTCCTGCCTGGCCAGGAAACCTGGGGCAGTGTCTCCCCACTTCAGATTCTAATCTGAGCCTCCCTCTTTTAGTTTAGAAGCAGCATCCCTTGGCCTGTTGCAATAGGCCCTGCTCAAAGGTCCCTTCTCCTCTTTCTTGTGAGCCACTCTGTGTACTGCAAGGCCACCAGAAGCTCTCCCTGGAGCCTTCTCTTCCCCAGGCTGCACATCCCCAACTCTCCCAGCCTGGCCTCACAGCAGAGGGCTTCCAGCTCCCCCAGCATGGTTGCAGCTTCCTCTGGCCCTGCTCCAACAGGTCCCTGTGTGCTGAGGACTCCACAACTGACCCCAGCAGAGCAGCAGGGCAGAATCCCATTCCTCTACCTGCTGTCCACACTTGCCCAGGTTCCTGCCTCCACCATGGCAGGAGAGGCATCAGAGAATCACTCAGGTGGGAAAAGACCTCTAAGACCATCAAGTCCAAGCATCAAGCCAAAGCCACCCATCCTGCAGTGCCACATCTACCCTCACCCTCCCCAGAGGAACACATCAAAGACACTTCTGCACCCAGACACTCTCAGGATCACAGAAACATTCAGGCTGGAAAAGCCTCTCAGGATCAGCAAGGCCAACCCAGAGCCCTGCTCTGCAAGGCTCACCCTAAACCAGAGCCCCAAGCACCACATCCAAACCACTTCTGAACACACCCAGGGCTGGGGACTCCACCATCTCCCTGCCCAGCCCATTCCAGTGCCTGACCACTCCTCCTGGGAAAACATTTTCCCTCCTCTCCAGCCTAAACCTCCCCAGTGGCAGCTTGAGGCCACTTGGCATAGGTGATCTGGCAGGGGAGGGCTGGACTGGGTGATCTTTAGAGATCCCTTCCAGCCACCTGGCACAGGTGATCTGGCAGGGGAGGGCTGGACTGGGTGATCTTTAGAGATCCCTTCCAGCCACCTGGCACAGGTGATCTGGCAGGGGAGGGCTGGACTGGGTGATCTTTAGAGATCCCTTCCAGCCACCTGGCACAGGTGATCTGGCAGGGGAGGGCTGGACTGGATGATCTTTAGAGATCCCTTCCAGCCACCTGGCACAGGTGATCTGGCAGGGGAGGGCTGGACTGGATGATCTTTAGAGATCCCTTCCAGCCCCTAATATTCTGTGATTCCCTCTTGTTCTCTTCCAGTTCCAGAGGTCTGCACCAAACCACAGAGCAAGTCCTGAGCTCCTCCTTACCCACAGCATCTCATACCCGGGGCTGAGAGCCAAACCCACAACACGTTGCAGGGCTGGCACTGCCCTGGCTACAAGCACAAGGATGTTCCCTTAGATGTTGGCCATCAGCCACACTGCTCCTGCCCCTATCTTCAAGGACAGCAGCTCCACTGCTAGAAGCCCAACAAGCAGCTTTATTTCCTCCCCCCCACCTTTGCCAAGCAAACACTGCACAAGGAGGAACCTTGCCCAGATAATGTTTCAGGACCACATCTAGGCAGAGGAGTGACCTTGGGAGCAGCAAAGCCTTTGGCTGGCAGCCTAAGAGGCTCCAGAGCAGACTTCTTCCCATCACATTAACATTTTAACATCTACAGCTGCCTCAACCCACAAGTGCACCACATTCCTTTAACCCAGAGCCTGGAGAGATGCAGACACAGGAGAGGAGGGGAAAAAAAAAAACCCCAAACCTCCAAACCCCCCCAGCCAGGCTCACACAAAAGGAGACAGATTAGGAAACTGCTTGTGATAAGGGAAAAAATATCTCCAGCTGAGCTTGTCAACCTTGCACTTGAAATTAGGCTGCTCATGAGGACTGCATGCACTCTGCTTTTCAGAGATGTGGCTTTAGAATCACAGAACCAAGCAGGTTGGCAGAGAGCTCCAAGCTCAGCCAGCCCAGCCTAGCACCCAGCCCTGCCCAACCAACCAGACCATGGCACTAAGTGCCCCAGCCAGGCTTGGCTGCAACACCTCCAGCCATGGTGACTCCACCACCTCCCTGGGCTTGATGCTGCTTGGGCTGGAAGGCAGATTCCATCTCTCCACCTAGATTCCAACCTCCCAAAGTCAGAGGAAACAGAAGGTAAGCACAAGCCTGAGAAGTAGTTGGGCAGTAGGGAGAAGTTCTTGGATATGAAGGAGAGATGTGGAATGGGTTGGAAGGGAACTGAAAGATCACAGAATCATCTTAGAGGTTGGAAGGGACCTCCAGAGATCAGCCACTCCAAGCCCCTGCCAAAGCAGCATCCCCCAGGGCAGGTCACACAGGAATGCATCCAGGTGGGCTTGGAAAGGCTCCAGAGAAGGAGACTCCACAGCCTCTCTGGGCAGCCTGCTCCAGGCCTCTGCCACCCTCACACCAAACAACTTTCTCCTCCTCCTGTGCAGATGAAACCTTCTCTCTTCCACTCTGCATCCATTGCTCCTTGGCTTCTTGCTCTGCACCCCCCAAAAGAGCTTGGCCCCCTCCACTTGACACCCACCCCTCAGATTATCCAGTTCCAACCCCCCACCACAGGCAGGGACAGCTCCCTCCAGCCCAGGCTGCTCAAGGGCTCATCCAAGCTGCTCTGGAACACACCAGGGAGACATCCACAGCCTCCCTGGGCAGCCTGTGCCACTATCTCCTCACCCTCACTGCCAACAATCTCTTCCTCATCTCCAGTCTCAGTCTCCTCTCTTCCAGCTTCAATCCACTCCCCTCATCCTGGCACTGCAAGCCCTTGTCAGAATTCCCTTCCCAGCTCTCCTGTAGCCCCTTCAGGTACTGGAAGGTGGCTTTAAGGTTTCCCTGGAGCCTTCTCTTCTCCAGACTGAACTTTCCCAGCCTGTCCCCACAGGGGAGGCTCTCTGGTCCCTCTGATCACCTCCATGGACTCCTCTGAACCTGTTCCACCAGCTCCATGTCCTTGTGCTGGGGGCACCAAACCTGGAGGGCAAGAGCAGGGGCAAGAGCAGGGGCAAGAGCAGGGGCAAGAGCAGGGGCAAGAGCAGGGGCAAGAGCAGGGGCAAGAGCAGGGGCAAGAGCAGGGGCAAGAGCCCCTCCCTGCTGCTCTCCCTGCTCTGGCTGCAGCCAGCACACAGCTGCCTCCTGGGCTGCCAGCAACCACTGCTGGCTCCTGGGCACTTTGGTACCAACTGACACCCCCAAACCCTTCTCCTCCAGGCTGCTCTCAGTTCTTGGACACTGTGAAGAAGTTCTTGGCTATGAGGCTAGTGGAACACATGAACAGGTTGCCTGGAAAGGTGTTGGAGACATTCAAGATGAGGCTTAACAGAGTTCTGATCTGGTTGGGGACATCCCTGCTTTCAAGCTGGGTGAACCAGACTTTAAAAGGCCCTTTTCAACCCAAACCAGCCTGGGATCCTAAGCTTGCAGCCTGCCAAACTCCATCAACTCCTGAAGCTGGTGCCAAAGCTCAAAGGAAGGAAGGAACCCACCCCCTAAAATATGAGCCACCCACACCACTCTATTTAGAGAGCATCAAAAGCAAAGTGCTGAGTGGCTCAGGAGCTTGAAGGAGCACAGAGAAGGGGGAAAAATGAGACAGCAACATCCAGATATATTCTGAGCTGGAAAGAGAGGGTTTACAAGTTCAGCACAAGCCTTTGTGATAAGCATGACTTGCATGGGAAGAGGAAAGGGTCTGAGAGCAGACATTTAGAGGAGCCAGGGGTCTCACCTGGTCTGATTCCAGAGCTCCTAACTAGCCCCAAACCCTCCTCAGACTGCAAGCACTGTTCAGCCATGATCACTGTGTAGAGCTCCAAGCTCAAGCCACCAACTCACAACCATGGATGAAGAAATCACAGAAGGTTAAGGGCTGGAAGGGACCTCCAAAGCTCATCCAGTCCAACCTAGCACCCAGCCCTGTCCAGTCTGTGTCCAGTTGGGGCTCCCCAGGGCAGGAGGGACAGGGACCTGCTGCAGAGAGTCCAGCAGAGAGCCACAGGGGGGAGTGGGGGACTTGAGCATCTGCCCTGTGCAGAGAGCCTGAGAGCCCTGGGGCTGCTTAGGCTGCAGGAGAGAAGGCTGAGAGGAGCTCTGCTCAATGTCTCTCCCTAGCTGAGGGCTGGGTGTCAAGTGGAGGGGGCCAAGCTGTTTTGGGGGGTGCAGAGCAAGAAGCCAAGGAGCAATGGATGCAGAGTGGAGCTGCAAAGCTTCCCATGGAAAGCTCCAAGCTGTGAAGCAGGCAGGGCTGTGGAAAACGTGGTAGGGAGAGAGCAGGAGGAGTCAATGTTGTCATGGCTAAGGAATTGTGTTAAAGCCAGTGTCAGCTATTTCCAAGCCAGAGATTAGCTGCTAGCAAAGCTCTGCAGAGATGTGGGTGGCTGGTGACAGAGCTGGTGCCCAGATTTGTGCCTCACCCCAGGCATGGTGGCTGCTTGCCTCCTTCCTATCCCCATCCCACTCTTTATCCAGCTGGAAAATAAGAAATAGAAGCAGCCCAGCCTGCTTCAGCAATACCTAGACCCACACACACACAAAGAAGTGAGTACAGAAAGAAAATGGGATGAGAAAATATTCCCTCAGAGCAGTTTTCATCAGCACAGAATGGTAGGGGTTGGAAGGGACCTCTGGAGGTGGAGTCCAAACCCCCAGCCAAAGCAGGACCAGCCAGGGCAGATCACACAGGAATCCATCAAGATGAGCTTGGAAAGCCTCCAGAGAAAGAGATTCCACAACCTCTCTGGGCAGCCTGCTCCAAGTCTCCAGCACCCTCAGGCCAAACAGGTTTCTCCTCGGGTGAGGTGGAACTGCCTGGGTTCCACTTTGTGTTCATTGTCTCTTGTCCCATCACAGGACACCACTGAGCAGAGCCTGGCAGCTTCCTCTCCAGGTATTCACCAGTGTTCATCAGACCTCCTCTCAGCCTTCTTCTCTCCAGACCAAACAGCCCCAAGACTCTCAGCCTTTCATAGAATCAAGCAGGTGGGAAGAGAGCTCCAAGCTCAGCCAGCCCAGCCTAGCACCCAGCCCTGCCCAACCAACCAGACCATGGCACTAAGTGCCCCAGCCAGGCTTGGCTGCAACACCTCCAGCCACAGCCACTCCACCACCTCTCTGGGCAGCCCCTTCATCACCCCCACAGCCTCTGCTGGACACTCTCCAGTAGATCTCTCTCCCTCTTGAAGTGGGGAGCTCAGAACAGGACACAACACTCCAGATGTGGCCTCACCAGGGTAGGGGAGAAGAGAAGGAAAACCTTCCCTTGACCTGCTGTTAGCCACACTCCTCTTAATGCTACCCAGAAATGCCTTCTTGGCCACCACATTGCTACCTGAGGGGTAACTTCTTGCCCACCATAACAAGCTTCTTCTCCATGGAGCCATTAACCAGCAAGCCAACTCCTAACCTCAAAGGGAAAAACCAGACCAGCTCACTTTCAATACACCTGGACCCCCACACACACCCCCAAAAAAGTCAGCAGCATCTCCCACCCACATTAACCAGCAACAGGCACCACAGCAGCATCTCCCACCCACATTAACCAGCAGGCACCACAGCAGCATCTCCCACCCACATTAACCAGCAACAGGCACCACAGCAGCATCTTCCCACCCACATTAACCAACAGGCACCACAGCAGCATCTCCCACCCACATTAACCAGCAACAGGCACCACAGCAGCATCTTCCCACCCACATTAACCAACAGGCACCACAGCAGCATCTCCCATCCACATTAACCAGCAACAGGCACCACAGCAGCATCTCCCACCCACATTAACCAGCAACAGGCACCACAGCAGCATCTCCCACCCACATTAACCAGCAACAGGCACCACAGCAGCATCTCCCACCCACATTAACCAGCAACAGGCACCACAGCAGCATCTCCCACCCACATTAACCAACAGGCACCACAGCAGCATCTCCCACCCACATTAACCAACAGGCACCACAGCAGCATCTTCCCACCCACATTAACCAGCAACAGGCACCACAGCAGCATCTTCCCACCCACATTAACCAGCAACAGGCACCACAGCAGCATCTTCCCATCCACATTAACCAGCAACAGGCACCACAGCAGCATCTTCCCACCCACATTAACCAGCAACAGGCACCACAGCAGCATCTTCCCACCCACATTAACCAGCAACAGGCACCACAGCAGCATCTTCCCATCCACATTAACCAGCAACAGGCACCACAGCAGCATCTTCCCATCCACATTAACCAGCAACAGGCACCACAGCAGCATCTTCCCACCCACATTAACCAGCAACAGGCACCACAGCAGCATCTTCCCATCCACATTAACCAGCAACAGGCACCACAGCAGCATCTTCCCATCCACATTAACCAGCAACAGGCACCACAGCAGCATCTTCCCATCCACATTAACCAGCAACAGGCACCACAGCAGCATCTTCCCACCCACATTAACCAGCAACAGGCACCACAGCAGCATCTTCCCATCCACATTAACCAGCAACAGGCACCACAGCAGCATCTTCCCACCCACATTAACCAGCAACAGGCACCACAGCAGCATCTCCCCACCCACATTAACCAACAGGCACCACAGCAGCATCTCCCACCCACATTAACCAACAGGCACCACAGCAGCATCTTCCCACCCACATTAACCAACAGGCACCACAGCAGCATCTCCCCACCCACATTAACCAGCAACAGGCACCACAGCAGCATCTTCCCATCCACATTAACCAGCAACAGGCACCACAGCAGCATCTCCTCACCCACATTAACCAACAGGCACCACAGCTGCATCTCCTCACCCACATTAACCAACAGGCACCACAGCAGCATCTCCCACCCACATTAACCAACAGGCACCACAGCAGCATCTCCTCACCCACATTAACCAGCAACAGGCACCACAGCAGCATCTCCCACCCACATTAACCAACAGGCACCACAGCAGCATCTCCCACCCACATTAACCAACAGGCACCACAGCAGCATCTCCCACCCACATTAACCAGCAACAGGCACCACAGCAGCATCTCCCACCCACATTAACCAACAGGCACCACAGCAGCATCTCCCACCCACATTAACCAGCAACAGGCACCACAGCAGCATCTCCCACCCACATTAACCAACAGGCACCACAGCAGCATCTCCTCACCCACATTAACCAACAGGCACCACAGCAGCATCTCCCACCCACATTAACCAACAGGCACCACAGCAGCATCTCCCCACCCACATTAACCAACAGGCACCACAGCAGCATCTCCTCACCCACATTAACCAACAGGCACCACAGCAGCATCTCCTCACCCACATTAACCAACAGGCACCACAGCAGCATCTCCTCACCCACATTAACCAACAGGCACCACAGCAGCATCTTCCCACCCACATTAACCAACAGGCACCACAGCAGCATCTCCTCACCCACATTAACCAACAGGCACCACAGCAGCATCTCCCACCCACATTAACCAACAGGCACCACAGCAGCATCTCCCACCCACATTAACCAGCAACAGGCACCACAGCAGCATCTCCCACCCACATTAACCAGCAACAGGCACCACAGCAGCATCTCCTCACCCACATTAACCAACAGGCACCACAGCAGCATCTCCCACCCACATTAACCAACAGGCACCACAGCAGCATCTTCCCACCCACATTAACCAGCAACAGGCACCACAGCAGCATCTTCCCACCCACATTAACCAACAGGCACCACAGCAGCATCTCCCACCCACATTAACCACCAACAGGCACCACAGCAGCATCTTCCCACCCACATTAACCAACAGGCACCACAGCAGCATCTCCCACCCACATTAACCAACAGGCACCACAGCAGCATCTCCCACCCACATTAACCAGCAACAGGCACCACAGCAGCATCTCCTCACCCACATTAACCAGCAACAGGCACCACAGCAGCATCTCCTCACCCACATTAACCAGCAACAGGCACCACAGCAGCATCTTCCCATCCACATTAACCAGCAACAGGCACCACAGCAGCATTTTTTCATCCATCTGAATAATGAACATGCACCAAAGCAGCATTTTCCACCCAGATTAAGGAGGAATATGCACCAAAGCAGCATTTTCCACTCAGATTAAAAATGCATATGCACCAGAGAAGCATTTTCCAACCAGACTAAAACTGAATAGGCACCAGAGAAGCATTTTTCACCCAGATTAAAAATGAATATGCACCAAAGAAGCATTTTTTAATCCATTTGAATAGTAAATATGCACCAAAGCAGCATTTTCCACACAGATTAAATCTGAATATGCACCAGAGAAGCATTTTTTACCCAAATTAAAGATAAATATGCACCAAAGAAGCATTTTCCACCCAAATTAAAGATAAATATGCACCAAAAAAACATTTTTCATCCATCTGAATAATAAATATGCACCAAAGAAGCATTTTTCACCCAAATTAAAGATAAATATGCACCAAAGAAGCATTTTTTCATCCATCTGAATAATAAATTTGCACCAAAGAAGCATTTTCCATCCAGATTAAAACTGAATATGCACCAAAGAAACATTTTCCACCCAGATTAAAGATAAATATGCACCAAAGAAGCATTTTCCCTCCAACTGACCCAGCCCAGAGAGCAAACTGCCAATAGGCAGAGCTCAATCACAACCTGGAATGGCTTCAGGATGGGAAAACCACCCTGGAGATAGGACCACAGAATAGATGTGGTTGGAAGATGCCTCAAAGCTCATCTCAGAGACAAGGCTGGGGGGAGAGAGGGGAAATAAACCCATTGCCACCCAAGAAGGTCCTAGCTCCTTGTTTGAGCATCCTGTACCTTCAAACCACTCCTGGCACAAATATTTAGTGACTTATTCAAACCAAAAGCTTTTTAATGGGGTTTTTTTTCAGCTTATTGAACCATTTAACCAACTATTCAGGCATTTTTGTCCTGCCCAGTAGCTGTGGCTATTTATGGAGGAAATGGGGTGGGGAGAAGACAGTGGTTAGCTAAAGAGGGAAAAACAGCAAAGCCAAACACCCACAAGCAGCTTTATCTCTTTCTTGTTTTGCCTCTTGCCTCCTTTGAAAGTCAAGACCTGTGCTAAAGTAGCTGCATCAAATCACTGCTTCTAGAGGGGCTGGGAGGGAAAGGCAACTGCTAGAAACAGCCTTTTCAATCCCTTTCCCCAGCATCAGGCTTAGGATGTTCCTGCAAAGGACTCTTCAACACCAGCAGCATGCTGAGGGGCAGGGAGCAAGAGATGGAAAGGGAATATTTGGCACAGGAAAAGAATAGAGAGGGAAGGAGGCAGCTGAGTCCCACACCCATGCAGGAACAGTCACAGAATGGTCAGGGCTGGAAGGGACCTCAAGGATCAGCCAGCTCCAAGCCCCCTGCCATGGGCAGGGGCACCTCACACTACAGCAGACTGGGCTGGGTGCTAGGTTGGACTGGATGAGCTTGGAGCTCTCTTCCAACCTGCTTCATTCTATGAGAGGTTGTCCTGTGTGGTGCCAAGGAGCAGCACCAGGAAAAATGCTTTCTGCTTGGATCAGTTTATTTGGTGCCAGGGAATAGATTCAGAAAGTGCTGGCTTGGAATTAATGCTAAAAGGGTTTGTCCAGCTCCAACCCCCCTGCCATGGGCAGGGACACCTCACACCAGGGCAGGCTGCTCACAGCCACATCCAGCCTGGCCTGAAACACCTCCAGGGATGAGGCTGCCACCACCTCCCTGGGCAACCTGTGCCAGAGTCACATAGAATCAACCAGGTTGGAAGAGATTTCCAAGATCAGCCAGCTCCAACCCCCTTGCCATGGGCAGGGACACCTCACACCAGAGAAGGCTGCACACAGCCACATCCAGCCTGGCCTGAAACACCTCCAGGCATGAGGCTGCCACCACCTCCCTGGGCAACCTGTGCCAGGCTCTCAGCACCCTCATGCTGAAGAGCTTCTTCCTAACATCCAATCTGAATCTCCCCTCCTCTAACTTGGATTCATTCCTCCCAGTCTTAGCACTACCTGACACCCTTAAAAGTCCTCCACCAGCTTTCCTGAAGTAAGGAGTGAGGATGGAAGCTGGTGGGAGCATGAAGATGCACAGGGAGCTTCACAGGTGTGAAGATGCACAGGGCACCGAGGCTTGTCTCTGATGAGGAGAGGCTGAGAGCCCTGGGGCTGTTTAGTGGGGGGGTTGCTCAGGGAGGTGGCTGGAGCTTCCCCCCTGGAGATACTGAAGGTGAGAGTGGACAGGGCTGTGGGCAACCCAATCTAGTTGAGGATGTCCCTGCTGACTGCAGAGGGGACTGGACTGGATGACCTCTGGAGGTCCCTTCTGATCCAGCCCATTCTGTGCCGCTGCACCCCAGCACGACCCTCCTAGAGCCTGGGGGTGGCCAAAGGTTGCCATCTCCACGTGTGCTTGCACATGGTTGGTGTGACACTGCCCTCTCCTGAGCAGAAAGAACTCGCTCAGCTTCACAGCCAGCTCAGGACAATCGTCTTGGGAGAAGAAAACAGCCCTGAGCAAACATCCTACAGCAAAGGGAGAAACCAAGACACCACTCACCTCACCAGCAAAGCCCAGAGCAGCTCCAGCCCCTTCACACCAGCAGCACTGCACAAGGACAAACCACCTCAGCTTCCTCTTCGCCCACCCTTTAGCCTCCTTAAAGCACAAGCAGCAACTGCTGCAGCCCGAGGAAGCCTCTTTATGGCCACAGCCAGGTGGATCTCATCACTCCACCTCACTATCAGGTGGCCAGCATCTCATTATAGCAATTCAGAGCAGCTGCTCAGCCCCTCTGGATTCAGCAACTCGAAAAGGGAGTTTCAAAGCAGGCTCACAGCCCCTCAAGGAAAGCTGATTCCTGTTCCCCCCCCATGTCTGTTGCTGCTGTGAGGAGGAGCACCAAGTGTGCACCCACACTTCTGAGGGCAGTGATGGCCACAGCTTCACACACAGAGCCTTTCATCTGCCCTCTCCAGAAGGCTCTCAAAGCAAGCCACAGGGCAACCTTCCCTGCAGCTGGATGCCTCTGCTTAAAAGGAGACCCAGATCTAACTTGCACCACCTGGGAGCATCAAAGTGCAAACAACAAAGGTAAAGGAGCCATCTGCTAGCCACTGTGGCTGGGTGGGACTACCTTGGCTTCAACCCATGGCACCATTTGCAAGGTTGAGTTAGTGGAAGCCACACATCAAAATAAAGCCCAGCAGCAAAGCCCTAAATAAACCAACTGTGGTGATTGCAGTGCAGCCACTTGGGATCAAACAGGCACAGATGTCTCAGGGATGAAGGCACAACAAGTTGGACATTAGGAGGAAATTCTTCACTGTGAAGGTGGTGGAACAATGGCAAAGGTTGCCTAAGGAGGTGGTAGAAGCCCCAGCTCTGGAGGCATTGAAGGTCAGGCTTGGTGGGGCTCTGAGCAACCTGATTCATTTGGCTCACTGAAGGGGTGGGTTAGAACTGGATGACTCTTAAAGGCCCCTTCCAACTCAACCCATTCTGTCCTGATTCTATGAAGCACCACTTGGCCCACACAGCTGGTTCAGTATCTCATTATCTGCATCTCTTCCTGGCTGATAAAAGCAAGAAAGATGTGGAGGTGCTGGAAGGTGTCCAGAGAAAGGCCATGAGCTGCTCTGCTGTGAGACCAGGCTGAGAGAGTTGGGGCTGTGCAGGCTGGAGAGGAGAAGGCTCCCAGGTGACTTCATTGTGGCCTTGAAGTATCTGCAAGGGGCTACAAGAAAGCTGGGGAGGGACTTCTTAGGGAGTCAGGGAGTGATGGGACTGGGGGGAAGGGAGCAAAACTAGAAGTGGAGAGATCCAGATTGGATGTTAGGAAGAAGCTCTTCAGCATGAGGGTGCTGAGAGCCTGGCACAGGTTGCCCAGGGAGGTGGTGGAAGTCTCATCCCTGGAGGTGTTTCAGGCCAGGCTGGATGTGGCTGTGAGCAGCCTGCTCTGGTGTGAGGAGTCCCTGCCCATGGCAGGGGGGTTGGAGCTGGACAGACCTAAACCCTTTTAGCATTAATTCCAAGCCAGCACTTTCTGAATCTATTCCCTGGCACCAAATAAACTGATCCAAGCAGAAATCATTTTTCCTGGTGCTGCTCCTTGGCACCACACAGGACAACCTCTCATAGAATGAAGCAG
The DNA here is from genome assembly GCF_015220805.1 of Pogoniulus pusillus. Classification (NCBI taxonomy): domain Eukaryota; kingdom Metazoa; phylum Chordata; class Aves; order Piciformes; family Lybiidae; genus Pogoniulus; species Pogoniulus pusillus. The sequence goes on along the minus strand of NC_087269.1, from coordinate 1,767,609 downwards.
GTTGGAAGAGAGCTCCAAGCTCAGCCAGCCCAACCTAGCACCCAGCCCTGCCCAACCAACCAGACCATGGCACTAAGTGCCCCAGCCAGGCTTGGCTGCAACACCTCCAGCCACGGCCACTCCACCACCTCCCTGGGCAGCCCATTCCAGTGCCAATCACTCTCCTCTCGGCCACGCTTCACCTCGGCACGCAGAATGTGTGGCAGGGAAGAGCCAGAACCTGCTCCTTGACTGAGGAAAAAACCAAACCAACCCCCAAAGTGCAGCCTGACAGAGCTACCCACTCTAACATTAACTCTGCCTCAAAAGCAGAGCTTCTCTTTACCACCTCCTGAAATCACAGAGAGTCATTCCGCAGCCACACAACATCGCCGGGGTGGCGGCGCCGAGATGCTTCAGGACTTGATGAAAGGGAATATGTTAAAGCCAAAAATAGGGGGGGAGAAAAAGCTGGATGTAAGGATTCAGGATGCATCACTCAGGTGGAGAAAGGCTGTATCATGCATTAATGGACCTCTTTTTTCCCGGAGCAATCTGATGAGTGGTGAGCGCAGAGCCAAAACGCAAGGCAGGAAATCCATTTGCTTTGGCTTCTCCTCTCAGCCAAAGTGCAAGGCAGCAGCTTGGAAGGAGGTGCATCACTGTGATCCCAACCCAAAAAACCTCTCTCTCACATCAAGCACCACTCGAACTTCTGCTCCCTAACAAGCAGCAGCCCTAAATTTCCTGGCAGCTGGGAGCACCCCCGAGGAGAACCCAGCATCCAAACAGCGCTGCCAGGTTTAACCTCTCCTTAGATTGATAGCTGCACAGAATGGGTTGGGTTGGAAGGGACCCTAAAGGTCCTCCACTTCCAGCCCCTCAACAACAGGCAGGGCTGCACAGAATGGGTTGGGTTGGAAGGGACCCTAAAGGTCCTCCAATTCCAGCCCCTCCACAACAGGCAGGGCTGCACAGAATGGGTTGGGATGGAAGGGACCCTAAAGGTCCTCCAGTTCCAGCTCCTCAACAACAGGCAGGGCTGCACAGAATGGGTTGGGTTGGAAGGGACCCTAAAGGTCCTCCACTTCCAGCCCCTCCACAACAGGCAGGGCTGCACAGAATGGGTTGGGATGGAAGGGACCCTAAAGGTCCTCCAGTTCCAGCTCCTCAACAACAGGCAGGGCTGCACAGAATGGGTTGGGTTGGAAGGGACCCTAAAGGTCCTCCACTTCCAGCCCCTCAACAACAGGCAGGGCTGCACAGAATGGGTTGGGTTGGAAGGGACCCTAAAGGTCCTCCACTTCCAGCCCCTCAACAACAGGCAGGGCTGCACAGAATGGGTTGGGTTGGAAGGGACCCTAAAGGTCCTCCACTTCCAGCCCCTCAACAACAGGCAGGGCTGCACAGAATGGGTTGGAAGGGACCCTAAAGGTCCTCCACTTCCAGCCCCTCAACAACAGGCAGGGCTGCACAGAATGGTCTGGGTTGGAAGGGACCCTAAAGACCCTCCACTTCCAGCCCCTCAACAACAGGCAGGGCTGCACAGAATGGGTTGGGTTGGAAGGGACCCTAAAGGTCCTCCACTTCCAGCCCCTCAACAACAGGCAGGGCTGCACAGAATGGGTTGGAAGGGACCCTAAAGACCATCCAGATCTAACCCCTCTACAACAGGCAGGGGTTCACAGAATAGTTTGGGTTAGAAGGGACCTAAAGACCTTCCAGATCTAACCCCCCTGCAACAGGCAGGGCTTCACAGAACAGTTTGGGTTGGAAGGGACCCTAAAGACCCTCCAGTTCCAACCCCTCCACAACAGGCAGGGATGCACAGAATGGTTTAGGTTGGAAGAGACCCTAAAGACCCTCCAGATCTCACCCCTGCACAACAGGCAGGGCTTCACAGAATGGGTGGGGTTGGAAGGGACCCTAAAGACCCTCCAGTTCCAGCCCCCCCACAACAGGCAGGGATGCACAGAATGGGTTGGGTTGGAAGGGAGCCTAAAGACCCTCCAGATTTAACCCCTCTACAACAGGCAGGGGTTCACAGAACAGTTTGGGTTGGAAGGGAGCCTAAAGACCCTCCAGTTCCAGCCCCTCAACAACAGGCAGGGGTTCATAGAATGGGTTGTTGGAAGGGACCCTAAAGATCTTCCAGATCTAACCCCTCCACAACAGGCAGGGCTGCACAGAATGGTTTAGGTTGGAAGGGACCTTAAAGACCCTCCAGTTCCAGCCCCTCAACAACAGGCAGGGGTTCACAGAATGGGTTGGAAGGGAGCCTAAAGACCCTCCAGTTCCAACCCCTCTACAACAGGCAGAGACACCTGCCCACGTTCTGCAGGCAGGGCAGACCTTGCTAAGCGAGGCCAGGCATGGCTGAGGTCTCTGAAGGGAGCATTTCCTCCACAGAGGCACAAAGAGCCAGCCAAAAAACACCAGGGGGAGGGGAACAAAAAGAGAGAACCCAATTTCAACGTTGCTGCCTTTTTACTCTCTCCTGTGCCATGCAGCACACCGAGGACTATCCTGATCATCTCTCCATAATCCCTTTCCAGCCTCAAAATAACCTTTAAGCCAACACACGATGATGCCCACAGCAACCATCCAAACCCACCTCTAAACAGCTCCCCCCACCCCGAGCCTGACAAAGCCAAGGGGGGGGTGCTTTTTTTATCCCCTTTCCCTGGCTGAAGAATTCCCTCTTTCCATCCTGCCAGGGGTGAAATTTCACAGCTCCCAACGAGCAGGAAAGCAGGAATTGCTACAGCAGACCTTGTTCCAGGGAGGGGAAGGGGAGGGGGGGGAGAGGCTTCACTCACATTCCGACTGCAACTCCTTCACCGCCCAGCTCCTTTTTTTTTCCCCTCCTCTGGGCGGTGAATCTCCAGCACTTGGGAAAGAGCTCCAAGAAAGCAGCAAAGGAGACGATTTTGGGGGGGGGGGGGGGGGGTGGTGGTATTATTATTATTATTATTATTATTATTATTATTATTATTTCCCCCTCCCTTTTTTTCCTCCTTTTGCTTTTGTTTGCCAAGCATTAAGACAAAAATAAAACTCTCTTTTTTTTTTCCCTTCTCTCTACTCAGCACTGAGCAAAAAAAATTAGGGGGGAGGGAGGGGGGGTTTGTCCTTAAACATCAGGGTGATGTCACTTAAGGAAATCAAAGCAAGCCAGGACATCTTTCTGAGGGTGTTAGGGAGGGTTTGGGCAGAATAAATCCCTTTTTGGGGGGGGGGGGGGGGGGGGGGTGGCTGCTTGAGGGGTTTCTGGCACCGGACAGCCTCCAGGCTGCTGTGGGGGTCAATATTTTGGGTGCCTAAAAATGAAGCTTTACCTGTCAAACAAGTACAGCCTTGAGGAAAGGGGGGGTTGGGGGCAAAAAAAACCAAAAGATGGGGTGGTCAGATCCACACCCTGGCAGCTGAAGGGGGTCGGGGGTGTTGGAGGTATAAGGGAGTCCCCCCCTCCCCCGCGGTATGGCAGCGCCTTGGCACATCCTGACTTTGCTTGGGATGCTTCCAGGCAGGTAAAGGCTTTTATGGGGGGGGGGGACACACACACACACACAATGTGGGGGGCACGGAGGGCAAATTTTGGGGAAGGAAACACCCTGTAGGGAGAAGAAATCTCTTTCAGAGGGGAAATAAATGCCTCATTTGGCCGGGGGGGGAGGGGGGAACGGACAAGGGAGCAGCTTTTGGGGGGCAAGGCAAAAGGAGGGTCAAACCTGGCGCTATCTGCCAGGCACTCAGCCCACCCTGCCCACCCCCCAGACTCAGCATCGCTCCCCGAGGCACCCAGCAGCCCAGCCCCGGCAGGGGGAAGAGGAGGATGGACAAAAGGGCCACCCCTTCCTCCCAGTCCGCCCAGTCCAAGCCCTTACCTGCCGCCGCCGGGGAACGCTCCGCCAGGTCTCCGAGCCCCCGAGGGAAGGGGGGGGACCCCCTGCCCCGCGAACGACGCTTCCCTGCCCCCCTCCTCTCCCGCAGCAGCCTGGCGGAGGCTGGGCTGGGGGCAGCGCAGGGCAGGGCAGGGCAGGAGGGGGCAGCGCCGCGTCCCTGTGCCCCGCAGCCCGGCGCGGCTCAGCTCGGCTCCGCCGCCCGCTCCCGGCAGCGGGGCGGGGGCTGGGGCGGGCGGCTCCGCCCCGGACAGCGGCTGGAGGAGGAGGAGGAGGAGGAAGAAAAGGAGGGGCAGAGGACAGGCTGCGCCCGCAGGCTCGTAGCTGCCTTTTTGCTCTTGGAGGGATGCGCCTGGCTGCGAGCAGCTCCGGAGGCTTCTCCTCAGCATCAAGCGGGAGCAGATGAAGAAATGGCCTCGAGTGGCTCCGGGGGAGGCTTAGGTTGGAGGGGAGGCAAAGAAAGAGCGGTCAGGGATTGGAACAAGGCTGCCCAGGCTGGTGCTGGAGTCAGCATCCCCTGGAAAGGGTTGGCAACATGTGCAGACGTGGCACTTGGGGGGCACGGGGGTGCTGGGCATGAGCCCTAAGAGACCTTAGAACCGTGGAGATGCCACAAGGAGGCATAGAAGCATAAAGAGACCTCTACACTGACACCTGGGGTTGTTCTCTCTACTCCAAGCCAAAAAACGCATCATCAGCTGCTCTAGAAAGCCCCAGACTGAGCCTGGAAGCCTTCCCTTAGAATGATAGAATCAGCCAGGCTGGAAGAGAGCTCCAAGCTCAGCCGGCCCAACCTAGCACCCAGCCCTGCCCAACCAACCAGACCATGGCACTAAGTGCCCCAGCCAGCCTTGGCTGCAACACCTACAGCCACTCCACCACCTCCCTGGGCAGCCCATTCCAGTGCCAGTCACTCTCTCTGCCAGCAACTTCCTCCTCACCTCCAGCCTAGACCTGCCCTGGCACAGCTTCAGACTCTGTCCCCTTCTGCTCTTGCTGCTTGCCTGGCAGCAGAGCCCAACCCCACCTGGCTACAGCCTCCCTGCAGGCAGCTGCAGGCAGCAATGAATCTTTCCACTTCTAGTTTTGGAGGGACATGAAGTCATGGACCCAGACCTTTCTGCTTTTGCCAGCCTTTAAACACCAGGGATGGATTTTTACATGTTTGGGGTGGTCTCTTATTTAATTTCAGCTTGCTGGAGTCCCTATTCCAAGAGGGCTGTGGAGATGCTGGAGAGTGTCCAGAGCAGGGCCAGGAGGATGCTCAGAGGCTGCAGCAGCTCTGCTGTGAGCACAGCCTGAAAGAGTTGGGGCTGTGCAGGCTGGAGCAGAGGAGGCTCCCAGGGGACCTTCTGGTGGCCTTCCAGCATCTGAAGGGGGCTCCAAAAAAGCTGGGGAGGGACTTTTGAGGCTGTGAGGGAGTGGCAGGAGTGGGGGGAATGCTCATCCAGTCCAACCTAGCACCCAGCCCTATCCACTCAACCAGGCCATGGCACTAAGTGCCTCACCCAGGCTTGTCTTGACCACCTCCTGTTCAGTGTCTTTATTGATGATCTGGAGCAGGAGATTGAGTCCAGCAGCAGTGAGTTTGCAGCTGGCACCAAGCTAGGAGCAGCTGTGGAGCTGTTGGAGGGTAGCAGAGCCCTGCAGAGGGACCTGGCCAGGCTGCATGGGTGGGCAGAGGCCAAGGGGATGAGACTGAACAAGGCCAAGGGCAGGTTCTGCACTTTGGCCACAACAACCCCAAGCAGCACTGCAGGCTGGGGCCAGAGTGGCTGAGAGGGCCCTGGGGGTGCTGGCAGAGAGGAGCTGAAGCTGAGGCAGCAGTGCCCAGGTGGGCAGCAGAGCCAATGGCATCCTGACAGCATGAAGTGGGGGAAACACTGAAACAGGTTGCCCTGGGAGGTGGTTGAGGCCCCCATACCTGGAGATATTCCAGGTGAGGCTGGGCAGGGCTGTGGGCAGCCTGCTCTAGTGGAGGATGTCCCTGCTGAGTGCATGGGGGGTGGGACTGGATGAGCTTTGGAGGTCCCCTCCAGCCCAGCCCATTCTGTGACTCTCTGATTCTAAGATCAGGTTGCTCAGAGCCCCATCAAGGCTGACACTGAATGTCTCCAGGGATGAGACCTCCACCACCCCCCTGGGCAACCTGTTCCAGTGTTCCAATGCCCTCACAGTAAAGAACTTCCTAATGTCCACTCTAAGGCTGCCCTGCTCTACTCTCAGACCATTGCCACTTGCCCCCTTGCTGCAGCCCCTCCCCAGCCTCCTCATAGATCCTTTGGCTGCTAAAGGCCAAGCAGTGCCAATAAAAAGTCAAGGAGAGGCCAAGAGGAGGAAATTTCACACGGATTGGGAGATAAGCCCTGGGAAAATCAATGCAGTTCTGGCCTTGAACACCTCCAGAGATGAAGCTTCCACCACCTCCCTGGGCAACCTGTGCCAGGGCCTCAGCACTCTCATGGGGAAGAAAGTAGAGTCATAGAATCACAGAACCAAGCAGGCTGGCAGAGACCTCCAAGCTCAGCCAGCCTAACCTAGCACCCAGCCCTGCCCAACCAACCAGACCATGGCACTAAGTGCCCCAGCCAGGCTTGGCTGCAACACCTCCAGCCACGGCCACTCCACCACCTCCCTGGGCAGCCCATTCCAGTGCCAATCACTCTCTCTGCCAGCAACTTCCTCCTCACATCCAGCCTAGACCTCCCCTGGCACAACTTGAGGCTGTGTCCTCTTCTTCTCTTGCTGCTTGCCTGGCAGCAGAGCCCAACCCCACCTGGCTACAGCCTCCCTGCAGGCAGCTGCAGGCAGCAATGAGGTCACCAAACTGAATCTTCTCACTTCTAATTTTTGCTCCATCAGCCTGAGCCCATCCCAAGACTCAGCCATGGATCTCTGCTGGTGTCACAGCACACCTTGTTTCTCCAAGAATGTCACAGCATTTTCAGTGGGACTTCTGCCACCTCTCTGGGCAACCTGGGACAGGCTCTCACCACCCTCAGTGGCAAAATCTGCTTCCTTCTACCTAACCTAATCTCCCTCTTTGAGTTCCAAACCATCCCCCCTTGCCCTGTCACCGCAGGCCCTGCTCAAAACTCTCTCACCACATTTATTCACAGCCCCTTCAAGTCCTGTAAGGCCACCAGGAGGTCTCCCTGGAGCCTTCTCCTCTCCAGGCTGCACTCCCCCAACTCTCCCAGCCTGACCTCCCAGCATGGCTGTGCCCTGCCCTGGCCCTGCTCCAGCAGGTCCCTGCCTGTGCTGTGCTGAGCACTGCAGAGCTGCCCCAGCACTGCAGGGGAGGTCTCAGCAGAGCACAGAAGGGCAGAATCCCCTCCCTGCCCCTGCTGCTGGGGATCAGCCCAGGACAGGGCTGGCAGCACTCAGTGCCAGCTCCATGTCCAGCTTTGCACCCCCCAACAGCACCTCCAAGCCCTTCTCCACAGGGCTGCTCTCCAGCCCTTCATCCCCCAGCCTGTCCCAACCCAGGTGCCTTTGGCTTTGCTGAACCTCACAAGGTTCACCTGAATCCCCTTCTCAAACCTGCCCAGGTCCCTCTGGATGCATCCTGCCCCTCTGCTGTGCCAGCCACAGCACTCAGCTCAGTGTGCCCAGCCTACTGCAGAAGAATCAAATCAAGCACGGAGCAATCAAGGCCAAATTCATCTAGAAGAGGTCTGGCAGGAGGGGAGCCAAGATGTGTACATCTGCCTGTGCATGGCAGTGAAGGCAGCAGGAGGTAAATCCCCCCCCCCCCCCAGCAGCTGCCCTGGAGCCTGCAGCATCTGAGCAGCCCTGGGCTGCAGGGGAAGGAAGCTGGTGAGGGACACTATTGTTTTCCCCGTGCAAGTACTCAGGGAATGCAGGGCAAACAGGAGGGAGATTTGTCCTTTCCTGTGTTTGTGCTCCAAATATTTTCACTCAGATGCTTTCCCCCCCCCCCCCCTCCCCTTCTCCACGGCCTCTAAGGAGTACAAGGAGGATGCTGCTTGCAAGTGTCCCCTTGGGCACTGCTATTTGACCATAATCACCTTTGCAGGCTGAACTTCCAGGGCTGTTCTGCTGCCACATCCTCTGCATCTCAACTTCTCCATCCTGGGGTTTTTTTCCCTCCCTCCACCATCATTGCTTTGCCCCACAAATCTCTCCAAGGAGTTCTTCACCCCTGCAGTGAGAGCAGGGGGGGGCTTGTGAGCCTCGAAGTAAATGGGTGGAGGGCAAATATGTGACTTGTTTGATGTTACCCAGCAACTGGAGACTCGAGTCCTGGTTTGCCTGCAGAGCCAGGAAGCACTTTGCTTGTTTGCTCAAGAGCTGTGTTTGCCTGCTCTGTGGTAGGTTAACCAGCAGCCTCGCAGCCCTTCCAGGGGAGAAGATGGAAAGCCACTGGCAGGGATCCTTGCTGCAGGTAAAGCAGGTCCCAGCCACCCGCAGGCTCTCCACGTTAGCACTGCCCTGGGCTCCAGCGTGGGGGGAAAGCAAGGATGGCCCCAAACAGAAATGCAAAGGGAGGGGGAGAAAAGGGAGGAGGGGGGAAGGAAGAAAAAGGGAGGAGGGGGGAAGGAAGAAAAAGGGAGGAGGGGGGAAGGAAGAAAAAGGGAGGAGGGGGGAAGGAAGAAAAAGGGAGGAGGGGGGAAGGAAGAAAAAGGGAGGAGGGGGGAAGGAAGAAAAAGGGAGGAGGGGGGAAGGAAGAAAAAGGGAGGAGGGGGGAAGGAAGAAAAAGGGAGGAGGGGGGAAGGAAGAAAAAGGGAGGAGGGGGGAAGGAAGAAAAAGGGAGGAGGGGGGAAGGGAAAAAAAAGGAGGAGGGGGAAGGGAAAAAAAAGGAGGAGGGGGAAGGGAAAAAAAAGGAGGAGGGGGAAGGGAAAAAAAAGGAGGAGGGGGAAGGGAAAAAAAGGAGGAGGGGGAAGGGAGAAAAAAGGAGGAGGGGGGAAGGGAAAAAAAGGAGGAGGGGGAAGGGCAAAAAGGAGGAGGGGGAAGGGCAAAAAGGAGGAGGGGGAAGGGCAAAAAGGAGGAGGGGGAAGGGCAAAAAGGAGGAGGGGGAAGGGCAAAAAGGAGGAGGGGGAAGGGCAAAAAGGAGGAGGGGGAAGGGCAAAAAGGAGGAGGGGGGAAGGGCAAAAAGGAGGAGGGGGGAAGGGCAAAAAGGAGGAGGGGGGAAGGGCAAAAAGGAGGAGGGGGGAAGGGCAAAAAGGAGGAGGGGGGAAGGGCAAAAAGGAGGAGGGGGAAGGGAAAAAAGGAAGAGGGGGAAGGGAAAAAAGGGATGAAAAATGAAAAAAAAGAGGGGAAAAGGGAAAGAAAAAGAGAAAAAAGGGGGAGGGGAAAAAGAAAAAAATGGAAAAAAAGGGGACAATAAAAAGGGGAAGGGGGAAAGGAGAAAAAAGGGGGCAGGAAAAAGGGGGAAAATGGGGGAAAAGAAGGAAAAAAAAGGGGGGGGTAAAAATAAAAGGAAAAAAAGGGGGGAAAGGGAGAAAGCAATGATGGCCCAAAAATAAATGCAAAGAGGGTGGAAAAATTGGGGGAAAGAAGGAAAAAAAAAAAGGGGGAGAGGAAGGGGAGAAAGGGGGGGGGAGAAAAAGGGGGAAAAAAGGGGGGATAAAAAAGGGGGGAAAGAAGGGAAAAAAGGAAAGGAAAGGAAAAAAGGAAAGGAAAGAAAAAATGGGTGAAAAGGGGGGGAAGGAGGGAATAAAGAGAAAAAGGAGGGGGAAAGGAGGGAATAAAGAGAAAAAGGAGGGGGAAAGGAGGGAATAAAGAGAAAAAAGGAGGAAAGGAGGGAATAAAAAGGGGGAGGGAAAGGAGGGAATAAAGAGAAAAAGGGGGGAGGGAAAAAAGAGAAAAAAGGGAGAGGGAAAGGAGGGAATAAAGAGAAAAAATGAGGGAAAGGAGAGAATAAAGAGGAAAAAATGAGGGAGAGAATAAAGAGGAAAAAATGAGGGAGAGAATAAAGAGGAAAAAATGAGGGAGAGAATAAAGAGGAAAAAGGGGGGAAAGGAGGGAATAGAGAGAAAAAAGTGGAGGAAAGGAGGGAATAGAGAGAAAAAGGGGGAGGGAAAGGAGGGAATAGAGAGAAAAAAGTGGAGGAAAGGAGGGAATAGAGAGAAAAAGGGGGAGGGAAAGGAGGGAATAAAGAGAAAAAAGGGGAGGAAAGGAGGGAATAGAGAGAAAAAGGGGGAGGGAAAGGAGGGAATAAAGAGAAAAAAGGGGAGGAAAGGAGGGAATAGAGAGAAAAAGGGGGAGGGAAAGGAGGGAATAGAGAGAAAAAAGGGGAGAAAAGGAGGGAATAGAAAGAAAAAAGGGGACAAAAGGAGGGAATAGAAAGAAAAAAGGGGAGGAAAGGAGAGAATAGAGAGAAAAAAGGGGAGGAAAGGAGAGAATAGAGAGAAAAAAGGGAGGGAGAAGGGAGGGAATAGAGAGAAAAAAGGGAAGGAAAGGAGGGAATAGAGAGAAAAAAGGGGAGGAAAGGAGGGAGTAGAGAGAAAAAAGGGAGAGAGAAAGGAGGGAATAGAGAGAAAAAAGGGAGAGAGAAAGGAGGGAATAGAGAGAAAAAGGGGAGGAAAGGAGGGAATAGAGAGAAAAAAGGGAAGGAAAGGAGGGAATAGAGAGAAAAAAGGGGAGGAAAGGAGGGAGTAGAGAGAAAAAAGGGAGAGATAAGGGAGGGAATAAAGAGAAAAAAAGGGGGAGGGAAAGGAGGGAATAAAGAGAAAAAAAGGTGGAGGGAAAGGAGGGAATAGAGAGAAAAAAGGGGAGGAACGGATGGAATAGAGAGAAAAAAGGGGAGGAAAGGAGGGAGTAGAGAGAAAAAAGGGAGAGATAAGGGAGGGAATAAAGAGAAAAAAAGGGGGAAAGGAGGGAATAAAGAGAAAAAAAGGGGGAGGGAAAGGGGGGGGGGAAGTGGAGAGGGGTAAAAAAGGTTTAAAAAATAGAAAGGGCAAAAATAGGACTAAATTTGTCTTGGCACAGGCTGGGAGAGAGAAATAAGAGTCAGCACCTGCATCCCTTCCCCATCATGAGAATGCAATGGTTGGTGGCATCTCATCAGAACAGAATTAGCCTGGAGCACATCTTGGTGCAGAGCAAGAGGCTGGAAGGCAAGAACAAAGTCAACTGGGAAGGCAAAAAGGCAATTGGTGTTTGGAGCTGTCAGGAGAAATACACTCAGAGAATGGTATGGGCTAGAAGGGACCTCAAAGATGAGCCTGTTCTAACTCCCCTGCCATGCCCAGGGACACCTCACACCAGAGCAGGTTGCTCACAGCCACATCCAGCCTGGCCTGAAACACCTCCAGGGATGAGGCTGCCAACACCTCCCTGGGCAACCTGTGCCAGGCTCTCAGCACCCTCATGCTGAAGAGCTTCCTCCTCACCTCCAGTCTGAATCTCCCCACTTCTGGTTTTGCTCCATTCCCCCCACCCCTATCCCCCCACCCCTATCACTCCCTGACAGCCTCAAAAGTCCCTCCCCAGCTTTCTTGCAGCCCCCTGCAGATCCTGCAAGGCCACAGTGAGGTCTCCTCAGAGCCTTCTCCTCTCCAGCCTGCACAGCCCCAACTCTCTCAGCCTGTCCCCACAGCAGAGCAGCTCCAGCCCTCTGCTCATCCTCATGGCCTTCTCTGGACACCTTCCAGCATCTCCAGACCTCTCCTGTCACAGAGGCTGCAGAACTGGACCCAGAGCTCCAGGTGGGCTCTCAGCAGAGCAGAGCAGAGGGGCAGAATCCCCTCCCTGGCCCTGCTGCCCACACTGCTCCTCATGCAGCCCAGGCTCTGCTTGGCTCTCTGGGCTGCAAGTGCACACTGCTGGCTCCTGCTGAGCTTCTCCTCCAGCAGCACCCCCAAGTCCCTCTGCTCAGGGCTGCTCTCCAGCCAGGCACTGCCCAGCCTGTATCAGTGCCTGGGATTGCCCCAACCCAGGTGCAGGACCAAAGGTTGCTGCCATTGAAATCAAGGTGAGCTTTGCTGGAGGAGCTCTCATCAAACTGCACCAGAGGAGGTTTAGTTTGGATAACAGGAGAAATTTCTTTGCTGCAAGAGAGGTCAGGGCTTGGAACAGGCTGCCCAGGGAGGTGCTGGAGTCCCCATCCCTGGAGGTGTTCAAGACACCTGTGGCCATGGCACCTGAGGGTGTGGTTTAGTGAGCACGGTGGTGTTGGGCTGCTGCTTGGACTGGATTACCTTAGAGATGTTTTCCAACCTTAGTGATTCCCTGGTGGCATCCATCCTGGCAAGCATCCTCCCAGGAGCTGCTTCCCAGCTTCCCCATGCCAAGAGGGCTGTGCTGCTTCCTCCTGCTCCCTGCCTGCCTACCCTTCCTCTTTTCTCCTCACTGAACCATCAATCAGAGGCTCCTCCACGATGCCTTTGTTCTCTGCCTGCACAGCAGAGAGCACGACAAGCTCTGAGCTCACAGCTCAACTTCCTGCTGCCAGCACAAAGCTCTCTGCCTCGGGGAGGACTTTCACCTGCTGCAGCCTGTGCAAGGCTCTTTGGGGCTGGGGGTGAAGTTTGTGTCTGAACACAGGTAGGAAGACAATCAAACCTTTGATGGAGGTGGACTGGGCCTGTTAATATTAAACACCACCTTGGGGGGGGGTGACAGCTCTCCCTTTCTGCAGCCCAAGAGGAACCTGCCACATTCTTCTCATAGCTCCTTTGCAGGTAGCTGAAACCAAATCTCTTGCAAGCAGCTCTGCCACAGCCAGCCCTGAACAAAGCCTCTCTCAGTCAGCCAGGGAAAAGAGGAACATCAGTCTGCTGATTATCTCCATCCCAGTGTTTTCTCAGATGGAGCTGCAGGGTTTGAAGGTCTCTGTTGGGTGAGCTCATAACAACAGGCTTTATCTGGAGGCTGGCATGAAAGAAGCCATCAGAGCCTCTGGCTGAGGCTGTCTGTGATGGGGCCTGTTTGAAGAGACAATGCTGAAATGAACACCCCCCAACATGCCTCCCCCAGAGCTCAAAACCTCATTGTCTGAAATGCTCCTTGGGTCCACTGAACAAAGCCAAGGGCAGGTTCTGCATTTTAGCCACAACAACCCCAAGCAGCACTGCAGGCTGGGGCCAGAGTGGCTGAGAGCAGGCAGGCAGAGAGGGCCCTGGGGGTGCTGGCAGAGAGGAGCTGAAGCTGAGGCAGCAGTGCCCAGGTGGGCAGCAGAGCCAATGGCATCCTGGGCTGGCTCAGGAGCAGTGTGGGCAGCAGGACAAGGGAGGTGCTCAGGGCAGAGCTGATTGCTGCCTGCAGGGAGGCTGTAGCCAGGTGGGGTTGGGCTCTGCTGCCAGGCAAGCAGCAAAAGAAGAAGGGGACACAGCCTCAAGATGTGGGATGGGGACACCACCACCTCCCTGGGCAGCCCATTCCAATGCCAATCACTCTCTCTGCCAACAACTTCCTCCTAACATCCAGCCTAGACCTCCCCTGGCACAACTTGAGACTCTGGCCCCTTGTTCTGCTGCTGCTTGCCTGGCAGCAGAGCCCAACCCCACCTGGCTACAGCCTCCCTGCAGGTAGTTGTAGACAGCAATGAGCTCTGCCCTGAGCCTCCTCTTCTCACAACAAGTCCTTCTCCACACTAGAGTTGTCAAAGCCTCCCAAGTGCTCTTTTTGCCCCATTTCATGCCCAGCTAAGCTCAGCTCAACATCTTGCTCTTCAGCCCAGGGTGGATGCCAGGTCAGGTCTGTAGCTGCCCTCTGAGAGGTTCTCACAGCCCCAGCAGCATGGAGAACCTGTTTGGTCTCATCTCACTCCCAGCTTCCTGCTCAACCTGCCAAGAGCTGCTCCCCAGGAGCAGGCAGCTCAGCCAGGCAGTCTCTGCCTGCAGGAAGCACAGTGAGGGCAGACAAATATTCAGCCTCTCCCCCTTTCCCTCCTGCCCTGTCTTCTGATGGTTTCATCCTGAGTTTCCCTTCCTCTTCCTGGTCTAGGAGACTTTTTCCCCCTGCTGTTTGTGCTCTCTGGAGCTCCTAATGCTGTAAACACATCTCTTGACCTTCCTATTGCCAAGACTCCAACCCAGGGGCAATTGCATTTCACTGCCAAAGACCCCAAGCTCCAGGTGGGGTCAGCAGCACTCCCAGAATGACAGAATTGTCTGGACTGGAAAAGACCTCTAGGATCATTGAGTCCAAGCTTCAACCCAACCCCACCATGGCCACCAAACCACGGCCCCAGGTGCCATCCCCACAGGTTTCTTCAACACCTCCAGGCATGGAGACTCCAGCACCTCCCTGAGCAGCCTGTGCCAATCTCTCACCACTCTGGCAGCAAAGAAATGTTTGCTCCTCTCCTACCATACCCTCCCCAGGAGTTTATTCTCCTTTTATCACCTGAGACTAGGGAGAAGAGCCCAACCCCAACCTCAGTGCAACCTCCACTCAGGAAGCTGTAGAGAGCAATGGAGTCTGTCCTTTGCCTCCTCTTCTCCACACTAAACACCCCCACAGCTCCCTCAGCTGCTCCTCCCCAGCCCTGCTCTCCAGACCCTTCCCCAGCTTTGCTGCCCTTCTCTGGACCTGCTCCAGCCCTTCAATGTCCTTCTTAGAATCAATCAGGCAGGTTGGCAGAGAGCTCCAAGCTCAGCCAGCCCAGCCTAGCACCCAGCCCTGCCCAACCAACCAGACCATGGCACTAAGTGCCCCAGCCAGGCTTGGCTTCAGCACCCCCAGGCACGGCCACTCCACCACCTCCCTGGGCAGCCCATTCCAATGCCAATCACTCTCTCTGCCAACAACTTCCTCCTCACATCCACCTTGGAGTGAGAGGCACAAAACTGAACCCAGTCCTCAAGGAGCATCCTCCCCAGTGCTGAGCACAGAGGCAGGACCACTTCCTTGCTGGCCACACTGGTCCTGCTCCAGGCCCGGATGCTGGTGGTCTTCTTGGCACCCCACACTGCTGCTGTTTGCTTGTGGAAGGTCTGGGGTGGGAAGGTTACAAAACAAAGACACTTCCAGTGTTTACCTTAGCAAGCCCAGCAGCCACCAGCAAGCTGTGTTGGGCAGCAGTGGTGTCAATGAGGAAAGCAAATATTATGTTATAGAGGTGGAACAAGGAGCTGCTGCTGCTTTTTAGTGCTGGGTCCATCTAGCAAGATCTTAACCCCCCCCTCCTGAAATAGCTGGGATTCCTGCAAGCAGCACAGGGAAGATATCTGGGAATGGATCACACCCTGCAGAGCAGTGTCTGTGTGCTGGCTGGCAAGCAGAGAGCAGCCAGCATCTTCCAGCCACAGATGGTTCCCATCAAGAGGAGTTTTATCTCCTTCTTAAGCCTCCCAAACAAGCTTGGAGATGTAGTTTTACTTCAGAGTTAAGTGAAGGAAAAAAGAAACCTCAGCCATGACCTCCTGAGGTGCTTTTTCTTCCTAGCTTTGCTCCCTGCTTGGCCTCTGCTCTGAGCAAGCAAGAGACACTCTGAGACCAAAAAGTCTTGGGGTGGTCCCTCCAGCTAGTCTGGACTTGGGTTTTATCCCATTCAAGCTGGGAAAGCTGAAGTTAGGACTACAGAAAGGAATATAGAAGCTGAACAAGGCTCATCCTCTTTGGGGTTGGTATCTCCACCATGCACCCAACTCCTGCTCTCCAGGAGATGGTGAAGAGAAAGGAAGCCACACATGAGCCAGGCAATAGGTTGTCTCCCAGGCAGGATGATGGAAGGCTCTCTGGAGGAGGATCTACCTCAGGTGTAGTGCAGATGAGATCCCAGTAGAGCTGTGGAGGGGAAGATCTCCCTCACTGCCCCTCTTGAGCAAGTCATCATCCTAAAGGCTCATTTTTTCCACCCCTCCCCCCCATTGTACAGCTGGAAGAAAGGAGAGAGGAAATCAAAGGACAAAAACTAACCAAGACTTCATCCTGGCTGTGAGGAGCATCCCTGCAGCCAGCAAGAGCTTGGCAAGAATCACAGATCCACAGAATCAGGCAGGGTTGGAAGGGAGCACAAGGAGCAGCCAGTCCCAACCCCTGCCATACCAAGGGATACCCTACCCTAGAGCAGGCTGCACACAGCCTCAGCCAGCCTGGCCTCAAACACCTCCAGCCATGGGGCCTCAACCACCTCCCTGGGCAACCCACTCCAGCCTCTCACCACTCTCCTGCTCAACAACTTCCTCCTCACCTCCAGCCTCACTCTCCCCACCTCCACCTTTGCTCCATTCCCCCCACTCCTGACACTCCCTCACAGCCTCCAAAGTCCCTCCCCAGCTTTTTTGGAGCCCCCTTCAGATCCTGGCAGGCCACAAGAAGGTCCCCTGGGAGCCTCCTCTGCTCCAGCCTGCACAGCCCCAACTCTTTCAGTCTGTGCTCACAGCAGAGCTGCTGCAGCCTCTGAGCATCCTCCTGGCCCTGCTCTGGACACTCTCCAGCATCTCCACAGCCCTCTTGGAATGGGGGCTCCAGAGCTGGATGCAGGACTCCAGGTGGGGTTTCAGCAGAGCAGAGGGGGAGAATCACCTCCTTTAAACTGGCCACGTTTAGAATCACAGAATCAAGCAGGTTGGCAGAGAGCTCCAAGCTCAGCCAGCCCAACCTAGCACTCAGCCCTGCCCAACCAACCAGACCATGGCACTAAGTGCCTCATCCAGCCTCCTTTTAAACACCTCCAGAGATGGGGACTCCAATAACTTGACCTGGAATGGTACCAGGGGTGAGGCTTCTACCACCTCTAAGGGTAGCCTGGGACCTGGAGCCTTCTCCTCTCCAGGCTGCACACTCCCAACTCTCCCAGCCTGACCTCCCAGCAGAGCCCTTCCAGCTCTCCCAGCATGGCTGTGACCTTCTGTGCCCTGCTGCAGCAGGTCCCTGCCTGTGCTGAGCACTCCAGAGCTGACCCAGCACTGCAGGGGAGGTCTCAGCAGAGCAGAGGAGCAGAATCCCCTCCCTGCCCCTGCTGCCCACACTGCTGGGGATCAGCCCAGCACAGGGCTGGCAGCACTCAGTGCCAGCTCCTGCCCAGCTTTGCACCTAACAGCACCCCAAAATCCTTCTCCACAGAGCTGCTCTCCAGCCCTTCACCCCCCAGCCTGTGCTGATGAGACTCATGAAACGGTTTGGGTTGGAAGGGACCTTAAAGAGAAGCAGTCCTAGGAGTTGGTGATCTGCCTTTAACAGCTCAACGAGTTTCACTGCTAGGAACTTCTCAGGCAGATCTTCCTGGGACATTTACACTCCACCACCACCCCCCACCCCCTCCATGAGGCTGGATGTCCCCCACCTCCCTGGCACCTCCCTGCAGTGACTCAGCACATTGCAAACATTGACTCATCTCAACCTCCCAACAGCGTGGAACTTCCCACACGCTCCAAGACAGGGTGGGAGGAGGAGGAAAAAGCTCCATTCACCCTCCCCTCTGCCTTGAGGACACAGCAGAAGGCACTGCAGGCACAGCAGCAGCAGGGTGAGGCAGCACAAGGACTCTTCTTCTGGCCAGGGATGCACAGAGAGGATCCAGGCTGGGAGTTTCTGCTCAGCATGGGAATGGTTTGCCAAGCACCATCCAGCAGGCAGCAGGACCTGCCCTCTGGCACCTGCTCTTCTGGCTGAGGAGGAAGACCAGGAGGAAGGCTTTGCAGAGGTGAGAAAGAGGCTCACAGGAACATTCAGGCTGGCAAAGCTCCTCAGGATCACCAAGCCCACATTTTTCCTAATCTCCAACCTGAACCTCCTCTGGTGCAGCTTTGAGGCCAGTTCAGAGTCACAGAAACATGAAGCAGACCCTCAGGATCAGCAAGTCCAGCCCAGAGCCCTGCTCTGCAAGGCTCACCCTAAACCAGAGCCCCAAGCACCACATCCAAACCACTTCTGAACACACCCAGGGCTGGGGACTCCACCACCTCCCTGCCCAGCCCATTCCAGTGCCACTCTTGCTGGGAAAACATTTTCCCTCCTCTCCAGCCTAAACCTCCCCAGTGGCAGCTTGAGGCCATTCCCTCTTGTCCCAGCACTCATTCCCTGGCACAAGAGACCAGCACCAACCTCTCCACAACCTCCTTGCAGGTAGCTGCAGACAGCCAGGAGCTCTGCCCTCAGCCTCCTCTTCCTCACACTACCCATCCCCAGCTCCTTCAGCCTCTCCTCAGCAGATGTCCTCTGCAGCCCCTAAAGTCAGGGCAGCCTTTAACTGACTGGTAGCAAAATCCCCTCCTGGTGGCTCACAGAGGCAAAGCTCTTCTGTGCTTAGACCTGACTTGATCTGCAAGTAGAGGTTGGAAGAGACCTCCAGAGATCATCCAGTCCAACCTCTCTGACAGAGAGAGTCTCAAAGCATTCTTCTCCACTGCTTTTTTAGTGCTGGGAGCATCACCCCTTGGCTCCTCTTCCCAAAGGGAACAGGACAGGTCTGCTTATTCCAGTTGGAAAAGCCCCTCAGGATCACCAAGCCCAACCCAGAACCTTACTCTGCAAGGCTCACCCTAAACCAGAGCCCCAAGCACCACATCCAAACCACTTTTAAACACACCCAGGGTTGGGGACTCCACCACCTCCTTGCCCAGCTCATTCCATTGCCTGACCACTCTTACTGAGACAAAAAGAATGGGTAAAGCCATAGCTGATATCATAGAATCAACCAGGCTGGAAGAGACCTCCAGGATCATGCAGTCCTGTGGAGGCTGTGGAGAGTGGTGGCACAGAGCTTGTAAAGCCAGGGAGCTTGGCTGCACAAACACAGCCACCAGGAGGTGATTAGTCCATGCAGGGAGGAAAAGAAGAGGTATCTGCAGCAGGAAGCACCACTGAAGCACTGCCATGGTCTGGTTGGCTGGGCAGGGCTGGGTGCTAGGTTGGCCTGGCTGAGCTTGGAGCTCTCTGCCAACCTGCTTGATTCCATGATTCTGTGATTCCTGACTTCTCCCTAGAGGTCCTTCCCAACTCCTACCACTCTATGGTGAAACACTGAGCCAGGTTGCCCAGAGAGGTGGTAGAAGCCCCATCCCTGGAACCATTCCAGGTCAGGTTGCTTGGGGCTCTGAGCAACCTGCTCTAGTTGAAGATGCCTCTGCTGACTTGGGCTGGATGATCTTGAAAGGTTAAAGCATTCTGGCTCTGGTTCTCTCTGCCTGCCCAGTTTCATGAAGCTTGGAGGCTGCTTCTGCCTTTCAAGTGTGTCTGAGGCTGGGATGAGACAAAGAAGCAGAAAGCTGAGCCCACCTAACCCATGTTTGCCCTCTGAGTGATGCAGCTTCCATGCTCTGACCACTGAAGATTAGAGGCTAGCCCAGAGCAGAAGGATTGTAGGAGTCAATCCCACTTAATCCTTTCTATTTAAAGGCATGAACTGCCCAGGAAAAGCAGTCAAAGATTAGAAACCCACAGGATTTCCTCACATTCCAACCAGCAGCCAGAGAATCAGCCCAAGGGGATGGTTTGCTGCTCACCCCCTGCACCAATCCTGCACCCCAGCAAAGTTAAGCACGGATTAGGCTGTTCAGCTCCATCACACAACCAGAACCCATGGCTCAAAGCTGCTTTCATGCTGCTCCCTCTCTGCCCAAACCATCTCCAGCACTGCCTGGTTGACAAAGAAGAGGCTGACACCAGTCAGGCAGTGCTACCATTCAGTGAGACCTGGACAGGTTGGAGAACAGAGGGAGAAGGACCTCAGGAAGGTCACCAAGGGCAAGTGTAGGGTCCTGTCCCTGGGGCAGAACCCCCTGCACCAGTACAGGTAAGGGCTGACCTGCTGGGAAGCAGCTTCACAAAGAAGGACCTGGAGGTGCTGGGGACAACAAGTTCCCCATGAGCCAGCAATGTGCCCTGGTGGCCAAGAAGGTCTCCTGGGAGCAAGGAAGGGAAAAGTGTGGCCAGCAGATCAAGGGAGTTTCTCCTCCCCCTCTACTCTGCCCAACTGAAGCCATACCTGGAGTACTGTGTCCAGCTCTGGGCTCCTCACTTCAAGAGAGACAGAACTGCTGGGGACAGTGGAAGCTGCAGTGGAAGCTCTGAAGATGATGAAGGGTCTGGAGCAGCTCTGTGAGGAGAAAAGGCTGAGAGCCTGCAGAAGAGCAGCCCCAGAGGGGATCTGCTCAGCAAAACCTCAAGGGGCTGTGGTGGGCAAGAGGATGGGGCCAGACTCTTCTCAATGGTGTCCAGCAACAGAAGCCAAGGGGCAGTGAGCACAAACTGCAACCCAGGTGGCTCCATCTGAAGATGAGGAGAAACTTGTTTGGTGTGAGGATGCTGGAGGCCTGGAGCAGGCTGCCCAGAGAGGTTGTGGAGTCTCTGGAGAGCTTTCAAACCCCCAACCCCAGCCACTGTGATCTGTACAACACCCTCCTGGAGGGTGTTTTCCCTCCAGGCTCACAAGGACAAGTAGAAGCACTTCATGTTTGCTGAAGAAAACCATTCCAAGCAAACCAAACCCCAAGAAACAAGCAGGCTGGTGGCTTCCTCTGGCTCCTGTGCTTAGCCTAGAAATGCCTGGAGGCTGGCAGCCTCCAACCACCACCTCCTCCTCATTCCCATGGGAATGACCCTCCAAGGTCATCTTGCCCAACCTCCCTGTAGTCAGCAGGGACACCTCCAACTAGAGCAGGCTGCTCAGGGCCTCATCAAGTCTGACTTTGAATGTCTCCAGGGATGGGACCTCCACTACACTCCTGGGCAACCTGTCCCAGTGTTCCACCACTCTCATATCCAACCTCAGCCAGTTTCAAACCCTTGTCCCTCACCCTACCTCTCCAAGCCCCTTCCACAGCCTGCTTCAAGGTGCCCTTCAGCTACTGAAATGCAGCTCTAAGGTCTCCCTGGAGCCTTCTCTTCTCCAAGCTGAACAAACCCCAACTCTCTCACAGCCTGTCCTCATAGGAGAGGTTCTCCAGCCCTCTGATCATCTTTGTGACCTCCTTTGGACCCACTCCAGCAGTTCCATGTCCTTCCTTTGTGGAGGACTCCACACAGCTCTGCAGGTGAAGTCTCACCAGAGCAGTGGGGCAGAATCAGCTCTCTCCACCTTCCGCCCACACTTCTTTTGATGCAGCTCAGGCTACCACTGGCCTACCAAGGACTAGAAGGCCTGAGATTGCCCAGGGGTGGCCCACTTGAAAGTGCACCAAGCCCAGCAGGACCCCTCCTGCTTGGAGAAGCAATCCTCCACCAGCCTGGCACCCCCTTGAAGAGATTCCTCTCTCTTTTCCCCCCTATCCCAATCCCACGCCAGGCGCCTTGGGACAGAGGCTGGGTTGGAAGGCACCTTTAAAGGTCACTGAGTCCAACCTCATTAAAACAAAGCATGCCAAAGCAAAGCAATAAATAAATAAGGGATCCCAAAGGATCTGCTGAGCCTTTCTGCCCCCCTCAGCACCAGGGCAGGATGGGAAACCAGTTGCCATGGGTTGCTTTTCTTCCAGGCGTAGTCACGCACATGGAGCCTGACTCATCCCTGGCAGGAATTTCCATCTCACCCTGGCCCCCTCCATGGAAATGCTCAGCCTCCTTCTCTCTGCCTGCACATTTCCAACTCCACAAAGCAGTAAGGAGGAGACAAAGGGGTGGAAAGGCTGTTGGTAAGAGCAGCCAAGAAGGAGAGAGCTTCTCTGGCTCCAGCTATCTGCAGCTGCGTAGGGATGCGCCTGAGAGACAGAGAGACTCGAGGTCCCTGCTCCCTCCCAGCTGCCAAATGAGTGCTTGGAAAGGAGGAGAGGTGAAATTCTGACAGGCTGGGGAGAGCTGTCTCAGCAGAGGGGTTGGAGATTCAGGCTAGACAGAAAGATGATGGTTTTCCACACTGAGGGTGGTGAGAAACTGGCTCAGGTTGCCCAGAGAGGTGGCAGAAGCTTCAGCCCCGGAGCCATTCCAGGTCAGGTTGTTTGGGGCTCTGAGCAACAAGACCTTGTTGAAGATTGAGGTGAGTGTGGGCAGCAGGGCAAGGAAGGGGATTCTGCCCCTTGGATCTGCTCTCCTCACACCCCACCTGCAGTCCTGGGTGCAGCTCTGGAGCCCCCAGCACAAGCAGGACATGGAGCCAGTCCAGAGGAGGCTACCAAGATGCTGAGAGGGCTGCAGCAGCTCTGCTGTGAGCACAGGCTGAGAGAGTTGGGGCTGTGCAGCCTGGAGAAGAGAAGGCTTCCAGGAGAGCTTGGAGTGGCCTTCCAGGATCTGAAGGGGGCTCCAGGAGGGCTGGGGAGGGACTACTGACAAGGTCTTGTCATGAGAGGAGGAGGAGGAATGGGTTTGAAGTGGCAGAGGAGAGACTGAAAGTGGCTGTTAGGAAGAAGTTGTTTGCAGTGAGGGTGGTGAGACACTGGCACAGGTTGCCCAGGGAGGTTGTGGCTGCTCCCTCCTTGGAGGTGTCCAAGGCCAGGTTGGATGAGGCCTTGAGTGACCTGTTCTAGTGGGAGGTGTCCCTGTCTATGGTGGGGGGAGGGGGAAGTCCCTTCCAACCTAAACCATTCTATGTCCCTGCTGCCTGCAAGGGCTTTGGAACAGAGGACCTGTAGAGGTCCCTTCCAACCCAAACCACTCTGTGGATCTATGATTCAGCTACAAACTGCCCTGGTGATGGTCCCTAGGTGCAGCCAGGGCTGAGCAAGACAGGGTGAAGGATCTCAAACCCTGCCAGGAAGCCTCAGGTCTATTTGCAAGCTCAGGCCAGCTGCAGGTGCACAGGTAACAAGCCCAGACCTGTGCAAAGGAGGAGACATCCAGGGCTGACCACGCTGCCAGGTAGCCCTTGACTCATGGCATAACCACATCCCCTCACCCTCAGTCTCCATTTCTCCTCTGAGACAACCCCACAGAAGCAGACCAAGCCTCTTGCAGTGCCCACAGAGCACAGCCTGGTCCTGCAGCCCACGTCAGCAGCAGCTGCTGAGGCAATCAGGACCTCAGCTCCCTCCACAGCAGCAATAAACCCAACCCTGTGTGATCTGCAGGGCTGACAAAGGGCCAGGCCAGCCTCAGAACCACAGTGGAGGTTGGAAGGAACCTCTGAAGATCAGCCAGTCCAAGCCCCCTGCTCCAGCAGGGGCACCCACAGCAGCCTGCCCAGCAGGACAATGGCCAGGGGGGGTTGGAAGCTCCACACCAGGAGACTCCACAACCTCTCTGGGCAGCCTGCTCCAGGCCTCCACTACTCTCAAACTGAAGTTTTTTCCCTCATGTTTAGAGGGAACCTCCTGGACTCCAGTTCATGCCCATTGCCCCTTGTCCTGTCCCTGGGCATGTCAGCCCCAGCCTCTTGCCCTCCACAGTCCCTTGAGCTCTTGCTGAGCACTGCTCAGATGCCCTCTGGGGCTGCTCTGCTGCAGGCTCCCAGCCTTTGCTCCTCACATTGCTCCTCCAGGCCCCTCAGCATCTACAAAGCCTTCACTGGACTCTCTCCAGTCCTTACAAAGAAGCTGTCTTGATGTGGAAGAGTCTCTGAAGCTCAAGCATGATGCTGTAACAAGTACCAGCAATTTCCAGCCTTCCTCTTTGAAGAGCCTTTCCTGTCCCAGGGCTCTCAGCCTTTGCTGCTCACAGAGCTGCTCCAGGCCCCTCAGCATCTTCCCAGCCTCTCCTGGACTCCCTCCAGTAGTTCCCTGTCTCTCTTGAACTGGGGAGGCCAGAACCTGATCCAAAACTCCAGCTGTGGCCTGACTAGGACAGGGCAGAGGGGAAGGAGAACCTCTCTTCACCTGCTGGCCACAGTCTCAGGGCCAAGCCTTTGGTTTCTGAAGGGAAGCATGTGTGGTGCAGAACCTGACAGGAGGTCCTGGAAGGCATTAGGTGGATGGGAAGACTCCAGATGTGGACCTCATTTGTAGCAGGACACCAGAGAAGTCATCAACACACAGAGACACCACAGTCACCCTGCCCCAGGACTGTCCTACCTGAGCTGGACCAGATGTTTGCAGCTCCAGTCCTGCCTTGTGCTGGTTTGGCTTCATGTTCACCATCAGAGCAAGCTTGAGCTGTGTTGAAACCATAAACTTATGTTGAAAGCATCCCAAACTCATCAGGGTTTCCCAGCCTTTCATCAGGTGTGTTCAAGGAGCTTCATTAAAAGGCTCAAAGGGAATTTGGAAACCTGGGTGCAGTCCTCAGTTGCAGCAGGGCACAGGACCTCACCCAGAGAGGTGACCACTCCTTGAGTGAGGTCTGGTTTGCTCAGTTGCCCACTTTGGGAGGCAGAGGAGATCCTTGCTGCCACGAACAGGTCCTTCTGCTGCTCAGAGTCCTCCTCCTGCCCAGCCACCATCACCCAAACTAGTCCTTGTTGTCCTAAAGTTGCCTTAATCCACTCCATCCTCTCTCTGGGGTGTTTACTGCCCCTTCCCTCTCCAGACTCCCCACATATTTATGGGGTGATGTCTCAGCCTTTCTTTTCCTAGACTAAACAAATCATTCTCCCTCATCAAGCCTCTCAGACCTCCCTTGCCCCAGGCAGGCCCAGCTCTGGTTCATGTTTGTCAACCATCTGCTTCCAGACCTTCCAGCCACAAGGCAGCTCCAAGCACTCTCCAGCCTCCTCTTTCTTCATCCTTCTAATTGCTCCAGTCTGATCCACACAGAGATGGAGCAGGGCCAGAGGGAGGTCATCAAAATGATCAGAGGTTTGGAATCTCTCTGCTGGGAGAACAGGCTGAGAGTTGGGTTGGTACAAGCCTGGAGAAGAGAAGGTCCTGGGGAGACCTTCTGGTGGTCTTTCAGGGATCTCTAAACCAGATCACAGAACCACAGGATGGGGACAGAGAGGGAGACAAAGCTTTTATGGGGGCCCTGTTGTAACAGGACAAGAGGTGGGGGGTGGTTTGCTCCATCCCTCCCAGTCCTATCACTCCCTGGCATCCTAAAAAGTCCCTCCCCAACTTTCTTGAAGCCCACTTCAGATAGTGCAAGGCCACAGGAAGGTCTCCTTGGAACCTTCCCTCCAGACTGAAGACTTCCAAGACTGCACTGCAGAGCAGCCTCATTAGAGACCAGCCTCAGGGACCTTGGATGTCCTCCCCACAACTGTTCCAGTGTCCTTGAAGGGTGCCCAGCAAACAACCCCTTCAGAAGGAGATGGGAAGGGTTGGTGTCCTACAAGGCACTTAGCAACCCCCCAAAACTGAAGGGGTGGGGAGCCAGCAGAGGGGGGGTTAGCAGCATGGGCACAGCAGAGCCCTGCCCCCAGCTCCTGGGGCGCTGCCTGCTGTGTGCTTTTTCATCCACCACTTGCACAAAGCCAGCTCAGCCCTTCTGTCCTTTGGCTTTTCCTTCCACCCTCTGCAGAGCTGTGCCACATGCCCATGGCACTGCTGCCTCCACACCAGGGGCTGAGTGTCTTTGTGGGTGACTTTAACCTGCCAGATATCTGCTGGGAACTTAATTCAGCAGAGAGGAGGCAGTCCAGGAGGTTTCTAGAGTGCATGGAGGATAGCTTCATGTCCCAGCTGTTAATGAAGCCTACTAGGGGTCAAGCTCAGCTTGACCTGCTGCTGTCCAACAGAGAAGGGCTGGTAGGAGATGTGGCAGTGGGAGGCTGCCTGGGGTGTAGTGATCATGAGCTAGTGGAGTTTTCAATATGCAGGCAGGTAGGGAGGCACTGCAACAAAACCTACACCTTGGACTTGTGGAGGGCAAACTTCAATTTGCTTAGGAAACTCATTTCCAAAGTCCCCTGGGCAGCAGTCCTTGGGAACAAAGGGGTCCAGGATGGTTGGACCTACTTTAAACAGGAGCTCTTGAAGGCACAGGAGCTGGCAGTTCCCATGTGCTGAAAGATGAGCTGGCAGGGAAGGCGACCAGCCTGGATGAGCAAACAGCTCCTGAAGGAACTGGGGGAAAAAAGAGGATGTATCACCTCTGGAAGGAGGGGAAGGCTTCTCCTGACCTGTTTAAGGAGATAGCCAGACTATGCAGGAGAAAAATCCTGCAGCTGCCTCACAGAGAAGGAGAAGGACTCCAAGAGAAGAGGAACCTGCAGCTGCCTTGCAGAGAAGGAGAAGGACTCCAAGAGAAGAGGATCCTGCAGCTGCCTCGCAGAGAAGGACTCCAAGAGAAGAGGATCCTGCAGCTGCCTCGCAGAGAAGGACTCCAAGGGAAGAGGATCCTGCAGCTGCCTCGCAGAGAAGGAGAAGGACTCCAAGAGAAGAGGATCCTGCAGCTGCCTCGCAGAGAAGGACTCCAAGGGAAGAGGATCCTGCAGCTGCCTCGCAGAGAAGGACTCCAAGAGAAGAGGATCCTGCAGCTGCCTCACAGAGAAGGACTCCAAGGGAAGAGGATCCTGCAGCTGCCTCGCAGAGAAGGACTCCAAGGGAAGAGGATCCTGCAGCTGCCTCGCAGAGAAGGACTCCAAGAGAAGAGGATCCTGCAGCTGCCTCGCAGAGAAGGAGAAGGACTCCAAGAGAAGAGGATCCTGCAGCTGCCTCACAGAGAAGGACTCCAAGAGAAGAGGATCCTGCAGCTGCCTCACAGAGAAGGACTCCAAGGGAAGAGGATCCTGCAGCTGCCTCGCAGAGAAGGACTCCAAGGGAAGAGGATCCTGCAGCTGCCTCGCAGAGAAGGACTCCAAGAGAAGAGGATCCTGCAGCTGCCTTGCAGAGGACTGCAAGAGAAGAGGATCCTGCAGCTGCCTTGCAGAGAAGGAGAAGGACTCCAAGAGAAGAGGATCCTGCAGCTGCCTTGCAGAGAAGGACTCCAAGAGAAGAGGATCCTGCAGCTGCCTCGCAGAGAAGGACTCCAAGAGAAGAGGATCCTGCAGCTGCCTCGCAGAGAAGGACTCCAAGGGAAGAGGATCCTGCAGCTGCCTCGCAGAGAAGGACTCCAAGAGAAGAGGATCCTGCAGCTGCCTCGCAGAGAAGGACTCCAAGAGAAGAGGATCCTGCAGCTGCCTCGCAGAGAAGGACTCCAAGGGAAGAGGATCCTGCAGCTGCCTCGCAGAGAAGGAGAAGGACTCCAAGAGAAGAGGATCCTGCAGCTGCCTCGCAGAGAAGGAGAAGGACTCCAAGAGAAGAGGATCCTGCAGCTGCCTCGCAGAGAAGGACTCCAAGAGAAGAGGATCCTGCAGCTGCCTCGCAGAGAAGGAGAAGGACTCCAAGAGAAGAGGATCCTGCAGCTGCCTCACAGAGAAGGACTCCAAGGGAAGAGGATCCTGCAGCTGCCTCGCAGAGAAGGACTCCAAGGGAAGAGGATCCTGCAGCTGCCTCGCAGAGAAGGACTCCAAGAGAAGAGGATCCTGCAGCTGCCTTGCAGAGGACTGCAAGAGAAGAGGATCCTGCAGCTGCCTTGCAGAGAAGGAGAAGGACTCCAAGAGAAGAGGATCCTGCAGCTGCCTTGCAGAGAAGGACTCCAAGAGAAGAGGATCCTGCAGCTGCCTCGCAGAGAAGGACTCCAAGAGAAGAGGATCCTGCAGCTGCCTCGCAGAGAAGGACTCCAAGGGAAGAGGATCCTGCAGCTGCCTCGCAGAGAAGGACTCCAAGAGAAGAGGATCCTGCAGCTGCCTCGCAGAGAAGGACTCCAAGAGAAGAGGATCCTGCAGCTGCCTCGCAGAGAAGGACTCCAAGGGAAGAGGATCCTGCAGCTGCCTCGCAGAGAAGGAGAAGGACTCCAAGAGAAGAGGATCCTGCAGCTGCCTCGCAGAGAAGGAGAAGGACTCCAAGAGAAGAGGATCCTGCAGCTGCCTCGCAGAGAAGGACTCCAAGAGAAGAGGATCCTGCAGCTGCCTCGCAGAGAAGGAGAAGGACTCCAAGAGAAGAGGATCCTGCAGCTGCCTCACAGAGAAGGACTCCAAGGGAAGAGGATCCTGCAGCTGCCTCGCAGAGAAGGACTCCAAGGGAAGAGGATCCTGCAGCTGCCTCGCAGAGAAGGACTCCAAGAGAAGAGGATCCTGCAGCTGCCTTGCAGAGGACTGCAAGAGAAGAGGATCCTGCAGCTGCCTCGCAGAGAAGGACTCCAAGAGAAGAGGATCCTGCAGCTGCCTCGCAGAGAAGGACTCCAAGAGAAGAGGATCCTGCAGCTGCCTTGCAGAGAAGGACTCCAAGAGAAGAGGATCCTGCAGCTGCCTCGCAGAGAAGGAGAAGGACTCCCTCTCTCTGCCCTTCAGCAGAACAGCAGCACTGACCAAACCCTTTACCGCGAGGCTGAAGGATGCAGGAGATTTGCAGGGGCTCTCAAAGCAGGGACATCTCCAGCTAAGGCAGGCTGCCCAGGGCCATGCTGAGTCTGGACTTGAGTGTCCCCAGGAATGGGGACTCAACCACATCCCTGGGCAGCCTGTTGCAGTGTCTCATCACTCTCATTGATGGGACATCTACCATCTCTCAGGACAATGTGGTCTAGGCTCTCACCACCCTCAGAGGCAAAAATGTCTTCCTTCTCTTCAGTTTTAATCTCCTTCTGAGTTCCAAACCATCTCCCCTTGTCCTGCACACAACAGACCCTGCTCAAAAGTCTGCCCCCAGCTTTCTTCTCAGCCCCTTCAAGTCCTGCAATGTTACCAGAAGCTTTCCCTGGAGCCTTCTTCTCTCCAGGCTGCACAACCCCAGCTCTCCCAGCCTGGCTGTGGCCTCCTCTGGCCTCACTCCAACAGGTCCCTGTCTGTGCTGAGGACTCCAGAGCAGGACACAAGGCACAACTCACAGCAGAACACTGAATACCACCAAGGGAAAGAACTGTTTCAAGTCACCATCAGCTCAGGGCCAGCAACTGCAGGGAGAAGGACTCTACCTCCACTTCTTTTCCTGCCTCCCTGAACCTGGCACATCAAAGCAGCACCATCCTCCCAGGGCCACAGCTGTCACCCTGCCAGAGCAGGCAGAGGGTGGGGGAGTGCACAGCCTGCATTAGCATCCTTCCTGCCCGGGAGTCACAGAGCCCCTTCTGGGAGAGCCAGCAGCAAGCACTGCCCCTGAGCATCCCCTGCACCACCCAAGCAGCGCATCGGGCACTGCCACGAACCCTCTTTCCTGTCCTCTGCCCTGCAAAATCAGGGGGTCCAACCTCTGAGGAGCCTATTCCAACACCTGACAGTCCTTGAGGTGCAGAAGGTTGCTGCAGCATCCAACCTAGCAGCAACCCCCGGCCCCCAGCCCGGCGGTGTCACCACCAGCACTCAGCCCCGGCGGCATCCCCGCAGCCCAGCCTGGCAGCAGCGCCCCCAGCACCCAACCTAACATCCCCCACTGCAACCTGAGGGTCCTTCCTCTTCTCCTGTTGTGGGGCCCTTGGCAGCAGAGACCAATCCCCACCTTGCCCCAACCTTCTTTCAGGGAGCTGCAGAGAGCCAGAAGGTGTCCTCTCAGCCTCCTGTTCTCCATCTGAACACACTCAGCCACCCTCCCCAGCCCTGTTCTCCATCTGAACTCCCTCAGCCACCCTCCCCAGCCCTGTTCTCCATCTGAACACCCTCAGCCACCCTCCCCAGTCCTGCTCTCCATCTGAACTCCCTCAGCCACCCTCCCCAGCCCTGTTCTCCATCTGAACACCCTCAGCCACCCTCCCCAGCCCTGTTCTCCAGCTGAACACCCTCAGCCACCCTCCCCAGCCCTGTTCTCCAGCTGAACACCCTCAGCCACCCTCCCCAGTCCTGCTCTCCATCTGAACACCTTCAGCCACCCTCCCCAGCCCTGTTCTCCAACTGAACACCCTCAGCCACCCTCCCCAGCCCTGTTCTCCATCTGAACACCCTCAGCCACCCTCCCCAGCCCTGTTCTCCAGCTGAACACCCTCAGCCACCCTCCCCAGTCCTGCTCTCCAACTGAACACCCTCAGCCACCCCTCCCCAGCCCTGTTCTCCAGCTGAACACCCTCAGCCACCCTCCCCAGCCCTGTTCTCCAACACCCTCAGCCACCCTCCCCAGCCCTGTTCTCCAACTGAACACACTCAGCCACCCTCCCCAGCCCTGTTCTCCAACACCCTCAGCCACCCTCCCCAGCCCTGTTCTCCAACACCCTCAGCCACCCCTCCCCAGCCCTGTTCTCCATCTGAACACCCTCAGCCACCCTCCCCAGCCCTGTTCTCCAACTGAACACCTTCAGCCACCCTCCCCAGCCCTGTTCTCCATCTGAACACCCTCAGCCACCCTCCCCAGTCCTGCTCTCCAACTGAACACCCTCAGCCACCCTCCCCAGCCCTGTTCTCCATCTGAACACCCTCAGCCACCTTCCCCAGCCCTGTTCTCCATCTGAACACCCTCAGCCACCCTCCCCAGCCCTGTTCTCCAACTGAACACCTTCAGCCACCCTCCCCAGCCCTGTTCTCCATCTGAACACCCTCAGCCACCCTCCCCAGCCCTGTTCTCCAGACCCTTCCCCAGCTTCATAGCACTTCTCTGAACCTGCTCCAGCACCAAAAGGTCCTTCTTGGAGAGAAAGGAGCCCCAGGTTGAAATGAAAATGGACTTCATGAGCCAGCCAAACTAAGACCAAAGCCAGCACTGGGTATAGAAAGTCATACCCAGCCCAGCTGAAGTGCAGCCATCACCATACCCAGGAACAGCATCCTCAAGAGCAGGAGGAGGAAGAGGAACTCAAGCAGCAAGCTCCAGCAGAAGGCTCTCCCCTCCTCAAACCTTCCCCTTTATACTGTTTGTGATGCTCATGGTCTGGGGTACAGCTGCCTGCAACTCAGTTCAGCTGTGCTGGCTGACTCAGAGCTGCTGATGGCCTACAGCCCACAGCTGTCCTAGGATCCTGTCCCAGCAACAGCAGGGACAATGCTCTGGTGCTGGCCTGAAGCAGCTGGCCTGGAGAAGAAGGAGTGCATGGAAGATGTTCATCAGGTCTCTGGATGCTGCCTGCCAGGTCCCTGGTGACTCACTGAGGTACAGAATCACTTTGGTTGCAAAGAGACCTTCAAGATCATCAGGGCCAACACTGAGCCATGTCCCTCAGCACCACACCTCCATGGTTTTGCAGTCCCTCCAGAGATGGGAACTCCACCACGTCCCTGGGCAACCTGTCCCAGGGCTTGACAAGGGGAAGAAATTGTTACTCATCTCCAACCTAAACCTCCCCTGCTATAACTTAAGGCCATCTCCTCTTCTCTCACTTGTTCCTAGGAAGAAGAGACCAACCCCCATCAGGGTCCAACCTCCTTTCAGGTAGCTGTAGAGAGCAAGGAGGTCTCCCCTCAGCTTCCTTTTCTCCAGCCTAAACCAACCCAGTTCCCTCAGCTGCTTCCCACACAACGTGAGCTTTGTGCCTGATTGACCCAGCAGAGAGGGGGACACAGCTGGGCCAGAGAGCAGGAGCTGCTCAGGAGTCTGCAGGCAGCACTCAGCCAGGAGCCAGGGCAGAAAGCCCTGAGTGAGAGCAACATCAGCCCCCCGAAGAAGGATGCTGAGGTCCCCAGGAAGGGAGCAGTGCACATCCAGGAGCCCCTGCACCAGCGAGGTCAACGCTTGGCTGCTGCCTGGCCCTGGGGAATGGTTCTGCCTTGCTCTCCTCCTGGCACCGAGGAGCACTGAGCTGGAGGAGCATCCTGCTGCCAGGGGGTGGGAGCAGAGACCTCTCTTGCCTGCAGGTGGAGGCTCTGAGGTCTTCCTCTCGGAGCTGCTGCCTGCTGTGCTGTGCAGCCCTGGCAGCCCTGTGCCACCAGCGGCTGGGGGCACGCAGGGCTTGCGTGGTGCTGCTCCCACCTTGGCCCCCGGGTGCCAGCCCTGCAGCGCTGGGAGCTGTGGGAGGCTGCAGGCAGTGCCCTCAGTGCCCCAGAGGCAGCCTGCAGCAGCTGGGCAGTGGGGGGAGCAGCGAGAGCAGGCCATTGGCATGGTGCTGGCAGGAGTGGCAGTGCCCCAGGCCAGGGCAGCAGCAGCAGCTCTGCAGGCTGCTGGCAGCCAGGGGAGAGCTCCCCGGGGGTGGGATCCTGCCAGCCCTGAGCTCTGCAGAGAGGGCTGCTGGCTGAGCCCAGCTGGGCCCTGGTGCTCCCCAGAAAGGGGACATGGTGGAGCTGGGTGGAAGGAAGGAAGTTTGGGCACTGCTCAGCCCCTGGTGTGGAAGCAGCAGTGCCATGGGCATGGGGCACAGCTCTGCAGGGGCAAGCCCTGCCCAGGGCTGATGTGCTGCCAGCCATGCAGGAACAGGGTCTAAATGAGCCCTGCAGCACTCTGAGGTGATCTGTGTGCTCCCAGCTCTCTGGAGCTCCTGAACCTCACCCAGCCCAGCTCCTCCTTCCCCATTTCTACCATTCCTCTTGCTCTGGTGGAGCCTTTTCCATACACTTCACTGACCCTTAGAGCCTGGAATGTCCTCCTAAACATGACTGTTCTCCCAGGAGTCATCTTCAGCTCCAGCAAGGAGCTCAGAGACAGCAGCAGAGGGATCCTGCTGCTTCCTGTGGTTTCATGGTAGTTTGTGAAGCATGGGAAGCTGTCAGGAGTTATTCCCAGTGCAGGACTGGGAGCGTGGGATTGGGGCTGGGACAAGCAAGAGGAACCCTGGTGGCAGTCAAGGCTGGGGGGTGGGTTTTGCCTTGATCTCACTCCCAAGGAGTGCTGGCCCAGGGAGTGACATCAGGGCACACAAGTTTCTGTTCATCCCAACTAAGAGCACTGAGGTGCTCCAGGTGGTGAAGTCCTACAGGACCTGCTGGAGAACATGGTCAGAGGGATGGAAGAGGGAGAAGAGTAATCTCCAGGGAGAACTTCTGGTGGCCTTGCAGGACTTAAAGAGAGTGATTCTATGATAGAGGACAGATGGGAAGAGACCTTTTGGACAGGACAAGGAGTGATGGTTTGCAACTAGAAGAGGAAGATTGAGACCAAAGGGAAGAAATGTTTGACACTGAGGGTGGTGAGGCCCTGCCCCAGGTTGCCAAGAGAGGTGGGAGATGTCCCATCCCTGCCAACATCCCTGGTCAGGTTGGAGAGGACTCCAAGCAACCTGTTGAAGCTGTCCCTGGTCACTGCAGGAGAGCAAACGACCTAGAAAGGTCCCTTCCAACCCAAACCAGTCCATGATTCTGTGGTGCTTACTCCTCCTCTGAACCCTCACCTCCACAAGGACTTCTTTGCACCAAGCCTCCATCAGCCTTGTAGTGCCAGAGATGATTCCTGGAGGGGTTCAGAGCCACTTCATAGCCCATTCCATGTGGCCTTGCTGCCAACACCATGGCTCAACCTGCCAGCTGGAAGCAGCTTGATGGAAAGGCAGAGAGGGGACTCAGTGGCAGAGCCTAGAAAGGTCCTTTCCAACCCAAACCAGTCCATGATTCTGTGGTGCTTATTCCTCCTCTGAACCCTCACCTCCACAAGGACTTCTTTGCACCAAGCTTGCATCAGCCTTGTAGTGCCAGAGATGATTCCTGGAGGGGTTCAGAGCCACTTCATAGCCAATTCCATGTGGTGGCCACAGACCTTGCTGCCAACACCATGGCTCAACCTGCCAGCTGGAAGCAGCTTGATGGAAAGGCAGAGAGGGGACTCAGTGGCAGAGCCCAGAGTGGATTCCTTATGCATCCCACATTTCAGCAACCTGCTTCCAGCAGATCCAATTATCCAATCAGCTGGAATTAGGGAGGAGATGGTGGTGGCATTGTTCATTCCTCCAGACAGGCACTGCCACAGTGACTGGAGCTATTTCTGACTTGGGTGGGGGGAGTGTGAAAAATGAAGACAAAACCTGGGGAGAAACCCAAATGAAGGATGGATTTGGTCTCCTAGAGTGATCCCTGGGGACTAAGACTCCACTTCTCCCAAAGCTGTGCTGGTAACCATCAAAGAGGGTTTGGGCATCTCAAACAAGGTGGGGACAAGGGGGAATGGTTGGAAGCTGAGGCAGAGCAGGGTTAAAGTGGGGCTGAGGAAGAAGTTGTTCAGCAGGAGGCTGCTGGCACAGGCTGCCCAGGGAGGCTGTGGCTTTATGCTGCCTGGGGGTGTTGAAGACCAGGTTGGATGAGGCCTTGAGCAGCTGAGTCTAACTGAGAGGTGTCCCTGGGCATGGTGGGGAGGTTGGAGGAGATAAGCTCTGAGGTCTCTTCAAGCCTGAGCCATTCTATGATCTCCTCCATCATCAACAGAGTCCCACTTCTAGCAGGTAACTCTTCCCAATGTGGGATGCAGGAAACTCTTGACAGTGAAGGAGGTGAGACTGGGGAACAGGTTGCAGGCACAACCTAAGGGAAGCTGCTGGGGCAGGAACCATTTACAGGCTGGAAGAGAACCTGAGATGTTGGATCTGGAGATCCAGAATGGTCTGGGTTGGAAGAGACCTCAAACCTCACCCAGTTCCAACCCCCCCTGCCATGAGCAGACACCTCCCACCAGCCCAGGTTAAGGACTCATCCAAGCTGGCCTTGAACACCTCCAGGGAGGTTGTGGAGCACAGAATCACCCAATGTGATCAAAGATCACATTGGGTGATTCTGTGCTCCACAACCTCCCTGGGCAACCTCTTCCAGTGTCTCCCCACCCTCAATCTAAAGAATTTCTTCCTCAGCTCCAGTCTCAATCTCCCCTCTTCCAGCTCAAATCCATTCCCCTCATCCTATCAGCCCAAGCCCTTGTCAGAAGTCCCTCCCCAGCTCTTCTGCAGTCCCTTCAGGCACAGGCAGGCAGCTCTAAGTGCTCCCTAGAGGCCTTCTCTTCTCCAGGCTGAACAACCCCAACTCCTATTCTCATAGCAGAGCTGCTCCAGCCCTCAGATCATCTTTGTGGCCTCCTCTGGACCCACTTCTTCCAACTGCCCCCCCCAGCTGGGAGCAAGTTTGGCTCTCTGACAAATGGTCCAAGGTACCAGTCACACTTTCTCCACCACTCTGTGTGCCCTGAACACAGCTTTGCCACTGGAAACCTTGGTCAACAGTAACCACAGCTGGACATTGGCATCTCCAACAGATACCTTGGAAGCTTTGGATGTGTTTCCCTTTAAATAGGCTGCAGCTCTCATTTCATGTCCTGAGCTATTCAAAGCTCAGGACCTGCTTCTCATTTATTTAGTTTTGCTGCTGCTGCTTCTTCTTCTCTCGAGGTAAAGAAGAAATAGAGCTTGAAACAAATCCCAGCTGGATGGGGCTGAGCCAGGTCCAGGCTGAGGAAGAGAAGGGGAAGCTGTAGGAAGCTTCCACTGACATGGTGTAACCTTTCTAACCACAGCATCTCCCTGGCTACCAAGCCAGGAGCAATCACAGAGGGATCCTGTCAAAGCCAACAAGACTCCAGGAGTGCAAATGGCTCTGAAGACTGAATCCAAGCCACTTGTGTGCCTGGCTGGTGACCATCCAGCAGCCTTCCTGCAGGTAATCAGGAGTGGAACAAGGCTGCTCATTCATCTGAGCCTCCTACCCCACCTCTCCCACGCTTGCCCAACCACCTCTGCCCCAAGCTGAACAAGAGACCTTGTGTGCTGCACCCAATTCAGCAGCAGCAGTGTGCCCCCACCCCACCCCCAGTGCTGGAAGCAGCCTGCCAAAGCCTGGGGGCTATGAAGAAGGCTTTAGGAGTGCAAGTCTGGTGAGGAGGGGCTTGAGGGAACTGAGGTTGTTCAGCCTGGAGAAAAGGAATCAGAATCGTCAGGGCTGGAAGGGACCTCAAGGATCAGCCAGCTCCAACCCCTCTACTGTGGGCAGGGACACCTCACACCAGAGCAGGTTGCTCAGAGCTGTTCTATGGAGGCAGCTCCCTCCCTGGTCCCTCACAGGCACTGACAGCCACAAAAGCTCTATCTGTGCTGCCAGCTCTGGGAGCATCTTCAGGAGCTGGGTATGTCTAGGTGGTACCAGTGCCATATGAGAGCAAGGTCTGGATCCACACCAAACCCCTCTGCATCCTCATTCCTGCAGTGATGATCCCTCCATGCCTCTGGAGTTTTCCCTGTCAGCTTTTCCTCTGTTTCACAGAACCACAGAACTGTCAGGGTGGAAGGGACCTCAAAGATCATCCAGCTCCAATCCCTCTGCCATGCCCAGGGACACTTCACCCTAGAATCATAGAATCACAGAATCAAGCAGGTTGGAAGAGAGCTCCAAGCTCAGCCAGCCCAACCTAGCACCCAGCCCTGCCTAATCAACCAGACCATGGCACTCTGCCATGCCTCATCCAGTCTTGTCTTGAAGTGACTAGAGCAAGTTGCTCAGGGCTGTTTTATGGAGGCAGCTCCAAACTGGTCCCTCACAGGCACTGACAGCCACAAAAGCTCTATCTGTGCTGCCAGCTCTGGGAGCATCCTCAGGAGCTGGGTATGTCTAGGTGGTACCAGTGCCATACGAGAGCAAGGTCTGGATCCACACCAAACCCCATACCAAACCCCTGCCCTTCTCTCAACACCTTCCAGCACCTCAACAGCTCTCTTCAATTGAGGGCTCAGGGGTGCAGGATACTTGGCTCTGCTTCCACCCCAGACTTGCTCTCTATGCCTCAGTTTCCCCAAGTCTTAAACCAGCACCATCAGGCTGGGCCAACTTCAGAAGATGCTTAGCCAGCTGCAGACCTGATGTGATGAATCAGATCATCCCTGCTGTGACTCATCTCACACATGCTGAGCCCTGCATCACTGTGGCCACTTCCATGGGAAGAGCTGTGGAGCTTCCTCTGCTCCAAGGTCCATCTTTTCTTTACTGCAGCAACATAGCCACAGATGTCTCTGAGTTTTGACTGTTCCCACAACTAAATGCTTCCAGGAGCTTCTGGACCCATTTGGGACCATAAAAAAAAGACCTTTTGTAGATTAAATGCTTTTGTCAGCCACACAAGGACCATCCAACATCTTCCCCATGTAACCTCTGGTCTATGAAACCAAGAGAGGAATAAAGACCAGAGGACATCTATCAGCAGTGGCCAAACTGCTACCAGTGCCCACAGCAGCTCATTTAACTATGGGAATGGCCAAAAGGCCTTGCTCACCTCCTCCATCCCATCTTGGCTTCAGGTTCCTGGTGGGCAGCAGTGTAACGGGACTCAGCCATAAGGAGAGGAGGAGGAGAAGAGAGGAGAGGGGAGGAGGAGAAGGAGGAGGAGGAGGAGAGGAGGAAGAGGAGAGGAGGAGGAGGAGAGGAGGAGGAGGAGAGGAGGAGGAGGAGAGGAGGAGGAGGAGAGGAGGAGGAGGAGAAGAGGAGGAAGAGGAGAGGAGGAAGAGGAGAGGAGGAAGAGGAGAGGAGGAAGAGGAGAGGAGGAAGAGGAGAGGCTCTGGGGTGACCTAACAGCAGCCTGCCAGGACCTGAAGAGGGCTACAAGAAGGCTGCAGAGAGACTGTTTGCAAAGGGCTGCAGGGACAGGATGAGGGCAATGGCTTCAAAGCAGAGCAGAGCAGTCTGAGATTGGATGTGAGGAACAAGTTCTGCACCAGGAGGGTGCTGGAACACTGCAACAGGTTGCTTGGGGAGGTGGCTGAGGTCCCATCCCTGGAGATATTTGAGGTGAGGCTGGACAGGACCTAGTTGAGGATGCCCCTGCAGAGTGCAGAGGGGGTTGGACTGGCTGAGCTTTGGAGGTCACTTCCATCCCAACCCATTCTATGGTTCTATGAGCACAGCTCAAACCCTGCAAGCCTTGCTGAGTCCAAGGGCCAAAGGCTGACTGCATAGAGTCTGGAAGGGACCTTCAAAGGTCATCTTGTCCAACTCCTCTGCTGTAAGCAAGGACACCCTCATCTAGATCAGGCTGCTCAGGGCCCCATTGAGTTTGACTTTGAATGCCTGCAAGGATGGGGCCTCCACCAGCTCTCTGGGGAGCCTCTTGCACTTGTCCCCTACCCTCACTGCAAAGAAGCAACATTAGCAGTGGCTGGATGCAGTCTTTTTTGTGCTGTCAAGTGAAGACTCCAGCAGCTGTGGTGGATTCTAAAATGGGAACTGGAGAAAAAAGTTCCTTGGGCAACCGACAGCTTTTCTCCCTGGCAGCCATGAAAGAGGGAAAATGGCAACTGAGGAGCAGCTTCCACTTCCAAAATTAACTCACTGCTCCCTGAGCTCTGCAATGCCAGCAGCACAAACCCTGCAGCCCTGCCAGGGCAGAGATCTGACTGGAGACAAGTCAGAGAATCACAGAATGTATCAGGCTGGAAGGGCTGCTCAAAGCTCATCTTATCCCAACCCATCCCCATCCCAAAATCTTTAAGGTAGGGATGCAGCCTGTTGGCATCAGGAGCAAAGTGCTACTGGCTCCTAGAGGAGGCTGCAAGGAGACTGTTTGCAAAGGGCTGCAGGGACAGGATGAGGGCAATGGCTTCAAAGTAGAGCAGAGCAGATTGAGCTTGGATGTGAGGAACAAGTTCTGCACCAGGAGGGTGCTGGAACACTGCCCAGGGAGGTGTTTGAGGCCACATCCATGGAGATACTGAAGGTGAGGCTGGACAGGGCTGTGGGCAGCCTGCTCTAGTGGAGGATGTCCCTGCTGAGTGCAGGGGGGGTTGGACTGGATGAGCTTTGGAGCTCCCTTCCCTCTGCCCTTGGCCTTCTGTGCTGCAGGCTCACACTGCCTGCTCCTGTCCAGCTTCTCCCCCACCAGCACCCCCAAGTCCTTTCCCAGAGGGCTGCTTTCCATCCCCTCCTCCCCCAGCCTGTATTGACAGTGAGGACTGAGGCTGCCCAGGGAGAGATATGGACCTGATGCAGTGGGTCTAGAAGAGGGCCAGGAGAATGATCAGGGGGTTGGAGCAGCTCTGCTGTGAGGACAGGCTGAGGGAGCTGGGGGTGTGCAGCCTGGAGAAGAGAAGGCTCCAGGCAGACCTAAGAGCAGCCTGCCAGGACCTGAAGGGGGCTACAAGAAGGCTGCAGAGAGACTGTTTGCAAAGGGCTGCAGGGACAGGACGAGGGCAATGGCTTCAAACTAGAGCAGAGCAGATTGAGATCGGATGTGAGGAGCAAGTTCTGCACCATGAAGGTGGTAGAACACTGCAACAGGTTGCCCAGGGAAGTGGCTGAGGCCCCATCCCTGGAGATATTCAAGGTTAGGCTCAACAGGGCTGTGGGCAACCTGCTCTAGTTGAGGCTGTCCCTGCTGAGTGCAGAGGGGGCTGGACTAGATGAGCTTTGGAGCTCCCTTCCAACCCAGCCCATTCTATGCTTCTATTACACCAGCAGGCACCACTCTGCAAGAACTCAGTGGGGTTGCATCATGTGGGCTCCCTGAAGCCTCCAGAAATCCTTCCTGCCACCTCTCTCCTGCCAAGTCCTAGATGAAACCCTCTATAGAAGCTAGGAAATGCACACTGCAGTTCTCTGCTGGAATGGTTTCAGCAGTCAGGAGCTGAGGCTAAGCAGAGTATGTGAGCTTCGAGGCACTGGGCCATATGGAGGATGTTAAGGGTCCTGCATGAGGGGCAAGATTTTGGGGTGCAAGCAGGTTCAGAGAGGAATCCATGGTTGGATGTAGTAAACATGATGCATGAGATTAGGGATCCAACAGGTGCAAGGAGAAACTTCTTTGCTGCAAGAGGTGGCAGAGCCCTGGAGCAGGCTGCCCAGAAAGGTTGTGGAGTCTCCTTGTCTAGAGACTTCCCAACCCCACCTGGATGCTTTCCTGTGTGAGCTGCCCTAAGTGACCTTGACTTAGCAGGGGTGCTGGACTAGATGATCTCCAGGGATCCCTTCCAAACTCTACCCTTCTATGCCCTGCAAAAATGACATTAGAGGTGGCACCAAAGTTGCAAAATAGCACTAAAAAAATCCCTTGCAGAGACCAAATGAATGAGTGGGGGATGGAAAGGACCTCTGGAGATCATCCCCTCTGGCCAAAGCAGGGTCACCTGTACAGATTAGGTCTGGACCTGCTGGGAAGCACCTCCACAGAGAAGGTCCTGGTAGTGCTGGTGCAGATCAAGTTGCCAAGGAGTCAGCAATGTGAACTTATAGCCAAGAACACCACCAAAGATCTCCTGGGAGGCATTAAGAAGAGTGTGGTCTGCAAGTCTGGGGATGTTCTCCCTCCCCTCTACTCTGTCCTAGCCAGGCCAAACTCCTGAGTCCAGTTCTGGGCTCCCCAGTTCAAAGAACTGCTGCAGAGAGTCCAGGAGAGGCTGGGAAGATGCTGAAGGACCTGGAGCAGCTCTGTGAGGAGCAAAAGCTGAGAGCTCTGGAGCTGAGAGCCTGCAGAAGAGCAGCCCCAGAGGGGATCTCAGCAATGCTCAGCAAGAGCTCAAGGGTAAAGGCCAAGAAACTGGGGCCAGACTCTTCTCAGCACAACCAGGTCCCCAGGGCTGAGACAGACAAAACTCTGTGGTCCCTGGACCCCAGGCAGGACGAAGCCTCGATGACGACCTGGCAGAGCTGGGCGAATCGTTGGACCTGATGAGCTTAAAGGTCTCTTCCAACCAAAATGATTCCATGATCCTAAGCTGCTCCTCCCTTTGCACCTCCCTGGGCAGCTTATCTGTTGCCTCTGTAAGAGTGGAGAAGACAAAGAGGCTGCCAAGATCCTTGCTGAGCCTCCCTTTGCTTACGCATCCCCAGGACGTGGGCGCTGAGGAACGCACATTGCCTTTGCTGCTGCTGGATGCCTGCCTGCTGCTGGGGGGGCACTGAGCCCAGCCTTGTCTCTCCTCTGATTCATCTCTCCCCCCCTCCTCCTTCCCTGCCTTCAAACTGCTTCACCAAACACCCTGAAGTCCACAAAGCAGCAAACCCACCAGCCCCATCCCTACCTTAGCACTCAGCTGCCCTCTAGCCAGAATCCCATTGGCATGCCCAGAGCATTGCAGTTTGGCTTTGCTTGGGGTCTTGATTTCCAAGCATCACTTGGAAAGCAGTGAGGCAGGCAGCTGTGTGCCCACACAGAGGAGGGCACAGGCACAGCTGCACACACAAGGAATAACACAATCATACAATCACAGAAATGTCAGGGCTGGAAGGGACCTCAAGGATCAGCCAACTCCAACCCCCTGCCATGGGCAGGGACACCTCACACCAGAGCAGGCTGCTCACAGCCACATCCAGATCCAGCCTGGCCTGAAACACCTCCAGGGATGAGGCTGCCAACACCTCCCTGGGCAACCTGTGCCAGGCTCTCAGCACCCTCATGATGAAGAACTTCTTCCTAACATCCAATCTCAATCTCCCCACTTCTAGTTTTGCTCCATCCCCCCACTCCTATCACTCCCTGACACCCTAAAAAGTCCCTCCCCAGCTTTCCTGTAGCCCCCTGCAGAACCTGCAAGGCCACAGTGAGGTCTCCTCAGAGCCTTCCCCTCTCCAGCCTGCACAGCCCCAACTCTTTCAGGCTGTGCTCACAGCAGAGCAGCTCCAGCCCTCTGCTCATCCTCATGGTCCTGCTCTGGACACCTTCCAGCACCTCCACACCTCTCCTGTCCCAGGGGCTCCAGAACTGGACCCAGAGCTCCAGGTGGGCTCTCAGCAGAGCAGAGCAGAGGGGCAGAATCCCCTCCCTGTCCCTGCTGGCCACACTGCTGCTGCTGCAGCCCAGGCTCTGCTTGGCTCTCTGGGCTGCAAATGCACACTGCTGGCTCCTGCTGAGCTTCTCAGCCACCAGCACCCCCAGGTCCCTCTGCCCAGGGCTGCTCTCAAGCCAGGGACTCCCCAGCCTGTATCAGTGCCTGGGATTGTCCCAACATGCATGCACAGTCTGAGCCCGCCCTGCTGCCCCACTCTACACAACTCTGAGCTGGAAGCAAAAGATTGGCTGGAGGAGGATGTTTCTCCTAGCAAGGGCTGGTCTTAGGGGCGTTTCTGCTCCCTCAGCTGGCTCCAGAGCAAACGGTTTCCTTTTACATCCCACTGCCTTAGAGGAAGCCTGAAACGCTGCTGCTGCTGCCTGGCAAGTCGGGGTGGGGGGAGCAAGTGGGTGTGTAGGTGTGTGCCTCCTCCCAGCTTCCTGACAGCTTCAAGCAGATTTAGAGGAGAGGCAGAGAGCTCAGACCTTTGAAATTCCCATCTGCTCCTTGGGAAGAGGCTGGGAGAGAAGAGGAAGAGCTTTAGGATGACAGTGGATGTGAACTTGGCTTTTAAAGGAGAGCTCTGTGATTCTCTCACAAGAACAAGGGGACAGAGAGTCAAGTTGTGGCAGGGGAGGTCTAGGCTGGATGTGAGGAGGAAGTTGTTGGCAGAGAGAGTGATTGGCACTGGAATGGGCTGCCCAGGGAGGTGGTGGAGTGG
This sequence comes from Pogoniulus pusillus, assembly GCF_015220805.1. NCBI lineage: Eukaryota > Metazoa > Chordata > Aves > Piciformes > Lybiidae > Pogoniulus > Pogoniulus pusillus. The sequence continues at coordinate 1,725,804 of NC_087269.1, read as the reverse complement.
CCGTGGCTGGAGGTGTTGCAGCCAAGCCTGGCTGGGGCACTTAGTGCTATGGTGTGGTTGGTTGGGCAGGGCTGGGTGCTAGGCTGGGCTGGCTGAGCTTGGAGCTCTCTTCCAACCTGGTTGATTCTATGACTCTGAGCACATTGCTCTCAAGGAATCATGGAATCAAGCAGGTTGGAAGAGACCTCCAAGGTCATCCAGTCCAACCTATCCCCCAGCCCTAGCCAATCAACCAGACCATGGCACTAAGTGCCTCAAATGAAGTTAAACTCTCATGGAAGCATTAAGGTTAGAAAATACCTGCAAGATCATCGAGTTCAGCCATCAACCCAATCCCACCATGGCCATCAAACCACAGCCCCAAGTGCCATGGCCACAGGTTTGTTCAGCACCTCCAGGCACGGTGACTCCAGCACCTCCCCGGGCAGCCTGTGCCAAGCCCTGACCACTCCTGCAGCAAAGAAAGCTCTGCCACTCTCCAACCTGAAGGCTCAGCCCCATTCCTGGGCTTTTTCTCCTCGTGTTTGCACTAAAAGGTCACATTCCTCACTGCCTGCCTCAGGCTCTGCAGAGCATGGAAGCTGAAGCTGCAGCATCCCCAGCCTCTGGTCTGCCCCAGCTCTGGTAGCCTGCCCTGGAGGCTGTGTCCTGGCACGCATCAGGCTGACGTGGCTGAAAAGCTAAGCCTTTTCCTTTGCCTTTTGGTGAACTTTGGGGTGGATCCAGACAGTCCCAGTCACTGCAAGGCAAAAAAGGAGGGGCTGAGGAGTAGAGCTCACAGAAGCACAGAAGAGACCTCTGGAGATCATCGAGTCCATCCCACTCCCCTGCCAGAGCTGGGCCACCTAGAGAAGGTCACACAGGAAGAAATCCAGGTGGGTTTTGAGAGTCTCAGAGCCACAGAGCTGCTGCAGGCAGTGGAACAGCTCCCTGTGAGGCCAGGCTGAGGGAGCTGGGGCTTGGAGCAGAGGAGCCTGAGGGCTGCCCTCATCGCTGCTGCCCACTCTGTGCAGGGCAGCGTGGGGAGGACATGGCCAGGTTCTACTCAGGGCTGGCCAATGAGCCTTAGACCCTCCCCACTGAGCACATGGCCACTCCTGAAAGGACATCACAGAATCACTGAATCACAGAATAGGAAGGGTTGGAAGGGACCTCAAAGGATCATCCAGTTCAACCCCCCTGTCAGAGCAGGAGCAGCCAGGGCAGGTCACACAGCAACACATCCAGGAGGGTTCTGAATGTCTCCAGAGAAGGAGACTCCAAAACCTCTCTGGGCAGCCTGCTCCAGGGCTCTACCACCCTCAGAGTAAAGAAGCTCCTCCTCGGGTTTAGATGCAGCTTCTTACGTTCAGGTTTGTGCCTGTTCCCTCTTCTCCTGCCACTAGGCACCACTGGTGCCACCCTCCTGACGTCCACCCCTGAAGTACTGCTCAGCACTGCTGAGATTCCCCCACCTCAGCCTGCTCCCTTCCAGACTAAAACTGCCCCAATCCTCTCAGTCTTTCCACCACCACTCCAGGGCAGCTCACCCAGCCAGGAACCCACAATCTTAAATCCTCCTGATCTCTCACAACCCTCAGCCCAAAGCTCCTGGATCAGTGCAGAAAGAACCTGGGACCTGGTGGCCACAGGAGTCCTCCCAGGGATGACAAACTCCTGTCCCCAGGCTATGGCTGTCCATAAGGACCTCACCTCCTCTCCCCACAGCCCAGCCCCCCCCCAGCCTTGCAGCCTGCCCTGCTGTTCCCCAGGGCTGGACCTCTGCCCAGGCTGTGCAGATGTCATTCATTCCACTCAAAAGCACCAGAGGAATTTCCCCTTCCCCCCTTCTCCTTCCTGCCTTGACCTGCTGGCAGCAGCCCCTGTGGATTTTGAACTTTTCTCTGGGAGTATTAAACAGGGATTACAAACTGGGATCAAGGGAGGCTCTCTCTCCTCCACACCCTGTGGGAAAGCTGCAGCTGAGGCCTCACCAGCTTGCCCTTCTTCTTTGTGCATCACCACAGGTGAAGAACTCAACCCCCCTCAACCTACTGATCAAGCACAGCTTTTCTCCTCCTCCTTCTCCTCCTCCTCCTCTTCCATCTGCTGAGGAACCAAACGCTTTGGCCAGTGCTTTGCAGAGGATGTTTGCACCCACAGGCTGCATTTGCACCCCTCAGGGCATACAAAGCCACCCCATGACCTGTTAGAAAGGCTGGCAGAGATGAATTTGGCTCCTCACTGCTGCAGACCAGACAGGCCAGGGCACAGATCCACAGGGTGCTCAGCCTTTCAGCCTCACTGCCAGCCTTTGTGTGCCATCTAGGCAGACAAAGCTGCTCCCTTCCAGCTCCAGCCAAACTGGGGAGCTGGGCATGGCTGCAGGCCAAGGAAGTGGGGAGCAAAAGGGCTGTGGCTCTGCCCGAGTGAGCCTGAGGCATCAATGCCTTCAAAGCCATCACTCTCTGCTGCCAGCAGCTGCATGGAGGGCTTCAGATAGAACCACAGAATGATTTAGGCTGGAAGGGACCTCAAAGACTGCTCAAGGCCTCATCCAACCTAGCCATGAACACCTCCAGGGAGGTTGTGGAGCACAGAAGCACCCAACGTGATCTTTGATCACGTTGGGTGCTTCTGTGCTCCACAACCTCCCTGGGCAACCTGTGCCAGTGTCTCACCACCCTCACTGCAAACAACTTCTTCCTAACATCCAGTTCCCATCTCCCCTCTGCCAGTTCAAACCCATTCCTCCTTGTGCTGTCATCACAAGTCCTTGGCAGCAGTCCCCCCCCAGCCCTCCTGTAGCCCCCTTCAGATCCTGGAAGGCCACTCCAAGGTCTGGAAGCCTTCTCTTCTCCAGGCTGTCTCATAACCTGTCCTCTCAGCAGAGGATGTTGGAGGAGGATGCTGCATGTGGAAAACTAAAGTACCAGGCCTGGCCTTGCCCTTGAGCTGAGCAGAGAAGCAGAATCCCCCCACCCCCAGAGCCTTTGGATGGAGGTAGTCAGAGAAGCAGAGGGGCTCTGACTGGCCCTGGATGAGGAACACCTCACCCAACACATGTTTGCCTGGCCTTGAGGTGAGGCTATGGTGACTTGAGGGCCACTGGGAACTCACCTGAGACTGGAATCATGCTGGTTGCCACTGTCTCCAGCTCCCATGGCTCCTCAGATGGCTCTGGGAGATGACCTCAGGCTGGATCCTTCCATCAGCTGCTTCCAGGCTCCATCCAGACCCATTTGCTCTGGTTTAGGGAGACAGTGGCTGAGTTAAACTGAGACATATGCAAGCTCCTCAGCAATTCCACATGAATCCTCAATGCTGAGGGTGGTGGAGCACTGCAGAAGGCTGCCCAGAGAGGTAGTGGAGTCTCCATCTCTGGAATTGTTCAAAGGCAGCCTAGATGCCATCCTGGGCATCCTGGTTGCTTCTCAGACACTGGCACAGGCTGCCCTGGCTGAATCCCCATCCCTGGAGGTGTTTCAAAGATACAGAGAGGTGATGTTGAGGGCCATGGCTTAGCATCAGCCTTGGTTGAGTCAGAGAATGGTTGGACTGGATGACCTTAAAGCTCTTCTCCATCCAAAACCATTCTGTGATTCTACCTCCATGTGCTTGGCTATGGGATCATAGAATCACAGAATCAAGCAGGTTAGAAGAGAGCTCCAGGCTCAGCCAGCCCAACCCAGCACCCAACCCTGGCCAATCAACCAGACCATGGCACTAAGTGCCCCAGCCAGGCTTGGCCTGAACTAAATCAGCCTTCTCTTCTCCAGACTAAATTCAAGTATGCTGCCCCTCAACAGCTCTGCAGCTCCCTAAATCCAAAGGCTTCTTCCCAGGGAGCATAAACCAGGAGTGGAAATGACCCAGGAGGGAAGCAATTCAAGTTTTGCTCTGAGAGGAAAGAGTGTTCTTGAAGCAGAGCAGCTGGAAGGGAGGAGCTGGGCTGCAGATCCTGCTGTGTCTTTTTGGCAGCTGGAGGGGAGGAGTTGGGCTGGAGAAGCATTCTGAGTCTTTTGGCAGCTGGAGCTCTGTCATTAAAGAAGCAAAGACGGAAGAAGGCAACTCCCAGTCTCGTTCCCACCCCCCCCCACCCCCAAGTCCCATCCCACTGCTGTAGGATCTTCAACGTGGCACTGTGGGGGCTGGGAAAGCTTGGCCAGAGCTCCTGTAAAATCCAGCTGCACTTAGAAATCACTGGATGGCAAAAGGAATCTGCCCCCCCCCCACTCCACACACACACCCCCACCCCTCCCTGCAGTGCAGATCAGCTCAGCTGCCAGCAGCTTTGCCTGACCAAAAGCAAATCCCAACCCCCCAAAGCCCAGTGGAGATGAAGCACTTGGCTGGCATTTTGGGCAGAATTTAACTGACCTTCTGCACTCTTCATATCCTAAAGCCCTGCAGGGTTCTTCTGGCTGGCTTGCAGCAGTGCCCAAATGACTGTGTGGGTCTGGGCAGGGCTGAATTAGCAGGGAGGGCTCATTTCTGCACACCCCCCACCCCAAAATCAGACAAGCATTTGAAGGGACCTGATCTAGCTGGAGGTGTCCTTGCTCACTGCAAGGAGGGGGGTGGACAAGACCACCTTTGGGGGTCACATCCAACCTCATGCTGAGTGTAAGGGGAGATTGGACAAGATCACCTTTGGGGATCCCATCCAACCTCACGCTGAGTGTAAGGAGGGGTTGGACAAGATCACCTTTGGAAGTCCCTTAGTTCAGGTCTTTCTTTTCCCCATGTTTAGTTCAGGTCTTTCTTTTCCCCATGTTCAGTTCAGGTCTTTCTCTTCCCCATCTTTAGTTCAGGTCTTTCTCTTCCCCGTTTTTAGTTCAGGTCTTTCTTGTCCCCATCTTTAGTTAAGGTCTTTCTTTTCCCCATGTTCAGTTCAGGTCTTTCTCTTCCCCATCTTTAGTTCAGGTCTTTCTTGTCCCCATCTTTAGTTCAGGTCTTTCTTGTCCCCATCTTTAGTTCATGTCTTTCTTTCCCCTATCTTTAGTTCAGGTCTTTCTTTCCCCTATCTTTAGTTCAGGTCTTTCTTTCTTTTCCCCATCTTTAGTTCAGGTCTTTCTTTCTTTTCCCCATCTTTAGTTCAGGGATGAGGCTGCCACCACCTCCCTGGGCAACCTGTGCCAGGCTCTCAGCACCCTCCTGCTGAACAACTTCTTCCTAACACCCAATCTGAATCTCCCCACTTTTAGTTTTGCTCCATTCCACCCACTCCTATCCCTACCTGACATCCTAAAAAGTGCCTCTCCAGCTTTCTTGTAGCCCACTTCAGACACTGCAAGGCCACAAGAAGGTCTCCTCAGAGCCTTCCCTTCCCTAAAACCAGGTGGTGCTCCATGGTGGTGACGCAGAGCAGAAATTCCTCTGTGGCACTTACTCTGCTGCAAGTGCTCTCAGGCAGGCATTGTGGCACTGGACATTTAATGCCTTCAGCATTGCTCTGGGGGTGGAAATATTCCCTGCCAGATGCCATCCTGCATGGCAAAGTTTGCCAGGTAGGAAGCACTTGCCAATGAGTTAGAGGTGATGGAGTGAGTCCAGGAGGTCACAAAGATGAGGGAAGGGCTGGGGCAGCTCTGCTGTGAGCACAGGCTGAGGGAGCTGGGGGGGTGCAGGCTGCAGAAGAGAAGGCTCCAGGGGCACCTCAGAGCTGCTGCCAGGAGCTGAAGGCATCCTGCAGGAAGGCTGCAGAGGGACTTTGGCTAAGGCTGTCCAGGGACAGGCCAAGGGGAAATGGTTGGGAGCTGAGGCAGAGCAGGGTTAAAGTGGAGCTGAGGCAGAAATTGTTGAGGAGGAGGCTGCTGAGCCTCTGGCACAGGCTGCCCAGGGAGGCTGTGGCTGCCTCCTGTGTGGGGGTGCTGCAGGCCAGGCTGGCTGAGGCCTGGAGCAGCTGAGCCTGGCTGAGAGGTGTCCCTGGGCATGGTGTGGAGGGTGCAGGAGAGGAGCTCTGAGCTCCCTTCCACCCTGAGCTGTTCTATAATGAGTTATACTACAATGAAGAGCAGACTTAACTCACCTCCTGGTCTCACACCTCCAGTGCAAGGAGAGACTGGGAAGCATGGAACAAGTTCACCACTCCAGCAGTGCAGCTGTGGGAGAAAAAGAGGAGGTGTTAGTGCTGGTGGGGAGATGGATGGAAAATCAGCCCCTGCTCAGTGCAGGGCCATTAGAGCAGATGAGCTTTGAAGGTCACTTCCAACCCAAGCTATGCTAGGATTCTGTGTCCAGTTCTGGGGTCACCAGTTCAAGAGAGGCAGGGAGCTACTGAAGAGAGTCAGCAGCAGCTACCAAGATGAGGAGGAGACAAGGAGAGGCTTAGAGACACAGCTGAGGGATGGGATCCATCCAGAGGGACCTGGGCAGGTTTAAGAAGTGGGTTCAGGTGAATCTCACAAAGTTCAACAAGGCCAAGAGCAAAGACCTCCACCTGGGTCAGGGCACTCACCAGGATCAATCCAAGGGGAGAGATAGAGGGCTGGAGAGCAGCCTTGTGGAGAAGGACTTTGGGGTGCTGTTAGGTGAGAAGCTGGGCAGGAGCTGGCACTGAGTGCTGCCAGCCCTGCCCTGGGCTGATGCCCAGCAGTGAGGGCAACAGGGGCAGGGAGGGGATTCTGCCCCTCTGCTCTGCTGAGACCTTCCCTGATTCTGCCCCTCTGCTCTGCTGAGACCTCCCCTGCAGTGCTGGGGCAGCTCTGCAGTGCTCAGCACAGGCAGGGCCAGGTGAGGCCACAGCCATGATGGGAGGGCTGGAAGTGCCCTGCTGGGAGGTCAGGCTGGGAGAGTTGGGGGAGTGCAGCCTGGAGAAGGCTCCAGGGAGACCTTCTGGTGGCCTTGCAGGGCTGGAAGGGGCAGAGAAGAAAGCTGAGGACAGAGTTCTGAGCAGGGCCAGTGGTGACAGGACAGGGGGGGACGGTTTGAAACTAAAAGAGGGAGGCAGAATAGATACAGGGAAGAAACTTTTCACGCTGAGGGTGCTGAGACCTTGACCCAGGTTGCCCAGAGATGTGGTAGATGCTCCATCCCTGGAAACCATCCTAGCTAGGTTTCAATGAGGCTCTGAGCAACTTGATCCCTGACTGCAGGGAGGACTGGAACTAGATCCCCTCTGAGCTCCCCTCCAACCCAAACCCCTTCTGTGAGCCTAGGAAGATGGGACTACAGCCCTCTGAAAACTCCAGAGCAGCCTTTTGGCTGGGCAGAGGCTCCCAGTGCCCTGCCGCAAGCTACGCTGGGAGCAGGCAGAAGCAGCTCCAGCACCAGCAGCAAGGAGGGACCAAGCGTGTCCCCCCCCTCCATCCCTGCTGGACCTCCCCCGCTGCAGCATCAGCGGCAGGGCAGGGCTGTCCCTGCCATTGGTGGGAGGCTGGGAGAACTTCATCGGATCCTCCCCTTCCTCTCCCTCCCCAGGCAGTTTTTTTGCGAGGGTTTGTTCCCAACTTTCCAGAAGTTTCTTCCCGGCCCCTTATAAAGCCCCTCGGCGGGAGCGGGAGGTGCACAGGGCAGCAGAGCAAAGCAACCTCCGAGCCCCCCCCGCAGGTAAGGGGTTGGGGGGGCACACACACAACAGGGGCTGCTCAGATTTGCAGCGGCTCTGCCAGCTGCAGGGATGTGGCCAAGCTGAGATGGCAGCAGACTGGAGTGGGGGGGGGGGGGGTGTGAGGTGGTATTTTGGGGGGGGGGTCTGCATGCTCTTGCCTCGCCCCATAGTGCAGAGAAGCTGAGGAAGGGAGGGGGAGATCGCATGGGGGCGGAAAGGCTGCGTGGAGGAAAGGGGTTACAGGGAGGGGGTTAGGTGGCTTTGGGGTGGGTTGAAGTGGGGGCTGTGGGGAGGAAAGGGTCTGCCCCACAGGCTGGCTGAGGTTTTGCAGAGGGGACCTTAAAGATGACAGCCCCTTCACCCCCACCCAGCACCCCCAGTTTGCTAGGGAGAGTTGCAGCAAAGCTTGTACCCTGGAGAGGCTTTAAGGAGGCGAAGAAAGAGAAGAAGAGGTGGGGAGTGGGGGGGGGGGATAAAGATGGGCTGAGTGGTCCTGGAGCAGCCCTCGCTGGGGAGAAAAACCTCTGCAGCCTCTGCTCCTGCTCAGCCTGGGAGCCTCCGGGACCCTGGGCTCCAGCCCAGCAAAGGAGGGAGAGGTCTCACTACAGCCTCCCCACGAGGAGAATCTGCCTTCACCAAGTGTCACATCCCCCTGCGGACATGGAAGCGACCCTTTTTTGTCGGATTGGCATCTCTCCATCCTCTGCCTTTTGCCTGGGGCTTCTTTTCCTGCTCAGGGGACAACCGAAGAGCCCCGGAAGGGTTGTCTGCCTCTGCCTGGCCGGCTGGGAGGATGGCATCACCCAATGCTGCCAGGAGAGATGGTCTCCAGCAGCACACCCTCCCCCCCCGCAGGAGTGCCACGTTGGCAGCCGATGTCCCCTCGCAGGGCTGGGCTGCAGGCATGCAGGAGGAGATGTTGCTGCTTGAGCATCCCCCTAAATCCTTCTTCTTTTCATCCTAGCTTCTGAATCCGCCAATAAATCTCAACTCATCCCCCCCTCCCAAAAAAAAAGTTTCTCTTGGCTCACCACCGTGGGCTGAGCCACCCAAATGTTCCCTGGCCAAAATTTCTCTTAAGCAATGATGAATTTTTTTTGGGGGGGAGGTTGTTTTTGGGGGTTTAAAGCTGAGGCTGTCGAGCAGCGTTGCTCCCCCTCTCCCCCCCTCCCCAGAGAACTACTCCCTGTATCTGTTTTCTTTCAGAATGAAAAAGGCAAACGTTGACCTCACTATGAAAGAGTTCCAAGGTATCTTTAGAAGCGGAGGAGGGGAGGGGAAAGAAAATGGGAAGAGAAAGAAAAAGACAAAGCCCTTCAGCTTTCCAAACGCTCCTTGCGCCCTAAGCGCACCCAAGGTCGCTTCGGGAGCCTGCTGCGCAAAGCTGCTGCTCTTAGGGAGCTGGGATGGGTTCAACCCTTAGGACGGAAGGGTTGTTCCCAAAGGGATTTTAGGGGCTAAGTGGCTCTGCCTCCCCCGGAGGCGACGCAATTCCCACTCCCGACAATAGGTCCCCCCGGCGCAGCTGCGCACTCTCCCTGCGTGTTTCCTGCCCTATGTCATCCCAGAGGGCGCTTCGCTTCCTGCCTTTAACCCTGCAGCTACCCAGGCAGCAAGTGGGGCAGACCTTTCCTCTCCCCCCCCCCCACCACTCCATGGCTAGGAGCAGGGTGGGAAGAGAAGACCAAAGGAAGGAGACTTCTCTGTAGCTCACCCAGAAGCTTTGGGCGTGAAGGTGGAATTTGCAGTCCTTGAGGAGCTGCGAGCAGGAAGGTTTGGCTGGGAGCAGGAGGGGGAGGGTTAGGAGGGAGGGAAGAGTTTGGGATAGGGTGGTGAGGTGAGGTCCCCAAGAAACTCCTGGGCATGGTGTTTGGGGCTGGTTAGTCTGTGGACTTCTCAAAGCTGGTAGCTCAGAGGGCTCCCTGGGGGTGGTGGTGAGGTGCAGCTAACTCGTACGTGGATGCGGTGCTCGGGGGTAGGCTCTGTGGTGGCCTTGGCAGAGCAGGGTTCATGCTTGGACTCGATGAGCTTAAAGGTCTGTTCCAACCTAGATGGCTCTGTGATTCCATGGATGCATTGGGAAGGGGCTCTGCAGAGGGCAAAGCTCTGGGGGTGGGAGTCCAGCACCCTTCTCTGTCCCAGTACCTTGCTGGCAGGGCTGTGCTGTAGAGGCAGAAGTGAAGCTCAGCAGGCAGTGTGGGATCCTCTCTGACTTGGCCTGGGAGAAGCTCTTGCACTCCATCTGGTGTCTAACAATGGCTGAGCAGCTGGGTACCGAGCTGGGGGTCTCCGGGGAGGACCCCCCCTTGCTATACACTGACCGAGGTAGCTCCTGGAGTGACAGGCAGCACCGTGCTGCATGACCCATGGGCAGGAGAAACATCTCACATCTTGCTTGTCCTTGACCAGGGCAGAGCTTTGACCTGCTTTTGGGGACAATCATAAAACAGTTTTGGTTGGAAGAGACCTTAAAGATCCTCTGGTTCCAATCCCCCCTGCCTTGGGCAGGGACACCTCCCACTAAACCACGTTGCTCAGAGCCCCATCCAGCCTGGCCCTGAACACATCCCAGGGATAGAGTAACCACAGCTGACCTGGGCTACCTTTTCTAGTGCCTCACCACCTTTGTAGTGGATTTCTTCCACCTCTCTAGTCTGAACCTTCCTCACTTCAAAGCCATTACCCTTTGTCCTATCAAGATCACATCACAAGTGCCTGTTGCTTCCATCCCCAGACCCTTGCTCAAAATCATTTACCCTGCATGAACATAAACTTGCTTCAAAAGCAAGCTTTCAGCCCAAAAAGCTCAGGCCTTCACAGGATGTTAGGGGTTAGAAGGGACCTCAATGGATCACTGAGTCCAACACCCCCTGCCAGAGCAGGGCCACAGAATCTAGCTCAGGTCACACAGGAATGCATCCAGGTAGGTCTTGAAAGTCTCCAGAGAAGAAGATTCCACAACCTCTCTGGGCAGCCTGTTCCAGGGCTCTGCCACCTCCCCACTGAAGATGTTCTTCCTCATGCTGAACAAGGAAGAACTTCCTGTGCTGTAGTCTCCATCCACTGCCTCTTGTCCTATCCCAGGGCACAACTGGGCAGAGTCTGTCCCTTCCCTCTTGACCCCCAGCCCTCAGATATTTACAAGCATTGATCAGATCCCCTCTCAGTCTTCCCTTCACCAGACCAAACAGCCTCAGGTCCTTCAGCCTTTCCTCACAGGGCACTGCTCCAGCCCCTTCAGCATCTTGGCCTTGAGTGCCTAGAGTGCAGCCTGGACCCCTGAAGGTGAATTGTTGCCCAGACAAAAGCCAAGATCACTGCACACCCCCCCCACAGCCCCCAAGTGAAGCATTGATAGAATCATAGAAGACAGTGTGAGGGGTGAGAGGTTCTCCAAGGCTGCCATCCTTTGCCAGCAGCTAATCTAACTATGATTTCTCCACCACTCTGCCATCTCTGGGAGGGTTAGAATGGTTTAGGTTGGAAGGGACCTCAAAGCTCAGCCAGTTCCAACCCCCTGCCATAGGCAGGGATACTAGAACAGGTTGCTCAGGGCCTCATCCAGCCTGCTCCTGAACACCTCCAGGGAGGTGGTGGAGCACAGAAGCACCCAACGTGATCAAAGATCACGTTGGGTGCTTCTGTGCTCCACCACCTCCCTGGGCAACCTGTGCCAGTGTCTCACCACCCTCACTCCAAACAACTTCTTCCTAACTCCACTTTCAGTCTCCCCTCTTCCAGTTCAACCCCATTCCTCCTCATCCTGTCATTACAAGACCTTGGCAATAGTCTCTCCCCAGCCTTCCTGTGGCCCCCTTCAGATACTGGAAGGCCACTACAAGGTCTTCTTGAAGCCTTCTCTTCACCAGGCTGAAGAACCCCAACTCTCTTCACCTGTCCTCATAGCAGAGCCACTCCAGCCCTCTGACCATCTTCGTGGCCCTCCTCTGACCTTGTCAATAGTCCCTCCCCAGCCTTCTCAAGTTGTGCCAGGGAAAGTCTAGGCTGGATGTTAGGAGGAAGTTCTTCACAGAGAGCGTGATTGGCATTGGAATGGGCTGCCCAGGGAGGTGGTGGAGGCACCATCCCTGGAGGTGTTCAAGAAAAGCCTGGATGAGGCACTTAGTGCCATGGTCTGGTTGACTGGATAGGGCTGGGGGATAGGTTGGACTGGATGAGCTTGGAGGTCTCTTCCAACCTGGTTGATTCTATGATTCTTCCTGATGGAGCTGCTTTGGCCATCACACAGTATCACAGTATCACCAAGGTTGGAAGAGACCTCACAGATCATCAAGTCCAACCCTTTACCACAGAGCTCAAGGCCAGACCATGGCACCAAGTGCCACGTCCAGTCCTGCCTTGAACAGCTCCAGGGACGGCGACTCCACCACCTCCCCGGGCAGCCCATTCCAGTGTCCAATGACTCTCTCAGTGAAGAACTTTCTCCTCACCTCCAGCCTAAATCTCCCCTGGTGCAGCCTGAGGCTGTGTCCTCTTGTTCTGGTGCTGGCCACCTGAGAGAAGAGAGCAACCTCCTCCTGGCTACAACCTCCCCTCAGGTAGTTGCAGACAGCAATAAGGTCTCCCCTGAGCCTCCTCTTCTCCAGGCTAACCAATCCCAGCTCCCTCAGCCTCTCCTCGTAGGGCTGTGCTCAAGGCCTCTCCCCAGCCTCGTCGCCCTTCTCTGGACACGCTCAAGCATCTCAATGTCCCTCCTAAACTGGGGGGCCCAGAACTGAACACAGCACTCAAGGTGTGGTCTAACCAGTGCAGAATACAGGGGCAGAATGACCTCCCTGCTCCTGCTGGCCACACCATTGCTGATGCAGGCCAGGATGCCACTGGCTCTCTTGGCCACCTGGGCACACCGCTGGCTCACTGGAGCCTCAGAGTGGCTTTCGCTGCAGGAGCCCTCGGGGTGTGTGAATACTTCAGGAAAGGCTCAAGTGCCCACTGACCCTGAGCTCTCCTTGCCCAGCAGGTCCTCAGAGGCGCTGGGTGCTGCTGAAGCCATGTGCCCTGCCCTGCTGCTCGCCCTCTGCGGGCTGGCGGCGGCCGTGCCCTCGGAGGACAGGAAGCTGAGCGACAAGGCGACGACGCTGGCCGACCGCAGCACCACCCTGGCCTTCAACCTCTACCACGCCATGGCCAAAGACAAGGAGACGGAGAACATCCTGCTGTCCCCCGTGGTGGTGGCCTCCTCCCTGGGGCTGGTGTCTCTCGGGGGCAAGGCGGGCACGGCCTCGCAAGCCAAGGCGGTGCTGAGCGCAGACAAGCTGAACGACGACTACGTGCACAGCGGCTTGGCCGAGCTGCTGAGCGAGCTCAGCAACAGCACCGCCCGCAACGTCACCTGGAAGCTGGGCAGCCGCCTCTACGGCCCTGCCTCCATCACCTTCGCCGAGGACTTCGTCCGGAGCAGCAAGAAGCACTACAACTACGAGCACTCCAAGATCAACTTCCGAGACAAGCGGAGCGCCCTCAAGTCCATCAACGAGTGGGCAGCCCAGACCACGGACGGGAAGCTGCCGGAGGTCACCAAGGACGTGGAGAAGACGGACGGAGCCCTCATCGTCAATGCTATGTTCTTCAAGCGTGAGTGCCTGCGGGAGCCTCAGCCACAGCCCAGGAGGCACCTCCCAAGGTCATCCAGGGCAGCCCTGCAGTCAGCAGGGACAGCCTCAACTAGAGCAGGCTGCCCGCAAGCCTGTCCAGCCTTAGCCACCAGGGATGGGGCCTCAACCACCTCCCCAGGCAACCTGTTGCAGGGTTCCAGCATCCTCGTGGTGTGGAACTTGCTCCTCGCATCCAAGCTCAAGCTGCTCTGCTCTACTTTGAGGCCATTGCCCTCGTCCTGTCCCTGCAGCCCTTTGCAAACAGTCTCTCTGCAGCCCTCTTGTGGCCCTTACAGCTCCCGGCAGGCTGCTCTTAGGTCTGCCTGGAGCCTTCTCTTCTCCAGGCTGCACACCCTCAGCCTGGCCTCACAGCAGAGCTGCTCCAAGCCCCTGATCATTTTCCTGTCCCTCCTCTGCACCTGCTCCATCAGGTCCATGTCCTTGCTGTGTTGAGGGCTCCAGAGCTGGATGCAGCACTCCAGGTGAGGTCTCCCCAGGGCAGAGCCAAGTGGCAGAATCAGCTCTCTGCATCTGCTGCCAATGCTGCTTGGGATGCAGCCCAGGCTGCCCTTGGCCTTCTGTGCTGCAGGCTCACACTGCCTGCTCCTGCCCAGCTTTTTGTCCATCACACCCAAGCATCCCAAGCTTTGAATCCAAATGACCCAAAGCCTATCCTGAGCCCCATGGAGAGCAGCCCATGTAAGGAAGCTGAACTAATCTTAGGTCCACTGGCAGTTCTTCAGGGCAAGCAGTCAAGAACCTTGTATGAGATTCCCACCACCCCTTCCCCTCTCCTCACCAGCTGAATTTCTCTCTCCTGTAGCTCACTGGGATGAGAAGTTCCACCACAAGATGGTGGACAACCGTGGCTTCATGGTGACTCGTTCCTACACCGTGGGGGTGCCCATGATGCATCGCACAGGTGAGCTGCAAACCTCCTGCCCCACCTCAAGACCCAGTTTCCCACCACCTGCCTCTCAAGATGGCTTTGGCTCATGGTCAGCAAGTGAGAGAGACCACATCAGGGTGTGCTGGTTCTGCTGATTCAGTCCCCCTGTCACCCTGTGCTTGGCTGTTAGGAACAAATCCCAGCTCATCACTCAAGCGAGCTGCAGCTTTGAGCTGTGTCCAGCTGTTGGGCCAGTGCCCAAAAATGGTTATCCAAACTTGTGTCCCTTGCTGCTCAGGAGAAGTCCAGAGTAAATTCACAACAAGATTTGGGGAAGCTTTGCCCCTGCTCCACATCTCACCATTTCCTGCTTCTGATTTCAAGGTCTCTACAATTACTACGATGATGAGACGGAGAAGCTGCAGGTGGTAGAGATGCCACTTGCCCACAAGCTCTCCAGCATGATCTTTATCATGCCAAACCATGTGGAGCCTCTGGAGAGGGTTGAGAAACTGCTCAACAGGGAGCAACTAAAGACCTGGGCTAGCAAGATGAAGAAGAGGTCAGTGGCCATCTCGCTGCCTAAAGTCGTCCTGGAAGTCAGCCATGACCTTCAGGTAGGTAAAAGGAGGTCCTCTAAGAGAACATTGGGGGTGGGAGAGAAGACAGTGGAGGGGGTGATAAGTTCTCCATGGCTGCCATCCTTTGCCAGCAGCTAATCTAACTGCTTTCACCACCACCACTCTGCTATCTCTGGGAGGGTTAGAATGGTTTAGGTTGGAAGGGACCTCAAAGCTCAGCCAGTTCCAACCCCCCCACCATAGGCAGGGATACTAGAACAGGTTGCTCAGGGCCTCATCCAGCCTGGTCCTGAACACCTCCAGGGAGGTGGTGGAGCACAGAAGCAGGGAGGTGGTGGAGCACAGAAGCACCCAACGTGATCTTTGATCACGTTGGGTGCTTCTGTGCTCCACCACCTCCCTGGGCAACCTGTGCCAGTGTCTCACCACCCTCACTGCAAACAACTTCTTCCTAACATCCACTTTCAATCTCCCCTCTGCCACTTCAAACCCATTCCTCCTCATCCTGCCATTACAAGTCCTTTGAAGTAGTCTCTCCCCAGCCTTCCTGTAGCCCCCTTTAGACACTGGAAGGACACTTCAAGGTCTTCCCAAAGCCTTCCCCAGGCTGCATGACCCCAACTCTCTCAGCCTGTCCTCACAGCAGAGCTGCTGCAGCTCCCGGGAGCATCACCTCTGGACTCACTCTGCTGTCAGAGGGGTTGCTGACCTCTTTCTCTCCTCCTAGAAACACTTGGCTGGTCTGGGCCTGACAGAAGCCATTGACAAGACCAAAGCTGACCTGTCCAAGATCTCTGGCAAGAAAGACCTTTACCTGTCCAACGTCTTCCACGCTGCTGCTCTGGAGTGGGACACGGAGGGGAACCCTTACGACGCCGACATCTACGGCCGGGAGGAGATGAGGAACCCCAAACTCTTCTATGCTGACCACCCCTTCATCTTCATGATCAAGGACACCAAAACCAACTCCATTCTCTTCATTGGCAGGCTCGTGAGGCCCAAAGGAGACAAGATGAGGGATGAGTTGTAGTTAGGGTGTTTTGTGTGTGTGTGTGTGTGTGGTTTGGGTTTTTTTTGTCAGAGCCTTTGTTTTTTGGGTGGTTGTTGTTTTGTTTGTTGTTGGGGTGGGGTGGGGGGGAGGGGGACTTCAAGAAAAGGGGCAACACTTCTTTTGTATCCTTCTGGAACCATGGGTGCTATTCAGACCAGGGTGCATTCGTGAGGAGGAAACAGCAGAACACTTTACCTCACCCCAAGGAAAACCACATTTGATTGCACAAACTCACCCTCCAGAGAGAGAGAGAGAGGAAGGAGGGGAGCCTGGGCACAAGAGGGTCAGGCAGGAGTGGAAGGGATGCAGCCTGCACTGTCTCAGGATGATGCCTGAGCTCCTCCCCACACTTTTTAAGCCTCCTGATAAGAACTTTCCTGCTACCATCAGCCCTGCAAAGGCTCAAGCCCTCCCCATCCTGCTAGCCCAAATGCTTCCTGCAGGCTTAGCTCTGCCACTTGCTGTTCTCTCTGCTTTATGCTAAGCAGCACCACACCACAGCTCCTTTGATAGCTTTCCAGTTGGTCCTTGCTTATTTCTCCTAGCTTCACAAGTCTGTAACAAAGCACAAAGGGGCAGTTCTGTGGTCCAGCCACCTCCACGGCCCTGGGAGCAATGCAGGACCATGGCAGCACATAAGAATGGAGGTTGTATGGAGCTGTGTCTTTCTGCCTCACCAAACCCTGCTCTGGATGACTTAGATGCTTCAACCACAAGTGAGCAGCTCCAAACTTGCTGCAGAGCCAAGTGCAGCTTTGCTCAGCACTTCAGAGAGGAAGTAAGTAGCTTAGGGGTGTCATCAGAGAAGCCAAAGATCAAGTGAGCTTCTAGAAAGGTAAACCTGAGGTCCTTTCACCACTCTTGTGGTGCTAAGGGACATGTTTTAGTGCCAGACTTGGTGAAGTTAGGGAATGGTTGGGACTGAATGATCTTAAAGGTCCTCTCCAAGCAAAATGATTCCATGATTCCATGACAAATCACCATGCTCCGCCTGTCTGATGGACACAGAGGGGGCCCTTGGACCAACATTTGGAATGAAACATCCCATAGCAGCCAAACAGAGCAGCTGCTATTCTCTTGGTGCTTCCCCAGCAGCACATATGGATGGGAAAGTTACCCCAGGTGAAGCTTCTCCCAGTTATAAAACAGGGTTGGTACCTTAGCAGCTCCCATAGGAGGCCAAGAGACTCCTGTTGGCTTCTCACAGGGAGGTGAATCGAGTTCACTTCCACTTTCTTGCTTGACTCTGATGCTTTAAAGCTGCTGCTTTCCAGTGACCCTTTCCAGAAGCTTCTCTTCTCCATGCTACTTCAGCTCCCTCTTGGCTGACCTGGGTAAGGGCATGCTGAAAACCAAACAATATTTATCTTTACTCTCGTATTTATGTCTGAAGATGAGCAAGGTCCATAGCCTGCTCCAGCTTAGACTTGGAGGCCACTCCTAGCTTCTCTTTAAAGGTGAACACTAAAGAAGGAACTGCTATGATCCCACCAGCAAAGAAGCAGGTGTCAGGTAAAGCCTTGCTGCTCACTGAGAGACCTCCCAAAGCCAGGAGGAATTTGTGCATCACAAAGTGTCACTTGATGGAAACCAGCCAGGGCAGTGCCTGCTTTGCTCCTCTGATTTATCTCCCTTGCCAGCATGCTCACTCTTGGGTTGCTATCACCCAGAAGCCAACTACTGCAGCTCCACACACAGGACTATTTCCACTTATTTATTAACCTACAGCTCCAAAAACTCTTCTCAGCTGTTTCCTACAGGCAAAGCTCAAGCCCCCAAGTCTAACCTGAGCAGGTTTGCCAGCTTGCACAAGCACAGAGAAGCTCTACCCTAATCCAACTCAGCCAGGGAGGGAGATTCCTGTCCTTAAAACCCCTTCCCATTCTCAGGTGCTTTCCCCACTCTGGCTGGGAGGTAGGAGGCAATCCACAGCAAGCCTGAAGCCCAAGTGGCCTTCCTAGGCACAAGCCAGTGAATTTAGTGCACTGAGACCCACAGGCTGCAGCAGGTCAGGGAGGAGGATGATGGTGGGGGGAGTAGAAGGGGTGGGGGCAAGGTCAGAACACGCTGTGGGATGTTGGGAGCTCTTTGCACTGTGTGGATGCAGGCAGCTGATGGCTTTTGTTGTCTTGTGCCACGCAGTGACACTTGTCTAATTTTGCAATAAAACTTTTTCAATGAAGCTCTGGCAGCCACAGGTCGACCTGGGTAGGGCTGAGGTGAAGCTAGAATCAGGATGGCTCAGGTTGGAAGGGACCTCCAAAGATCATCTCCTCCAATCTCCCCACCATGCCCAGGGATGCCTCTCAACTAGACTCAGCTGCTCAAGACCTCATCCAGCCTGGCCTGCAGCACCCCCACAAAGGAGGCAGCCACAGCCTCCCTGAGCAGCCTGTGCCAGAGGCTCAGCAGCCTCACACTGAATTACTTCTTCCTCAGCTCCACTCTGAGCCTGCTCTGCCTCAGCTCCCAACCATTCCCCCTTGGCCTGTCTCTAGACAGCCTTAGCCAAAGTTCCTCTGCAGCCTTCCTGCAGGATGCCTTCAGCTCCTGGCAGGCAGCTCTGAGGTGTCCCTGGAGGCTGCACCCCGCCTGCTCCCGCAGCCTGTGCTCACAGCAGAGCTGCTCCAGCCCTTGACACCTCTGTGGCTGCCTCTGGCCTCCCTCCAGCAGCTGTGTGTCCTCCTTCTGTGGGGGACAGAATTGGAGGCGAAGTCAGAACAGAGTCAAGGGACAGAATCCCTTCCCTGGCCCTGCTGCCCACACTGCTCTTGCTGCAGCCCAGGCTCTGGCTGCTCTCTGGGCTGCCAGTGCACTGCTGGCTCAGGTTGAGCTTCTCATCCACCACCATCCTCTTGCTTCAGGCCTTCCAGCTTTCACACATTTCCTGCTCCTACAAAGTGACAAAGTTGGTCTGACACCTTCTGCTTCTTTCCTCTCCAAACTCAAATTGTCAGAACATGAAAACCCTTCAATGGTGGCTTTTACTCCACTCCAAAGGCATAAAAAAATCAGCTCTCTAAAGGTTTGCACTCAAAAGATGTGCACAGAATCCTCCAATCCCTCATCCCCTGACACCCTGAGAAGACAGCAGCTGTTTCTGACACTCAAGCAGCTTCCCAGCAGAACCCTGCCAGGTTGGCTTTCCAGGAAGCCTGCCAGGGAAGCTGGCAGCAGGATAGCTGAGGAGCACACATCCAAATGGTGCCAGACAGACCAGTTCCTGACACCATCCCTTTGAACTTCCAGTTCAGAAGCTGGTTGCCAGGTCCCTGCTGAGAAGCCTCCTAGAAATGAAAATCTGGATGTAAAAAGTTCTTCCTGGGCAGCAAAACAGCTTCTGCAGCTTGGATGAGGCCTTGAGCAACCTGGGCTAGTGGAAGGTGTCCCTGCCAATGCCCTGGAGTAAGAATTAAGATGACCTTCAAGGTCCAACCCAAACCCTTCTATGAACCCATGACTTCAGTAAGACTTTTGACACTGTCCCCCAAAACATCCTCACAGGCAAGCTCAGGGAGTCTGGGGTAGAAGAGTGGAGATGGATCCTGAAGTGGCTGAGCCCAGAGGGTGGTGGCCCAGGGTGCAGAGCCCAGCTGGAGATGGTAGCTACTGATGCTCTGCAGGGCTCACTACTGAGGCCACTCTTACTTAGAATGGTTTAGGTTGGAAGGGACCTCAAAGCTTATCCAGTTCCAACCCCCTGCCACAGGCAGAGACACCTCCCACTAGAACAGGTTGCTCAAGGCCTCATCCAACCTGGTCCTGAACACCTCCAGGGAGGTTGTGGAACACAGAAGCACCCAACGTGATCTTTGATCACATTGGGTGCTTCTGTGCTCCACAACCTCCCTGGGCAACCTGTGCCAGTCTCACCACCCTCACTGCAAACAACTTCTTCCTAACATCCACTCTCAATCTCCCTTCTGCCACTTACAAACCCATTACTCCTCCTCCTGTCATTACAAGACCTTGTAAATAGTCTCTCCTCAGCCTTCCTGTAGCCCATCAGATACTGGGAGGTCACTACAAGGTCTCCTCAAAGCCTTCTCTTCTCCAGGCTGCAGAGCCCCAACTCAGCCTGTCCTCATAGCAGAGCTGCTGCAGCCTTCTGAGCATCATTGTGGCTCTCCATCTTCATCAACAACCTGGATGAAGTGACAAAGTGAACCTGTGGCAGTACCAAACTTTAAGAGGTGGCTGACACCCCTCTGGCTGTGCTGACATTCAATGAGACTTGGCCAGTGTGGAGAGCTGGGCAGAGAGGAACCTCATGAAGCTCAGCAAGGGCTGGTGGAGTCGCTGTGCCTGGAGGTGTCCAAGACAAACCTGGATGAAGCACTTAGTGCCATGGTCTGGTTGGTTGGGCAGGGCGCTAGGTTGGGCTGGCTGAGCTTGGAGCTCTCTTCCAGCCTACCTGAGTCTAGAAAAACCTGAGAAGTTCCATCTAAACATGAGGAGGAACTTGGGTAATTTAAGAGTGGCAGAGCACTCTAAGAGGCTATCCAGAGACAGTGTAGAGTCTCTACCTCTGGAGACATTCACAACCGGACTGGACATGCTGATGTGTGACCTGTTCTAGACAAACCTGCCTTGGCAGAGGGAGTTGGACTCATCTCCCAAAGTCCCTTCCATCTCCTACCATCCTGTGAAGCCACAAAGGTCTAAACACTGAACTGCTCTGGGCATGGCTAAACAAAGTCCTCCCCTCCTGGAAACCTCAAAGATAGGGACCAGAAAGTGAAGCTACCAGGACTGCTCTAGTCCATGAGATGTTCACCATCCTCACCATCCTGTTGCTGCTCCAGCTCTACCCCAGTCATCAGCCATTTTTGTCTGCACTTTGTTTAGATCAGGATTTGTCAAGTTCACTCCAAGAAAAACCTAACACGAGGTGGATGAAATGCAGCAGAATTCCTGTCATACCAAAGGTGGGAGTCAGGCATCTTGTGACCAAAAAGCACCTCCACAAGCCCTGTCTTTTGTGATTTTATTAAGAGATGTTTTCTGGACAGCCAAGCTTCTGATTGCAGATGTTATAAAGCCTACAACAAAAAAACAGAACAACGAAATGCTGAGTGAGAGGGGGACACAACTCCTTCCTGTAACCATTCTCCTACCCAAACCACTCAACTAAACAGGCTCCAAGATAGAATCATACAATTGTGAGGGCTGGAATGAACCCCAAGGATCATCCAGATCCAATTCCCCTGTCATGGGCAGGGACACTCCACACTAGAGTGGGTTGCTCACAGCAACATCCAGCCCGGTATAAAAGCCTCCAGGGGGGAGGCTTCCACCACCTCCCTGGGCAACCTGTGCCAGGCTCTCAGCACCCTCATGCTGAAGAGCTTCTTCCTAAAGTTTTAGCTAAAGTTCTCCAGTTCAGTGTCATCTTTCACTACTCTTTCCCTGATGTTCCTCATGCAGTGATCTCTCCTTTCCCCACAGGTGCAGATCTTCCTTTGCCATTGGAATGGGCTGCCCAGGGAGGCAGTGGGGTTGCCATCCCTGGAGGTGTCCAAAAAGATTGGCTGAGGCACTTAGTGCCATGGTCTGGCTGACTGGCTAGGGCTGGGTCATAGGTTGGACTGGATGAGCTTGAAGATCTCTTCCAACCTGCTTGATTCTATGATTCCTAGTTCAGATTCCCTTGTTTCAATGAGGCCCTGTAAACTCTCTCTGTTCAGAGAACTTCACAATCTAGCTGTCATCAGTTGTCAAGGAAGTCTCCCAAGCTCCTGTTGTAGGGAGACAGGATTTTAAACCTTTATTCTATCCTGTCCACTTTTGGGTTCCCCAATTCAAAAGAGACAGGGAATGCCTGAAAAGTCCAGTGGAGGCTTTGAAGATGTTGAAAGGGGTCTGGAGTACCTCTGAGCAACAAAGGCTAAGTCCTGGGACTGCTGAGCCTGAAGAAGCCCCAGAGGGGATGTGATCAATGCTCAGCAAAAGCTAAAGGAGCAGTGAGGGGCAAGACTCTTGTCAGGGCTGCCTAGAGACAGCACAAGGGGCAATGGAGACAAACTGGAACCCAGGAGGTTCCACCTAAAGATGAGGAGAAATTTGTTCAGTGTGAGGGTGCTGCAGGCCTGGAGCAGGCTGCCCAGAGAGGTTGTGGAGTCTGCTTCTCTGGAGAGCTTCCAACCCCACCTGGCCATTGAGCTGCTGGGCAAGCTGCTGTGGGTGCCCTACTGGAGCAGGGGAGTTGGACAGGAGGGTCTCCAGAGGTCACTTCTAACCCCACCACGCTGTGTTTTCCATACAAACCTAGCCACACACCATGCTTATCATTGCCAGCTTCTATCCCAAACTATCCCAAGGTAAATGAGGAATACAGAGCCTCTGCTGTATTCTGCAGCAGGTGATTCCATGTGACCACATCCACAGCACTGAACCCTTCTCAGACAAATGCCTCTATGTCACTCAGGCTGTGACCCAAGGTCTCCAGATCCACGTTGTAGAACACAACATGAAAAGCAGGCACTTGGGGCAAGGTCATTCCCTTTCAGATTCGTCATCTCATCTTCACTGAAGGGTGTGCTCAGATGCCTTACAGTTTGCCTCAAACCATGCCCCCCCTCCTTCATCACTCAGTGCAAAACTCAACCCAACCCAGCTGCATCTCTGCACCTGCCAGAAGACAGCAGCTGCTTTTTTTTGTCCCCAGTAGTATCTGGGCCACTGTAAAGCTTTTCAGGTGAAACCCCACCTGTTCCACAGGGATCCTCCCACTCCTTGCAGGCACTTACCCCTCAGGCAGTGGGAACTGGCTGAGGCATGGCTGGCTGTTCTGGTTTGCCACCTTTCTGCTCTGAAATAGGAGTGGTGGGCAAGATCTCTTCTTTGGGTTCCACAATGCTGACGTGGTCTGGAAGAGGCTTTTTGGGGCCAATCTTTCCACTTGGGTCCCAGGGCAACATAATCTTTACTTTGATCCCCAGTACTCCTGCAAAGAGTGACAGAACAACACAGACATAGCTCAAGTGGCACAGAATATCAAGCAGGGATGAGCCCCAAGGTTACAAAGGAGGCTACCAAAAGACATCTCCAGACAACACCGAAGATAAAAGTTGATTAATACAAATATGAGAGCTTAAAAATGTAATCGCTGTGATTTTACAGCAGCCTGTTTGCCTTTACCCAACTCACTGTCTCAGGACTGTGATGAAACCACATCTCTGTACCTCCCAAACACCTTCAGGGATGGGGATTCCACCACCACCCTGTGGAGCCTGTGTTAGTGTGAGAACCCTCTCAATGAAGGAGTTTCTTCTAATATCTGACTTAAAGCTGGAAAGGATGCAAACCAAACTCTCCATTCTTCCTGTTTATAAGGATTTTCTGGATGAACCTTTAGAATAGTTACAATCTACTGCTCTTCAGGAACATCTAACTTTAAAAAAAGAACCTGTGAAACCCACAGGTAGTTTCTAGGAGCCCCCAGATTTAGTAAAGAGAAGGCAAAAATGAAAACCCAAGACACCATTGTGGCGTTTTGTGACTATATGGAGGTAATAAATTGTAAGGAAATGAACTTCAGGAGTAGAAACTCACACATAAAAGAACTGAAAGACAGAATTCAGGCCAAAAGAGTTCACGCTGCAACACAAACACTTGCACCAGTGAGTTCCAGTAGATATATTGAATGTGCTGTCAAACCAAGCCAGAAGTGTGCTGTTTCAAACCTTCCTGGCATAAACTCAGCTCAGTCTAAGAAAATTCACTGGGTTTCTGCATCCCTTCTCAGACAAATGCCTCTGAATCAGCCAACGAGTGGGACTGTCCTGCCCAAGGCAGCCTTAGCACAGCACCACAGAACGTGGCACTGGAGCTGGCTGCAATGACACGAAGACATCCCTTCTGACTCGTCATCTTATCATCACCAAAGGGAAGGTGCAGAAAGGCTTTGTCTATGTTGGTATCCCCACACCAAGCCTTCCCACAGTCGATTAAGTTGCAGAAATCCTTTGTGTGTTACCAGCAGGAAGGACAAGTGTTAAGCAGGCTTGGCTAGTTTAGCTGGGCAGACTTGCCAGGACACAGCTAAGGGGAGAAAAACGTCTGGCACTCGTTTTCCCATGAGTCTTGTAGGACCCATGAATCTGTTGTCTGCCTAGCCCCAAAAGTCAAGAAAGCCAGAATCCAAACTGCCAACAGCTCTCAGACTCAGTAAGAATTTCATCTTTAAGCTGCTTTGCTATCAACTTCAGATGCTACAGGACATGAGTTAAGAGCATGGATAATAATCAAGTCATGCTCAGCTGGCAACACTCCATCCCCACCACTAGAGAAGTGAGTGAAGTGGGATGACTGCACAAAGCTCTGCTGAAGACCCCCTCCTTTCCCATTCACAAACACAGATAAAATCCTTCCCCAGACCTCATGTACAAAGAGCTTAGCCAAGAAAACAGAATTTGAATCAGAACAACTAGCAGCGGCGTAACCAAACCGCTCTGCAAGATCAGTGGTGCATCCAAATCATCAGATGGCAGAGGGAAGCCTCCAGCCTGCAGGAATGGGAGCCCAGAAGTTGAGACCCTTTGGCTCTGAAGCACTGCGAGAAGGAACCCACAGAGCTGCCACGGGAGCTGCACCCCAGCCACTCACCCTGCCGCAGAAGGACGTGACGCACGGCTGTGTCGACGTAGTAATTGACTGGGTCTCCACTGTGGATCATCAAACCATCCACAAACTTCATGGACTTGGCACGCTGACCTCTGAGCTTGCCAGACACAACCACCTCACAGCCCTTGGCACCGCTCTCCATGATGAAACGGAGGACACCATAGCAGGCTCTGCAGGGAGAGAGCAGCGACAGCCACAGCCTTCATCCCACTGCCGAATCCACAACGCTCCAAGGATCCAGTTTCAAGCACAATCACATTTCAGCTTTCGCTTGCAAGAAGCCTTCTGAACAGAAAAATGCCACCAAAGCTCTGTCAAAGCAGCAAGAAATCTCTGTGTACGATCACCCTTGTAGGGCTGTGCTCAGAGTGACATTCCTTGTGGCACCAAAGCCGCTCCGCAGCTTAAAGTGGCCAACGCACCCGCAGCAGGAGCGCAGCTCCTCAGCCCTTCTCAGACAAATGCCTCACACTCATTCAGTGCTGACAGGATGCTCCTGCTGAAGAACCACAGGCAGCATCACAGAACATGACACTGCAGAGGTGCAGCAGCAAGAAACATCCAGTTCTGACTCGTCATCTTATCATCACTGAAGGGATGCGAGATGCAAGGCCACTGTCACCTGAACTCAGCCAGACGGCTGGAAAATGAGTTTCACTCCTCCCCTGTTTCATTCGTAGACACATAAAAGCAAACTTCATGCACACCAGGCAGACAGCTTGGCACCTCATCCACTCCTAGACTTCAACTTCTATGTCTGAAAACCATTATCTAGCAAGTACTACCCACAGTAACTTTGGTAGTTAAGTAACTATCTGTGTACCAAACAAAAAGCTTCTGAATGATCAAAAATAGAATGGTTTAGGTTGGAAGGGGCCTTTAAAAGTTCAACCACTCTGCAGTGAACAGGGACACCTGCCACTAGATTAGGTTGCTCTGAACCCCATCTAACCTGACCTGGAATGGTTCCAGGCACGGGGCATCTCTCACCTCCCTAGGCAACCTGGGACTGGCTCTCACCACCCTCAGCATAGAAATATTTATTCCTCACATCTAGTCTGGACCTCCTTCTAGTTTAAAACCATCACCCCTTGTCCAATCACTACAAGCTCTGCTAAAATGTCCCTCCCCCTACCTTTCCTGTAACCCATTTTAAGTACTGATAGATCACCAGGTCTCCCTGGAGCCTTCTTCTCTCCAGTCTTCACAATCCCAACTCTCAGCCGGGCTCTCCCAGCTGAGGACTTCCATCCCTCCCAGCGTGGCTGTGGCCTCCTTTGGCTCCACTCCAACAGCAGCCTCACATTGAAGAACTTCTTCCTCAGCTCCACTCTAAGCCTGCTCTGCCTCAGTTTCAAACCATTCCCCCTTGGTTTGTCTTCAGACACCCTTAGCAAAAGTCCTTTTGCAGCATTATCGCGGGATCCCTTCAGGCACTGGCAGGCAGCTCTGAGGTCCCCCAGGAGCCTTCTCTTGTCCAGGCTGAACTCCCCAGCTCCCTCAGCCAGTCCTCATAGCAAAGCTGCTCCAGCCCTTGGATCATCTATCTGTGCTGAGCACTCCAGAGCTGGCCCTAGCACTGCAGGTGGGGTCTCAGCACAGCAGAAGGGCAGAATCCCTTCCCTACCCCTGCTGCAGGGAATCAGTGCAGGACACGGTCAAGTCCAGGCTGCGAGGACACTGTGCCAGCTCACACCCTGCTATCCACCCTCCCGGTCCCCAAGACCTTCTCTCTTGTGAGCTGAGCACACCCTTACTGAATTTCCAAACAGAGGAGCTGGCAAGGAGGTTTTCTGGAGTGGCTTTTGAATGCCACACTTCCTGGCTGGGCCATCACGTTCAGGAAGCTCTACTCACCGGCGCACTGCTAAGCCTCCCAGCAGCTTGTAGCGCAGGGACTCTGCCTGGGCGATGGCACAGAGGCCTCTCGTGGCCACCTTCTCGGCGTAGAGCTACGAAGGAAAAGAAGCCAGCTCAAAACCAGGGCTTTGCTGCTTCAGTTTTGTTGTCACCATAGAGTGGCTCAGGTTGGAAGGCAGCTCAGAGATCAGCTCCTCCAGACATGGGCAGGGACACCTCGCGACTCAGCTGCTCAAGGCCTCATCCGACCTGGCCTGTAACACCCCCAGGCAGGAGGCAGCCACAGCCTCTCTGGGCAGCCTATGCCAGACTCTCACCACCCTCACACTGAAGAACTTCTTCCTCAGCTCCACTCTAAGCCTGCTCTGCCTCAGCTTCAAACCATTCCCCCTTGGCTTGTCTCTAAGACACCCTTAGCAGAAGTCCTTCTAGCAGGATCCCTTCAGGCACTAGCAGGCAGTTCTGAGGTCCCCCTCAAGCCTTCTCTTCTCCAGGCTCAACACCCCCAGCTCCCTCAGCCAGTCCTCACAGCAAAGCTGCTCCAGTCCTTGGATCATCTTCGTAATAGAACACAGGAACTTCAAACTGCTGTGCCTCTACCCTCACTTCAGTCAGTCCTTCCACACTAACCTGCAGAGCCACTGTATCACACAACAGGTTTGGTTGGAAGCCCTGTAAGATCATCCAGTCCAACCACTCTCTAACTCTACCACCAAAGCTGGTGCTAAGCCATGGCCCTCAGCACCACCTCTCTGCATCTTTGAAACACCTCCTGGCATGGGGACTCAGCCACCACTCTAGGCAGCCTGTTCCAGTGTTGGAGAACCCTTTCAGAGCAAGCAGTTTCCTCTAACACCCACCCTCAACCACCCCGGGGCAACTTGAGGCCACTTATTCTCATTCTAGACACTTCACTCCCTTAACTCTTTTGGCTCCTACTCCTGACAGAGCCGATGAGACTCCACCAAAGGTCAGGAGATAACCAGAACAGCCTCCAAGAGCTTCTAGAACAGCCTCCAAGAGCTTGTCCAGCTTCAAAACTTTAGGGACCACTGGAGAGAGGTATCCAAGACTTTTGCTTGAGCCAATTATACATCAGCCTGCTCAAGTATTAAAATCCAACTTCAGGTTTGACTTTTGAAAGCTGGGAGAGCTGAAGTGTTACTGACACCTAATATGCCCCAAAGACCAAAGTTTGATGCTTCAGAAGCATTCAAACACATGCCCAAGGTTCCTAGAGCAGACAAATCGTGAATGGTTTGCACCATTTAGGATGCTAAGGCAATTTTCAGCGTGGAACAGGATCCAACAAGACTGGGCCAAGTAGTAATCAATGTGAGCACCACTCCAGACCACATTTATCTCCACCTCCAAACTGTTGAGAGGGGGAAGGACAACCAAGGACAGCAGGTTTCAAACAGGAAGGGTGGAAATTACTGCTACTTATTACAGCATCATGCTTGAACTTCAGAGACCCTTCCACACCAAGACAGCTTCTCTGTAGGGACTGCAGAGTCCAGTGAAGGATCTGTAGATCAAGAGGGGCCTGGAGCAGCTCTGCTGTGGATGACCTTGCTTCAGCAAGGGAGTTGGACTGGATGATCTCCAGAGGTCACTTCCAGCCCCTCCATTCTGTGATTCTGTCAGAAGCATTTTGAATTCAGCAAGGGCGACAATAATACAACCAAACATGATGCTGTAAAAATTAGGTGGTTGGACTTATCTTCAAAGCATTTCTCAACCTCAACAATTCCCTAATTCTCACTCTTAATACCAGCACAGAAACATCTCCTATGAAATATTTACAGAGGAGTTTAAAAAGCTTTACCTGCAGTCTCCTGCTTGGGAAAATCCAAGTGACAGCACTCAAAACATCCCAGAGAGCAAAGCCTTTTGCATTCCAAGTGTTTTGTGAAAAGATTAACTCATCAGGTTCAACAAGAGCCAAGTGCAGCTGGGCTGGAAGAATCCTCTCTATCAATACAGGCTGGAGGATGAGGTGATGGAAAGCAGCCCTCTGGGAAAGGCCTTTGGGGTACTTGCAGCACAGAAGGCCAAGGGCAGCCTGGGCTGCATCCAAAGCAGTGTTGGCAGCAGATGCAGAGAGCTGATTCTGCCACTTGCCTCTGCTCTGGGGAGACCTCACCTGGAGTGCTGTATCAAGATCTGGAACCCTCAACACAGGAAGGACGTGGACCTGATGGAGCAGGTGCAGAGGAAGCCACAAAAATGATCAGGAGATCGGAGGAGCTCTGCTCTGAGGACAGGCTGAAGGAGCCGGGGGTGTGCAGCCTGGAGAAGAGAAGGCTCCAGGGAGACCTTAAAGCAGTCTGCCAAGACCTGAAGGGGCTACAAGAGGGCTGCAGAGAGACTGTTTGCAAAGGCCTGCAGGAACAAGATGAGGGCAATGGCTTCAAACTAGAGCAAATTGAATTTGGATGTGAGAAACAAGTTCTGCACCATAAGGGTGCTGGAATACTGCAATAGGTTGCCCAGGGAGGTGGTTGAGATCCCATCCCTGGAGATATTCAAGGTGAGGCTGGGCAGGACTCTCGGTAACCTGATCTAGTGGAGGAGGTCCCTGCTGAGTGCAGGGGGAGTTGGATTGTATGACCTTTGGAGGCCACTTTCATCCCAGACCCTTCTAAGAGGTAGAATACATTCGAGCTCCCTTCAAGTGTTTCAGCTGACACCAACCAGGCACTGCACACAACCTCAACTGCACAACCCCCTCCCTTCCTCCCTGCTGTTTTAACTTAGGCAGTTTTACCTCAACGCTTCCCTCGGGGAAACCAAACCTCTTCTGCACGACGGCCGTCAGCTCCCGGATGCGTCGTCCCTTCTCGCCCAGGACATTCTGTGTCCTGGAAAAGAAAGTAGAGGGTGACTGAGGAAAATCTTCAGGTCCAAGCATGTAGCCATGCCAAAATGCTTCTAGATCCAGCAGGTAATTTAGTTCTGGGATTGTAACATCACTGGACTGGTCAAGATCACTTCAGCATCTCCGTTTCAAGTAGGTTCCCACAATATCCCTTCAGGCTGCAACAGCATCCTTTAGAGACTTGCACAGCATCACAGACTGCTAGGGGCTGGAAGGGACCTCTGGAGGTCGTCTAGAATGACAGGGCCAGAAGAGATCTCTGGAGATTATCTAGACCCATAGGAGCTGGAAGAGACCTCTGGAGGTCAACTAGGATGACAAGGGCCAGAAGAGCCCTCTGAAGATTATCTAGACCCACAGGAGCTGGAAAGGACTCCTGGAAGTCATCCAGACCAACCTCCCCAGCAAAGCAGGCTCACCTACAGCAGGCTGCACATGACAGCATCCAGGGGAGTTTTGAACAACTCCAGAGAGAAGGACACCACTTCTCTGGACAGCCTGTTCCAGTGCTCTGCCACTCTCAAAAGTAAAGAAGCTTCTCCTCCTGTTAAGGTGATGTTTAAGTTTGTGCCCACTACCTCTTGTCCTGTAACTGGGCACCACTGAAGAAACCCTTGTTCCCATCCTCCTGACATCCACCCCTGAGGTATTGATAAGCATTGGTCAGATGCCCACCCTCAGTTTTCACTTCTCCACCCTACACAGCTGCAACTCATGACCCAGCAGCAGCTCATTACCTGGTGGCCAGGATGATAATCTCAGTCCTGGTGGGAGTGACCCGAACTTCTACTCCGGAGTAGCCATCTTCAGCCAATTCACGAGTCAGAAACTCATTCAGCTCAGCTTTGAAGATGCCATCAGCAACAAACTGAAACCCAAACAGACCTACAGTCAAGCTCTGAGCAAGCTCTCGGCCTCAGCACAACTCCCTCCATGGCCTGAGTTTGGGAGGAATTCACTGCCGGGACCATGCTGCAGACTGAAAACTTCTCCTCTCATGGGATGGGAAGCAGCAGTGAGGAGAAGTTAAAGCACATCCTCTGAAGTTTTTAGGGACACCTCACGACAGCCACACTGAAATCACAGCTTGCTGGCATATGTCTTGCTTTGATTCGAGATGAACTTAAGAGGGATCGCACTCCCCTCACCAGCCTCATTGCTCTCTTCCACCCTAACATGGCACAGACCCTAAAGACAAGCAGCCCTCTGCAGCCCCCTGGCCCCTCTGACCCACAGACCCAGGGAGTCACCAAAGCCAGCACTACAGACTGGGGAAAGCAGCCAGGAGGAAAGGGACCTGGGGGTACTGATAGATAGTAGCTGAAGATGAGGCAGCAGTGTGCCCAGGTGGCCAAGAGAGCCAATGGCATCCTGGCCTGTATCAGGAACAGTGTGGCCAGTAGGATGAGGGAGGTTATTCTGCCCCTGTACTCAGCACTGGTCAGGCCACACCTTGAGTGCTGTGTCCAGTTCGGGGCCCCTCAATTCAAGAGAGATATCGAGGTGCTGGAAGGTGTCCAGAGAAGGGCAACAAAGCTGGTGAAAGGCCTGGAACACAAACCCTGTGAGGAGAGGCTGAGGGAGCTGAGTTTATTTAGCCTAGAGAAGAGGAGGCTCAGGGGTGACCTCATTGCTGCCTATAACTACCTGAAGGGAGGCTGTAGCCAGGTGGGGGGTGGCCTCTTCTCCCAGGCAACCAGCAATAGAACAAGGGGACAGAGACTCAAGTTGTGCAGGGGAAAATATAGGCTGGATGTTAGGAGGAAGTTGTTGGCAGAGAGAGTGATTGGCATTGGAATGGGCTGCCCAGGGAGGTGATGGAGGCACCGTCCCTGGAGGTCTTCAAGCCAAGCCTGGCTGAGGCACTTAGTGCCATGGTCTGGTTGACTGGATAGGGCTGGGGGATAGGTTGGACTGGATGAGCTTGGAGGTCTCTTCCAACCTGACTGATTCTATGATTCCACCCTAACACGGCACAGACCCTAAAGACAAGCAGCCCTCTACAACCCCCCCGGCCCCTCTGACCCACAGACCCAGGGAGTCACCAAAGCCAAACTCTTCCCAATAGGAGAAGAATAAAGAGAAAGCAGAAGGAAGTTCATCAGCTTCCAGCACCGCTCTGCGCCCCTCGGCGCCGCTCCTGCCTGCCGTCTGCGCTCCATCCCGGAGCCCTCCGCCAGCCCCGCGCAAGGCTGCGAGGGCCAAAGGCGGCTCCGTCTCTCCCCAGGAGCCCGCACAGGGCAGCGAGGGCCAAAGGCGGCTCCGTCTCTCCCCAGGAGCCCGCACAGGGCAGCGAGGGCCAAAGGCGGCTGCGTCCCTCCCCAGGAGCCCCGCACAGGGCAGCGAGGGCCAAAGGCGGCTCCGTCTCCCCCCAGGAGCCTGAGTAGGGCTGCGAGGGCCACAGGCGGCTCCGTCCCCCCCCAGGAGCCCGCACAGGGCAGCGAGGGCCAAGACGGCTCCGTCCCTCCCCAGGAGCCCGCACAGGGCAGCGAGGGCCACAGGCGGCTCCGTCCCTGCCCAGGAGCCGCGCAGACCTCCCCGAGCTTTCCCTCACCCCAGCCTCCCGTCTGCGCTCAATGCCGGAGCCCTCTGCCAGCCCCGCGCAGGGCAGCGAGGGCCACAGGCGGCTCCGTCCCCCGCCAGAGCCCGCGCAGACCTCCTCACCCTTTCCCTCACCCCAGCCTCCCGCCGCCGCCATGTTCCCCGCCGGGCCGACGAGCTGTATCCGCCTCCATCCTCCCGCATCCGCCAACATCCCCTGGCCGCCGCCCGGCTCCGATAAATCCCAGGGCCGCCCCCAACTCGCCTCGGCCGCTATGGAAGCGCCCCGCGGGCCCAGGGCCGAGCGGCCGCCCTCACCTTGCGCTTCTTGGAGATCTGCACCGCCATGTCGGCTCGCCCCGCCCGGCGCAAAGGAAGGAGCAGGCCGCACCGGAAGCTCTTTATCGGCCTTCCGCCGCTCCCCATTGGGCCGCCGCCGTCACGTGTGCGGAGCGGGGGCCGATGGGAAATGTAGTCCCGCCTATGCGCCGCCATGGTGAGGAGGCCTCCCCCTGCCGCGCACACACCGGCACCCGCGGGGGTCCTCAGCCCTGCAGGCTGCTCTGTGCCTCCGCAGCCTCTGTTAGCGCGGCCACTACACGGGTGTAAGCGGGGATGGCGCCATCCCAAGCGCAGCTCCAGGCTGGGTGGGGAACGGCTGAGAGCAGCCCTGAGGAACAGCCCCTGGGGGTCTGGGCTGATGCAAAGCTCCACAGGAGCCTGCAGGGTGAGTGCAGCCCAGACACAGCCCTGTGCTGGTGCAGCAGGAGCAGTGTGGGCACAGGGCAAGGGAGGGGATTCTGCCCCTTGGCTCTGCTCTCCTCACACCCCACCTGCAGCCCTGGATGCAGCTGTGCAGCCCTGGATGCAGCTGTGCAGCCCTGGGTGCAGCTCTGAGTCCTGGGTGCAGCTGTGCTACCCTGGATGCAGCTGTGCAGCCCTGGGTGCAGCTGTGCAGCCCTGGGTGCAGCTGTGCAGCCCTGGGTGCAGCTCTGAGTCCTGGGTGCAGCTGTGCTACCCTGGATGCAGCTGTGCAGCCCTGGGTGCAGCTGTGCAGCCCTGGGTGCAGCTGTGCAGCCCTGGGTGCAGCTGTGCAGCCCTGGGTGCAGCTGTGCTACCCTGGATGCAGCTGTGCAGCCCTGGGTGCAGCTGTGCAGCCCTGGGTGCAGCTGTGCTACCCTGGATGCAGCTGTGCAGCCCTGGGTGCAGCTGTGCTACCCTGGATGCAGCTGTGCAGCCCTGGGTGCAGCTGTGCAGCCCTGGGTGCAGCTGTGCAGCCCTGGATGCAGCTGTGCTACCCTGGATGCAGCTGTGCAGCCCTGGGTGCAGCTGTGCAGCCCTGGATGCAGCTGTGCAGCCCTGGGTGCAGCTGTGCAGCCCTGGATGCAGCTGTGCAGCCCTGGGTGCAGCTGTGCAGCCCTGGGTGCAGCTCTGCAGCCCTGGGTGCAGCTCTGAGTCCTGGGTGCAGCTGTGCAGCCCTGGATGCAGCTGTGCAGCCCTGGGTGCAGCTGTGCAGTCCTGGATGCAGCTGTGCAGCCCTGGGTGCAGCTGTGCAGCCCTGGGTGCAGCTGTGCAGTCCTGGATGCAGCTGTGCAGCCCTGGGTGCAGCTGTGCAGTCCTGGATGCAGCTGTGCAGCCCTGGGTGCAGCTCTGAGTCCTGGGTGCAGCTGTGCAGCCCTGGGTGCAGCTGTGCAGTCCTGGATGCAGCTGTGCAGCCCTGGGTGCAGCTGTGCAGTCCTGGATGCAGCTGTGCAGCCCTGGGGCAGCTCTGAGTCCTGGGTGCAGCTGTGCAGCCCTGGGTGCAGCTGTGCAGCCCTGGGGGCAGTTCTGCAGTCCTGGGTGCAGCTCTGCAGTCCTGGGTGCAGCTGTGCAGCCCTGGGTGCAGCTGTGCAGCCCTGGGGGCAGTTCTGCAGTCCTGGGTGCAGCTGTGCAGCCCTGGGTGCAGCTGTGCAGTCCTGGGGCAGCTCTGCAGCCCCCAGCACAAGCAGCACATGGAAGGGTTGGAGCCAGTCTGAAGGCAGTTGGGACCTGGGTGTTTGCTGCAGCTTTCTTTAGACTTTTGGCTACAGGAAGGGAATCTGAGCAAGATCTCTCCTGAGCCAGCCTGGCTGCTCTCCTGTCTGTAAGCAGCTGATAGCAGAGGTTAGGACAGCCTCGTTTGGGGCTCCCCAGGGCAGGAGGGACAGGGACCTGCTGCAGAGAGTCCAGCAGAGAGGCACGGGGGGGAGTGAGGGACTTGAGCATCTGCCCTGTGCAGAGAGCCTGAGAGCCCTGGGGCTGCTTAGGCTGCAGGAGAGAAGGCTGAGAGGAGCTCTGCTCAATGTCTCTCCCTAGCTGAGGGGTGGGTGTCAAGTGGAGGGGGCCAAGCTCTTTTGGGGGGTGCAGAGCAAGAAGCCAAGGAGCAATGGATGCAGAGTGGAAGAGAGAAGGTTTCATCTGCACAGGAGGAGGAGAAAGTTGTTTGGTGTGAGGGTGGCAGAGGCCTGGAGCAGGCTGCCCAGAGAGGCTGTGGAGTCTCCTTCTCTGGAGGCTTTCCAAGCCCAGCTGGATGCATCCCTGTGTGACCTGCCCTGGGGGATGCTGCCTTGGCAGAGGGAGGTTGGACTGAAGGACCTCTGGAGGTCCTTTCCATCCTCCAAGGTCCTGTGACTCTGTGAAACTCAGACAGCTGAAGGTCCACATCCCCACCAAGAGTCCTTGCTACCAGGATGGTCACCTCCCATGCTGCTTTCAAGCTCAGGTGGGGCAAAGTGGCCGAGCAAAGAGCAGGTCCCCCATGGCTGATGTCCACATCCAGACCCCTTGCTGAGGGTCTCCTGGACCAACCCCTCCCAGGGCCCCATTAGCAGCGCTCCCCTCTCCCCAGCGATGGTGTTTGGGAGGGGGAGAGGATGGGTTTGGGCGTCACTTTGCTGCCTCGTCGGGACGCAGGGAGGCAAAGCAGGACCCCTGCCAGCAGTCCAGGGCTGGGAAAACTCCTCTCCTTCCAAGCCCCGGCCGCAGCATCCCCCTGGAGCTCTGCAGAGGAGCACTTTGCCACTAGATGTCAGCGGAGACGGTTTCCAGGCTGGGAAAAGCTTCGAGTCTTCTCCTCTCCTCCCTCTCCCCTCTTCCCCAGGGATTCATTTGTCCAGGATTTGAGGGATGATGGAGCCATCGGTGAGACAGAGCCTGTCTGGAGCAGCTCACCGAGCCCTGTGCAAGGACAGCTGCCAGCGAGGGACTTGTGTCACCTCTTGTCACCAAACGCCTTTGTCCCTTTCCTGCTGCATCCAAGCATCGCTCCCTGCCCTCAGCCACCTCCTTCCCTTCTCTCTGTGCCTGTCCAAGCTCAGCTGTCCCTCACCCTCCGTCCTTCTACCTCTCTCCCCATCCTCTGCAGAGAGAAGGAGCACAGCAGGTGTCCCTCACCCCTGTGTCCCTCTCCCTGCTCCAGGTCTGCCCACTGTCCTCTGCTCCCACTCTCTTCTTGGGCTGCCAAAGCACATTGGCCTCAGCACTCTCTCTGGTGGCCTCATCCTTCTCCCTCCTTTCATCTCCTCCAACCCATAGACTCCAGCACAGGGACTGCTTCTTGGCCAAAATTAGGAGCCACAGCCCCATCAACCTCTTCTCAATCTCTCCCTCAGGGCTGCCTGAGGCTGGAGCCAGGTTGAGCACGGAGGAGTGAGGGCCAAAGGCTCAGGCTGGGCTGATGCAGTGTGGACCAAAGTCCCTGCTGAGGTACTCAGTGAGCTCCTGGTGCTCTGCATCTCTGACCTCAGGGAGGCAAAGGCAGCCCAGGTGCAGGTGGCAGAAGTGCTGCAGGTCCCTTCCTAGCACCAGCTGAATTCCCACCAGCACTTCAGCCAAGCCTTTGGCTGCAGCAGCTTGGCCTGGGTGGCCAGCAGCCTGCTTTCAGTGCCCTCAGCCCAGCCTGCAGGCTGCTCCTCACTCTGCCTTCTGAACTGACCCCTCAGAAGGACCTGAGACCACTGTCCTCTGGAGAAGCTGGGGCTGCATGGAGCTGTGACAGAGCTGTGTGGAGCTGCATGGAGCCACAACAGAGCTGTGTGGAGCTGCATGGAGCCATGACAGAGCTGCGTGGAGCCATGACAGAGCTGCATGGAGATGCATGGAGCCATGACAGAGCTGTGTGGAGCTGCATGGAGCCATGATAGAGCTGCATGGAGCCATGACAGAGCTGTGTGGAGCTGCATGGAGCCATGATAGAGCTGCATGGAGCCATGACAGAGCTGTGTGGAGCTGCATGGAGCCATGACAGAGCTGTGTGGAGATGCATGGAGCCATGATAGAGCTGCATGGAGCCATGACAGAGCTGTGTGGAGCTGCATGGAGCCATGATAGAGCTGCATGGAGCTGTGTGGAGCCATGACAGAGCTGTGTGGACATGCATGGAGCCATGATAAAGCTGCATGGAGCTGCATGGAGCCATGACAGAGCTGTGTGGAGCTGCATGGAGCCATGATAGAGCTGCATGGAGCCATGACAGAGCTGTGTGGAGCTGCATGGAGCCATGACAGAGCTGTGTGGAGCTGCATGGAGCCATGATAGAGCTGCATGGAGCTGCATGGAGCCATGACAGAGCTGTGTGGAGATGCATGGAGCCATGATAGAGCTGTGTGGAGCCATGACAGAGCTGTGTGGAGATGCATGGAGCCATGATAGAGCTGTGTGGAGCCATGACAGAGCTGTGCGGAGCTGCATGGAGCCATGACAGAGCTGTGTGGAGCTGCATGGAGCCATGATAGAGCTGCATGGAGCTGTGTGGAGCCATGACAGAGCTGTGTGGAGATGCATGGAGCCATGATAGAGCTGCATGGAGCTGTGTGGAGCCATGACAGAGCTGTGTGGAGCTGCATGGAGCCATGACAGAGCTGTGTGGAGCTGCATGGAGCCATGATAGAGCGGCATGGAGCTGTGTGGAGCCATGACAGAGCTGTGTGGAGATGCATGGAGCCATGATAGAGCTGCATGGAGCTGCATGGAGCCATGACAGAGCTGTGTGGAGCTGCATGGAGCCATGACAGAGCTGTGTGGAGCTGCATGGAGCCATGATAGAGCTGCATGGAGCTGTGTGGAGCCATGACAGAGCTGTGTGGAGATGCATGGAGCCATGATAGAGCTGCATGGAGCTGCATGGAGCCATGACAGAGCTGTGTGGAGATGCATGGAGCCATGACAGAGCTGTGTGGAGCCATGACAGAGCTGTGTGGAGCTGCATGGAGCCATGATAGAGCTGCATGGAGCCATGATAGAGCTGCTCTGCTGTGAGGCCAGGCTGAGAGAGTTGGGGCTGTTCAGTGTGGAGAGGAGAAAGCTCTGAGGAGACCTTCTTGTGGTCTTGCAGTGTCTGAAGGGGGCCAGAAGAAAGCTGCTGAGGGTCTTCTTAGGGTGTCAGGGCTGGGGGGATGGAGCAAAACTAGAAGTGGGGGGATTCAGATTGGATGTTAGGAAGAAGCTGTTCAGCAGGAGGGTGCTGAGAGCCTGGCACAGGTTGCCCAGGGAGGTGTTGGCAGCCTCATCCCTGGAGGTGTTTCAGGCCAGGCTGGATGTGGCTGTGAGCAGCCTGCTCTGGTGTGAGGTGTCCCTGCCCATGGCAGGGGGGTTGGAGCTGGCTGATCCTTGAGGTCCCTTCCAACCCTGACTGATTCTATGACTCTATGATCCTCTCTTCCCCCCCCCCCCCCCCCCCCCCCTTCTTTTTCCAGCCTGAATTTACCCAGGAGAGGCTCCACCAATGTATTTCTGGCTCCCATGAAGACAAGGGAAAGGACAACATCAGCCAGAAGCCTGGCCCTGACGTCCACCTCCTTCTCCATGCCCTATTAAGGAGAAACTATGTGTTGTGTCAGCATTTCAGGGTCACCACTGACAACCAGAGGCAGGGTCAAGCTGCACCAGGGTACAAAACAGGGCCCTTGGTGGCATTCAGCAGCAAGGGAATGTCCCCTCACCCTCCAGACATGGTCTGGCTAAGCCAGCAGGCTCCAAGCTGCAGCCTTCACAGCTGGGAACATTTTGGTCCTTTCCACAAATAGCACCATGGGATTCCTGCTCCAGCTCCAGCCAGCCCCTCCTGCAGCCCAGGCTGCCCAGGGCAGCTCCCACACAGTCACACACAACTGCCAGGGCTGGAAGGGACCCCAAGGATCAGCCAGCTCCAAATCCCCTGCCATGGGATCATCCTGTAGCAGGATGATCCCAGGGGAGGAGGTCTGCTATGGGGAGTGGAGCAGGCAGCAGAAACCTCAGCCTAAGCCAAGCCCCTACAGTGGCTGCTGGCACCAGAGGAGGGCACCAGGATCACACAGACAAGGAGCCAGGGGCAGAAGCTCTCTTCACATCCCTGATGGCTGAGCAAGCTCCCCATGGAGGGTTTTGCTTCGAGCAGGGTGGCCTTTAGGCTGGGCAGCAGGAGGAAGCTCTTTACACTGAGGGCAATTAGACACTGGAACAGGTTGCCCAGAGAGGTGGTGGAGCCCCCATCCCTGGGGACACTCCAAGTCAGACTTGCTGGAGCCCTGAGCAACCTGATCTAGTTAGAAAAGATCCCTGCTGACTGCAGGGGGAGGTTGGCCAAGATGACCTTTGAGGGTCCCTTCCATCCCAGTGCATTCTGTGCTCCTGAAGCAGAATAACTTGAGCAGGGGCAATCAACACTACCTGCTTAGATGAGTAGCTCTCCAGTCACACCACTCAGGCTTGTTCCCCTCACAGGAGGCACAAGAGCCAACAGCTTCAGGCATCTCCCCACCCTTCTGCTTGTGGGGTGCTGCTGATGGCTCCACATGGCCTGGGTGAGGGCTTCAAAGTGGTCTGTCACCAGGCTGAGAGGGACAAAGTGCCTGTCCCACACCCCGAGGAGTCTAACTCCCAGAGCCTGCTGAGACACCAAGAGACAAGATCAGGGATGATGCTCTGAGTGCAGCCTACATCTCACCACGTTGTCCACACTGCCAAGAGTTCAGTTCCCATCCAGAGCTCCCAGAGCCTGCTAAGACACCAAGAGACAAGATCAAGGATGATGCTCTGAGTGCAGCCTACACCCAACCATACTGTCCACACTCCCAAGAGTTCAGTTCCCATCCAGAGCTCCCAGAGCCTGCTAAGACACCAAGAGACAAGATCAGGGATGATGCTCTGAGTGCAGCCTACATCCCACCACGTTGTCCACACTGCCAAGAGTTCAGTTCCTATCCAGAGCTCCCAGAGCCTGCTGAGTCACCAAGAGACATGATCAAGGATGATGCTCTGAGTGCAGCCTACATCTCACCACCTTTTCCACACTCCCAAGAGCTTCATTCCCATCCAGAGCTCCCAGATCCTGGTACAACACCAAGGAACAAGACCAAAGTCAATGCTCCCAATGCAGCCTACACCTCACCACCTTTTCCACACTCCCAAGAGCTTCATTCCCATCCCAACCTCCCAGACCAAGATACAACACCAAGAAACAAGACCAAAGTCAATGCCCAAGTGCAGCCTACATCCCACCACCTTTTCCTACAGGAGCAGAAAGCCTGGAGAACAAAATCCTCTCCCCCCCCCAGATGACCACAGAGGCCATGAATTCTCCCAGCTAGCAGCTGTGGAAGCTGAAAGCCAGGGCAGAGATGGACAGGATGAGCTAGTTTGAGTTCAATGAATGGAGACTGGTCCTGGAAAGCAATTTGAGTGGAGAGATGATGAATTGCAAGCCCCAGTTGTAAAGCCTTTGTAAGGTCTGAGTAGGATGGGAGCTTTATTGCAGGAGCTGGAGGCTCCTGCTTTATGGCTGCAGTTAGAGTGGCTGCTACCCTTGGAGCTGCCATAAATCCCCTTACTGAGCTACTCAAGACCCTCCAGCAGCTGCTGAGAAACCTGCCCAGCCCCACAAAGAGTTGGTGGCTTTCTGGAGAGCCCCAAACCTGCTCTTCTCACTCCCTTCCCCCCCCGGGAAAGTCATCAGAGTGGGGTGAGATGGGGGTGGAAGCACAGCCAGGAGGAGCAGGAACCAGGGTTGTGTTTAAAGGCCTCCTGTAAACGTTGCTCACCCAGGAGGATTTACTGCTCCTTGGCTTGGCAGGAGCCTGGGGGGACTCAGCCCAGCAAAGCTTCCAGCAGCAGAGGGAGGTGAGGTGATCCTGCAGGGTAAGGAGGGAAAGGGGAGTTGTGTCTGGGGGCATTCAGCTGCCCCTGTCCTGCCCCGTTCAGAGAGTCAGAGGATCACAGAAGTAGAGAAGCAGAGAGTGAGAGAATCAGAGACCTGGAAGTGACCTCTAAGATCAAGTCCAACCTTCAAGCTAAGACCACCATGCCCACAAAACCATGTCCCCAAGTGCCATGCCTTGAACACCTCCAGCTGTGGTGTCTCCACCACCTCCCTGGGGGCATCAGTGCTTGGCATCTGGATCTGAGGAACAAGTTCTGCACCAGGAGGGTGCTGGAGCACTGCAACAGGTTGCCCAGGGGGGTGGTTGAAGCCACTTCCTTGGATATGCTGAAGGTGAGGCTGGGCAGGGCAGGGCTGTGGGCAACCTGCTCTAGTTGAGGCTGTCCCTGCTGAGTGCAGAGGGGGTTGGACTGGCTGAGCTTTGGAGCTCCCTACCAGCCCAGCCCATTCCCTTGCAGCTGGCTAAGGGAACCCAAAGAGCAGGCTGGAAAGTGGGGCTCAGGTCTACACTTAATCACAGAATCACAGAGTCACAGAGTGTCAGGGGCTGGAAGGGACCTCCAAAGCTCCTCCAGTCCAACCTCCCCTGCCAGAGCAGCATCAACTACAGCAGATCACACAGGAACACATCCAAGCAGGTCTGGAGTATCTCCAGAGAGGGAGACTCCACAGCACCCATGGGCAGCCTGTGCCAGGCTTCTGGCACCCTCACAGAGAAAAAAATCCTCCTCATGCTTCCATGGAACTTCCTATGCCTCAACTTCCCCCCAGTGCCCCTTGGGCTGGCATTGGACATCACCCAGCAGAGCCTGGCTGCAGCCTCTGGGCACTCAGCCTGCACAGCTTCATCAGCATTACTAAGGTCATTACATTAATCATAGAATGATAGAATCAAGCAGGTCGGCAGAGAGCTCCAGGCTCAGCCAGCCCAGCCTAGCACCCAGCCCTGCCCAAACAACCAGACCATGGCACTAAGTGCCCCAGCCAGGCTTGGCTGCAACACCTCCAGCCACGGCCACTCCACCACCTCCCTGGGCAGCCCATTCCAGTGCCAATCACTCTCTGTGCCAGCAACTTCCTCCTCACACCCAGCCTAGACCTGCCCTGCCACAGCTTCAGACTCTGGCCCCTTCTGCTCTTGCTGCTTGCCTGGCAGCAGAGCCCAACCCCACCTGGCTACAGCCTCCCTGCAGGCAGCTGCAGGCAGCAATCAGCTCTGCCCTGAGCCTCCTCTGCTGCAGGCTGCACACCCCCAGCTCCCTCAGCCTCTCCTCACAGGGCTCTGCTCCAGGCCCCTCCCCAGCCTTGCTGCCCTGCTCTCAACACCTTCCAGCACCTCAGCAGCTCTCTGCAATTCAGGAGCCCACAGCTGCACACAGCTGGACTCCAGGGGTGGCCTGAGCAGTGCTGAGCACAGGGGCACAAGAACCTCCCTTGTCCTGCTGCCCACACTGCTCCTCAGCCAGCCCAGGATGCCATTGGCTCTGCTGCCCACCTGGGCACTGCTGCCTCAGCTTCAGC
This sequence comes from Pogoniulus pusillus, assembly GCF_015220805.1. NCBI lineage: Eukaryota > Metazoa > Chordata > Aves > Piciformes > Lybiidae > Pogoniulus > Pogoniulus pusillus. Next base: position 1,684,554 of record NC_087269.1, on the reverse strand, counting down.
TCCTCTCTGCCAGCACCCCCAGGGCCCTCTCTGCCTGCCTGCTCTCAGCCACTCTGGCCCCAGCCTGCAGTGCTGCTTGGGGTTGCTGTGGCCAAAGTGCAGAACCTGCCCTTGGCCTTGTTCAGTCTCATCCCCTTGGCCTCTGCCCACCCATGCAGCCTGGCCAGGCTTGTTCAGTCTCATCCCAGTGTAGCAGCATTAGCTGTAGACTAACTGTGCAATGTGGCTCTCAAACATGCCCTTGAACCTCCAGGAGGAGCCTTCACACCTGTGTCAAAGTGGTTCAAGCTTGGGGGGGGGGGGAGTGGGTGTGAAAAAAAAATCAACACTCCTGCTCCTACCAAATGGGCAAAGGAAGAAGTTCTGCAGCAGAAATGTTCTGGCTCAAAGGCAGAGATTGCAGCAAGCACCAAGCAAAGCCACAAAAGCCCAACCCAGCAGCCTGGCTCAATCCTCCTCCTCCTCCTCCTGGCCCATTACCTCTGATAAATTGCTGGCAGGGTTGGTGGTTTGGTTTTTAGTGGCTGGTTCACAAGTGGGAGCAGAGCTCTGCCACTTCCCCTCCCCTCAGCAGCCCTTGGTCAACGAGATCTGCCTGGATTCACTTAAAGGCTTTTTAAGCACATCAAGTAAATAATTGATACTTCCTTTAAGGCAAGAAAAACCCAACAGGAAAGGACATCAGGAGGCTGAGCTGGAAACTGTGAGGCTCTTGACTATTTAATGAACCTCCTGGCTGCTGGCAGAGGTCATTCCAGCAGCTCACACCCCCAGCTCTGGGGGAGGGATGTAAATTGAAACCTTAATGGGGGAGCAGTTTGCCCTGCTGGGCATCACTTGAAACCCATCGGCTTAAGTGAAGTGGTTCTTAATCAGCTCCTCCAGGAGAGCAGCAGAGGGCAGGAGGTGGCTGCTGGGCAGGGTTTGATGGTGCTGGGTGGGTGCAGCTGTAAGCAGATGCACGGAGGTGAGGCTGGCTGTAAAGGCCCTTACCTGCTCTTCCATGCAGCCCCTGAAGGCTCAGGAGCAGGGAATGGTTGTGGTTGGAATGCAGCTCTGACACCTCCCAGTCCAACCATTAGCCCAGCCCTGCCAGCTCACCACTAAGCCATGGCCCTCAGCTCCACATCTCCACAGCTTTCCAGTGCCTCCAGGGATGGAAGCTCCACAGCCTCCCTGGGCAGCCTGGTCCTCAGCTCCACATCTCCACAGCTTTCCAGTGCCTCCAGGGATGGAGGCTCCACAGCCTCCCTGGGCAGCCTGGTCTTCAGCTCCACATCTCCACAGCTTTCCAGTGCCTCCAGGGATGGAGGCTCCACAGCATCCCTGGGCAGCCTGGTCCTCAGCTCCACATCTCCACAGCTTTCCAATGCCTCCAGGGATGGAGGCTCCACAGCATCCCTGGGCAGCCTGGTCCTCAGCACCACATCTCCACAGCTTTCCAATGCCTCCAGGGATGGAGGCTCCACAGCACCACATCTCCACAGCTTTCCAGTGCTTCCAAGGATGGAGGCTCCACAGCCTCCCTGGGCAGCCTGGTCCCACAGCTGCATTTAGCTGTCACCTGCCAGCTGGGGCTTAGGGAAGCCAAAGTGCTTTGCACTGCAGAGAGTGCAGGTGCAGGCACCAGAGAGACAGCAACTTCACTTGCAACCCAAGCTCAGGGCTCCTCTGGGAGGCTTTCTGATCCAGCACTGGCTGACCTCCATCCTGTGCTTCCTTCTAATGGCTGCTGGCAAGAGGACAGGCTGAGCACTAATGGGGCAAAGCACTCTCTGAGCTGCCATCACCAGCTGAGTCTGGAGCTCTGAGCCCACCCCTCCCAACAGCTGATCTCTGTAACTCATTCTTTGCCAGGCTGCTGGCTCTGGCCAGTCCCTGGGCCAGCCTTTTGTGGTGGGCAGGAATGCTTTTGTGCCCAGGATTGGCAGTAAGCTGGTTCCTGCTCTCTGCCCTGTGCTCCCACAGCCATTTCTCCACCTACCAGGAGGAGCAGCAGCGATCAAGTGGCCTGAAATTGAGGCAGAGGAGGTTTAGATTGGATGAGAGGTGTTCAGTTCTGGGCCCTTCACTCCAAGGAGGGCAGTGAGGGGCTGGAGTGTGTCCAGAGCAAGGTAACAAAGCTGGGGAAGGGGCTCTAGAAGGGTCTGGTTGGCAGCCAGCTGGATGTGAGCCAACAGTGTGCCCAGGTAGCCAAGAGGTGCTGCTGGTGGAAGCCTCATCCCTTGGAGGTCTGGATGTGGCTGTGAGCAACCTGCTCCAGTGTGAGGTGTCCCTGCCCATGGCAGGAGAGTTGGAGCTGAATGATCCTTGAGCTCCCTTCCAGCCCTGGCAGTTCTGTGGTGGCCACCAGCAGCCCAGACCAGCCCCAGGGAAGTGCTTTCTCCCCTGCCTGCAGTGATCCTGCTTTGGCTGAGGCAGGGAGGGACAGGTTGGACTTGATCTCCAGAGATCCTTTCCAACCCCTGCAAGCTGAACACACCTCCCCCTCCCCTCTCCAAGGTTTTGTTATCTTGGGGGTTCTTTTAGCTTTTAAAACCAGCTTCAGAGCAAGGCTGAGCTCAAAGCTGCAGGAAGGGACTCATTTGCTCAGCAGCCTCAGCAACAAATATCCACTGAGTGCCACCCCCAAAGCTCTTTGCAGTCATCTCAGCTCCAAACCCACCATTCCAGCTGGGCAGCCACACAACTTTGTGTGGCAGGGGCTAAGAAATTCAGGACAAGCATTGACCCCAGCCTGCTTTTTTTGGGGAGGAAGGGTTCTGATGGAGAAATAATCCCCCCTAACATGCTAGAATTAGCTCCAGCTACGCCTGGGCTTGGACTTCAAATCAGTAAATCATCTCCTCAGCCTCGGGTTAGCTCCCTCAGACCATTTCCAACACAGCAGCAGCTTCCAGCTCTTAGTGGGAGATGAATTCACACCACATTTCCCCTCCCCACCACCCCCTGACCCCCCAGCCTTGTCATCTGAGAACCATCCCCCTCCCTGACCCTGTCCTTGGGGAGCAATTTGCAGTGACCTCTGCACAGCCCTGAGGAGCAGCTCTGCTGTGGGTTTCCTTTCGAGGGACATTAACTGCCTGGCATGCCACTGCCTGCCAGCTCCAGCAAGGGCTCTGCCCTGCCAGAGCTGGCAGCTGACTGATGGGGCAAGGGGGAACCAGCTGCAGTGCAACCCCAACAGCAAGGCAAAAGCCCAACCAGCACAAGACAAAGCTGCCCTGGGCAGGGGGGGTCAATAAACTGTGTGGAGGTGGCACTTGGGGACCTGGTTTGATGGCCATGGAATGATAGAATCAGGCAGGTGGGAAGAGAGCTCCAAGCTCAGCCAGCCCAACCTAGCACCCAGCCCTGCCCAACCAACCAGACCATGGCACTAAGTGCCTCAGCCAGGCTTGGCTGCAACACCTCCAGCCACAGCCACTCCACCACCTCCCTGGGCAGCCCATTCCAGTGCCAATCACTCTCTCTGCCAACAACTTCCTCCTCACATCCAGCCCAGACCTGCCCTGGCACAGCTTCAGACTCTGGCCCCTTCTGCTCTTGCTGCTTGCCTGGCAGCAGAGCCCAACCCCACCTGGCTACAGCCTCCCTGCAGGCAGCTGCAGGCAGCAATCAGCTCTGCCCTGAGCCTCCTCTGCTGCAGGCTGCACCCCCCCAGCTCCCTCAGCCTCTCCTCACAGGGCTCTGCTCCAGGCCCCTCCCCAGCCTTGCTGCCCTTCTCTCAACACCTTCCAGCACCTCAGCAGCTCTCTGCAATTCAGGAGCCCACAGCTGGACACAGCACTCCAGGGGTGGCCTGAGCAGTGCTGAGCACAGGGGCAGGAGAACCTCCCTTGTCCTGCTGCCCACACTGCTCCTCAGCCAGCCCAGGATGCCATTGGCTCTGCTGCCCACCTGGGCACTGCTGCCTCAGCTTCAGCTCCTCTCTCCCAGCACCCCCAGGGCCCTCTCTGCCTGCCTGCTCTCAGCCACTCTGGCCCCAGCCTCTAGTGCCATGATTTGCCCAGGACACAGAGGTGAAAGCTAAATCTGGGCTCTGCTGCAGGATTCAGCTGAGTTAAAGAAAAAGAAAGGCCAAAATAGCTGTGCTAAGGGGATTCACAAACAGCTGCTGTCAGCATTCCCAAGGCAAGGCAGACCTGGAAATTCATTTGTCTCTCAATAAACAATGGCAAACAAACCCAAAAAAGAAAAAGGAGTCAAAAAGAAAAGAGAGAGAGGAGCAATTACAGGAGACAAAACTAATTACAGCAGAGCAGGAGCATCCCTCACAGACACTGCTCTGCAATCAGCCTGAAGGGAGAAAAAACAACCCAAACAACAGCAAAAGAGAAGAGGAGAAAAATCTGACCTTAAAAATCTACCCCCATGGAAAGAAAAATCATTAAAAGAAAGAGGAAATTGAGGAGTGGAATCCAAAGAGTTTCACAGCAGGAGGGGTTCTGCCAGCATGCAGCTCAGCAGCACAAGGATTTGGCTTGGGAAGGGTAAGAGCAGAGGAGGGCAGCCCTGAGCAGAGGGACTTGGGGGTGCTGCTGGAGGAGAAGCTCAGCAGGAGCCAGCAGTGTGCACTTGCAGCCCAGAGAGCCAAGCAGAGCCTGGGCTGCAGCAGCAGCAGCAGTGTGGGCAGCAGGGCCAGGGAGGGGATTCTGCCCCTCTGCTCTGCTCTGCTGAGAGCCCACCTGGAGTCCTGCATCCAGCTCTGGAGCCCCTGGGACAAGAGGGCTGTGGAGATGCTGGAGAGTGTCCAGAGCAGGGCCAGGAGGATGCTGAGAGGCTGCAGCAGCTCTGCTGTGAGCACAGCCTGAAAGAGTTGGGGCTGTGCAGGCTGGAGCAGAGGAGGCTCCCAGGGGACCTTCTTGTGGCCTGCCAGGATCTGAAGGGGCTCCAAAAAAGCTGGGGAGGGACTTTGGAGGCTGTGAGGGAGTGTCAGGAGTGGGGGGACTGGAGCAAAGGTGGAGGTGGGGAGAGTGAGGCTGGAGGTGAGGAGGAAGTTGTTGGCAGAGAGAGTGATTGGCACTGGAATGGGCTGCCCAGGGAGGTGGTGGAGTGGCTGTGGCTGGAGGTGTTGCAGCCAAGCCTGGCTGGGGCACTTAGTGCCATGCTCTGGGTGATTGGGCAGGGCTGGGTGCCAGGTTGGGCTGGCTGAGCTTGGAGGACCCTTCCAACCTTGATGCAGGTCCTCAAAGCCATCTGAGGAAGGCTGAGAGCCCTGGAGGTGTTTGGGCTGGAGGGGAGAAGCCAAGAGGTGACCTGGTCAGTGTCTGTAATGCCTGAGGGGTGGTGGCAAGAGGAAGCTGCCAGGCTCTGTTCAGTGCTGCCCTGTGACAGGACAAGGGACAGTGAAAACCAACTGGGAGCCAGGAGGTTCCACCTCAACATGGTGTGAGGTGTGAGGGTGGCAGAGCCTTGGAGCAGGCTGCCCAGAGAGGCTGTGGAGTCTCCTCTGGAGCCTTCCAAAACCCACCTGGAAGCATCCCTGTGTGACCTGCCCTGCTTGGACTGGGTGATCTCCACAGCTCCCTTCCATTCCACCCCCCCATCATCTGGGCACAGGCCTGGGTGCCACCTCTGGGTGCCCCTTGCTTGAGCAGGGGACTTGGACCAGATAACCTCTGGAGGTCTCTTCCAGCTTCCACCCAGCCTCTGCAGGTCCCCTCCAACTTCCACCCAGCCTCTGCAGGTCCCTTCCAACTCCAACCCAGCCTCTGCAGGTCCCTTCCAACTCCAACCCAGCCTCTGCAGGTCCCTTCCAACTTCCACCCAGCCTCTGCAGGTCCTCTCCAACTTCCACCCAGCCTCTGCAGGTCCCTTCCAACTCCAACCCAGCCTCTGCAGGTCCCCTCCAACTCCAACCCAGCCTCTGCAGGTCCCCTCCAACTTCCACCCAGCCTCTGCAGGTCCCTTCCAACTCCAACCCAGCCTCTGCAGGTCCCTTCCAACTCCAACTCAGCCTCTGCAGGTCCCTTCCAACTCCAACCCAGCCTCTGCAGGTCCCCTCCAACTTCCACCCAGCCTCTGGAGGTCCCTTCCAACTCCAACCCAGCCTCTGGAGGTCCCCTCCAACTTCCACCCAGCCTCTGCAGGTCCCTTCCAACTCCTGTCTAACCTCTGCAGGTACCTTCCAACTTCCACTCAGCCTCTGAAGGTCCCTTCCAACTCCAATCTAACCTCTGCAGGTCCCTTCTAACTCCAACCCAGCCTCTGGAGGTCCTTTCCAACTCCAATCCATCCTCTGGAGGTCCCTTCCAACTTCCACCCAGCCTCTGCAGATCCCTTCCAACCCTCAGCAGCTTTCCAACCCAGCAGCAGCAGACACTCAGGACAGACACCTCAGTGTGGAGCTGGACACAAGGCAGTGTTAAGGCCCTGGAGAACCTTTTTCCCCCCTCCTCAGCCTGCCTCAGCTTTACCTCCCCACCCCATCTGCTGCCTGTGATGTGAGCTCCGTGGTCTGCCATGGGTACCCCTAATCTCAGTCTGCATTTTGGAGCCTGGGGAGGGCCTGAGCTTTCCCTTGGGATGCAGAGCACATCCCAACACCTTCCCACCACAACCTGCTGCCTGCAGTTTCCCTTCAGCTGCCTGCAGCTGCAGCTGTTCCACACAGGCAAGCTGCTGCGTGGCTGCACCTCAGCAAACCTCTTCTGCATCCTCCAGCCTGCTGCTGCTGCCTGCTGCTCATTCAGCACACGTCTGGAGTTCAGCTCCACTGAGCAGGGAGATTTCTCACCTTCTCCAGGCCAGCCCTGGTGTCACTGCAGTGCTTTGCTTTCCTGGATGAACTGCCCTGCAATGCAGAGGCTTGCTCACTGCACTGAGGCTTCCCAGCAGCTCTGCAATCCCCAAGCCTCCCTGGGTAATGCCTGCAGGAGGGAGCTGCTTGGTACCAGCAGCACGTCAGCACTTGCCTAGCTCCTGTCTCCCTCTTCCCTGGCCTGAGCTGAAGTTTGCTTGCCCTTTTCTCCCTCATTTTCTCCAACCTTCCCCCTTGTGCCTCTAAGCTGAGCTTTCAGGATCCTTCCCCCCCCTCATTTCACCTCTGGGAAGAGCACTGGTAGGCTGTAGGAGGGCTGATAAGACGCAGGAGGTCTCTCTCACCATCCCATCATGTCTCAGCAGATGGGCAAAGGGACCCAGTGCAGGCAGCCAGGGCTCCTGCCACACCAACCACCAGCACCTCCCAAGCTTCCTGGGAGGCTCAGCAGAAGGCAAGGCTGATTTTGAGGCAGGTTTGCTGCTCCTCCTGCCCCTGCCCTGCTGAGATTTGCAGGCTGGTCACTGGAGGCAGCTTCCTGGCAGAGGGAGCAGGAAAGAAGTGGAGCCTTGCAGAGAGGGAGCCAAGACACAAGAGGGTGGGTTGGGGATTTGGGGCTCCTTTGGAATCACTGTTGAGTGGTGAGAGACATTTGTGCTGCACAGGGAAGAACTCAGCCACGGGCAGGGGGCTCATAGAGCCACAGAAGAGTTTGGCTTGGAAGGGACCTTGCAAGGTCACCCAGCCCAACCCCCACCCCCCCTGCAGTCAGCAGGGACACCCCCAAGCAGAGCAGGGTGCTCAGAGCCCCCAAACAACCTGAGCTGGGATGGTTCCAGCCAAAGGGCAGCTCCCACCTCTCTGGGGAGCCTGGGGCAGGCTCTCACCACCCTCAGTGTCCAACATTTCTTTCTCTATCTAATCTTGAAGGCAAAGAGGACTTGGGGGTGCTCCAGGGTGAGAAGCTGGGCAGGAGCTGGCACTCCTGGGTGCTGTCAGCTCAGAGCCAGCCCTGCCCTGGGCTGATCCCCAGCAGTGTGGGCAGCAGGGAGGGGATTCTGCTCCTCTGCTCTGCTCTGCTGAGACCTCCCCTGCAGTGCTGGGGCAGCTCTGCAGTGCTCAGCACAGCACAGGCAGGGACCTGCTGGAGCAGGGCCAGGGCAGGGCACAGCCATGCTGGGAGGTCAGGCTGGGACAGTTGGGGATGTGCAGCCTGGAGGAGAGCAGGCTCCAGGGAGACCTTCTGGTGGCCTTGCAGGACTTGAAGGAGGCTGAGAAGAAAGGTGGGGAGAGACTTCTGAGCATGGCCTGTTGGGACAGGACAAGGGGGGATGGTTTGGAACTGAAAGAGGGAGCTTCAAACTGGAGAGAAGGAAGAAATGTTTGCCACTGAGGGTGGTGAGAGCCTGTCCCAGGTTGCCCAGAGAGGTGCTAGAGGCCTCATCCCTGTGTCTATAGCTCCTATCTGGAGTTGAACTCCAGCTCCATCACCAGCTGACCCCTCCCCAGCAGAGAAGAGGAATCAGGACGAGCAGAGAAGAGCCAGAAGGTAGCAATGAAACCAGATCTGATGGAACAGCCAAACTCATGCACAGAAACACAGAAAGTTCTACTTAGCCCAGGAATGGTGCAGCAGCCACAGCACCCAGGGGAGCAGACCTGAAGAGCAGGAGCAGGCAAGCAGGCTGAGGAGGAACTCGAGCAGCAAGCTGTAGCTGGAGGCTTCCCTCCCCTTAAACTGCCTCCTTGAGAGTGGTTGGGATGCTCCTGGTCTGGGATGCAGCTGCAGCCAATTGCAGTCAGCTGTGTTGGCTGCCTCAGAGCTGCCTGCAGCCCAGCACAGGCTCACAGGATGTCAGGGGCTGGGAGGGAGCCAAGGAGATCATCCACTCCAACCCCTGCCAGAGCAGGACAATCCTATCTAACACAGAGCACACAGGAACACAGCCAGACAGGCCTTGAGAGGCTCCAGAGAAGGAGACTCCACAGCCTCTCTGGGCAGCCTGTGCCAGGCTCTGGGAGCCTTACAGGAAAGAAGTTCTCCCTTGTGCTGAGCTGGAACCTGCTGTGCTGCAGCTCACACCCACTGCTCCTTGTCCTGTCCCAGGCAGCAGTGAGCAGAGCCTGTCCCCCCCTCCTGGCAGCCTTCAGATACTTACAAACATTGATCAAATCCCCTCTGAGTCTTCTCTTCTCCAAAGCAGCCCCAGGGCCCTCAGCCTCTCCCCATCAGCCATGCCATTCAGCCCCCTCATCATCCTCCTAGCCCTCCGCTGGACCCTCTCCAGTAGATCCCTGTCCCTCTTCACCTGGGGAGCCCAAAACTGAAGGCAGTACTCAAGAGGAGGTCTCAGCAGGGCAGAGCAGAGGGGGAAGAGAACCTCCCTTGCTCTGCTGGACACACAGCAAGAGGAGGGCGTTGAGATGCCCTCCAGCAGGAGCTGCCCCACCATTGCTCCAGGGCTGGAGGTGAGGCTGCCTGCTCTATAGCTCCCTGGAACCTCTTTCTTGCCCTTCTTGAAGGCTGCAGTGCCATTGGCTCTGCTCCAGCCCTCAGGCACCTCTCCTGTCTGCCACCAGCTGGCAAAGCTGATGGAGAGTGGTAGAGCAGCAACCTCAGGCAGCTCTCTCAGCACCCTTGGGCCCATGGACTTGTGAATGTTTAATGTGTGTAACTGATCCCTAACCCAGTCTGGAGCATTCCCTCCTCCAGGCTTCCTCTCCTTCATCCAAGGTCTGGAATCCATAGGGGACCTCAGCCTTAGGGGTAAAGCCTGAAGCAAAGGAGGCATTCAGCAGCTCTGCCTCCTCTGCACCCTCAGTTCTCAGGCTGCCTCCTCGCCCAGCACTGCCCCCACACCTCCCCTGGGCTTCCTCTTCCTGCTGATGGATTTGAAGGAGCTCTTCTTGGTTCACTTCCTTTGCCAGCAACACCAGGACACCTTGGAACCATCCCAGCTCAGGGTGTCTGGGGCTCGGGCTGGGGGTGTCCCTGCTGGCTGCAAGGGGGTTGGACTGGGTGACCCTGAAAGGATCCTTCCAACCCAACCCATTCTGTGAGCCTGTGATGCACAACTGCTGAGCCAGCACTGCCTGCTGGGGCTCTTCTGTCACCGCAGAGCAGGGAGGGGGATGGAGGGAAAAGGAGGTGGGGAGGGAGGGAAGGGGGGAAGGAAGGGAAGGAAGGGAAGGGAGGGAAGGAAGAGAAGGGAGGAAGAGGGAAGGGAGAGGGGGAAAGGAAGGAAAGGAGGAAGTGGGGAAGGAAGGAAGGAGGGAAGGAAGGAAGGAAGGAGGGAAGGAGGAAGTGGGAGGGAGGGAAAGGGAGAGGGAAGGAGGGAAAGGAAGAAGTGGGGAAAGGAAGAGGGCAGATGGAAGGAGAAAGAGGGGGTAGAAGAGGAAGGGGGGATGAAAGGAGGAAGAGGAGGATGGACAAGGGAAAAAGGGAGGAGGGGGAAGGAAGGGGGAGGGAGGAAATGGGAGAGGGAAGGAGGGAAAGGAGAGTGGAGGGAGGAAAAGGGAAGGAGGGAAAGGGAGAAGAAAAGAGGGAAAGGAAGGGGGAAAGAGGGAAAGGAGAGAGGAGAGAGGGAAATGAGAAGGGAGGGAAAGGGAGGGAAAAGGAGAAGTGGGAGGGGAAGGAAGGGGGAAAGAGAGGAGGGCAGAGGGAGGGAAAAGGAAGGGGGAAAAAGAAAGGGGAAGGAGAGCGAAGTCCCTGCAGAGCCCAGGAAAGCTGCAGGAGACAGCTTGAGGGCTGCTTTGCGGGTCGGCAGCGCAGCGCTCCCGGCGGCTTGCCCGGGGCTGTCCGCGGGCAGGCAGAGCCCTGCCGAGCCCTGAGCCTTCGCTCCCGCTTGGCTCCCGCTTGGCTCCTGCTTCGCTTCCACTTCGCTCCTTTATTACTCAACCTTTTACACAGAATAAATACAAACTGGGTACAGCCAGGAGAAAGAAAAGCCCACGGCAGGCAGGGGGGAGCCCCGCACCTGCGCCGCACCGAGCGGGCAGGGGGAAGCGGGAGGCAGAGGTTGTGCTGCTGCTGTGCTGCTGCTGCGCTGCTGCTGTGCTGCTGCTGTGCTGCTGCTGCTGCGCCGCTGCTCTGCTGCTGTACTGCTGCTGCTGCTGCACTGCTGCTGCTGCTGTGCTGCTGTACTGCTGCTGCACTGCTGCTGCTTCTGTGCTGCTGCTGCTGCTGCTGCGCTGCTGCTGTGCTGCTGCTGCTGTGCTGCTGCGCCGCTGCTGTGTTGCTGCTGTTGTGCTGCTGCTGCTGCTTCGCTTCGCTGCTTCCTTTGGGAATCTTTTCCTGCTTTATTCTTTTTTTGGAGGCTCTCTGCTTTTTTTTTTGAAGATTTTTCTGCCTTTTGGGGATTTTTTCCTGCTTTTTCGGGAGGTTCTCTGCTTTTTGGGGAATTTTTCTGCTTTTTTGGGAGGTTTTATGCTTTTGGGGGATTTTTTTCTGCCTTTTTTGGGAGGTTTTCTGCTTTTGGGGGGATTTTTTTTTAATGTTTGGGAAGTTTTTCTGCCTTTTTTGGGGTTTTTTTTGCATTTTGGGGATTTTTTTCTGCTTTTGGGGGGAATTTTTTTGCATTTTTTGGAAGTTTTTCTGCTTTTTTAAATTTTTTTATCATTTTGGGGAACTTTTTTTGTGTTTTTTAAATTTTTTGCATTTTTGGGAAGTTTTTCTGCTTTTTTGAAATTTTTTTTGCATTTTTTGGAAGTTTTTCTGCTTTTTTTTTATTTTTTGGAAGTTTTTCTGCTTTTTTTTCATTTTTGGGAAGTTTTTCTGCTTTTTTAATTTTTTGGAATTTTTTCTGGGTTTTTGGGGATTTCTTTGCATCTTTTGGATTTTTTTCTGCTTTTTTGATTTTTTTTTCATTTTTTGGAAGTTTTTCTGCTTTTTTTTCCTTTTTTTTGGGATGTTTTTCTGCTTTTTTTTTCTTTTTTGGGGGATGTTTTTCTGCTTTTTTGGGGATTTTTTTTTGCATTTTTGGGAAGTTTTTCTGCTTTTAAAAAACTTTCCTCATTTATTACAATTTTTCTTTTAAAAAAAACTTATTTTTTTCCTTATTTTTGATTTTTCCCCCCTTCTTTAGGAAATGAGTGAAAAAATTTTCTCCTAATCATTTTTGTTCTTTACTAAAATTCTTTATAGTCTTCTTCTTCTTGGACTTCTTCTTCTTCTTCATTTTTTCCTTTCTATTAAATTTTCCTTCTTTTTAATTTCTTCTTTTAATTTGGTTTTCTTCTGTTAACATTTTTCTTCTTTTAAATTCTTTCTTTTAAAAGCTTCCTTCTTTTCAGAAGTGTTACTAATTCTATTTGCCTTCTTTCAACATTTTTATCCCTTTCCATTGTTCTTCCTTTTTATTCTTTGTTATTTTCCAATTTTCCATTTTTTTCATTATTTTTCCTTTTTATTCTTTGTTATTTTCCAATTTTCCATTTTTTCCATTATTTTTCCTTTTTATTCTTTGTTATTTTCCATTTTTTCATTATTTTCCTTTTCATTCTTTGTTATTTCTCTTCAAACTCTTCTTCTATCATTTCTCTTTTCCAATCTTCTTTTCCAATCCTCTTTTTATTTTTTTCTTTTTTAAATAATTATTTTTCTTCTTTTAAATAGTTTTGAGGTTTTCCTCTTTAATTCCTTTTCTTTTTAATTTCTTCTTTATTTTTCTTCTCTTGAATTTCTTCTTTACTTACTTTTCTTCTAATTTCTTCTATAATTCTTCTTTTTAATTTCTTCTTTAAATTCTTTTTCTTCTCTTGAATTTCTTCTTCCATTTTTTTCTTCTCTTGGATTTTTTCTTTAATCTTCAATTACTTCTTTCATTATTTTTCTACATTTTAGCTTCTTTAATTTTCAATTTCTTCTTTAATTCTTTTTCTTCTCTTGAATTTCTTCTTCCATTTTTTTCTCCTCTTGGATTTCTTCTTTAATCTTCAATTTCTTCTTTCATTATTTTTCTACATTTTAATTTTTTAGTTTTCAATTTCTTTGATTATTTTTCTTCTCTTGAATTTCTTCTTTAATCCTCAATTTATTCTTTAATTAATTATTTTTCTTCTTTCCAATTTCTTCTTTAATTCTTTTTCTTTTCAATGTCTTCTTTATCTTCTTTTTAATTTCTTCTTCATTTTTTAAGTTTCTTTAATTATTTCTCTTTTTAATTTCTTCTTTAATTTCTCTTCTTAATTTTAATTTCTGCTTTATTTTTCTTAGTTTTAATTTCAGCTTTAATTAATTTTCTTCTTTATTATTTTTCTTTTCAATTTCTTCTTTCATTTTCTTTTCAATTTCTTCTTTAATTCTTTTTCCTCTTTTTAATTTCTCCTTCTTTAATTATTTTGAATTTCTTCTTTTATTTTTCTTCTCTTCATTTTCTTTTTTAATTTCTCCTTTAATTTTTCTTCTCTTCAATTTCTTCTTTAATTTTCTTCTTTTTCATTTCTTCTTTATTTTTTCCTTTTAATTTCTTCTTTATTTTTCTTTTGTTAACTCCTTATTTTTAATCCCTTCCCTCTTTTTGCTTTCTTCTTTTTTTCCTTCCTTATTTTTCTTCTTCTTTCCTTCTTTTTCTTCTTAATTCCTTCCTTATTTTTCTTCTTTTTTTTTTTTATTCTTTCCTTATTTTACTTCCTTTTTAATCCCTTTTTTTCCCCTTCTCTTTTTTAATTCCTTCCTTTCCCCTTCTCTTTTTTAATTCCTTCCTTCTTTTTCTTCCTTTTTAATTCCTTTTTTCCCCTTCTTTTTTTTCTTTTAATTCCTTCCTTATTTTGTTATTTAATTTTTTTTTGGGGGGGGGATTATTTTCCTTCTAATTTTTCCCTATCTTTTATTTTTCCTTTTCTTGTTTTAACATTTTCCTCCTTCCCCTCCTCTCCCTTCTTTTCTTCTCCTTTTTCCTCTTCTTCATTTTTATTTTTCCTCCTTTTTTATTGTTGTTGGTTTGAAATTTTAAATTAAAATTAGCAGCTCTTACAGAAAAACATTTTCAAACACAACTAAAACCAGAACCTTTAAATAACACTTTCAGACTTTTTCTTCTCCCCCAAAATCCAGGTCTGAAGGACCAAAACCCAACCCAAACCCCAACAAAACTGGCCACAAAAAAAAGCCCTGAACAGGATCACAAAGATGGCAACATTTTGCCTTTTGGCTTTGTGGTTTTTTTTTCTTGCTGGGTCTTGTGAAGCTCTCAACATTAATATTTTTTGCAGTTAAATCTTCTTTACAGAGTTTATTTTGAATTAAACTGAAGAATAAGTTTGATCAACACATTAAAAAAAGAAAGGGCAAAAGACCTCAAATGGATCAACAGGACAAGAGGGGCAAAAATACCAAACCCCCAACCCCAAAAATGAAGCAATGGAGGAGGAAAAAAAAAGCCCAACCCAAAAATGAGACAATGGAGGTGCAAAAAAATAACCCAACCCAAAAATCAATCAATGGAGGTGCAAAAAAAACACCCCAATCCAAAAACAAAGCAATGGAGGTGCAAAAAAAAAGCCCAACCCAAAAATGAAGCAATGGAGGTGCAAAAAAAAAAGTCCAACCCCAAAAGTGAGACAATGGAGGTGCAAAGAAAAAAACTAACCCCAAAATGAGACAATGGAGGTGCAAAAATAAACCCCAACCCAAAAATGAGACAATGGAGGTGCAAAAAAAAAGCCCAACCCCAAAAATCAACCAATGGAGGTGCAAAAAAATAACTCAACCCCAAAAATGAATCAATGGAGGAGAAAAAAAAATACCTAACCCCAAAAATGAAGCAATGGAGGAGGAAAAAAAAAAGCCCAACCCAGAAATGAAACAAGGGAGGTGCATAAAAAAACCCCTAACCCCAAAAATGAGACAATGGAGGTGCAAAAAAAAAAAGCTCAACCCAAGAATGAGACCATGGAGGTGCAAAAAAAAAAGCCCAACCCCAAAAATCAACCAATGGAGGTGCAAAAAAATAACTCAACCCCAAAAATGAATCAATGGAGGAGAAAAAAAAATACCTAACCCCAAAAATGAAGCAATGGAGGAGGAAAAAAAAAAGCCCAACCCAGAAATGAAACAAGGGAGGTGCAAAAAAAAAGCCCAACCCCAAAAATGAAGCAATGGAGGTGCAAAAATAAAACCTAACCCCAAAAATCAATCAATGGAGGTGCAAAATAAAACCTAACCCCAAAAATGAAGCAATGCAGGTGCAAAAATAAAACCTAATCCCAAAAATGAAGCAATGGAGGTGAAATAAAAAAGCCCAACTCAAAAATGAAGCAATGGAGGTGCAAAAAAATAACCCAACCCAAAAATCAATCAATGGAGGTGCAAAAAAAAAGCCCAACCCCAAAAATGAAGCAATGGAGGTGCAAAAATAAAACCCAACCCCAAAAATGAAGCAATGGAGGTGCAAAAATAAAACCTAACCCCAAAAATGAGACAATGGAGGTGCAAAAAAAAAGCCCAACCCCAAATGAAGCAATGGAGGTGCAAAAATAAAACCTAACCCCAAAAATGAGACAATGGAGGTGCAAAAAAAAAGCCCAACCCCAAAAATGAAGCAATGGAGGTGCAAAAATAAAACCTAACCCCAAAAATCAATCAATGGAGGTGCAAAAATAAAACCCAACCCCAAAAATGAAGCAATGGAGGTGCAAAAATAAAACCTAACCCCAAAAATGAGACAATGGAGGTGCAAAAAAAAAAGCCCAACCCCAAAAATGAAGCAATGGAGGTGCAAAAATAAAACCTAACCCCAAAAATGAAGCAATGCAGGTGCAAAAATAAAACCTAACCCCAAAAATGAAGCAATGGAGGTGCAAAAATAAAACCTAACCCCAAAAATCAATCAATGGAGGTGCAAAAATAAAACCCAACCCCAAAAATGAAGCAATGGAGGTGCAAAAATAAAACCTAACCCCAAAAATCAATCAATGGAGGTGCAAAAAAAAAAGCTCAATCCCAAAAATGAATCAATGGAGGTGCAAAAAACACCCCCAAAAAATCAAACAATGGAAGTAAAGCACAATAACAATGGAAAAGGTTAAGTTGGTCATTTCCTAACAGGTCCAGGAATGATTTTTGTTCACACAGCTCCATGCTGGCTGCAAGATCCCACCCTGGGAAAGGAGGCTGGCTAAGATGAAATGTCTTAGGGAGTGCCAAGGCTTTGGGTTGGGGTTGAGGAGGATGTGCAAAGTTTGATGATCAAACTGAAGTCTTGGGAGGGTGATTTGAATGATCTGGGGGTTTTTGGGTGTGTTTTGTTTCTTAGTGGAAATGCAGCCTCAAAAAATAGCCCTTGGTAGGAAATTAACAGGAGGGGAAAGAAGAACCCAAAATGAAGACAAAGAAGAGCATCTGATAGAACCAAACAGCACCAAGAACACAACAGCAGCAAGAACCCAACAGCACTAAGAACCCAAGAGCACCAAGAACCCAAGAGCACCAAGAACCCAACAGCACCAAGAACCCAACAGCACCAAGAACCCAACAGCACCAAGAACCCAACCTTGTGGTGGCTTTCAACTGAGGCTTTGATCTGATGGAGATCACTCAGAAGGATTTAGTGGTAAAAAAACCTCTTTTCATTCAGTTTTGCCTTCTCCTCTGACTGTTTCTCCTCATATTGAAGCTCACAATATCCTCTGCCCTGTTCTTTCGAACAACAGCAATAAAACCTCTTCCATTCTGGGCATATCTCGCTCAAAGTGAGGGCTGAAATTCTTTCTGGCCTAAAGAAATAACTGAGACCAAAATGTTGGCCATAAAGTTGAGCTGAAAGCTACAGCAACAACAAAACCTCTTCCTTCTGGGGGCTGTCACACTCAAAGTCAGGTTTAAGAGTCTTCTTCTCCCTCTTTCTGGCCTTTCCTGGCCACAAAGGTGGGCTGAAGGCTTTGTGGACACCAGAGCTTTCCCCCAGGTGCTCTGGCTGTGGCTCCACAGGGAAAGATGCACCAGGACCATCCAATGGGAGAGCTGAAGCACTTGTGGAACTCCTTCTAAATGCTAACTCCTCCCTCCAGCCAGATGTTTGGATGGAGAAGCAGCTACTCCTCCCTCCAGCCAGATGTTTGGATGGAGAAGCAGCTACTCCTCCCTCCAGCCAGATGTTTGGCTGAGGAAGGAGATACTCCTCCCTCCAGCCAGATGTTTGGATGAGGAAGGAGATACTCCTCCCTCCAACCAGATGTTTGGATGGAGAAGCAGCTACTCCTCCCTCCAGCCAGATGTTTGGATGAGGAAGGAGATACTCCTCCCTCCAGCCAGATGTTTGGATGGAGAAGCAGCTACTCCTCTCTCCAGCCAGATGTTTGGATGAGGAAGGAGATACTCCTCCATCCAGCCAGATGTTTGGATGAGGAAGGAGATACTCCTCCCTCCAGCCAGATGTTTGGATGGAGAAGCAGCTACTCCTCCCTCCAGCCAGATGTTTGGCTGAGGAAGGAGATACTCCTCCCTCCAGCCAGATGTTTGGATGAGGAAGGAGATACTCCTCCCTCCAACCAGATGTTTGGATGGAGAAGCAGCTACTCCTCCCTCCAGCCAGATGTTTGGATGAGGAAGGAGATACTCCTCCCTCCAGCCAGATGTTTGGATGGAGAAGCAGCTACTCCTCTCTCCAGCCAGATGTTTGGATGAGGAAGGAGATACTCCTCCCTCCAACCAGATGTTTGGATGGAGAAGCAGCTACTCCTCCCTCCAGCCAGATGTTTGGATGAGGAAGGAGATACTCCTCCCTCCAGCCAGATGTTTGGATGGAGAAGCAGCTACTCCTCTCTCCAGCCAGATGTTTGGATGAGGAAGGAGATACTCCTCCATCCAGCCAGATGTTTGGATGAGGAAGGAGATACTCCTCCCTCCAGCCAGATGTTTGGATGGAGAAGCAGCTACTCCTCCCTCCAGCCAGATGTTTGGCTGAGGAAGGAGATACTCCTCCATCCAGCCAGATGTTTGGCTGAGGAAGGAGATACTCCTCTCTCCAGCCAGATGTTTGGCTGAGGAAGGAGATACTCCTCCCTCCAGCCAGATGTTTGGATGGAGAAGCAGCTACTCCTCCCTCCAGCCAGATGTTTGGCTGAGGAAGAAGCTACTCCCCCTTCTAACCAGATGTTCAGACGAGGAACCGCTCAACGCTGGATACTAAAGTCCACAGCAATGCAGTGGCACAGAGAACAACCCAAAAAACTTGGGTTAAAAACCCCCCCAAAAGAACCAAAATCCTCCCCCCAAAAAATGAGTCTGCTTTAAAAAACAACCAAAAAGAAAGAGGAAAAAAAAACCCCAAACAACCCCAGAAAGAAACCAATAAAAAGCAGCAGGTGAATTTCCAGCTCTGGCCCCAAATCTCCCCTCCCTTTCCCTACCAAACCAGATGTTGCTACCCCCATCCCCAACACCTCTCTACGGTCTCTACTCCTACACACAGGGCATAAATATCACCACAAAGACCTGTTCATTATCTCAGAGGTGTGCATTAATTAACACCAGATCATCTGCATCCAACTGCTTCGTTTGCCTTATTTATTAAGCTTCCTTTTTTTGTGTGTCCCGTCCTCCCCCCACCTCCCACCCCCCCCATCCCCCTTTGCTTCTTGTTTGCTGCAAAGGGGTTGAAAGAGGATCCAGCCTCTGCTTTTCCCATTGTTTTCTCAGTTCCCCTTTTGCCAGGAATCTGATTAATTCCTAATCAGGCAATTAATGAGAGGTGAAGGATTAATGATCTTTGAAACACATTCCTATGGCAACAGTAATATACTGTACTAATGAACGGGGTGGGGGGGGGCAAAGTAGGCTAAGGACTAAGCTGCATGGATGAGGCTCTTCAGCCTCTCTCTAAAACAAATGGACCCAGGGGAGGGACAAACCTCACTCTGAGGTTCTGCTCACTGCATTTGGCCCCTCCTGGTTTGTGCTAAGAGAGGGGGGTGGGGGGGGGAAAACAAACCCATGTCTAGAAACCACCCTCCCCATCCCCCACCCCACACCCCCCCCCCAACAAACCCATCCCCATAAAATAAAACCACCCCCAAAAAAAGGCACAAAATATCCATGAGTGTGGGAAGGAATCTGCCGTGTTGCTGCCACATCAAATCCTCCCCAGGCTCCTGGCTCCAGGAAAAGTCTCCATCATGCAAAGGTGCCTTCAAAAAACCCCAAATGAGATTGACCAAACAGCAGGGGTTTGGTCTTGATTGTAGCACTACTGCTGAGCTGAGTCCCAGCGTCACACCAGGGTGATCTCCACGTCCTCGATCTTCTCTGTCGGCCGGCGGGGATGCTGCGTAGGGGGAGGAGGAGCTGCTCGCACCTGCAACGGCCAGGAGGGGCTGGTGAGAAGCACAAAGTGCCAACGGCTCAAAGCCTTCTACAGGCTGAACACACAGCTTGGCACAGGCTGCACACACAGCTTACTACAGGCTGAACACACAGCTTGGCACAGGCTGAACACACAGCTTACTATAGGCTGAACACACAGCTTGGCACAGGCTGAACACACAGCTTGATACAGGCTGAACACACAGCTTGGCACAGGCTGAACACAGCTTACTACAGGCTGAACACACAGCTTGGCACAGGCTGAACACACAGCTTGGTACAGGCTGAACACACAGCTTGGCACAGGCTGAACACAGCTTACTATAGGCTGAACACACAGCTTGGCACAGGCTGAACACACAGCTTGGCACAGGCTGAACACACAGCTTGGTACAGGCTGAACACACAGCTTGGCACAGGCTGAACACAGCTTACTATAGGCTGAACCCACAGCTTGGCACAGGCTGAACACAGCTTACTACAGGCTGAACACACAGCTTGGTACAGGCTGAACACACAGCTTGGTACAGGCTGAACACACAGCTTGGCACAGGCTGAACACACAGCTTGGTACAGGCTGCCCTTCACCAAACACCTCAGCAGCTCAGCAGCTCTCTGCAATTCAGCAGCCCACAGCTGGACACAGCACTCCAGGGGTGGCCTGAGCAGTGCTGAGCACAGGGGCACAAGAACCTCCCTTGTCCTGCTGCCCACACTGCTCCTCAGCCAGCCCAGGATGCCATTGGCTCTGCTGCCCACCTGGGCACTGCTGCCTCAGCTTCAGCTCCTCTCTCACAGCACCCCCAGGGCCCTCTCTGCCTGCCTGCTCTCAGCCACTCTGGCCCCAGCCTGCAGTGCTGCTTGGGGTTGTTGTGGCCAAAGTGCAGAACCTGCCCTTGGCCTTGTTCACTCTCATCCCCTTGGCCTCTGCCCATCCTTTTGTGGCCAAATATAACTCAGACTATTCTGGTCAGAATATTCTCTTCAGAATACAGTTCCAGACTCTAACTCAGACTCTAACCCAGACTCTAACCCAGAATATAACCCAGACTCTAACCCAGAATATAACTCAGACTCTAACTCAGACTCTAACCCAGAATATAACCCAGACTCTAACCCAGAATATAACTCAGACTCTAACTCAGACTCTAACCCAGAATATAACCCAGACTCTAACTCAGACTCTAACCCAGAATATAACCCAGACTCTAACCCAGACTCTAACCCAGAATATAACTCAGACTCTAACCCAGACTCTAACCCAGAATATAACCCAGAATATAACCCAGAATATAACCCAGACTCTAACCCAGAATATAACTCAGAATATAACCCAGACTCTAACCCAGAATATAACCCAGAATATAACCCAGACTCTAACCCAGACTCTAACCCAGAATATAACCCAGAATATAACTCAGACTCTAACTCAGACTCTAACCCAGAATATAACCCAGACTCTAACCCAGACTCTAACCCAGAATATAACCCAGAGTCTAACCCAGAATATAACTCAGACTCTAACTCAGACTCTAACCCAGAATATAACCCAGACTCTAACTCAGACTCTAACCCAGAATATAACCCAGAGTCTAACCCAGAATATAACTCAGACTCTAACTCAGACTCTAACCCAGAATATAACCCAGACTCTAACTCAGACTCTAACCCAGAATATAACCCAGACTCTAACCCAGAATATAACCCAGACTCTAACCCAGAATATAACCCAGACTCTAACTCAGACTCTAACCCAGAATATAACCCAGACTCTAACCCAGAATATAACTCAGACTCTAACCCAGAATATAACCCAGAATCTAACCCAGAATATAACCCAGACTCTAACCCAGAATATAACC